>NC_135482.1:96447434-97062177 GCF_052094955.1 Ictidomys tridecemlineatus
CTGCCCAAGAATGCCTGATTATACACATTTAGAAATGGGTTCCATGACCCTGTACTTTCAACATGTTTCCAGATGATTTGTTAGCACCTTCAATTTTGAGAAGCACAACAATTCGGGCCTTTGTTAGAGAGTGAGCTTAAATCACAGCTGCCCCAGAATTCTAGGGTACACTGGGTAAACTGAGCTGTGGAGAATTTATACTCTATCCATTTGGGAAAGTGAAGGTGATGCCCAGAGATTTGCAGGATGATATGAGGCAGAAGCTCCCAATTACCTTCTTATTGGGGGGGTTACTGCTACTGTCCAGGACGAGGAGGGCGAACTTGCTGCTGCTGCTGCTGGCCTCCTTGCTGGGGGGGACCCTGTGGCTGTCCGGGAAGAGGAGGGCGACCTTGCTGCTGCTGCTGGCCTCCTTGCTGGGGGGGTTTCTGTGGCTGTCCAGGAGGAGGAGGGTGACCTTGATGTTGCTGGCCTCCTTGCTCTGGGGGTCCCTGTGGCTGTCCGGGATGAGGAGGGCGACCTTGCTGCTGCTGCTGCTGGCCTCCTTGCTGAGGGGGTCCCTGTGGCTGTCCGGGAAAAGGAGGGCGACCTTGCTGCTGCTGCTGGCCTCCATGCTGGGGGGGTCCCTGTGGCTGTCCGGGAAAAGGAGGGCGACCTTGTTGTTGCTTGCCTCCTTGCTGGGGGGGTCCCTGCTGCTGTCCGGGATGAGGAGGGCGACCTTGCTGCTGCTGCTGGCCTCCATGCTGGGGGGGTCCCTGTGGCTGTGCAGGACGAGGAGGGTGACCTTGATGTTGCTTGCCTCCTTGCTGGGGGGGTGCCTGCTGCTGTCCAGGACGAGGGGGACGACCTGGCTGCTGCTGATTGCCTCCTTCTGGTGGTCCCTGCTCTGAGTCATCACCTTCATCTTCATCTTCATTGTCATCTCCACCATCAGCAGGGGGTCTGGGTGGGCGTCCTCCAGGAGGTGGTCTGTGAGGGACTTGTTCGGAGCTCTGGCTTGGGTCCTCAACCTCTGTGTGAGTACAGCACAAGAGCAGATGTGATGGCTGGTGGAAGAACCTCAGCAGGCACTTCTCTGGCCTTGGTACACAGACTCTTTATTCTACAACTTGCCTCTCAACTCTAACCTCCATTTCCATTTCCTCCTCACAGGGAGATCTCTTAACTGATATACTCATCACGTGGACTGTTTCTTACCCAGATTTGAAAGTTTTTCTCCTCTGAATTTCTATTAAGGGAAATCTTTGATACCTTCCAGTTGCCAAACAAAGCAAAGAAATTGTATATCCAAATGTTACCAGCTTTACTTCTGCTTGCAGTGATAACTTGTTGGCTATGAATTCATGTCAGACATGTAAGCCGCATGTTGAATGGAGACATGTATTCATTTAGTGACCTACACTAACCTTGATAACATATAATAGAGTGAAGGAAACCCAAGGTGATGGGCCACAGGGAATTGGCTTAGACCGTGTAGCATGTATTGATCCTCTAGAAGTACTGATCCACAGTATCACAAGGTACACAGACACAGAATTCTGTGCATTTCGTTCCAGAGCTCCATCATCCAGAAGATTTAGGAAGCACTGAATGACCACTGAAGATGCAGATTAGCTCATTTGCATTTTCTGTCACCTCTCTGAAATTCTTTCTCTCTGGGCAACAGCCTAACTCTGCCTTTTGTTATCACGCTAGCAGTTCTGGTCATTTTCCCCAGAATAAATCTTTGGAAAGGAAATGACCTCCATTAGTTGCTGAAAATAAAAATGATGGTAAGGAGAGGTTGTCGAAATGAACTTTCCTGAGGAAAAGGAGGAGAAGGTCAACTGAGGATGAACTGGCCTTACCTGTTGATAGAGTGGAAGGGCCTTCATAGCTGACCTCTAGGAAATAAGAACAGATGAAGTGAAAAGTTAGTCACCAATCTCAGGGGTCACCCATGTTCTCGGGGGATAGGTGACTTCCAACCACAACCTGGACCCCCTCTAAGTGAACTCAGCCATGCTGTCTGATGCTGAGAAAAAGGGAGGTTAATATATGATAAGAGTTCTGGGTATTTCAATATCACAAGTGGGTATTTTGTTTTTGTCCACCTCTTTTAAACCCTTAGTGCATCTTCACTTCATTTTTCGAGTATGGAAATCTTCCATGCACTTTTAGGCCCACATGGTACACACAGCTCATTGAAATCCTGATTGTAAGTCAGAGATAAATGAAACATTGGACCCTGATATTTAGCTCCCTCTCTATAGGCAGAGTCCAGTGTAGTCTCTGGATCTCTGTCTCTGACATAGCTCTGATGTTGAGATTTCTCCTTCCTGTGTCCTGCATCTGCTAGAACCTGGAAGCCTGTAGCCTGTCTGCTTGGAACACAATAATGTCTCCACAGCAGGCTTCCCTGTGCCAGTCTCCCACCTTCCTTGCATCTCTGACAACATGGAACAATTTTTCTTCAAATGCAAAACTTACATCTCCATGCTTCTAGTTGAAAATTTAGAGGGATGTTCCAACTTTACCTAAAGTCTAAAGCCCTGGCATGAAACAAAGCTATATGCAGTATTACAGTTTTCATAAAATCTCTGTTGTACTGTCCTCATAATCTTCCCTCCCTCCCCTTCCCTCACTGTAGTGTGGCTTTCTAAACCACAGAAGTTCCTACAATCCCCATTTGCTTTTACCTTCATTTGAGCTCTGAGCTGGGCTCAGGGCCAGCAAGGCCACTGTGAGTAGGACCACCAGCATCTTGGAGTTGGTTCTGCAGTTGCTCCAAAATCTGTGCTGGGAGAAGCCCGACAATTCCCTTTATAAAGAGGAGCAGAACAGTGGTGCCTTTGAGCTCCATGCTGGGTGACCTCACAGCTGACACACAAGGATGTCTTGCATCCTTGCTTTCTCTTTGGGACCTTAGCCCAGCAGGATGGGGTGGACAGGAGGTTTTCAGTATGTCCTTTCTAGGAGGTACGACATGTGAGTTGAGCAACAGTGTTGAAGCAAAACTGTCCTCACAATCAGCACCAATATTAGAACAGAAGTTCCATAATTATGTGAATTTGTCTCTTTAATGAGACTATGAATCTGTCCTTCTACTGTAAATGTGTTTGTGGGAAGTTGTACTGCACACATGTTTTTTTGTGTCAACAATGACCTCATTTGCAATGTGTTTTGGTTGGTGCGTGTGTTTTTCAAACCCAAACTCAGTCAATGAAGATGTTTGAGTCCCTATGTGTATTGAATATTGTGAAGGTTTGATGAGTTACTGGTATTTCTCCTCAGATCTCTGATCAGTCAGGAGCCACACATGAAAACGTGGTAATGAAACATTAACCCTTAGCCTGCTAGAACCCATAAAATTGCCCAGATATCATAGGACTGGCAATTATGAGGGAAGTCTTGATGTTGTACTAACACACATGGGCCTAAAATGTTCTGTTTTCACTCATATCTTTGGGTAGATTTAAAGCAAAGTTTTGAGATGATACTCTGTGAAATTCCCATAGCAGTCAAACACAATACACATTTCCAAGATCAGCAGTGCTATTCCACAGTCTCACACTTGTTCAAAACATTGCCATTTTCCACAGTGTTCTTTATCACTTCCAGTAAAAATGGGTTAGGCATAATTATGCACTTTATTAGGGCAGGCTCATAGCCCCTTGAAAGTCTCAATTTCATCGCATTCACATTCTGTGTTACAGTCAGATTCTATCTGGTTGTCTGAGATTGGTATTCACAGTGAGGAACATCCTTTGCAATAATCTGAGTGGTCATCATCCCTACTCTCACAAAAATAGGTGATTGATTGTGTTCTGAAACATCCTCCCTGCATTTATTTATCATCTTATGTTTCCCCCCTCCTTCATTTTGGGAGAATTCCTTTATTTAATCTTAAACATCAACTTTTATTCCTTTCTTCACTAGCTGTTTCATTTTTTTATTGAAGAATTCTGAAGCAGGGTACTGTGTTTCTGACAAGTCTCTGCATGACTTGCTGTACCATCTGCTATTCATTGTGCTCTCTAGTAGTTACCTGCTCACCCTTATCAGGGACAATCTAAACCCTTCTGTACTACCAGCTGCATCTCATCCCTTCAGACCTTCTCCAGGGGTGTGCAAGTGTTCAGTTATGCAGGACTGGTGATAAGTTGAGGGGCTCATTTGGAGGTATGGCAGGAAGAGGTATGGGATTGGAAATGGTAAAGAGGTCTATTATCAAGTGGGTACAACTGGATCCTTTGTTGTTGTGGATGTGAGTGTCCTTTCTGCACTTTTTTTCCAGAGCAAACTAAAAGAAGCTTCGTGATAGATATGAGCAACTCTTAGAAGGTGACCAGGCTGGTGGATACATATATATATATACACACACACAGACATATATATATATATATATATATATATATGTCTGTGTGTGTGTATATGTATATATCTCTGTAGCTCCTTTCCCATCTGAAGATCAACAGTATGTCATCTGGTGAGGACCACTCATCACCTGGTTCTCTTCTCATATTGTGTCTGCATAAATCAGGCTGTCATGGCAGTAAATAGAGGAATGTGCCAGGCCAAAGCAGGATGAGGGTGATTTTGCTGCCTTTGTTGTTGCTACTGGACTCCTTAAAAAGTCAGCTGGTGTCCAGGAGGAGGAGGTTTAGGAGGCTGCTGATTACCTCCTTGTGGTGGTCCCTGCTGTGAGTCATCAACTTCATCTTCATTCTCATCTCCACCATCAACAGGGAGTCAGAGTGGGCATCCTCAAGTAAGGGGTCTTTGAGGGCCTTGTTAAGAACTCTGGCTTGGGTCCTCCACCACTGTGTGGCTACAATGTAAAAACATATATTTGGATATATTTTATATGGGGTGATGGTGTGTATATTACAAGTTGGAAATCCTTTGCAGATAATGTTAAAAAAAAGAGACATTGTCCCTCGGCTAATGGGTTTTTTAGGAGACACAGCAGAGCTGCTTTGGCCTGGCACATTCCTCTATTTACTGCCATGACAGCCTGATTTCTGCAGACACAATATGAGAACAGAACCTTGTGATGAGTGGTCCTCACCAGATGATATACTGTTGATCTTTAGATGGGAAAGGAGCTACAGAGAGAGAGAGCAGAGGGGGGAGCCAGCCTGAGGTTCCTCCCGCTCCATGTGAACAACTATGGATGCTGCAGTCTGGTGGCAGTCATCCTTGTCCTTGGCTTAGTGGGTCCTGGCAGAGAGCAGGTGATTCTTCCAAATATGACTCTTCCTGCCCTTTTCCTATATCAGCAATGCATGAAAGCGGCTAGTGTTCCTGAAAGAAAAATATCACTTTTGAATGCACCAGACACAACCACACTGAGGCAACAGAGCACTGATAGAGCATCTGTCAGTTAAGAAGAGTGTGGTTGAAGCCCTGAGCAAGGCCACAGCAGGAAGTTTTGGGAGCCCTAGGTGAGTGGACACCCTCTAGCAAGGGTCTTGTCTGAAATGTGTACTCTGTCTTGATGTAGAATAATCCCAGTTAATCTGGATGCACAAAAGAGGATCATAGGTTGCAAAACACACTGGGAAGCTTAGCAAGTGCTGTCTGAAAACACAATAAAATGAGCTGGAGTTGAATTCACTAGTACAGTGATGCTCTTTTCAATGCCCAGTACACAAAAGACAAAATCAAAAATATGAACAAATAAAATATGCCAACACAGAAATCTAGATTTCTACATCTGAATCACCCATCTTTCTTTGTGTTGTCTGCCCAAAATAAACATGTCCTGGGTCTAATTAATAACATTAAATTATTTTTCCTCAAGTGTGGAGATTCAGGTCAGATTTAACTTATTTTCTCATTATTAAAAAAAAAAGAAGAAATAAAATTAAGTAGGATTCACAGGGCATTGGTTCCCACATTTTATATCTGAGGATTTGGGAATATAAATTAGGAGGAGTGTGAGTTCAAGGTCATCCTCACCAGTATAGCAAGATCCCACATTAAATAATAAATACATAATTAAATCATAAATTAAAATTTTATAAAATAACAAATGGATAATTATATGAAATACTTAGAATTTTCAATAGGTTATAATCTCTTGGGAAATAAGATATGTCTTTTCAACTTTGTTGAGTCTTATAAATTCATCTGATTGGTATTGATGTTGGCATTGGTATTGGCCCAAGAAATTGTATAAAATTCTCATGTGCCTGATACATCATGGTGCACTATTATCAGCTACCGCTCTATTCTATAAGCCTCATGATGGTCAGAGACAGGAAAAAAAAACCTAAAAGTTATGTATGAAGATCCCCAGGTTTCAGGTCTTTACAAATCCACCCTACTGCCTGCATACCAGATTCACACAGGTTTGGATGAAGAAACATGGGAATCTCGAGAGGGACAGATTTGAGCAATGATAAATATGAGGAGAGAAAAGTTGGGTTCTAGTTAAAAGGTGTCTGAATTTACATCCCCATAATTGGAAAATGGGAACAATGGTTTTGGAAATGTATAGAACCTCTCAGCCTGTGCAAATTCCTCACTGATATTCTATATCCCTTCTTTTTTGAAAATTTGCAAGCACCTTAGTACATATGTTTTCCAAGACTTTTAAAGCTTGCACTTGTCTTATGAAAAGTAAGTGATGCAGGAAACACTGCAATAATTACACCTGACTTGTGGACGAAGAGGAAGGGAAGCTTTCTGGAAGTATCCATGAGAGGGGTCCAGGGTGTTTTTACACTGTGTCTCTGACCCTCACATTCCCCAGAAAGAGAGAGTAATCAGAAAATGCATACTGATTATTTTGTTGATCTATACTATTAACGAAGGACATTGTCTTTCTATTCACTCTCTGAAACAAACAAAAGGGGAAGGTTGTAGGGAAGATGTGACATGCAGGAGTTTTCTAATTTCTGCCTGGCATCAACTGAAGCCCTGCAGAGGACAGCCCAATTCCTCTGCTTCACTTTCTTACCCTTCCCTTTTTGATTTCTTTTTTTTTCACTCTGGTTAGCCAACTAGCCTGGAGCCTGCTCTACATTGTTGCTTATAAGCTGAGGAATAAAAGATTATTCCTAGAAGGGAAAGTATAAAGATTGAAACCCAACAAGTTTTATGTGTGATTTTTAACAACACATTCTAATATCATGTATAATTATGATGCATCAATAAAAATGATACTATTATTTCCACATTACTAATTCTGAGGATACTCTTGAAAATATTCATGATTATATTTACAAAGAGGATGACTGCAACAATGAACCATAATACTCGCATTAAATAAGCATATTACCAGGGCTTAATTAGAGAAATTAGGGTTAGTAACTTCATGGAATATTTCATGTCCTTTCAAATTAATAGATAAGGATACAGAGGGAATGAATACATGGGAATTTTAGAAAGAAAGCCATAAAAATTCAAAAATAAGAAGGATTTCCATTTAGAATGAAGAATAAAGAACAACAGGTTGGAATGAAGGAAGAACTATGGTAGAATGATGAAAGGCTCTGAATGTATTGTAACATATGACACTTGATGTGAACAACATAGAGCAAAATGGAGGCATGTGCTTATATGTGTCATATGTTTTCAAGAGAACACATAAAAAAATTAATGATCCAGACTCATGTTGGTAGATGTGAGGAGGTGCGATAAGGCTTTCCTGATTTAGTTGCATGTCTCTCTATTCTTTTGAATTTTCTATCACAACATAAATTGATTTACAAAACTGCATAGAAAAATCAAACTTATATTTGGCAGCAGAGACTTGAATTCATGAAGCAGGGATTCTGGACTGAGAGGTCCAATGAGAGATAAAACTGATTAGTCCTGGTGACAGGTACAGTAAATGTGAAATTATCTGAGTCTGAGAAAGGAGACAAGGACCAAAAGAAAACACTGCTGGTCTTCACAAAGCAGTTACTTTCAGTAAATATTGGGAGAAAAGATGTTTGGTGCAGTATGCCTCTAATCAGAATTACCTTGGAGAACTTAAAGGGTCATCCTACACGATGCAAGAATATTTATACATATCTAGAAATGGGTTCCATGACCATGTCCTCAGATGATTTGTTAGCACCCTGAATTATGAGAAGCACAAGAGTTAAGGCCTTTGCTGGAGAGTGAGCTTAAATCACAGCTGCCCCTGAATTCTAGACGTGGGGTAGACTGAGCTGGGGAAGAGTTTATACTCTATCCACTTGGGAAAATGAAGGTGATGTCCAGGGCTTTGCAGGATGATAAGTGTCAGGAAGCTCCCAATTACCTTCTGACTGGGTTGGTCCTTGTTTGTTTCCAGGATGAGGATGATTTTGTTGCCATTGTTGATGCTACTGGACTCCTTGAAAAGTCATCTGGTGTCCAGGAGGAGGAGGTTTAGGAGGCTGCTGATTACCTCCTTGTGGTGGTCCCTGCTGTGAGTCATCAACTTCATCTTCATTCTCATCTCCACCATCAACAGGGGGTCAGGATGGACATCCTCAAGGAGGGGGTCTTTGAGGACCTTGTTAAGAACTCTGGCTTGGGTCCTCCACCACTGTGTGGCTACAGTGTAAAAGTAGATGTGATACATGGTGAAATATCTTCTTCAATGTGCACCTCTCTGATCTTGGCATAGAAAGAAATTTTGTTCTTCAGAACTTGCCTCTCAATAGCAATCTCCCTGGTTACCACTGTCTCCACATGAAAATCTCCTGTTATCCAAGGACACAGTCATAACGTTTTGCCTATTAATCCAAGTCTGACACCTAAGGAAGATTTTGAATCAAGACATAGATGCTTGGTGACCTAGACCCATGTAGATAAACTATAGGAGAGTGTAGAGAAAACAAGGTGATAGATCACAAGGAACTCATTGATTATCTGTGGCATATAATTATGTGCTACAAGCCTCAGCTAAATGAAGAAACCCAGAGAAATGGGCCACAGACACATATTTTAACAAACAGTCATATAATTGGAGAGAGAAACATTGGGGAGGAAGGAAACTTTGAATGACTTGTATTACCACTGAGAAGTCAGAATTAGAACATATTTAAATAATCTACCACCTCTCAGCATTTATCTATTTCTGGGGCTACAGCAAATTAGTCCTTTTGTCACTAAAGCCATTCTGTGCCATTCCTGCTAATACAATCCAGAATCAAAATTTGGTAAGGTTTGTCTATGCTATTAGGGGAACTGACCTTCAGTAATTCCTGACAATAAAATGATGGTAATGAGACATTCCTGTGGAAATGCTAGAGAAAGTGGACTGAGGATAAACAGGCTTTATCTGTTGATAGCTCTGCCACGCGACCATCGCTGTCTTTAAGAAAGTAGGTTTCATTTATAAGTAATTTCTATGGAATTTTAAATAAAGAGACAAGACTCTCATTTCCTTTAATACCAGCCCTGGGATGGGTTCTCCTAGTTCCCGCCCCCAGCCACCTAATGCTATGGCGAGGTTTACAGAAGAGACTAGCAAGAGAGAGAGAGAGAGAAAGAGAGAGAGAGAGAGAGAGAGAGAGAGAGAGAGAGAGAGAGAGAGAGAGAGAACATGCCAGGGAGTGGACTTTTATTGGGGAACAAAAGCTTCTGGGCTAAATCCCATCCAATGAAGGTTAAGGGGGCAGCATCCCAAGGTCAGGGTTGACAATTAGGTGTTTGGGGGCAGTGTCCAGGCATGCTTCTGCACGGACAAGCCCTGGGACCTGGAAAAGTGTGGGGAAGGCTCTAACACAGCTGTGTCTAAGCACCTCTCAAATCACTGTAACTCAAATCACTGCAAAGATGGCCTCATACATATTGCCCCTTTTTACTTTTAAAAAGCAGGTGATAATTTACTCTCTGGAGTCTCTGCACTCTCACACTGAAGACTCGCCATCCTATAATTACAACACAAAAAAGAATTAACAGCAAAGAGAACAATCCAATAGTGTACCAGGCTGAGTGTTTAAGATTATTTCCAGGGTTAAATCCATTTAATTCCTTCAATATTTGATTAGCCAAAGAAGAAGCATCTGAAAAATCAGCTCCGTTTTTTTGAATATCTTGGATATGATGATGGAGTTCCAAAAGATCCAAGCTATTATTATTCTTTTGCCAAATACCCAACACATGGTTCTTAACCTTCTCACAATGCCAGAGAGAAGTGTTGTACTTGGCAGCTGTAACACACACATATTTATATCTTGCATGGCATTTAAGCCTTTCTTTAAACATTAAAGGTGAAAGTTCATTACCTATATTTATATCAGTCGCCTCTAAGGCGTTTAAATTAGTCTCAATCCTTTCATCAACATTTAGTTGAGTGTGCAGAGCCTTGGAAGTATTTTGCCCTAAATTATTAAGAAATTTTGCATGTTGAATATTTTGAGATAAAGTTATTAAAGCTGTGACTGTGGATAAATGAATGAAACCAAGGCCAAAACTCCCACAACTATAATTCCAATGGCATGTCTAGGTCTCACTAGCTGGATATGAATATGCTGTAACACTTGAAAACCACCATCAGTGTACCATGGCTCTGAAACATTAGCAGGCAATAAAACAAAAGAGGGCTGATGAAGTACCAGCATTCCTTTTTCCTCTATTATATCTAGTATTACAATTGGTTAGGTTAGATTTGTTACATGTTACAACATATCTGTCATCTATTAATTTAACTTTTACATTTCCAATGATTAAAACATATGGAGATTGGACACAGGCTCCTAAACCATAGCAAGATGTCTCCTTACAGCTCTTGCAAGCAATGTTTGGTAAAGGCTTGTCTGTAAAATGTAAAAATTGTGAGGTAGCAATTAAGTGCCAGACATCTTTTTGAATACCACCCGCACTGTAAGTCAAAATATTACTAACAAATCTTGCAGGTGTCATAGCAGAATTTTTTTATAATTGTCTTCTATCAATTTGTGGAGATGAGTCTAAAATATACCCACTACCTTTAGACACCTTATGTTTAACTGGAAAAGTATTTATACAATCTATCCATGTAGGAAAGGTGTGAATCTCAATTGTAGAACTATTTGGACAGTGAGGTATTTGTGGAGGTTTTGCAGAAATGACTGATTTGTTATTGGAAAGTCCCATTTTAATCACTGATCTTGTATAAGGTTTTAAGTCTCCATAAATAGTATGAGTAGTCAGTCTAGGTCTCCCAACCGCTCTCTTTTTCTCAAATGATACTCTCAGACAGCCAGCATGTTTATTGTGGGACCAACACCAAGGTAATTGGGCACTGTAGCCAGAATAGTTAAATCTAGTCCATGATTAGGAGTAATATGAGTATCTGTAAATCCTCCCATCATGAATGAGTCATTAGTAAACAATGGAATAGATACTCCAGTCCACACAGCTGGATATACCAGGGCTGAATCTGGGAAATATATCCAGTAAGTATCTGCTCAACTCCCTTTTACCTTTTAGTTTTAAAAAGAATTACCATGTGGAGGCAAACATGGTGGTCTTGGTCATTAACCTGATCAAAAGCTGGGAAGAGCTGAAATTCATTAGTATCTTCTTCAGCTTCTTGTGCTTTCCTAATTCCCCACTGCAATGGAGTAAGAAAAGTCATTGCTAGCTCAGAGTAGCTGTTAAAATTTGTCCTTTTAACAGACAATGGCCATGTATGAATGGACAGGGTAGGTGCTATTAAGCACAGCCTGTTGGAAATTCCCTGGTAAATCCTGGATTTCATTGTGGGATTCCTCTCCCTCAGTCTGCAATTCCACCATAGAGTCTCCATTGTTGCCATGTTGAATTTGGGCTTGTAAGCCATGTGGACGAGCTCTATGAATCTCTTCCGGATTTTCCTCTCTGGGAGAAGGACCATCTATCCCCCCAGAGGCGTCCTCTCTATAATCTCCCTCTCTATGGTTTTTGTCTAGATTACTCTGGCTTGGCTCAGGCAAGGCTAAGTTTTTTACTTTCTGTTTTGCCCTGAGGCTTTGTGGTTTGAATATAATTTGTCTTAGTTTTTGTTTTTAGCTGGCTTAGAGGAAAGGAGATTTCCTTAGCCTCAGGCAATTTTTCCATTTGAATAGACTTAATGGCCCTCTGAATATCTTTCAATAGATCTTCCAGGGGCCACAGACAATGGCCCATGTAATCAAAAACACAGATGTCTAATGCAGTCCAAACTTTGTGTATATTCTCAAAGCTTCTACCTAATTCATTAGAAATGCAAATTTTATCTAATTTCCTTTTTAGTCTGTTTCAAGTATGTAAATTTGGTGAATCTTGGTCACAAAATCAAGGGCAAAATTCACCTACACCCTTTAAGAATTGTAGCAACTAACTCTGTTTAACTTGCTTTTCCTTCTGATTAATTATGGTCTCTATAATAGTCAAATACATGTCTTTATCAGTAGAAGCTGAGTTCCCCATTATTAAGATTTTTAATGTCCCTTCACTCCAAAAACTGCCTAGTACTTCCGCAACCCTAAAAACATCACAAATTCCATATTTCTTTAGCCCACTCCAAACTCAATCTAGTCAGTTTACTTATACCTCACTCCTGGGTGCCACTACTGCATGTGACCAGCACTGGCTTCATGAAAGAAGGTTCTGTTCATAAGTAATGGATAGGGAGTTTAACATTAAAGAGACAAGACTCTCATTACCTTTAATAGCAGCTCTGGGATGGCTTCTCCAAGCTCCTGCTTCCAGCCACTTAATTCGGTGGTGAGGTTTGCAGAAGAGACTAGGGAGAGAGAGAGAACATGCCAGGGAGTGGACTTTTATTGGGGAACAAACACTTCTGGGTAAAATCCCATCAAATGAAGGTTATGGGGGGCAACATCCCAAGGTCAGGGGTGACAGTTAGGTCTTCAGGGAAGTGGTCAGGTACACCTCTGCTGGGACAAGCCCTCAGACCTAGAAAAGTGTGGGGAAGGGTCTAACACAGCTGTTTCTAAGCCACTCTCACCCAGCCAGGGAAGTAACTCAAATCACATGCGAGAATGGCCTCCCATGGATAGGTAAGCAAAAATGTCATAGTTGATCTCTAGGAAATAAGAAAGTGTGAAATGCAAAGTAAGTCACAACCAATCTAGTGCTCCCTGGATCCTACTGTGAAAGATGACTTCCATTCCAACTTGGAAACCCTAATGTGAACTCTCATCCACACTTTGTGATGCTGGTGAAAAGGGAGGAAGATGTGAGAGAAAGGCCTAGAGGTGCCTATGCCTAGTTGCCATCTTTGAGTGAAAATATGAAAACCATTTTGGGCTTCACAAGCATCAGTGAAAATTATCAACAATATTCTTTAAATATTTTGCAAATGTCAATGTCAAAGTTAGTATTTTTTAACCCTTTGTTTTTTAAACCCTTTGCTCCCATTTACTGCTTTTCCACATTTGGAAACCAGCAATCAATCTTTGCATCCAGTGGTGCAAATAGTTCTCATAGAACACTGAAACACTGAATGTATATAGTTTAGAGGCAAATGAGAAAGTAATTGGGCCCTGATATTTTTAAGTCACTCAGTAGAGAGAGTCCAGTTTAGTCTGTAGATCTCCATCTCTGACATAGGCTGATGCATGGATTTCTCCTTCTTTGTCCTGCATCTGCTTGCAGTACAATAATGCATCCACAGCAGTCTTCTCTGTGCCAGTCCCCCCACATTCCTGTGTATCTGTGACAAGATGGAGAGATCTTTCATCTAATGTGAATTTTCCTTTCCATGTTTCTGGTTGAAGTTTTCCTTTAAAGGGGGGAGCACTTCCAATTGTATCTGAAATCTGAAATCCTACCAGGAAATGGGGACACAACTAGACTTACACTTTTCTTAAACATTCTGCAGACCTGTCCTTCTTATAATCTTTCCTCCCTCACCCTCCCTTTATGCACTGAAATTTCCTAAGCCCAATTGTCACAATCCTCCTCCTTTATTGTACCCACACTTGAGCTATCAGCTGGGCTCAGGGCAGAAAGGCCACTGTGACAGCAGGACCACCAGCATCTTCAAGGAGGCTCTGAAGTTGTTCCCAAGTCTGTGCTGGTGGAAGTGGGGCAGATCTCTTTATCAGGAGGAGCAGAACAGTGGAGCCCTTGAACTCCATGCTGGGTGACCTCATTGCTGTCTCTTTGGGGCAAACCATGAGGATGGGGTAGGCAGCAGGTTGTTAGAATCTCCTTTCTGAAACATACAACATGTGATTTAGGCAACAGTGTGGAAGAAAACTGGTTGCAATTTCAGTACAGATATTACAACTGAAGGTCTGTCATTATTTGAGTTCCACTCTGTATTATGATAGTGTGATTCATCTGCACTGTGTTCTATTTTGCTAGAACTTTCATTCTTTCCAAGTATCCCTGTTTTTGTCAGCACTAACTATATAGCCAAACATGAATATAGTCATTATGTCTGAATATATTTACAACTCTAACCCCATCTAATGTGATGGATATGTCCACAAGAGAAAGGGGAGTACAGGGAAACAATATTGATCATATTATATTCTTACATTGATGCATGGATTAGCTAACTAAAAATCTCACAATCATAAATAATTATAATACATTAATACATTGATGGGAAAATAATGCTTTATATCCATGTTCTTTTCTGCAGCCTTATTAATTAAAAAAAAGTGAACCTTCTCAACATTAAATGCCTGTTTTCATCATGCTGCTGCATAAGTTATGCATTTGCCTTACAAACCTTTCTCACTTTAGTATGGTTTTACAGTGAGGTGTGATTATGTTTATTGAAGTGTTCTAAACTATTTTTTTTTGCATTTGACAACTTTCTAACATCAAAAGTAAATGAACTCTTTTTGTACTTTTGTATAATGAGATTCCAGAGAGTCTTTGAATATTCCCCAATTAACTTACTTTTTGTTCTAATTAAGGTGAGATATTAACTTAATTAATATATCATTTTTTTAATTTGATTCCATCCCATTTATTGATTCTTGGTTTTACTTGTTGAGCTATAAGAGTCTTATTAAGGAAGTTGGGGCCTAATCCCACATGAAGAAGATTAGGGCCTACTTTTCTTTTTATTAGGTGCAGAGTCTCTGGTTTCATTCCTACATCCTTGATCCCTTTTGAGCTAAGTTTTGTGCATGGTGAGAGATAGGGATTTAATTTCATTTTGTTGCATATGGATTTCCAGTTTTCCCAGCACCATTTGTTGAAAATGTTATCTTTTCTCTAGTGCATGTTTTTGGCACCTTTGTCTGACATAAGATAATTGTAATTTTGTGGGTTAGTCTTATGTCTTCTATTCCATGCTATTGCTCTGCCAGTCTGTTTGGGTGTTAATATCATGCTGTTTTTGTTACTCTTGCGCTGTAGTATAATGTAAGATCTGGTATAGTGATACCACCTGCTTCACTCTTCCTGCTAATGATTGATTTAGCTATTCTGGATCTCTTATATTTCCAGATGAATTTCATGATTTTCTTTTCTATTTCTAAGAGTAATGCCATTGGGATTTCGATCAGAATGGCATTAAATCAATATACTGCTTTTGGTAGAATGGTCATTTTGATAATATTAATTCTGCCCAACCCAGAGAAAGGTAGATCTCTTCATATTGTAAGGTCTTCTTTGATTTCTTTCTTTATGGTTCTGTAGTTTTCATTGTATAGATCTTTCACCTCTTTCATTAAGATGATTCCCAATTCCCAAGTATCTATTTTTTTGAGGTTATTGTGAGTGGGTAGTTTTTCTCATTTCCTTTTTAGAGGCTTTTTCTCTGTTATACAGAAATGCCTTTGAATTATGGGTGTTGATTTTGTATCCTGCTATTTTGCTGAATTCATTTACTAGTTCTAGAAATTTTCTGTTGGAACTTTTAGGGTCTTCTAGGTACAGAATCATATTTTCAGCAAATAGTGCTAATTTGTGTTTTTCTTTACCTATTTGTATTCCTTTAATTTCTTTCATCTGTCTAATTGCTTTTTCCAGTGTTTCATCAACTATGTTAAACAGAAGGGGTGAAAGAGGGCATTCCTGTCTTGTTGCAGTTTTTAGAGGGAATACTTTCCACTTTTTTCCATTTGGAATGATATTGCCCTTGAATTCAGCATACATACCTTTTACAATGTTGAGACATGTTCCTGTTATCCCTAGTTTTTCTAGTGTTTTGAACATGAAGGGGTGCTGTCTTCTGTTGAAAGCTTTTTCTGCATCTATTGAGATGATGAAATGGTTCTTATCTTTAAGTCTATTGATGTGATGATTTACATTTATTGATTTCTGTATATTGAATCATCCTTGCATTTTTGGCATGAATCTCCACTTGATCATGGTGTAAGACAGTTTTTCATGGTGTTCATGTATGGCCAAAGAAGAAAGAATGAGACTCAACATAGAAGCAGAAAAAGAAATGCCATGGATAGCTCTGAAGCTTCTTATGCAAATGCACTTATCTCATTGACAAAGATGGAGCTATCTTCTTTTTCCTGAAAAGGAAAATGACTCTGTATTCACAATCAATGGTAAATTTTTAGTGTCATTACAGAAAAAGTAAATCATTTAATATTTATTTGAAAAATGGGGTTTGTTGATAATACAGAATGGAACAACCAGGGAACAAAAATGTTATTCAGATGCAAATAGTATCATGAAAATACAGGAAGAGAGTGTTCTAAGACAGAATTATAAGTTCTGTGTATTACTGTTGAGAGGCAAGTTCAAAAAAATATAGAGCCTGGTGCAGTGGCACACACTTGTAATCTCAGCATCTCTTGGGAGGATGAGACAGGTGGATCATGAGTTCAAAGCCAGCCTCAGGAACAGGGTGGTGCTAAGCAACTCAGGGAGACCCTACCTCTAAATAATAATAATAGTAATAATAATAATAAAAAGGTCTTGGTATGTGGTCAGGTTTTAGTGCCCCTGAGTTCAACCTTCAGTACACTCCCCCCAAAAATAAGACAATTGACAAATTCCATTGATTACAGACAGGTGGAAATCTTTCTTTACCTGGATGAAATTGGTTTTAGTAGACTGATGGGGACAGTGTCTTTGTTTAGGGATTCGGGGCTGCCTGTTGTTTTGATTCATTAGTATCCTGGCTAAACAAGTTATAATGTGGTTCTGCTGATCGAGGAAATGTGAAGTGCTCACATTCTTGCAAATTAGAGGAGATAAAGCCAGGATGTAGCTAACTGAGATAATCTAACCAGCATCTGATCAAGGATGCCAAATTGAATAGGTACTTGTGCAAAAAACTACCTTCGTGAGAATTAAGAATGCCAGATGAGAAATCATAGTGTTGAGATTTGGTATAGTAAAGGAAAAAATGTATTGAGAAACTCTGGAGGAGAAGAGATGGTCATGTAACTAAGTCCTTCTTGAACTCAAGGCAGGCAAGTTGGGAGATACCTACTGCTTGTGGGGAAAAGAAGGAATTCAGTCCAGGATTTAGCCTTTGAACCCAGTATTAGGCATAGTTTGATGAATGCCACTTCCAGGCAGATGCTCACAATCCCTCTCTATAGCCTGTTCTTAAAACCTGAATTGCTATACCTTTGAACTTTTAACCCAGTATTAGGCATAGTTTGATAAATGCCACTTCCAGGAAGATGCTCACAATCCCTCTCTAAAGCCCCTTCTTAAAACCTGACTTGCTATACCTGCTTTGAACAAGTGCCCAATGGCTGCTGCCAGCACTCCTTACTCACCTTGGGAGGAGAGGGGATGTAAGAGTCCTCTACTGGAAAACAGGGCAAGAAATATAGGACAGCCTTCTGTCTTAAGTTGAGTGTCCATCATGGAAAAACTCACCACTGGACAGATATCAAAACTGCTTTTCTTAGAGCACATCCTGTGTGAGACAGACTTGAGATGTGTTTGCCATTAGGAACAAAACCTCTTACCAGGTGAACTGTATTTAGTTCAGACCTGCATTATTTTTGGAGTGGGGCTCATACTCAAAGCCTGTATACTGCATATACCTGCAGCTTTGACACTCAGTTGTGAGTTAATCATGACCTGAAAGCCAAGGTACTGCTTGCACTAACACTACTGACAATTTTAGTATCATTGTGTGAAGTAAGACTTTGATTCTGAAGGGGAAGACAAACTGCTGGGCACAGTACTTGGAACTCAGGACAAGTCTGGTTCAATCTAAAAGTGGGCAGAGTCTAAAAGCACACACAGCCAGACTAGTGCACATGGTTGAGCCTCTCAAATAAACCTGTACAAGGAAGAGACAAATGAGCCCAGTCTAACATAGTTCCATTGGATCCCAGGTGACCTAAGGCTGGTTGCAGTAGTGGTGGCTCAGGAATTCAGAGACTTATTGGCAATCAAGAAAGGGGTGCTTTTTCCTTGCCAGTGTTTCACTGGTCTCAGAGAGCCTTAAGTTCTGAATGTAACAGCATTAAGGTATGCATGGCCATTGTTCTGGCAGAGTCCTGAGACCTGTCACCCCTAGATAATCCTTTACAGAGTAGAACAGAAATAAGCAGTGACAGATCACAGGCAGGTGACTAATGATGAAAACTCTTTCCATTCTCCAGCTCCAGAGAGAAGCTTGAATTGACAAAGTACCATTCTGAGGTGCTCAACCTGTTTGTTTGGAACATACCAGATAGGAATTGGGAGCTAACTTGGACATGGATTTCCCTCTGCTGTTGAAATAGTGACAACCTACCAAAACCAACCCACAGGACACCTCTACTTTGGCCATCCCTGAGTACTGAAAGAGCAGAAGTGACTAGAGACTCAGAGCAAAGAAGCAGCCTTTTTGGAGTTATGGCAAGATAGTCACAAAGGTTTTCATGCTGTGAAGACTGGTATAAGTACCTATCCTTGAATAGGCATAGTATCATTCATACCAAAAAGCTTCCAAAGCTTTCAGGGAATCAGGGCCTTATTTATAGGTTAAAGTAAATTGATAGACACTGACCAGAAAATATCCCAGATGGGCAAAGGTGTAGATGAAGAAACTAACATATCTAATTTATGGAAAATGAAGAAGCTTCAAGAGAACCCAGAGAAATAATTCAATATTATAGCAGAAAATATTAATAGAGAGATTGAAGCAATTAAAAAAATCCAACTGAAATTCTTGAAGTGAAAAATATACTAAATGGGATTAAAAACATAATAAGAAGAATAAATACCTGAATTGGTTACCCCAAAAAAAGGAAAATTAATTATTTTGTATAGTGGATTTAAAAATGCAAAGTTAGTGGAGAGAGAAGGAAAAATAATAAAGTAGAAGTAAGAAATGTGATGGAAACTGGAACAGAATCAATAGTAAATTTTCTAACTATTGGGGTTTAAGAGGGACTTAAAATACCAAAATTGTGAAACATATGTCAAAAGAGATCATGGCAGGAAACTTCCAAAGATAGAGGAAGATAAAAATTCAAGGTACAAGGAGGTCAAGCAGTAAGACTTGACTCAAATCCACACCAATTAATAGTAATACAAATTAATTAATAGCAATACCTGTGACCAAGGTCAAAAGTAAAGAGAGAATTCTCAATCCAGTAAGAAAAAGAAGAGAGGGAGCACTGAAGTGTGTCCCAGTTGGCCAGACTACCAACTTCTCCAGAAAACCTTTTCAACAGGAAAAGGACGACATGAATATTTCATGGTAATGAACGAAAAAGAAACCCTGTGAACCAAGAATGCATATCTCTCCTTCAGAAATTAAGAAGAAATAAAGACATTCTAAGAGAATTAAAAGCTGACCTGATGTATCACCACTAGACTGATCGTATAAGAGCTGTGAAATGAAGTTCCTCAAACTGAGACTGAAACCTCAATGACTAAGAAGAGAACATAAGAAGCAATAAGACTCACTGGTTAGAGTAGCTAAAAAGAAAAATAGAAAATATCTTGATACTGAAAACACAGTGAGTAAGCCATTTATGTCTTTACTATGAGTTTGAAATAAAAAAGTTAAGAATAATAATTACAACAGTATGTTAACAAAAAATGGGCAGATATTAAAAGGGACATCAAAAGGTCAAAATGTGCAAGCCCATGGTTTTATATTAGTATGTATTATGATTCTTTTTTCCCATCTTATATTATGGTGATATCATTTCAAAATAGCTTTTTGAAGTCAAAACCAACGGTGGGTGATTAGATTCAAGCAAAAGTTTGTAATTGACAAATTCAAGGCAATAAATGAAAAATCAAAAGATACTACGAGATAAGTCACTTATGTAGAACAAAAATATAAGAGAAAAAGAAAGAAACACAATTAAATGACAAATAAGCTAAAAATTTCTTTTTGTAAGTCCTACATACTAAAAATTACCTGGAATATAAATGGTTAAAGTATTCAATTAAAAGACATGTTTTGATCAAATGAGTTAATAAAAATATTCAAGTATTTGTTTCCCATGAGAATCTCTATGAACACGCACAGACTGAGATTAAGAAACAGTTGACAAACAGTTGACAGTTTTATGTCAAACTTATGTTTAAACTGTTGTAATAGTAGGATTGTAATTTTCAGGAGATCAAGATAATGACCACAAGAAATAAACATACAAGTTAGAACAGAGAAACCCTGAGCTCACTGATTCTCATTGAACATTCAAAAGTCAACACTAGTAGGTCTTAGATAAAGCATCAATCTTCTTACTATCTTATAAGGAATGATTTTCAAACCATAAAGACTTTGCAGACACTCAAACCATATCAAACCATAGCAAAGGTCATAACAGATGATTTTCAAGTATGAATTCCACACTTTTGTCAAGTAGCCCATATATATTTGAGCATTTTTAATTCTGATTAGCTTTAAACATCCCCCTAGTTTCCACTTCAGAATTCTTAGAGAAAATGGACTAGGAAAGTAAAGAGTTTTCAGGTGGAAGAAGTTCAAACAGACAACAATAATGGCCACTTTTCAATCCAGGTGCTCTGATTCTCTAAAGGTGTAGAAACTGGAATTTCTAGAGAATTGATGAACTTAAAAAAATTGAGAGTACCATGGTCAATGAGAGGAGTTTTCAACCTTAAACATATCATAGCCATTCCATGATTTCTGAGGAATCTCTAAGTTGAGTTTAGCTCAATTCACAATAGCCAAATTATGAAACAGAACTTGATGCCCATCAAAGAATGGATAAAGAAAATGTAGTATGTATACACAATAGAATATTGCTCAACCTTAAAGAAGAATGAAATTATGGCATTTTCAGGTAAATGGATGGATGTGGAGAATATCATGCTAAGTGAAAGAAGCCAGTCCGCCAAAATAAAGGCCAAATGTTTTCTCTAATGAGTAGATGCTAATTCACAATAATGGGGTTGGGCTAGAGAAAAATAGAGGTACTTTGGATTAGGTAGAGGAGAGTGAAGAGGGGCGAAGTGGCATGGGGGTAGGAAGGATTGTAGCACGAATCAGGCGTTATAACCCTATGTACATATCAGATTACTTGACCATTGTGATTGCATAAAATGTACATCTAGAAGAATGAGGAGTTATACTCTATTTATGCACAACATATCAAAATGCATTCTACTATCATGTGAAACTACTTAAAACAAATTTTTACAAAAGAATAAAACCATAGCCAGCCATGGTGGCACATGCCCATAACTAAAATGATTTGGGAGGCTGAAGCAGGTGGATTGCAAGTTCAAGGCTAGCATAATCAAATGAGCAAGACCCTAAGCAATACAAAACTCTATCAAAGTAAAAAGTAAAAAGGATTGTGATTGTAGGTCAGTAGCACTGCACTGCTAGTTTCCATCACCAATATGAAAAGAAAAAAGATATATATTGTTTTTCTCTTCAATATACTGTAAACCATAATGGATCTCAAAAGTCTTAAAAAATTGGATGTGTTACTTGTTATTCTCTAATACTAAATGAAAAGTATCATATCAACTTGAATCTGTATATGTACAAAGAACTGTAGTAGTAACATTGTAGTAAGGGAGGTGTCAGTTTGGTGGGCCTTGCAATGAATTATTCCCAGTTGGGAAGGCAGCCTGGATGCTCATAGTAGGCCAGAAATAAGTGTGGAATTAATGACTGCCATCCCTCTGGTGGTCAATAGCCTCCTTTCTTTCCAAATGGCTGTATGGGAGATCAGGACATGGAAGACATATTTGGAATCTGTATACAGGGAGAGGATTTTTTCTCTCTGCTAGCTCACAAGCCCTGGTGGCCGCTATGAGTTCAGCTTGTTGGCTGGTCGTATTGGGTGGGAGAGGTTTTGCCTCTATGATGGATGAGAGGGAAATGAAAGCATACACCACCACTTTAACCCCTTAGTGTATAAAGGAGCTACCATCTGAGAACCAGATGAGGTCCAAAGAGGGCAGGGGTCCCTCAGAAATTGTGGCAGGGCAGGGTAAAATCATCTCTAATACCTCCAGGCATTTGTGGATGGGATCTTGTGAGGGAGAAGATGGGAGGAGGGAGGCAGGGTTTAATAAAGAGCAGGACTCAAAAGAGATGGAGGGATTTTCAAGGAATGAGACAAGGAGGGATAGAACCCTGGAAGGAGAAACTCACTGTAGCCTCTTGTAAGTGAGGAAATCCTTTAGATTGTGAGGAGATGAGATGGTTAGCAGGGAGCCAAAGGTAAGCTTTTATGCTTCTTTCTGGAGGTCATGGGCCACTGCTAGGGCTCTGAGACATGCGGGACAGCCCCTAACAGTGGGGTCGAACTGTTTGGATAGGTACGCCACTGTTGTAAATGTGGGGCCATATTCCTGACCCAGAACCCCAGACTTTGTCTCTATTTTTCATGTACATAGAGGGTGAAGGGTAAGGAGAGGTCAGGGAGATAAAGGGTGGGTGCCTGGAAGAGGGCCTTTTTAAGAATTGTAAAGGGCTTCCCTACCACTGAGGGTAGGGGTTCATCTTGGGGGCCTTTGGCCAGATTATATACTGGCCTTGTGAGGAGGGAGAAATTAGGAATCCAGGCCCTGAAGTACTCAGCCAAACCCAAGAAGGAGAGTATGTCATCTTTGGTCTTTGGTATAGCTATAGACACAATAAGCTGTATTCTGTCTACTGTAATGGCCTTTTGCTTTTGAGAGATAGAGAACCCTAGATATGTGACCTCTTTACATGCTACTTGGGCCTTTTGTGGAGAGCCCTGATATCCCTTTAAGGCTAAGAAATTAAGTATGAGAACCGTGTCATCTCTTGAGTACCCTTTGGATGGGATACAGAGGAGAAGATCATCAACATATTGCAAGAGGGTGGATTTGGGGCACTGGGGGTGACAAGATTGGAGGTCAGAGGCCAAGGTTTGTCCAAAGATGTGTGGACTAGCTCAGAATCCCTGAAGAAGGACAGTCCAGGTTAGTTGTCAAGAATGTCTGGTGGTGGGATCTGTCCAGGTAAAGGCAAAAAAGATCTTGTGATTCAAGGGCAAGGGGAATGGAGAAGAAAGCATTCTTTAAATCTATGACTGAGAAGTGGGTGGCAGTGTTGGGGATCTGAGACAGCAGGGTGTATGGGTTGAGAACCATAGGATGTATGTTTTTAATGGAGGGATTGATGAGTCATAATTCCTGAACTAAATGATAAGACCCTTTGGGCTTTTCTTCCGCTAATATGGGAGTATTGTATAAGGAATAAGCTGGACAGAGGTACCCCTTGCTAAGAAGGTCCTGAATAACAGGCTGCAGGATCAGAGAGCCTTTGTGGCCAAGGTGTATTGAGCCTGACTGGGGAAGGTGTTAGGGTCTTTGAGATGAATGTTAACTGGTAAGCAGGAAACCGTGGAGGGGATGTGAGTATCTTATACAATTGGGTCAACCAGGGTCATAGGGAAACGGTCATTTTTCATGTCTGCCTCACAAGTGGAGTAGAATGGCCAGTCTTCTGCCAAAAGGGCCAGAAAAGATGAACAGGCCGATTCTGGGGCCTGGCTGATGCCAGGAGCCCGGATGTTGATTGTTGTATTAAATTTAGAGAGACTATCTCGGCCAAGCAAAGAAACTGGACATTGGGGCATAACTAGGAATATCTGAGGAATAGGAAGTTGTCTATGGAACAGAGTAATAGGGGAGTCTTTTGTGGATAGATAGTCTTTTCTCCTACCATGACAATAGGAGAGGTGGATGGCACTGTTTGCCCCTAGAATTCTGTCAGGCCTGAGAAGGTAGCCCCGGTGTCAAGGAAAAGTCAACCTTGTGGCCATCCACCTGAATACACACCATGAGTTCTTGTTTATTAATTGTTATAGCCGGGGACAAGGACCCAATGCTCCATCAATCTTCCATTGCTATGCCCAGAAGGTCAGAGGGTTCCCTGGCTATAGGCTTCCTACAGAATCTAGGGCAGTCAGAACCCCAATGACCTGTTGTTGACATTTAGGGCATGGGTTATGCAGAATGTGAGGTGCAGGGCATGCCTTGGCCCAATGTCCCTCCTTGCCACACTTCAAGCAGGTGCCTGGGGGGTTTCAATGATGGGTGGTGACCCGCGGAAACCCCCTGCAGCACCTGGGTGAGCCTTTGAAATTGATTGTGTTTGGCCCTGGTCTTGTGGTGCTCGATTTCCTCATCCTGGTTGTGAAAAACCTTAAAGGCTACCACCAAGATCTCAGTCTTGGGAGTGGCAGGCTTGTTCGAGCTTTTTTAGTTTGGAATGGATGTTGATGTAGCTCTGCAAGAGGAAATATGTCATAAGGACATGACGGCCATCTGGGGTTTCCGGATCTAGGTTAGTATCCTGCTGAATGGCTTTTGTAGGCTGATCCAGAAATTCTGATGGGTTTCCTCTCGCTTTTGAAGAATCTCTTGTAATTTTTGGAAATTGACAGCCTTAAGTGCCTCTTTTTTGAGCCCAGCAATAATACATGCGGAGAATTGGTCCTTAATCTGTATGCCAGCTTGAGTATTATAATCCCAGTCAGGAGTTTGATCTGGGGCAGCAAGTGGCCCCGGAGGGTGATTGGGATTAAGTGGGTGAGTTTTATTGGCATGGGCTCTGGCAAGTTACCAGACTCTTTTACGATCCTCAAGAAGGATAGTAATAGCCAATAATATATATATATATATATATATATATATATATATATATATATATATATATATATATATATCATGGTGAGTGAGGCTAAGCCTTGAGGACCCATTAAAACTCTCTAATGTAAGTGGTGGGATCTGTAGTGAATGAGACCAACCTTCACTCTAGTTGCATGAGGTCTTTCAGAGAGAATGGGACATGTACCCAGAAAATGCCCTCAGGTCCAGCAACCTCGCTTAAGGGGCCATGGTTTGTGGGACTAGGGAGAGGGACCTAGTTTGGGGGGAACTAAAGGTGTCAAGGGGTTCAGGGGGAGCCACCGGGGGAGGTCAAGAAGGAGGAGGATCATCTGCCAGACTGAAAGAAGGGTCAGTAGTGTCATTAAAGTAAGAGCATAGGTTGGGATAAGAACAAAGAAGAGAAAAAGCCTCAACATAGGGGATCTCCTTCCACTTTTTTGAGCGCTGGCAGAAGTTAAACAGATCTCTGAGAATTGCAGGATCTAGGGATCCTCCTGGTGGCCATTGACAGTGATTGTCCAATTTTTAATACGGCCAATCTAGTGTGCAGAATTTCATGAGAGTCTTGGGATTTCTATCAGGAGTGAGGGATAGCTGATCCATTTCCAGGGGCATTTTAAGGGGGAGTTTTCAGGGAGGGAAGAAGAGGCACCCCATAATGGTCACTAAGAAGGAAATGCGAATGTGGGAAGGGTCCAGACCAGAATAGAATTGGATGAGCCTCCTCACAGGCATCCCTGCAATGGGAGATCAACCAATATGAATCAGGAGAGTCAGGGCCGGGTGGACGGTCAAGTTGTCAACTGAGAGTCCAGTCGGCAGGCCCAGAATGGAAGTCATGGACCACCTGGCACCAGGCTTTTCGGTTTATTTAGGACAGGAGACGGACAAGGATGGTGAAAGCGAGCAAGAGAGAGAGAGAGAGAGAGAGAGAGAGAGATGTGCGTGTTCTTCCATGACTCAGGACCTCCCGCTCATGAGCCAGGTTCCAGAGAGTCCACCGTGATCGTGAAGGTCGTGGAGCGTTGCGTTCTCCCCTCCAGAAAGGGTGACAGAGGTTTGCTGGACCATCACAGTCAAAGCCCCTGCGTAGCCTGTCTGAGTTGGATACCCAATAGGGGAAATCACCTACTGAAGAGCCAGTGTTGTGAGCAGTGCTCAAAAGAGTGGACAAGGACAGCAAGCCTTGAGAGAGGGGGCCCTGGTGCAGCAAGGAATTCCCCTTTCCTGGTTTTAGGCACCAATGGAAGAACAATCAAGGCTTGCCATCAGAGAAAATGCCCTTTTATTGAGGCAGCTTTGCATATATATAGAAGCCTAAGGTGGTCTGAGGTTGCAACAGTTTAACAATTCAGCAGTTTGGGCAGCTGGCATGGGGTACTTTCTGACTGGTGGTGGGTAAGGATCATGTGAGTCATCAGGACTCACCATTGGACGGCTCTTCTCAAGGGATGGAGAGGTTAGTCTTTGAAGCCAGGGTGACTCCCAACAGATCTCAAATATCTCAAAAAATTGGATGTGTTTCTTGATATTCTCTAATACTAAATGAAAAGTATCAGATCAACTTGAATCTCTATATGTAAAAGAACTGTTTACAGGTGTAATATTTTCCAACTGTGTGGTACTAACCAAAAAATTGATAACTGTGTTCAAAAACTGAAAAAAAATAATTCTCATGTAAATTCAAGAATGTCTCTCAAAACTATTAAAATGACCAGAAACATTATTCAAGTGTCTGTGACTTAAGTAAATCATTAGCAAATAGGAAAAGTGTCACTTTTTGATTTAATAAAAATATCTATTTGGTCTAACATTTCAGCTTTCAATATATATGAGTGAAACATTTTGTCTTCCTTGGGTTTTAAATCTCTAAAGAATGTGAAGGTGATACCACTCTGTGTTCAATAACAAATGTGTAAGTGGAAATGCAGAATTTGTTACTTCATGTAAGTCAAGCAGCAATGAGAAGATACTGTTATGTTTTGGCTATGAGGAATTCCCCAAAAGTTTCTGTGTCAATGGAGAAAATGAAATGATTATGAGAGCCATAATGAAAACAGTGGATTAATTCATTTAATGAATTAATAATTTGAATGTATTACTGGGCCATAGCTGTAGATGAGTGACATGTGGAAAGAAAAAGTATGTCACTGGGATATGCTTTTGGAATTATATATTTTGTCCCAGGCTCCTCACACTGTTTCCCAGCTGTCATGTGCTGAAGACTTTTTGTCCAGTTTGCCCTACTGCCATGACGTTCTGATGACCTTATGCCCAGAGAAGAGCCATAAGCCAACCATGAACTGAAACTCAAACCGAGGGTCAAAAATTTTTTTTTTCAATTTTCCAACTGTTGGAAGCAAGAAGTGAGACCATTGCTGTGACTAACCAGACCATGTTGTATAGAGTTTTTAAAATTAGTTGGTGTGAGAGTTGAGAAAAGTGTGGAGATGCAGGCTGAAGAAGGCTTAAAATATTGTAAGGAGATTTCAATGAGTGATTCTGATGAGAGTTTCAATAATCAGAATGCAGATGGTAATGAGAAGAGTAAGGAATGTGTTCATGAGTTTTCAAGGGGAATGGGCACTCTCTTGGAATGTGGAACAGAGGAAGAACAGCTTACAATCTGGTAAAAAAAAAAAGTTGACATAAGACATTCTGCAAGGTAAATTTAAATTTTATGGACTAATGAATCTGACAGCGAAAATATCAAGACAGCATAGCATCCATGTACTGGCATAGGTGTTACTGGAAACTTTCATCCATGTTTACACTGAGAATAGGGAGCAAAAACAAGAAGAAAGATTCAAAACACTTGCTGTTTAGCAAAAGAAGAAATACTGGTAATGTGTGTTTGCTGAGGAGATTACCACCACTAATGAGAAATTGAGTGTTTGTATGAGATGATAAGAAAGATGGCTTGAACGTATCTCAGCATAAACACATCCATTGCAGGCTCTGGGGTGTAAAAGTAAAACCCCAGAGAACATGGGAAGACCCTGTTCTCACAGGGGTGCCTAGGAAGTTGTTTCCCCGGGATTTGTTTCACCATGCTCCATCATCCAGACATTGAGAAGCTACTATAGGCCTGGTCCAAGGGGGTTCAGTTTGGCTCCAGCAGGCACCAGACTGGTATCCTCCATGTGGACCTTATTTTTCAGGAAGACAGTATGCTGGAGTTAATGGGAAATTAAAACTTTCACCCACCAAGATTTCCAAGGAAGGCCTGAGAGATCAAGCAAAGAGTGACAGGGTTAGAAGTCCTGCATGCAACCCCTGAGAGGGTGATGTATGAAGCTATAAAGATGAAATTATGGGTGGAATGGGAAATGCCAGAATTAAGGTACACCAGTGCTATGATATGTCTGCTGAGGAAAGACATTGTTTATGAACAGAGGCAGATTAAGAGAGGGTCCATGTGGAATGACTGGCAAGGTCATGGGTGTGAGGTTGCCCAGGTCCCTTTGAGATCACACTTTATACCACAGGGCCCAAAAGCTGAATGTGGGATTCCTGGACCTAATGTTTACCTGCTGGGGTATAATCTTGTTTTTGTCCCAACCCTTCAGTGTTGCCCTATTCTTCCCTTTTGTAATGGAAAGGTTTCCTCTGTGTCTTTAGATATTGGCTGCATATAACTGGCTGTCAATTTGGTGGTTAAGACTCAAAGTCAAGAGTTTCCCTTTAGTCTCAGAGCACAATTTGGACTTGGGTTTTGGGGAAGTGCTAAAATTGTTAAGGCTATGGGGACCCTGGAAATGGACTAATCATGTTTTGCATTGTGAGATGAAGATGAGCTTTCGAGGACCAGGGTTGGAATGTTATGGTTTGGATATAAGGTGTCGTCCAAGAGCCCCTGTGTTCAAGTTAAAGTGAAATTATTCAATCCTAAAAGCTATAACTTTTCCAGTGGGTTAATCTAATGAATAATAATTTGAATGGATTACCAAGTGGTAAATGCAGGCAGGTGGGTCATGGGTAGAGGAGGTTGGCTGCTGAGATCAGGCATTGGGTATTCTATAATTTGGTCCTATCTCCTTGTGTTTCTCTCTCTCTCTCTCTCTCTCTCTCTCTCTCTCTCTCTCTCTCTCTCTCTCTCTCTCTTCCTAGTTTACCTCTACCATTTCCTTCTGTCTTGATATTCTCCCTTTCCTTGGCAAAGAGAAATGGAATTGGCTAAGTATAAACTGAAACTCTTAAAGAGTGGTCCAAAATCAACTTTCCAAATTTTGGTTGTCAGGTATTTCTGTCACAGAGATGAAAAGAATGACATAAGCATTCACTCCAAAATACACATTTTACATGACTGCTGTTTTAGGGTACTTGTGAAATGGCAAAGAAAGAAGCATCCTCTTTGCCTGCCTGCTATGTGCTCAAAAACAGAATAGCAATTCTTTCTTAAAAATAACCTAAGACTTCAGTCATCACAGAAGTTGACACCAGTGCAAACTGCAAACCAATTTTTTAAACTTCCTTTTTTTCCTTAAAGGAATTTGTGAAATCTCCATGTGAAAGACATCCCCTCCTGTCAGAAAATACTAACATGCTTGTTATTTAGGACTGGAAGTTTTCCATCAGTGAAAGTGCACAAACCATTACTTTCTACTCAAGGACAATAATTAAAACAGAAAAATCCAGGTTTTTAACTTTGATAGTTTCACTCTGATGACAGGCAAATACTCCAGCCAGAATTAACATGAGATGATGGCTAGCTTTGTCAATCATGATAAAATTTTCATGAGTATTCTAAATATAATTGTTAATAACAGATGAATATATGCAAGAAAGTTAAAAGTGTAGTAATGGGTTTCGGCACTGATTATATTTATAAAATATCTGTTAAGATATTTTCGAATTCTCAGACCTTGAACTCCTAAGTATTGATAAGTTCAGTAATGTAATGCATATTTAGTAAATATCTAAGTTGGATTACCTAAGATAATTTTCATTGCTAATCGTAAACAGAAATGTATCTACTCTTATCTTACTACAAAAAAGAAACACTACTCAATGTGCTAAGAATTCCATTCTGTAGCACAAAAATAGTTATAAAAGCACTAAATGCAATTTAATAAAATCAAAGAAACTAAATGAAGAATTCAAAATAAATAAGGAAAGCAGCTCTATCTAGGAGAAATGTAAAACATGTTTCCAACAAGCAAAGAGATAAGCTCTGAAAGATTTGTTTTTGTGATGAAAAACAGAGCAATTCTTGTGGTTAATTAGAATTAATTGTTTCACAACAGGGAAAAAACCTAAATAGATATTAGAACATTATAGTTATTTCTGGAATGGGAATTTGAAAAACAAATTATAGGTGCAATTAATCTGGCTAAGACTTGATTGCATTTATTCACAAATTATGATTTAAACTGGTTTACACTTCCAATATCATATGGATTTTGGAAGAAAAAGAGAAGTGGTTTTGATCCATGTTGAAATAATTAATTTTTCTGAATATTGATGTTAAAATGTAGAGGATTTTCTGTTCCTTTCATGCAAATGGTCCAGGAAGCAAAGATTTTGTTTCATCAAGATACTTTCCATATGCTTCATGTTGTGTTTTATGCAGATCTTGACTTCTTAAGAACGTGAGTCTTCTCAATATTACAACACCTCAGTTTCCATCTTACAACTACCTCACCCAATGTGTCTGCATAATATTTTGACACTTTGGGTTTGTTTGATATTGAGCCATGATTGTATCTATTCAAATGTTGTTAAACCTTTGGACAGGTTTGAATTCTTCCAAAAATCATATTCTCATTCAAGCCATTTTGTACTATATAGGATTTTGGAAAATTTTAGGGAGCTTCAAAATATCTCAAGTTATTTTTACTTTAACAATATAGGGAGAATAAAATTAATTAGGAATGAATTGTCATGGGACATTTTCATTCTCAGTTACTTGGGAATATAATGTAAAAGGAGCGTGAGTTCAAGGTCAGCCTCACAAACAAAGCAAGAACCTATAATAAATACCAAATAGATAAATAAATAATAAATAAAAATTATATAAAACAACTAATAAATAATCATGTAAAATACCTAGAATGACTCAATGTATTATAATTTCTTTAAAGATATGATGTTTTAACTTTGTTGAGCTATATAAATCCATATGATTGATGTATGTCCAAGAAACTGTATGAAATTCTCAAATGCCTAATACAACATAGTGCACAATAATCAGCCAAGGCTCTACTCTTAAGCCTTACGACGATCCAGAAGTCATGTCTGAAGGTCTTCAATTTTCATTTCTCAGAAAATGCACCTTACTGTCTATTGACCAAATTCCCACAGGTTCCAAAGAAAGGTGGTAATCTAGAGAGGGACAGAATTAGGCGATGATGAACTCAGGAGGAAATGATGGGTTTTAGGGTAATATGCCTGAAACTCCATTCCCATTCTTGGAAATCAGGGTCAAAGATTTTCATGTGTAGAACCTCTCAGCCTCTGCAAATTCCTCACTGATATTCTATATTCTTTCTTTGCTGAAAATTTACAAGCATTTAGTACATATATTCTCAAATAGTTTTAAAGCTTGCACTTCTGATGTAAGGGATGCTGGAAACATAGCAGTGACTACACCTGACTTGTGGATGAAGAAGGAGGGAAGCTTTCTGGAAGCATCCATGAGGGAGGTGCAGGATATTTTTACACTGTGTCCATGATCTCCAGATTCCACACTCTCCCACCCCAGAAAGAGAGACAGCAATCAGAAAATGCATGCTGATTATTTTATTAGTCTATAGAGGACATGGCTATGACCCTTTTGTTCCAATGGCAAAATTTTCTGAAGGACATGGTCTTCTTATTCACTCTCTGAAACAAAAAAAAAGTGTGTGTGGGGGGGAGTTTGTAGGGAAGATGTGACATGCAGGAGGTTTCTAAAATCTGGCTGGCATCACTGAAGCCCTGCAGGGGAGAGCCCAGGTTCTATTCTTTTGCTTCTCCTTCCACCCTGGTTAGACATCTTGCACTGAACATGCTCTACATTCACACTTACAATATGAGGAAATAAAGATAACTACTGAAAGGAGAGGTATGAGGATTGAAACTCAACAAGCTACATTTTTCACTGTGTGAATGTGTGGTTTTAACACATCCCAATATCATGTGTCATTATAATGTATCCATAAAATAGTTAACATATCATGGATAATTTACCCCATATCATGGATAATTATAATGGATCAATAAAAATAGAAGAAGAATACTTCTGGGATACTAATTTTGTGGATGGAATTGAAAATAGTCATGATCAGATGTACAAAAAGGATAACTGCAAAGTCCAACAATAGTAAGGGTATTACAAATGGCTTGACTAGAGAAGGTTTGAATCAGTAATTCCATGAATTACTAAAAAAATTCAAAATGATACACAAAGAAGGAGGCAAAAAGATGAAGAGGTATTTTGAGAAGAAGAAGTGGATAAATTCAAAAACTAAGGTAGAAATCTGTTTAGAAAGAAGAAAAAAGAACAAAAGGAAGAAAAAAATGAGGGAAGGACGATGGTGAAATGATTTGTGTATCTCGTGAACTGCTCTGAAATTGTTATAAAATATGGTTCTTGAAAAGAGAAACAATGAGATCTGAGTAGAATTTATGATACTAAATTGTAGAGTGAGCTTAAATCACAGCTGACTCAGAATTCTAGTAGAATTTAATGACACTAAATTGTAGAGTAAAATAGAGATGTGCTTATATGTGTATGAATATTTCCAAGAGGATATACAAAAAAATTAATGATCCAGATTTATGGTGGAGGTTATGAGGAGGTAGGATAAGTGCATTGCTGATTCAGTTGAACACTTTTTTATTCAGTTAGACTTTCCAGTCAGGTGTAGATTAATTTGCCAAAACGCATATAAAAATCAAGTGTCCAATTAGGAGCACAGAGGTGAATTCACATGGCAGGGATTCTGGACTGAGAGGGCCAGTGGTTAATGGAACTGACTTTTCATGGTCACAAGGAAACAGAAAATGGGCAATCATTTGAGTCTGAGCAAGGAGACACAGAACAAAGGGCTTTTGCCCCCCAAAAGCAACCATGCTCAGTAAACACTGACAGAAAGGACATTTGGTACAGGATGACAGATGATCAGAGTCACCTTCAAGAACTTAAATGGTCATCCTACACTGCCCAAGAATACTGATTATACACATTTAGAAATGGGTTCCATGACCCTGTACTTTCAACATGTTTCCAGATGATTTGTTAGTACCTTCAATTTTGAGAAGCACAACAATTAGGGCCTTTGTTAGAGAGTGAGCTTAAATCACAGCTGCCCCAGAATTCTAGGGTACACTGGGTAAACTGAGCTGGGGGGGACTTTATACTCTATCCATTTGGGAAAATGAAGGTGATGCCCAGAGATTTGCAGGATGAAATGAGGCAGAAGCTCCCAATTACCTTCTTATTGGGGGGGTCCCTGCTGCTGTCCAGGACGAGGAGGGCGACCTTGCTGCTGCTGCTGCTGGCCTCCTTGCTGAGGGGGTCCCTGTGCCTGTCCGGGAAGAGGAGGGCGACCTTGCTGCTGCTGCTGGCCTCCTTGCTGGGGGGGTCCCTGTGGCTGTCCAGGAGGAGGAGGGTGACCTTGATGTTGCTGGCCTCCTTGCTGGGGAGATCCCTGTGGTTGTCCAGGACGAGGAGGGTGACCTTGATGTTGTTGGCCTCCTTGCTGTGGGGGTCCCTGTGGCTGTCCTGGACGAGGAGGGTGACCTTGCTGCTGCTGCTGGCCTCCTTGCTGGGGGGGTCCCTGTGGCTGGGCAGGAGGAGGAGGGTGACCTTGATGTTGCTGGCCTCCTTGCTCTGGGGGTCCCTGTGGCTGTCCGGGATGAGGAGGGCGACCTTGCTGCTGCTGCTGCTGGCCTCCTTGCTGAGGGGGTCCCTGTGGCTGTCCGGGAAAAGGAGGGCGACCTTGCTGCTGCTGCTGGCCTCCATGCTGGGGGGGTCCCTGTGGCTGTGCAGGACGAGGAGGGTGACCTTGATGTTGCTTGCCTCCTTGCTGGGGGGGTCCCTGTGGCTGTCCGGGACGAGGAGGGCGACCTTGATGTTGCTGGCCTTCTTGCTGGGGGGGTCCCTGCTGCTGTCCAGGACGAGGGGGACGACCTGGCTGCTGCTGATTGCCTCCTTCTGGTGGTCCCTGCTCTGAGTCATCACCTTCATCTTCATCTTCATTGTCATCTCCACCATCAGCAGGGGGTCTGTGTGGGCGTCCTCCAGGAGGTGGTCTGTGAGGGACTTGTTCGGAGCTCTGGCTTGGGTCCTCAAACTCTGTGTGAGTACAGCACAAGAGCAGATGTGATGGCTGGTGGAAGAACCTCAGCAGGCACTTCTCTGGCCTTGGTACACAGACTCTTTATTCTACAACTTGCCTCTCAACTCTAACCTCCATTTCCATTTCCTCCTCACAGGGAGATCTCTTAACTGATATACTCATCACGTGGACTGTTTCTTACCCAGATTTGAAAGTTTTTCTCCTCTGAATTTCTATTAAGGGAAATCTTTGATACCTTCCAGTTGCCAAACAAAGCAAAGAAATTGTACATCCAAATGTTACCAGCTTTACTTCTGCTTGCAGTGATAACTTGTTGGCTATGAATTCATGTCAGACATGTAAGCCACATGTTGAATGGAGACATGTATTCGTTTAGTGACCTACACTAACCTTGATAACATATAATAGAGTGAAGGAAACCCAAGGTGATGGGCCACAGGGAATTGGCTTAGACCGTGTAGCATGTATTGATCCTCTAGAAGTACTGATCCACAGTATCACAAGGTACACAGACACAATTCTGTGCATTTAGTTCCAGAGTTCTATCATCCAGGGGATTTAGGAAGCACTGAATGACCACTGAAGATGTAGATTAGCTCACTTGCATTTTCTGTCACCTCTCAAAAACTCTTTCTCTCTGGGCAACAGCCTAACTCTGCCTTTTGTTATCATGCTAGCAGTTCTGGTCATTTTCCCCAGAATTAATCTTTGGAAAGGCTTTTTTATATTATTGAGGGAAATGACCTCCATTAGTTCCTGAAAATAAAAATGATGGTAAGGAGAGGTTGTTGAAATGAACTTTCCTGAGGAAAAGGAGGAGAAGGTCAACTGAGGATGAACTGGCCTTACCTGTTGATAGAGTGGAAGGGCCTTCATAGCTGACCTCTAGGAAATAAGAACAGATGAAGTGAAAAGTTAGTCACCAATCTCAGGGGTCACCCATGTTCTCGGGGGATAGGTGACTTCCAACCACAACCTGGACCCCCTCTAAGTGAACTCAGCCATGCTGTCTGATGCTGAGAAAAAGGGAGGTTAATATATGATAAGAGTTCTGGGTATTTCAATATCACAAGTGGGTATTTTGTTTTTGTCCACCTCTTTTAAACCCTTAGTGCATCTTCACTTCATTTTTCGAGTATGGAAATCTTCCATGCACTTTTAGGCCCACATGGTACACACAGCTCATTGAAATCCTGATTGTAAGTCAGAGATAAATGAAACATTGGACCCTGATATTTAGCTCCCTCTCTATAGGCAGAGTCCAGTGTAGTCTCTGGATCTCTGTCTCTGACATAGCTCTGATGTTGAGATTTCTCCTTCCTGTGTCCTGCATCTGCTAGAACCTGGAAGCCTGTAGCCTGTCTGCTTGGAACACAATAATGTCTCCACAGCAGGCTTCCCTGTGCCAGTCTCCCACCTTCCTTGCATCTCTGACAACATGGAACAATTTTTCTTCAAATGCAAAACTTACATCTCCATGCTTCTAGTTGAAAATTTAGAGGGATGTTCCAACTTTACCTAAAGTCTAAAGCCCTGGCATGAAACAAAGCTATATGCAGTATTACAGTTTTCATAAAATCTCTGTTGTACTGTCCTCATAATCTTCCCTCCCTCCCCTTCCCTCACTGTAGTGTGGCTTTCTAAACCACAGAAGTTCCTACAATCCCCATTTGCTTTTACCTTCATTTGAGCTCTGAGCTGGGCTCAGGGCCAGCAAGGCCACTGTGAGTAGGACCACCAGCATCTTGGAGTTGGTTCTGCAGTTGCTCCAAAATCTGTGCTGGGAGAAGCCTGACAATTCCCTTTATAAAGAGGAGCAGAACAGTGGTGCCTTTGAACTCCATGCTGGGTGACCTCACAGCTGACACACAAGGATGTCTTGCATCCTTGCTTTCTTTTTGGGACCTTAGCCCAGCAGGATGGGGTGGACAGGAGGTTGTCAGTATGTCCTTTCTAGGAGGTACGGCATGTGAGTTGAGCAACAGTGTTGAAGCAAAACTGTCCTCACAATCAGCACCAATATTAGAACAGAAGTTCCATAATTATGTGAATTTGTCTCTTTAATGAGACTATGAATCTGTCCTTCTACTGTAAATGTGTTTGTGGGAAGTTGTACTGCACACATGTTTTTTTGTGTCAACAATGACCTCATTTGCAATGTGTTTTGGTTGGTGCGTGTGTTTTTCAAACCCAAACTCAGTCAATGAAGATGTTTGAGTCCCTATGTGTATTGAATATTGTGAAGGTTTGATGAGTTACTGGTATTTCTCCTCAGATCTCTGATCAGTCAGGAGCCACACATGAAAACGTGGTAATGAAACATTAACCCTTAGCCTGCTAGAACCCATAAAATTGCCCAGATATCATAGGACTGGCAATTATGAGGGAAGTCTTGATGTTGTACTAACACACATGGGCCTAAAATGTTCTGTTTTCACTCATATCTTTGGGTAGATTTAAAGCAAAGTTTTGAGATGATACTCTGTGAAATTCCCATAGCAGTCAAACACAATACACATTTCCAAGATCAGCAGTGCTATTCCACAGTCTCACACTTGTTCAAAACATTGCCATTTTCCACAGTGTTCTTTATCACTTCCAGTAAAAATGGGTTAGGCATAATTATGCACTTTATTAGGGCAGGCTCATAGCCCCTTGGAAGTCTCAATTTCATTGCATTCACATTCTGTGTTACAGTCAGATTCTATCTGGTTGTCTGAGATTGGTATTCACAGTAAGGAACATCCTTTGCAATAATCTGAGTGTCATCATCCCTACTCTCACAAAAATAGGTGATTGATTGTGTTCTGAAACATCCTCCCTGCATTTATTTATCATCTTATGTTTCCCCCCTCCTTCATTTTGGGAGAATTCCTTTATTTAATCTTAAACATCAACTTTTATTCCTTTCTTCACTAGCTGTTTCATTTTTTTATTGAAGAATTCTGAAGCAGGGTACTGTGTTTCTGACAAGTCTCTGCATGACTTGCTGTACCATCTGCTATTCATTGTGCTCTCTAGTAGTTACCTGCTCACCCTTATCAGGGACAATCTAAACCCTTCTGTACTACCAGCTGCATCTCATCCCTTCAGACCCTCTCCAGGGGTGTGCAAGTGTTCAGTTATGCAGGACTGGTGATAAGTTGAGGGGCTCGTTTGGAGGTATGGCAGGAAGAGGTATGGGATTGGAAATGGTAAAGAGGTCTATTATCAAGTGGGTACAACTGGATCCTTTGTTGTGGATGTGAGTGTTTTTTCTGCACTTTTTTTCCAGAGCAAACTAAAAGAAGCTTCGTGATAGATATGAGCAACTCTTAGAAGGTGACCAGGCTGGTGGATACATATATATATATACACACACACAGACATATATATATATATATATATATATATATATGTCTGTGTGTGTGTATATGTATATATCTCTGTAGCTCCTTTCCCATCTGAAGATCAACAGTATGTCATCTGGTGAGGACCACTCATCACCTGGTTCTCTTCTCATATTGTGTCTGCATAAATCAGGCTGTCATGGCAGTAAATAGAGGAATGTGCCAGGCCAAAGCAGGATGAGGGTGATTTTGCTGCCTTTGTTGTTGCTACTGGACTCCTTAAAAAGTCAGCTGGTGTCCAGGAGGAGGAGGTTTAGGAGGCTGCTGATTACCTCCTTGTGGTGGTCCCTGCTGTGAGTCATCAACTTCATCTTCATTCTCATCTCCACCATCAACAGGGAGTCAGAGTGGGCATCCTCAAGTAAGGGGTCTTTGAGGGCCTTGTTAAGAACTCTGGCTTGGGTCCTCCACCACTGTGTGGCTACAATGTAAAAACATATATTTGGATATATTTTATATGGGGTGATGGTGTGTATATTACAAGTTGGAAATCCTTTGCAGATAATGTTAAAAAAAAGAGACATTGTCCCTCGGCTAATGGGTTTTTTAGGAGACACAGCAGAGCTGCTTTGGCCTGGCACATTCCTCTATTTACTGCCATGACAGCCTGATTTCTGCAGACACAATATGAGAACAGAACCTTGTGATGAGTGGTCCTCACCAGATGATATACTGTTGATCTTTAGATGGGAAAGGAGCTACAGAGAGAGAGAGCAGAGGGGGGAGCCAGCCTGAGGTTCCTCCCGCTCCATGTGAACAACTATGGATGCTGCAGTCTGGTGGCAGTCATCCTTGTCCTTGGCTTAGTGGGTCCTGGCAGAGAGCAGGTGATTCTTCCAAATATGACTCTTCCTGCCCTTTTCCTATATCAGCAATGCATGAAAGCGGCTAGTGTTCCTGAAAGAAAAATATCACTTTTGAATGCACCAGACACAACCACACTGAGGCAACAGAGCACTGATAGAGCATCTGTCAGTTAAGAAGAGTGTGGTTGAAGCCCTGAGCAAGGCCACAGCAGGAAGTTTTGGGAGCCCTAGGTGAGTGGACACCCTCTAGCAAGGGTCTTGTCTGAAATGTGTACTCTGTCTTGATGTAGAATAATCCCAGTTAATCTGGATGCACAAAAGAGGATCATAGGTTGCAAAACACACTGGGAAGCTTAGCAAGTGCTGTCTGAAAACACAATAAAATGAGCTGGAGTTGAATTCACTAGTACAGTGATGCTCTTTTCAATGCCCAGTACACAAAAGACAAAATCAAAAATATGAACAAATAAAATATGCCAACACAGAAATCTAGATTTCTACATCTGAATCACCCATCTTTCTTTGTGTTGTCTGCCCAAAATAAACATGTCCTGGGTCTAATTAATAACATTAAATTATTTTTCCTCAAGTGTGGAGATTCAGGTCAGATTTAACTTATTTTCTCATTATTAAAAAAAAAAGAAGAAATAAAATTAAGTAGGATTCACAGGGCATTGGTTCCCACATTTTATATCTGAGGATTTGGGAATATAAATTAGGAGGAGTGTGAGTTCAAGGTCATCCTCACCAGTATAGCAAGATCCCACATTAAATAATAAATACATAATTAAATCATAAATTAAAATTTTATAAAATAACAAATGGATAATTATATGAAATACTTAGAATTTTCAATAGGTTATAATCTCTTGGGAAATAAGATATGTCTTTTCAACTTTGTTGAGTCTTATAAATTCATCTGATTGGTATTGATGTTGGCATTGGTATTGGCCCAAGAAATTGTATAAAATTCTCATGTGCCTGATACATCATGGTGCACTATTATCAGCTACCGCTCTATTCTATAAGCCTCATGATGGTCAGAGACAGGAAAAAAAACCTAAAAGTTATGTATGAAGATCCCCAGGTTTCAGGTCTTTACAAATCCACCCTACTGCCTGCATACCAGATTCACACAGGTTTGGATGAAGAAACATGGGAATCTCGAGAGGGACAGATTTGAGCAATGATAAATATGAGGAGAGAAAAGTTGGGTTCTAGTTAAAAGGTGTCTGAATTTACATCCCCATAATTGGAAAATGGGAACAATGGTTTTGGAAATGTATAGAACCTCTCAGCCTGTGCAAATGCCTCACTGATATTCTATATCCCTTATTATTTGAAAATTTGCAAGCACCTTAGTACATATGTTTTCCAAGACTTTTAAAGCTTGCACTTGTCTTATGAAAAGTAAGTGATGCAGGAAACACTGCAATAATTACACCTGACTTGTGGACGAAGAGGAAGGGAAGCTTTCTGGAAGTATCCATGAGAGGGGTCCAGGGTGTTTTTACATTGTGTCTCTGACCCTCACATTCCCCAGAAAGAGACAGTAATCAGAAAATGCATACTGATTATTTTGTTGATCTATACTATTAACGAAGGACATTGTCTTTCTATTCACTCTCTGAAACAAACAAAAGGGGAAGGTTGTAGGGAAGATGTGACATGCAGGAGTTTTCTAATTTCTGCCTGGCATCAACTGAAGCCCTGCAGAGGACAGCCCAATTCCTCTGCTTCACTTTCTTACCCTTCCCTTTTTGATTTCTTTTTTTTTCACTCTGGTTAGCCAACTAGCCTGGAGCCTGCTCTACATTGTTGCTTATAAGCTGAGGAATAAAAGATTATTCCTAGAAGGGGAAGTATAAAGATTGAAACGCAACAAGTTTTATGTGTGATTTTTAACAACACATTCTAATGTCATGTATAATTATGATGCATCAATAAAAATGATACTATTATTTCCACATTACTAATTCTGAGGATACTCTTGAAAATATTCATGATTATATTTACATAGAGGATGACTGCAACAATGAACCATAATACTCGCATTAAATAAGCATATTACCAAGGCTTAATTAGAGAAATTAGGGTTAGTAACTTCATGGAATATTTCATGTCCTTTCAAATTAATAGATAAGGATACAGAGGGAATGGATACATGGGAATTTTAGAAAGAAAGCCATAAAAGTTCAAAAATAAGAAGGATTTCCATTTAGAATGAAGAATAAAGAACAACAGGTTGGAATGAAGGAAGGACAATGGTAGAATGATGAAAGGCTCTGAATGTATTGTAACATATGACACTTGATGTGAACAACATAGAGCAAAATGGAGGCATGTGCTTATATGGGTCTAAATGTTTTCAAGAGAATACATAAAAAAATTAATGATCCAGACTCATGTTGGTAGATGTGAGGAGGTGCGATAAGGCTTTCCTGATTTAGTTCATGTATCTCTATTCTTTTGAATTTTCTATCACAACATAAGTTGATTTACAAAACTGCATAGAAAAATCAAACTTATATTTGGCAGCAGAGACTTGAATTCATGTAGCAGGGATTCTGGACTGAGAGGTCCAATGAGAGATAAAACTGATTAGTCCTGGTGACAGGTACAGTAAATGTGAAATTATCTGAGTCTGAGAAAGGAGACAAGGACCAAAAGAAAACACTGCTGGTCTTCACAAAGCAGTTACTTTCAGTAAATATTGGGAGAAAAGACGTTTGGTGCAGTATGCCTCTAATCAGAATTACCTTGGAGAACTTAAAGGGTCATCCTACACGATGCAAGAATATTTATACATATCTAGAAATGGGTTCCATGACCATGTCCTCAACATGTTCACAGATGATTTGTTAGCACCCTGAATTATGAGAAGCACAAGAGTTAAGGCCTTTGCTGGAGAGTGAGCTTAAATCACAGCTGCCCCTGAATTCTAGACGTGGGGTAGATTGAGCTGGGGAAGAGTTTATACTCTATCCACTTGGGAAAATGAAGGTGATGTCCAGGGCTTTGCAGGATGATAAGTGTCAGGAAGCTCCCAATTAACTTCTGACTGGGTTGGTCCTTGTTTGTTTCCAGGATGAGGATGATTTTGTTGCCATTGTTGATGCTACTGGACTCCTTGAAAAGTCATCTGGTGTCCAGGAGGAGGAGGTTTAGGAGGCTGCTGATTACCTCCTTGTGGTGGTCCCTGCTGTGAGTCATCAACTTCATCTTCATTCTCATCTCCACCATAAACAGGGGGTCAGGATGGGCATCCTCAAGGAGGGGGTCTTTGAGGGCCTTGTTAAGAACTCTGGCTTGGGTCCTCCACCACTGTGTGGCTACAATGTAAAAGTAGATGAGATGCATGTTGGAAGATTCTCTTCAATGTGCACCTCTCTGACCTTGGCATAGAAAGAAATTTTGTTCTTCAGAACTTGCCTCTCAATAGCAATCTCCCTGGTTACCACTGTCTCCACATGAAAATCTCCTGTGATAATACACACTCATAACTTGTTGCCTATGAATCCAAGTCTGACACCTAAGCAAGATGTTGAATCAAGACAGATGCTTAGTGACCTAGACCCATGTTGATAAACTATAGCAGAGTGTAGAGAAAACAAGGTGATGGCTCACATGGAACTCATTGATTATCTGTGGCATATAATTATCCGTTACAAGCCTCAGCTAAATGAAGAAACCCAGAGAAATGGGCCACAGACACATATTTTAACAAATAGTCATATAATTGGATAGAGAAACATTGGGGAGGAAGAAAACTTTGAATGACTTGTATTACCACTGAGAAGTCAGAATTAGAACATATTTGAATAATCTACCACATCTCAGCATTTACCTATCCCTGGGGCTACAGCAAATTATTCCTTTTGTAACTGAAGCCATTCCCTGCCATTCCTACTAATACAATCCAGAATCAAAATTTAGTAAGGTTTGTCTATGTTATTAGGGGAACTGACCCTTAGTAATTCCTGACAATAAAATGATAATAATGAGACATTCCTGTGGAAGTGTTAGAGAAAGTGGACTGATGATAAACAGGCTTTACCTGTTGATAGGTCTGCCACACAACAATCGCTGTCCTTATGAAAGCAGGTTTGATTCATAAGTAATTACTAGGGAATTTTAAACAAAGAGACAAGACTCTCATTTCCTTTAATACCAGCTCTGGGATGGCTTCTCCAAGTTCCCGCCTCCAGCCACCTAATGCTGTGGCGAGGTTTACAGAAGAGACTAGCGAGAGAGAGAGAGAGAGAGAGAGAGAGAGAGAGAGAGAGAGAGAGAGAGAGAGAGAGAGAGAGAGAGAGAGAGAGAGAGAACATGCCAGGGAGTGGGATTTTATTGGGGAACAAAAACTTCTGGGCTAAATCCCATCCAATGAAGGTTAAGGGGGGCAGCATCCCAAGGTCAGGGGTGACAATTGGGGCAGTGTCCAGGCATGCCTCTGCACGAACAAGCCCTGGGACCTGGAAAAGGTTGGGGAAGGCACTAACACAGCTGTGTCTAAGCACCTTTCACCCAGCCAGGGAGGTAACTCAAATCACGTGCAAAGATGGCCTCACACACATTGCCCCTTTTTTCTTTTAAAAAGCAGGCGATGATTTACTTTCTGGAGTTTATGCACTCTCGCTCTGAAGACTCGACATCCTATCATTACAACACAAAAAAGAATTAACAGCAAAGAGAACAATCCAATAATGTACCAGGCCGAGTGTTTTACAACTTTTCCAGGGTTAAATCCATTTAATTCCTTCAATATTTGATTAGCCAAAGAAGAAGCATCCGAAAAATTAGCTCTATTATTTTGAATATCTTGGATATGATGATGGAGTTCCAAAAGATCCAAGCAATTATTATTCTTTTGCCAAATACCCAACACATGGTTCTTAACATTCTCACAATGCCAGAGAGAAGCATTGTACTTGGCAGATGTAGAATACACATATTTATATCTTGCATGGCATTTAAGCCTTTCTTTAAACATTAAAGGTGAAATTTCATTACCTATATTTATAACAGTCGCCTCTAAGGCATTTAACTTACTCTCAATCCTTTCATCAATATTTACTTTATTGTGCAGAGCCTTGGAAGTATTTTGGGTTAAATTATTAAGAAATTTTGCATGTTGAATATTTTGAGATAAAGTTATTGAGGCTGTGACTGTGGATAAAATGAACAAAACCAAGGCCAAACTCCCACAATTATAAGTCCAATGGCATGTCTAGGTCTCACTAGCTGGATATAAATTTGCTGTGAGACTTGAAAACCACCATCAGTGTACCATGGCTCTGAAATATTAGCAGGCAATAAAACAAAAGAGGGCTGATGAAATACCAGCACTCCTTTTCCTCTATTATATCTAGTATTACAATTGGTTAGGTTACATTTGTTACATGTTACAACATATCTGTCATCTATTAATTTAACTTTTACATTTCCAATGATTAAAACATACGGAGATTGAACACAGGCTTGTAAGCCATAGCAAGATGCCTCCTTACAGCTCTTGCCAACAATGTTTGGTAAAGGCTTGTCTGTAAAATGTAAGAATTGTGAGGTAGCAATTAAGTGCCAGACATCTTTTTGAATACCACCCGCACTGTAAGTCAAAATATTACTAACAAATCTTGCAGGTGTCATAGCAGAATTTTTTTATAATTGTCTTCTATCAATTTGTGGAGATGAGTCTAAAATATACCCACTACCTTTAGACACCTTATGTTTTACTGGAAAAGTATTTATACAATCTATCCATGTAGGAAAGGTGTGAATCTCAATTGTAGAACTATTTGGACAGTGAGGTATTTGTGGAGGTTTTGCAGAAATGACTGATTTGTTATGGGAAAGTCCCATTTTAATCACTGATCTTGTATAAGGTTTTAAGTCTCCATAAATAGTATGATTAGTCAGTCTAGGTCTCCCAACCGCTATCTCTTCCTCAAATGATACTCTCAGACAGCCAGCATGTTTATTGTGGAACCAACACCAATGTAATTGGGCACTGTAGCCAGAATAATTAAATCTAGTCACATGATTGGGAGTAATATGAGTATCTGTAAATCCTCATACATGAATGAGTGATTAGTAAACAATGGAATAGATTCTCCAGTCCATACAGCTGGATATACCAGGGGTGAATCTGGGAAATACATCCAGTAAGTATCTGCTCGACTCCCTTTTACCTGACAGCCCAGCAGGGCAATCACTGTAGCTATCATCATCAATGGAGACTTATTCCTTCCTAGGGTCGAAATATTTGTGAAGCGTGTGTTGTCAGCTTCTTCACATCTTCGCAAGAAATCAGATTTTCAGCTGGGTCATGTTTCCTCTTCATTCTTCTTTGATATCTCTTCCTTTTGAGTGGAGGCTTCTCTGGGTTGATAATCAGTCGCCTGAATCTCAGTTCTATCTCTTCAATGTCTGGTTGCGTGTTCAGGCACCCAGATAGGCCAGAAAGCACCTTCTGGAAAAATACAAGCATGATCTCTGCCCCACATAATCACTGGGTCTGGGCCTTTCCACTGACCAGTCTTTAAGTCTTTCCACAAAACTCTGCCTAAACGGCCTGTTGTGGAAGACATATGTCTCTCAGCTGCAGTGTGACCTTGTGTGTCACAATTTTAAAAATTAAAAAAAAAACAAGGCATGGTTCAGGCTATTTGGGGGAGTTATAAACCAATTCCCCCCTTTTAATTTTTTTGTTATTGCAGCTTAATAGTTAAATGAGCTTGTTCCACAATGTCTTGACCTTTCGGGTTATAAGGAATTCCTGTTTTATGGTCAATTTGAAACTCTTGGCAACATTGTTGAAAAGAAGAGTTTACATAAGCTGGTGCATTATCTTTTTTAATCTGTATAGGGCATCGTAACAGAGCAAAGGCTGCTAGGCTATGAGAAATTACATGTTGAGTATTTTCTTTTGTATGTGCTGTGGCAAAAATAAATCTGGAATTTGTATCAACTATCACATGTACATAACATTGTTTACCAAACTGAGGAATATGAGTTACATACATTTACCATATTTGATTGGTTTAAATCCACAGGGATTTACCCCTGATGGCAGAGATACAGTGTGAATAACACACTTAGGGCAATGACTTACAATTTGACAAGTTTGTTGTCTGGTAATATTAAATTTTTTATGTAAGCTAGAAGCATTCTGATGATGCAAGGAATGTTAAGCTTGTGCACAATCATGTGGAGACATCTGATGACAAACAGCTACTAATTTATCAATCTTGTCATTTCCTGAAGTTAAAGGTCTTGGAAGATTTGTGAGCTCGTATGTGTTCTATGAAACTTGGGTATTTTTGCATTTGCACTTCCTTTTATAGATTATGAAATAATTTAAATAGCTCTTGTGATGAAGTATACCCAATAACTGAAGTTTCAATATCCTTGGTAACTCCAACTGCATATAAGCTGGCAGAATAAATATTAATAGGATCATTTGTAAAGTAATTTAAGGCACAAATGAGAGCTTGTAGCTCTGCTCTTTCGGCAGAAGTATATGAGGTTTGTATTACCTATTATCTTTGTGAACATGGATATAAAAACCTGCTTTACCTGAGGTTGAATTATCAGTGAACACTAATAGGGTTCCATCTCTGGGCTGGGCACATACAATCTTTGGAAAAATAAGCAGAGTTATTGATGCAAATTGAAATATTTTATCACGAGGGTAATAACTTTCTATCTGACCAGGAAAATCAACAAAAGTTATTTGCCATAAACTAGAAGCTTGAAAAAGCCATATATTTTGATGAATAGAAAAGGAAATAATTATAATATCAGGTTAACATCCAATTAATTGTAAAACTTTTCTTCTACCTTTAGTTACTAATTGAGCAATAGAGTCATGAAAAGGAATGATTGTCTTTCGGGGAGAGTGAGCTAAATGAATCCACTCAATAACTCCCAATCTTTGCTATATGGCTCCCTTTGGGCTATGCACAGTTGGAAATATTAATAAATATACTAGTTCTTTAGGATTAATTCTAGTAATCTGTGCATTTTTAATTGCATTTTCAAGCTTTTTTAAAAGCTGTGCTAGCCTCCATTGTCAGCTGACGTGGAGAGGTTGGAGAAGGATCTCCTTGTAATATCTGAAATAAAGGACTTAAATCAGAAGTAGTCAGTTTTAAGGATGGCCTCAGCCAATTAATATCTCCTAATAATTTTTGAAAGTCATTAAGTGTATGTAATTCCTCAACTTTTATCCATAGATTTTGAGGATGAAGTGTATACCCTTGAATTATCTGACCTAAATATTGGGGCACCTTTTCTATATTTTGGGGAGCAATGCACAAACCAATTGCTGTAAGTGAAGCCTGTAACTGAGTAAAAATTTCTAAAAGTACTTCTGCATTAGCATGAGTGAATAGTATAGCATTCATAAAATGAATAATATATGCATCATAAAATTTATCTCTTATAGGAGCTATCGCTTGAACCACAAATTTCTGACATAAAGTAGGAGTATCACACATCCCTTGAGGCAAGACCTTCCAGCAATATCTTTTAACAGGTTCTTTAAAATTAATTGCTGGGACAGTGAAAGCAAATTTTTCAGAAACCTCAGGATGCAGCCTTATTGAGGAAAAACAATCTTTTAGATATATTACCATTAAGGTATAGTTTGGAGCAATTGCTGTGGGGGAAGGGAGTCCGAGCTACAATGATCCCATAGGCTGAATTGCATGGATTATTGCCCTTAAATCCTGTAGTAACCTCCAATTACCTGACTTGTTCTTAATAACAAAATGGGGGTGTTCCAAGGACTAAGTGTTGATTCTATATGACCAGCCTGAAATTGTTCCTCAACTAACATATGAATTATCTGAAGTATTTCCAGTGAGATGGGCCACTGAGAAATCCATATAGGCTCTTCTGTGAGCCAGATCATCTTTTGGCTGTCTTTTGTATCATGGATACACTCAAGGCCTCTAGTAAAAATTTTGGTTTGGAATATTAATCTTTGTCAAGGAGACTGGTTTATAAGCAGATACTCTCCTGGATAAGTTCCCTCATTATCTCCAGGAAGAAGCCCTTGATTAATTGCCTCAAATGAGCTCATAGAATTTGTAGTTACTAAAAGTAATCCTATTTTGCTTAATATATCTTTTCCCCATAGGTTTACTGGTAAGGACTCTAACACATAAGGTTTAAGAACTCCACTGTTCCCACAGGATCCTCCCAAGGGAGATAATTTGCACTTTGAGCAGGCTGTGAGATTTGTCCAATTCCTTCTAGGTTAGCTGGTGCTATATGTAAGGGCCAAATTTTAGCCCAGAAATGACTAGACAGAACAGATGTCTAGTCATTTCTGGGCTAAAATGTCAGCTCCTGTGTCCACCACGCCTTTAAATTTTTTTATGATTAATTTTAAGTTCCAGTAGGGGGCACTCCTGCTACACTAATTGAGACTAGTACACTGTGTCTGGTAGTTTGGAAACTGAATTTACTCTTGGGTGTCCATCCAAATTACAGGGTAATAAAATTAATTGAGCCAATGTATTTTTTGGAGTAAGCCAAAGGGCATAATTAGACTTTATAGTAATATTTAATTCTCCTTCAAAATAAGTATCTATTACTCCAGGTATTACCTGGATGGCCCCTTTTAAATTGTTACATCCCAAAATTAACCCTATACTCTCTGTGGAGAGTGGCCTGAAAATCCTAGTAGGGATTTGATGTGGCCCTAATTCAGGATTTAATTCAATAGTCACTGAGGGTCGTAAAGAAACTCTGTGAGATTCTCTCAGGTAATAATGGTGGTTCCCCATGGTCGGCGGTGATGACGTTAATTTGCAAGACCTTCCTTCTAGTTCCCCTGTTTATTAAGCCTGAGGATGGACCAACCACAATTTTTTTGTCTTCTTACCAGGCTGAAGTGATGATTAGAAGGCAGGCTGAAGGTAGTCTGCCACGTGGTCTTCCATCATGTAATATCTACTACCAAGAGCACAGGGAGCCCTGGGCTTAAAATTATGAGCATTAGAGTTTTGCAAGTAATGACCACTCCTCCCACAATGAAAGCCCTTCAGCGGGGTCTGCATTACCAATTCTTGGGGCTGCAGATTTTGTTTTAATGCCACGGCAAGCATAATTTTTTGTAAATGGGCTGGATTTATATCAGAACACAAGCGAATACATTCTGAATCTGTGCCCTTTTTTCTATGGGGTCTGAGAACATCCTGACAATATTTATTTGCATTTTCAAATGCCAATTGCTTAACAATAAACTCACAAGCCCCCGGGTTGCCAATGGAACAGTTTGCAGTTTGGTAAAGTAATGCTAGGAAATCAGAATAAAGCTCATTGGCACCTTGTTTAACTATAGTCAGAAATAAGCTCGGTTGTTCCCTGGAGGCAATCTGTCTTCAGGCACACTTTTCACAGGCTGTAATCTGATCATACACCACAAATTCATAATTTAGATGCCTTTCCAAATCAATAAATTTACCTGTTCCAAAAAACATCTCCATGGGTGTGTGAAGATCTTGCTTCAGATTCCTCTCTGCTTGCTCAGAAGAGAAATCTGTCTAGTATGACCTCCAAAGTTGAAAATCTCCCCCACTCAAGCAAGCCCTGGCAATGGAAATCCAGTCACTCAGCGGGAGTGGTTGAGACCATATAGTCTCAAGCAAGCTCTGCACCAATGGTGAATTTGGACCGAAGATCTTGCAGGCATTTTTTTTACTATTTAATAGTTTTAAAAAGAATTACCGTGTGGAGGCAAACATGCTGGTTTTGGTCATTAACCTGCTCAAAAGCTGGGAAGAGCTGAAATTCATTAGTATCTTCTTCAGCTTCTTGTGCTTTCCTAAGTCCCCACTGCAATGGAGTAAGAAAAGTCATTGCTAGCTCAAAGTATCTTTAAAATTTGTCCTTTTAACAGACAATGGCCATATTTGCATAGCCAGGGTAGGTGCTATTAAGCACAGCCTGTTGGAAATTCCCTGGTAAATCCTGGATTTCATTGTCGGATTCCTCTCCCTCAGTCTGCAATTCCTCCATAGAGTCTCCATTGTCGCCATGTTGAATTTGGGCTTGTAAGCCATGTGGAAGAGCTCTATGAATCTCTTCTGGATTTTCCTCTCTGGGAGAAGGACTATCTATCCCCCAGAGGCTTTCTCTCCATGATCTCCCTCTCTATGGCTTTCATCTAGATTACTCTGGCTTGGCTCAGGCAAGGCTAAGTTTTTTCTTTCTGTTTTGCCCTGAGATTTTTGGTTTGAATATAATTTGTCTTAGTTTTTGTTTTTAGCTGGCTTAGAGGAAAGGAGATTTACTAAGCCTCAGGCAATTTTTCCATTTGAATAGACTTAATGGCTCTCTGAATACCTTTCAATAGATCTTCCAGGGGCCACAGACTATGGCCCATGTAATCAAAAATTCAGATGTCTAATGCAGTCCAAACTTTGTGTACATTCTCAGTTTCCACCTAATTCATTAGAAATGCAAATTTTATCTAATTTCCTTCTTAATTTGTCCCAAGTATGTAAATTTGGTGAATCTTGGTCACAAAACCAAGGGCAAAATTCACCTACACCTTTTAAGAATTGTAGCAACTGAGTCTTTTTAACTTGCTTTTCCTTCTGATCAATTATGGTCTCTATAATAGTCAAATACATGTCTTTATCAGTAGAAGTTGAATTCCCCATTATTAAGATTTTTAATGTCCCTTCACTCCAAAAACTGCCTAGTACTTCCATGACCCTAAAAAAGGTCACAAATTCCGTATTTCTTTAGCCCTCTCCAAACTCAACCTAGTCAATTTACTTATGCCTCACTCCTTGGTGCCACTACTGCAAGTGACCAGCACTGGCTTCATAAAAGAAGGTTCAGTTAATAAGTAATGGATAGGGAGTTTAAAATTAAAGAGAAAAGACTCTCATTACCTTTAATAGCAACTCTGGGATGGCTTCTCCTAGCTCCCGCTTCCAGCCACTGGATGCGGTGGTGAGGTTTGCAGAAGAGACTAGGGAGAGAGAGAGAACATGCCAGGGAGTGGCCTTTTATTGGGGAACAAACACTTTTGGGGAAAATCCCATCAAATGAAGGTTATGGGGGGCAGCATCCCAAGGTCAGTGGTGACAATTGGGTCTTCGGGAAGTGGCCAGGCACACCTCTGCTCTGACAAGCCCTCAGACCTGGAAAAGAGTGGGGAAGGCTCTAACACAGCTGTGGCTAAGTGCCTCTCACCCAGCCAGGGAGGTAACTCAAATCACATGTGAGGATGGCCTCCCACAGATAAGTAAGCAGAAACTTCATAGTTGATCTCTAGGAAATAAGAAAGTGTGAAATGCAAAGTAAGTCACCAATATTGTGCTCCCTGGATCCTACTGTGAAAGATGACTTCCATTCCAACTTGGAAACCCTAATGTGAACTCTCATCCACACTTTGTGATGCTGGTGAAAAGGGAGGAAGATGTGAGAGAAAGACCTGGGGGTGCCTATTCCTAGTTGCCATCTTTGAGTGAAAATATAAAAACCATTTTGGGCTTCACTAGCATCAGTGAAAACTATCAACAATATTTTTAAAATATTTTGCAAATTTCAATGTCAAAGTTAGAATTTTTTTAACCCCTTTGTTTTTTAAACCCTTTGCTCCCATTTACTGCTTTTTCACAATTAAAAACCAGCAATGAATCTTTGCATCTAGTGGTGCAAATAGTTCTCACAGAACACTGAAACACTGAATGTATACAGTTTAGAGGCAAATGAGAAAGTAATTGGGCCCTGATATTTTTAAGTCACTCAATAGAGAGAGTTCAGGTTAGTCTGTAGATCTCCATCTCTGACATAGGCTGATGCATGGATTTCTCCTTCTTTGTCCTACATCTGCTTGCAGTACAATAATGCATCCACAGCAGGCTTCTCTGTGCCAGTCCCCCCACATTCCTGTGTATCTGTGACAAGGTGGAGAGATGTTTCTTCTAATGTGAATTTTCCTTTCCATGTTTCTGGTTGAAGTTTTCATTTAAAGGGGGGAGCACTTCCAATTGTATCTGAAATCTGAAATCCTACCAGGAAATGGGGACATAACTAGACTTGCACTTTTCTTAAACATTCTGCAGACCTGTCCTTCTTATAATCTTTCCTCCCTCACCCTCCCTCTATGCACTGAGATTTCCTAAGCCCAATTGTCACAATCCTCCCCCTTTCTTATACCCACACTTGAGCTATCAGCTGGGCTCAGGGCAGAAAGGCCACTGTGACAGCAGGACCACCAGCATCTTTGAGGAGGCTCTGAAGTTGTTCCCAAATCTGTGCTGGGGGAAGCAGGCCAGCTCGCTTTATAAGGAGGAGTAGAACAGTGGAGCCCTTGTACTCCATGCTGGGTGACCTCACAGCTGTGTCTTTGGGGAAGACCAGGAGGATGGGGTAGGCAGCAGGTTGTTAGTGTCTCCTTTCTGAAACATACAGCATGTGATTTGGGCAACAGTGTGGAAGAAAACTGGTTGCACATTCAGTACAGATATTACAACTGAAGCTCTGTCATTATTTGAGTTTCACTCTGTATTATGATAGTGTGATTCATCTGCACTGTGTACTATTTTGCTAGGACTTTCATTCTTTCCAAGTGTCCCTGTTTATGTCAACACTAACTGTATAGCCAAAAATGAACATGGTCACTATTTCTGAATATATTTACAACTCTAACCCAATCAAACATGAGGGATATGTCCACAAGAGAAAGGGGAGTACAGGGAAACAATATTGATCATATTATATTCTTAGATTGATGCATGCATGGATTAGCTAACTAAAAATCCCACAATCATAAAAAATTATAATACACTAATACATTGATGAGAAAATAATGCTTTATATTCATGTTCTTTTCTGCAGTCTTATTAATTTAAAAAAAGTGAACCTTCTCAACATTAAATGCCTCTTTTCATCATGCTGCTACATAAGTTATGCATTTGCCTTACAAACCTTTCTCACTTTAGTATGGTTTTACAGTGAGGTGAGATTTTATTTATTGAAGTGTTCTAAACTTTTTTTTTTTTTTGCATTTGACAACTTTCTAACATCAAAAGTAAATGAACTCTTTATGTTTTTTTGTATGAGGAGATTCCAGAGAGTCTTGGAATATTCCCCAAATAACATACTTTCTGTTCTAATTAAGGTGAGATATTAACTTAATTAAGATTTCATTTTTTTTTTCATTTGATTCCATCCCATTTATTGATTCTTGGTTTTACTTGTTGTGCTATAGGAGTCATTAAGGAAGTTGGGGCCTAATCCCACATGAAGAAGATTAGGGCCTACTTTTTCTTCTATTAGGTGCAGAGTATCTGGTTTAATTCTTACATCTTTGATCCATTTTGAGCTGAGTTTTGTGCATGGTGAGAGATAGGGATTTAATTTCATTTTGTTGCATATGGATTTCCAGTTTTCCCAGCACCATTTGTTGAAAATGCTATCTTTTCTCTAGTGCATGTTTTTGGCACCTTTGTCTGACAGAAGATAATTGTAATTTTGTGGGTTAGTCTCTATGTCTTCTATTCCATACTATTGCTCTACAAGTCTGTTTGGGTGTCAATACCATGCTGTTTTTGTTACTCTTGCTCTGTAGAATAGTTTAAGTTCTGGTATAGTGATACCACCTGCTTCACTCTTCCTGCTAATGATTGATTAACTATTCTGGATCTCTTATTTATCCAAATGTATTTCATGATTTCCTTTTCTATTTCTAAGAGGAATGCCATTGGGATTTTGGTCAGAATGGCATTAAATCTATATATTGCTTTTGGTAGGATGGTTATTTTGATAATATTAATCCTGCCTAACCCAGAGAAAGGTAGATCTCTTCATCTTCTAAGGTCTTCTTTGATTTTTTTCTTTATGGTTCTGTAGTTTTCATTGTATAGATCTTTCACCTCTTTCATTAAGATGATTCACAAGTATCTTTTCTTTGAGGTTATTATGAGTAGGTAGTTTTCCTCATTTCCTTGTTAGAGGCTTTGTCTCTGATATACAGATATGGGTGTTCATTTGTATCCTGCTATTTTGCTGAATTCTTTTACTAGTTCTAGAAATTTTCTGTTGGAACTTTTAGGGCCTTCTAGGTACAGAATCATATTTTCAGCAAATAGTGCTAATTTGAGTTTTTCTTTACCTATGTGTAATCATTTAATATCTTTCATCTGTATAATTGCTCTGTCCAGTATTTCATCAATTATGTTAAACAGAAGTGGTGAAAGAGTGCATCCTTGTCTTGTTGCAGTTCTTAGAGGGAATGCTTTCAACTTTTCTCCATTTGGAATGATATTGCCCTTGAATTCAGCATACATACCTTTTACGATGTTGAGACACGTTCCTGTTATCCCTAGTTTTTCTAGTGTTTTGAACATGAAGGGGTGCCATCTTTTGTTGAAAGCTTTTTCTGCATCTATTGAGATGATGACATGGTTCTTATGTTTATGTCCATTGATGTGATGATTTACATTTATTGATTTCTGTATGTTGAACCAAACTTGCATTTTTGGCATGAATCCCCACTTGATCATGGTGTAAGACAGTTTTCATGGTGTGCATGTATGGACAAAGAAGAAAGAATGAGACTGAACATAGAAGAAGAATAAGAAATGCCATGGATATCTCTGAAGCTTCTTCTCCAAATGCACTTATCTCATTTTCAAAGATGAAGCCATCTTCTCCTTCCTGAAAAGGAAAATGATTCTGTATTCACAATCAATGGTAAATTTCCAGTGTCATTCCAGAAAAAGTAAGTCATTTCATATTTATTTGAAGAATGAGGTTTATTTGATAATACAAAATGGAGCAACCGGGGAACAAAAATGTTATTCAGATGCAAATAGTACCACGGAAGAGAGTGTTCTAAGTTAGACAGGATTATAAGTTCTGTTTATTATTGCTGAGAAGCAAGTTCAAAAAAACATAGAGCCTGGTGCAGTGGCACACACTTGTAATCTCAGCATCTCTTTGGAGGATGAGACAGGTGGATCATGAGTTCAAAGCCAGCCTCAGGAACAGGGTGGTGCTAAGCAACTCAGCAAGACCCTACCTCTAAATAAAATAATAATAATAATAAGAGGGTCTTGGTATATGGATCAGGTTTTGAGTGCCCCTGAGTTCAGTCCTCAGGACACCCCTCAAATTAAGAGAATTGACAAATATCCATTGATTGCAGCCAGGTGGAAATCTTTCTTTACCTGGATGAAATCTGTTTTAGTAGACTGATGAGGACAGTGTCTTTTTGGGGGGATTGGGGCTACCTGTTGTTTTGATTCATTAGTATGTTGGTTAAATAAGTTATAATGTGGTTCTGCTGAATGAGGAAATGTGAAGTGCTCACATTCTTGCAAATTAGAGGAGATAAAGGCAGGATGCAGCTAACTGAGATAATCTAATCAGGATCTGATCAGAGATGCCAAATTCAATAGGTATTTGGCACCAAACTACCTTCATGAAAATTAAGAATGCCAGATGAGAAATCACATTGTCTAGAGTTGGTATAATAAAGGGAAAAAAGTATTGAGAAACTCTGGAGGAAAAGAGATGGTCATGTAACTCCTTCTTGAACTCCAGGCAGGCAAGTTGGGAGATACCTACCGCTTGTGGGGCAAAGAAGGAATTCAGTCCAGGACTTAGTCTTTGAACCCAGTATTAGGCATAGTTTGATGAATCCCACTTCCAGGCAGATGCTCACAATCCCTCTCTATAGCCCGTTCTTAAAACCTGAATTGCTATACCTGCATTGAACAAGTGGCCAAGGGGCTGCTGCCAGCACTCATTACTCACCTTGGAAGGAGAGGGGATGTAAGAGTCCACTACTGGAAAACAGGGCAAGAAATATAGGACAGGCTTCTGTCTTGAAGTTGAGTGTCCATCATGGAGAAACTCACCGCTGGGCAGACATCAAAACTGCTTTTCTTAGAGCACATCCTGTGTGAGACAGTCATGAGACCTGTCTGCCATTAGGATAAAACACTCTTACCAGGTGAACTGTGTTGAGTTCAGGCCTGCATTATTTTCCACCTTGGAGTGAGACTGACTCATACTCAAAGCCTGGATACTGCATATACCTGCAGGTTTCACACTCAGTTGTGAGTTAATCATGACCTGGAAGCCAAGGTACTGCTTGCACTAACACTACTGACAAATTTAGTGTCATTGTGTGAAGTAAGACTTTGATTCCAGAGGGGAAGACAAACTGCTGGGCACTATACTTGGAACTCAGGACCAGTCTGGTTCAATCTAATAGTGGGCAGAGCCTAAAAGCACACACAGCCAGACTAGTTCACTTGGTAGAGCCTCTAAAATAAACCTGTACAAGGGAGAGACAAATGAGCACAGTCTAACAGAGTTCCCTTGGATCCTGGTGACCTATGGCTGGTTGCAGTAGTTGTGGCTCAGGAATTGACAGACTTATTGGCAATCAATAAAGGGGTGTCTTTTTCCTTCTCAGTGTTTCAATAGGCTCAGAGAGCTTTAAGTACTGAATGTAATCGCATTAAGGTGTGCATGGCCATAGTTCTGGCAGAGTCCTGTGAACTGTCACCCTTAGATGATCCTTTACAGAGTAGAACAGAAATAAGCAGTGACTGATCACAGGCAGCTGACTGATGATAAAAACTCTTTGCATTCTCCAGCTAAAGAGAGAAGCCTGAAGGGACAAAGTACCATTCTGAGGTGCTCTACCTGTTTGTTTGGAAAATACCAGATAGGAATTGGGAGCTAACTTGGACTTGGATTGCCCTCTTCTGCTGAAACAGTGACAACACACCAAAACCAACCCACAGTACTCCTCTACTTCGGCCATCCTTGAGTACTAAAAGAGGAGAAGTGACTAGAGACTCAGAGAAAAGAAGCAGCCTTCTTGGATTTAAGGCAAGATAGTCACAAAGGTTTTCACGCTGTGAAGACTGATATAAGTACCTATCCTTGAATAGGCATAGTATCTTTCATAACAAAAAGCTTCCAAAGCTTTCAGGGAATTAGGGCCTTATTTATAGGTAGAGTAAATTGACAGACTCTGACTGGAAAATATCCAGTATGGGCAAATGCATAGATGAAGAAACTAACTTTTATCTGATTTAAGGAAAATGAAGATAAACTAACTTTCAGATAAACTAACTTTTATCTGATTTAAGGAAAAAAGCTTCCAAAGCTTTCAGGGAATTAGGGCCTTATTTATAGGTAGAGTAAATTGACAGACTCTGACTGGAAAATATCCAGTATGGGCAAATGCGTAGATGAAGAAACTAACTTTTATCTGATTTAAGGAAAATGAAGAAGCTCCAAGAGAGCCCAAAGAAATAATTCAATATTATAGCAGAAAAAAATTAATAGAGAGATGGAAGCGATTAAAAAATCCAACTGAAATTCTTGAACTGAAAAATACAATACATGGAATAAAAAATATCATAAGAAGAATCAATACCAGAATTGGTTACACAAAAAGGGAAATTAATGATTTTGTATAGTGGATTTGAAATTGCAAAGTTAGTGGAGAGAGAAGGAAAAATAATAAAATAGAAGGAAGAAATGGTGGTGGAAACTGGAACAGAATTAAGAGTAAATATTCTAGCTATTGAGGTTTAAGAGGAAATTAAAATACCCAAGTTTTGAAAAGAGATCATGGCAGGAAACTTCCAAAGACAGAGAAAGATATAAATTCAAGGTACAATGAGGTCAAGCAGTAAGACTTGACTCAAATCCACACCAATTAATAGTAATACAAATTAATTAATAGCAATACCTGTGACCAAGGTCACAGGTAAAGAGAGAATTCTCAAACCAGTAAGAAAAAGGGGAGAGAGAGCACTGAAGTGTGTCTCATTTGACCAGACTACCAACTTCTCCAGAAAACCTTTTTGACAAGAAAAGGAAGACATGAATATTTCATGGTAATGAATGAAAAAAAAAAACCCTGTGAACCAAGAATACTGTACCTAGCATAGCTCTCCTTTAGAAATTAAGAAGAAATAAAGATATTCTAAGAGAATTAAAAGCTGACCTTACATGATCACCACTGGACTGATCATATAAGAGCTGCGAAATGGAGTTCCTCAAACTGAGACTGAAACCTCAATGACTAAGAAGAGAACACAAGAAGCAATAAGACTCACTGGTTAGAGTAGCTAAAAAGAAAAATAGAAAATGGCTTGGTACTGAAAACACAGTGAGTAAGCCATTTATGTTTTACTATGAGATTGAAATAAAATAGTTAAGAATAATAATTATAACAGTATGTTAACAAAAAATCGGCACATATTAAAAGGGACATCAAAAGGTCAAAATGTGCAAGCCTATGGTTTTATATTAGTATGTATTATGATTATTTTTTCCCTTCTTATATTATGGTGATACCATTTCAAAATAGCTTTTTGAAGTGAAAACCAACCCTGGTTACATTCAACCAAAAGTTTATAATTGACAAATTCAAGGCAATAAACGAAAAATCAAAAGATACTACTAGATAAGTCACTTAAGTATAACAGAAGATTATAAGAGAAAAAGAAACACAATGAAATGACAAATAAGCTAAAAATTTTGCTTTTGTAAGTCCTACATACTAAAAATTACCTGGAATATAAATGGTTAAAGTATTCAATTAAAAGACATGTTTTGATCAAATGAGTTAATAAAAATATTCAACTATTTGTTGTTTATGAGGATCTCTATGAACATGCGTAGACTGAGATTAAGAAACAGTTGACAAACACTTGACAGTTTTATGTCAAACTTATGTTTAAACTGTTGTAATAGTAGGATTGTAATTTTCAGGAGATCAAGATAATGACCACAAGAAATAAACATACAAGCTAAGAACAGAGAAACCCTGAGCTCACTGATTCTCATTGAACATTCAAAAGTCAACACTAGTAGGTCTTAGATAAAGCATTCATCTTCTTACTATCTTATAAGGATGATTTTCAAACCATGAAGACTTTGCAGACACTCAAACCATATCCAACCATAGCAAAGGGCATAACAGATGATTTTCAAGTATGAATTCCACACTTTTGTCAAGTAGCCCATATATATTTGAGCATTTTTAATTCTGATTAGCTTTAAACATCCCCCTAGTTTCCACTTCAGAATTCTTACAGAAAATGTACTAGGAAAGTAAAGAGTTATCAGGTGGAAAAAGTTCAAACAGACAGCAATAATGGCCACTTTTCAATCCAGGGTCTCTGATTCTCTAAACGTGTAGAAACTGGAATTTCTAGAGAATTGGTGAACTTAAAAAGTTGAGAGTATCATGGCCATTGAGAGGACTTTTCAACCTTAAACATATCATAGTCATCCCATGTTTTCTGAGGAATCTCTAAGCTGCGTTTAGCTCAATTCACAATAGCCAAATTATGAAACAGAACTTGATGCCCATCAAAGAATGGATAAAGAAAATTTGGTATATATACACAATAGAATATTGCTCAACCTTAAAGAAGAATAAAATTATGGCATTTTCAGGTAAATGGATGGAGGTGGAGAATATCATGCTAAGTGAAAGAAGCCAGTCCGCCAAACTAAAGGCCAAACATTTTTTCTAATGAGTAGATGCTAATTCACAATAATGGGGATGGGCAAGAGAGAAATAGAGGTACTTTAGATTAGGTAGAGGAGGGTGAAGAGGGGCGAAGTGGCATGGGGGTATGAAGGATTGTAGCATGAATTAGGCATTATAACCCTATGTACATATCTGATTACTTGACCATTGTGATTGTATAAAATGTACATCTAGAAGAATGAGGAGTTATACTCCATTTATGCACAACATATCAAAATGCATTCTACTATCATGTGAAACTACTTAAAACCAATTTTTACAAAGGAATAAAATCATAGCCAGCCATTGTGGCAGATGCCCATAACTAAAGTGACTTGGGAGGCTGAAGCAGGTGGATTGCAAGTTCAAGGCTAGCGTAACCAAATGAGAAAGGCTCTAAGCAATACAGAACTCTATCAAACTAAAAAATAAAAAGGATTGTGATTGTAGGTAAATAGCACTGCACTGCTAGTTTCCATCACTAATATGAAAAGAAAAAAGATATATATTGTTTTTCTCTTCAATATATTGTAAACCATAATGGATCTCAAAAGTCTTAAAAAATTGGATGTGTTCCTTGTTATTCTCTAATACTGAATGAAAAGTACAATATCAACTTAAATCTGTATATGTACAAAGAACTGTAGTAGTAACATAGTAGTAAGGGAGGAGTCAGTTTGGTGGGCCTTTCAATGAATTATTCCCAGTTGGGAAGGCAGCCTGGATGCTCATAATAGGCCAGAAATAAATGTGAAATTAATGACTGCCATCTCTTTGGTGGTCAATAGCCTCCTTTCTTTCCAAATGACTGCATGGGAGATCAGGACATGGAATATGTATTTGGAATCTGTATATAGGGAGAGGGTTTTTCCCTCTGCTACCTCAAATGCCCTGGTGGCTGCTATGAGTTCAGCTTGTTGGTTGGTGGTATTGGGTGGGAGAGGTTTTGCCTCTATGATGGATGAGAGGGAAACCAAAGCATACCCCACCATTTTAACCCCTTAGTGTATAAAGGAGCTACTATCTGAGAACCAGACGAGGTCCAAAGAGGGCAGGGGTCCCTCAGAAATTGTGGCAGGGCAGGGTAAAATCATCTCTAATACCTCCAGGCATTTGTGGATGGGATCTTGTGAGGGAGAAGATGGGAGGAGGGAGGCAGGGTTTAATAAAGAGCAGGACTGAAAAGAGATGGAGGGATTTTCAAGGAATGACACAAGGAGGGATAGAACCCTGGAAGGAGAAACTCACTGTAGCCTCTTGTAAGTGAGGAAATCCTTTAGATTGTGAGGAGATGAGATGGTTAGCAGGGAGCCAAAGGTAAGATTTTATGCTTCTTTCTGGAGGTCATGGGCCACTGCTAGGGCTCTGAGACGTGGGGGACAGCCCCTAACATTGGGGTCGAGCTGTTTGGATAGGTATGCCACTGTTGCAAATGTGAGGCCATATTCCTGACCCAGAACCTTAGACATTGTCCCTGTTTTTCATTTACATAGAAAGTGAAGGGTCAGGAGAGGTCAGGGAGATAAAGGGTGGGTGCCTGGAGGAGGGCCTTTAAAGGATTGTAAAGGGCTTCCCTACCACTGAGGGTAGGGGTTCATCTTGGGGGCTTTTGGCCAGATTATATAGTGGCCTAGTGAGGAGGGAGAAATTAGGAATCCAGGCCCTGAAGTACCCAGCCAAACCCAAGAAGGAGAGTATGGCGTCTTTTGTCTTTGCTGTAGGTATAGACACAATAAGCTGTTTTCTGTCTACCGTAATGGCCTTCTTCCCTTGAGAGATAGAGAACCCTAGATATGTGACCTCTTTACATGCTATTTGGGCCTTTTGAGGAAAATCCTGGTATCCCTTTAAGGGAAAGAAATTATGTATGAGAACTGTGTCATCTATTAAGTGCCTTTTGGATGGGCTACAGAGGAGAAGATCATCAACATATTGCAAGAGGGTGGATTTGGAGCACTGGGGGTGACAAGATTGGAGGTCGGAGGCCAAGGTTTGTCCAAAGAGGTGTGGACTATCTCAAAATCCCTGAGGAAGGACAGTCCAGGTTAGTTGTCGAGAATGTCTGATGGTGGGATCTGTCCAGGTAAAGGCAAAAAGATCTTGTGATTCAAGGGCAAGGGAAATGGAGGAGAAAGCATCCTTTAAATCTATGACTGAGAAGTGTGTGGCAGTGTGGAGGATCTGAGACAGCAGGGTGTATGGGTTGAGAACCAAAGGATGTATGTTCCTAATTGAGGTGTTGATGAGTTATAAGTCCTGAACTAAGCGATAAGACCCGTTGGGCTTTTCTCCTGCTAATATGGGAGTATTGTAAGGAGAATAAGCTGAATGGAGGTACCCCTTGCTAAGAAGGTCCTGAATAATAGGCTGTAGACCAGAAGAGCTTTTGTGGACAGGGGGTATTGAACCTGATTGGGGAAGGTGTTAGGGTCTTTGAATGTTAACTGGTAAGCAGGAAACCGTGGAGGGGATGTGAGTGTCTTATACAATTGGGTCAACCAGGTTAATAGGGAAGAGGTCCTTTTTCATGTCTGTCTCACAAGTGGAGTAGAATGGCCAGTCTTCTGCCAAAAGGGCCAGAAAAGGTGAACAGGCTGATTCTGGGGCTTGGCTAATGCCAGGAGCCCAGGTGTTGATTGTTGTATTAAATTTAGAGAGAATATCTCGGCCAAGCAAAGAAACTGGACATTGGGGCATAACTAGGAACATCTGAGAAAATGGGAAGTTGTCTATGGAACAGAGTAATAGGAGAGTCTTTTGTGGATAGATGGTCTTTCCTCCTACCATGACAATAGGAGAAGTGGACGTCACTCTTTGCCCCCAGAATTCTGTCAGGACTGAGAAGGTAGCCCCGGTGTCAAGGAAAAGTCAACCTTGTGGCCATCCACCTGAATACACACCCTGAGTTCTTGTTTATTAATTGTTAGAGCCGGGGACAAGGACCCTAGGCTCTGTCAGTCTTCCATTGCTATGCCCAGAAGGTCAGAGGGTTCCCTGGCTCTAGAATTCCTACAGAATCTAGGACAGTCAGAACCCCAATGACTTGTTGTTCACATTTAGGGCATGGGTTATGCAGAGTGTGAGGTGCGGGGGATGCCTTGGCCCAATATCCCTCCTTGCCACACTTGAAGCAGACTCATGGGGGGTGGGGGAGGTTGATGATGGGTGGTGACCCAAGGAAGCCCCCTGCAGCACCTGGGTGAGCATTTGAAATTTACTGTGCTTGGCCCTGTGCTTGTGGTGCTCGATTTCCTCATTCTGGTTGTGAAAAACCTTAAAGGCTACCACCAAGATCTCAGTCTTGGGAGTTGCAGGCTTGTTCGAGCTTTTTTAGTTTGGAATGGATGTCGATGTAGCTCTGCAAGAGGAAATATGTCATAAGGACATGACGGCCATCTTGGGTTTCGGGATGTAGGTTAGTATGCTGCTGAATGGCTTTTGTAGGCTGATCCAGAAATTTTGATGGGTCTCCTCTGGATTTTGAAGAATCTCTTGTAATTTTTGGAAATTGACAGCCTTAAGTGCTGCTTTTTTGAGCCCAGCAATAATACATGCAGAGAATTGGTCCCTAATCTGTATGCCAGCTTGAGTATTATAATCCCAGTCAGGAGTTTGATCTGGGGCAGCAAGTGGCCCCGGAGGGTGATTGGGATGAACTGGGTGAGTTTCATCTGCATGGGCTCTGGCAAGTTCCCAGACTCTGGTATGTTCCTCAAGAAGGAGAGTATTAGCCAATAACATATATATATATCATGGTGAGGCTAAGCCTGGAGGACCCATTGAAACTCTCTAATGTAAGTAAGTGGTGGGATTTGTAGTGAATGAGCCCAACCTTCACTCTAGTTGCATGAGGTCTTTCATAGAGAATGGGACATGTAGCCGGATAATGTCCTCAGGTCCAGCAACCTCTCTTAAAGGGGCCATGGTTTGTGGGACTAGGGAGAGGGACCTAGTTTGGGAGGAACTAAAGGTGTCAAGGGGATCAGGGGGAGCCATCAGGGGGGACGGCAGGGAGGAGCATCATCTGCCAGATTGAAAGAAGGGTCAGTAGTGTCATTAAGGTAAGAGTATAGGTCCGGATAAGAATGAAACAGAGAAAAAGCCTCAACATAGGGGATCTCCTTCCACTTTTATGAGCACTCACAGAAGTTAAACAGATCTCTGAGAATTGCAGGATCTAGGGATCCTCCTGGTGACCATTGACTTTGATTGTCCAATTTTTAATAAGACCAATCTTGTGTGCAGAATTTCATGAGAGTCTTGGGATTTCTATCAGGAGTGAGGGATAGCCGATCCAGATTAGCCAGGGGCATTTTAAGGAGGAGTTTTCAGGGAGGGAAGAAGAGGCACCCCATAATAATCACTAAGAAGGAAGTGGGAAGGTGGGAAGGGTCTGGACAAGAACAGAATTGGATGGGCCTCCTCACAGGCGTCCCTGCAAGGGGAGTTCAACCAATATGAATTAGGAGAGTCTGGGCCGGGTAGACGGTGAAGTAGTCACACGAGATTCCAGATGGCAGGCCCAGAATGGCCAGAACTCATGGACCACCTGGCACCAGGCTTTTCGGTTTATTTAGGACAGGAGACGGACAAGGATGGATAAAGAGGGAGAGAGAGAGAGAGAGAGAGAGAGAGAGAGAGAGAGAGAGGTGCCTGTTCTTCCACCACTCAGGACCTCCCGCTCATGAGCCAGGTTCCAGAGAGTCCACCGTGATAGTGAAGGTAGTAGTGGGGTGCGTTCTTCCCTCCAGAAAGGATGACAGAGGTTTGCTGGACCATCAAGGTCAAAGCCCCTGCGTAGCCCGTCTGAAGTTGGATACCCTATAGGGGAAATCACCTACTGAAGAGCCAGTGTTGTGAGCAGTGCTCAAAAGAGTGGACAAGGACAGCAAGCCTTGAGAGAGGGGGTCCTGGTGCAGCATGGAATTCCCCTTTCCTGGGTTTCAGCACCAATGAAAGAACAATCAAGGCTTGCCATCAGAGAAAATGCCCGTTTATTGAGGCAGCTCTGCATATTTATAGGAGCCAAAGTTGGTCTGAGGTTGCAACAGTTTAACAATTTAATGGTTTGGGCAGCTGGCATGGGGTACTTTCTGATTGGTGGTGGGTAAGGATCATGTGAGTCATCAGGACTCACCATTGGACGGCTCTTCTCAAGGGATGGAGAGGTTAGTCTTTGGAGCCATGGTGACTCCCAACAGATCTCAAATATCTCAAAAAATTGGATGTGTTTCTTGATATTCTCTAATACTAAATGAAAAGTATCAGATCAACTTGAATCTATATATGTGAAAGAACTGTTTATAGGTATAATATTTTTCAACTATGTGGTACTAACCAAGGAATTGATAACTCTGTTAAAAAACTGAACAAAAATAAATGCTTATGTAAATTGAATAATGTCTCTCAAAACTATTAAATGACCAGAAACATTATTAAACTTTCTGTGACTTAAGTAAATCATAAGCAAATAGGACAAGTGTCACTTTTTAATTTAATAAAAATATCCATTTGGTCTAACATTTCAGCTTTCAAGATTATATGAGTGAAACATTTTGTCTTCCTTGGGATTTACATCTCTAATGAATGTGAAGTTGACACCACTCTGTGTTCAATAACAAATGTGTGAATGGAAATGCAGAATCTGTTACTTCATGTAAGTCAAACAGCAATGAGAAGATACTGTTATGGTTTGGCTATGAGGAATCCCCCAAAAGTTTCTGTGTCAATGGAGAAAATGAAATGATTATGAGAGCCATAATATAAGCAGTGGATTAATTCATTTAATAAATTAATAATTTGAATGTATTACTAAGCCATAGCTGTAGGTGAGTGAGGTGTGGAAAGAGAAAGTGTGTCACTGGGATTTGCTTTGGGGATTATGTATTTTGTCCCAGGCTGCTCACACTGTTTCCCAGCTGTCATGTGCTGAATAGTTTTTGTCTAGTTTGCCCTACTGCCATGACTTTCTGCTGACCTTATGCTCAGAGAAGAGCCATAATCCAACCATGAACTGAAACTCTGAAACCAAGAGTCAAAAAAATTTTTTTTCCAACTGCTAACACAGCAGTTGGAAGCAAGAAATGGGACCATTGCTGTGACTAACCAGAACATGTTGTATAGAGTTTTAAAATTAGTTGGTGTGAAGGTTTAGAAAAGTTTGGAGATGCAGGCTAAGGAAGGCTTAAAATGTTGTAAGCACAGCTTAATGAGTGATTCTGATGAGAGTTTCAATAATCAGAATGCAGATAGGAATGAGAAGAGTAAGGAATGTGTTCGTGAGTTTTCAAGGGAAATGGGCACTCTGTTGGAAATTGGAACAGAGGAAGGAAAGCTTACACCCTGGTAAAAAAAAGTTGACATGAGACATTCTGCAAGGTAAATTTAAATTTTATGGACTAATGAATCTGGCAGAGAAAATATCAAGACAGCATAGCATTCATGTACTGTCATAGGTGTTAATGGAATCTTTCAGCCATGTTTACACTGAGAATGGGGAGAAAAAACAAGAAGAAAGATTTAAAACATTTGCAGTTTAGCAAAAGAACAAATACTGGTAATGTGTGTTTGCTGAGGAGATTACCACCACTAATGAGAAATTGAGTGTTTGTATGAGACAATAAGAAAGATGCCTTAAAGGTATCTCAGCATAACCACATCCGTTGCAGACTCTGGGGTGTAAAAGTAAAACCCTAGAGAACATGAGAAGACCCTGTCCTCACAGGGGTGCCTAGGAAGTTGTTTCCCCAGGATTTGTTTCACCATGCTCCATCATCCAGGCACTAAGAAGCTACTATAGGCCTGGACCAAGAGGGTTCAGTTTGGCTCCAGCAGGCACCAGACTGGTATCCTTCATGTGGAGCTTATTTTTCAGGAAGACAGTTTGCTGGAGTTAATGGGAAATTAAAGCTTCCACCAAGATTTCCAAGGAAGGCCTGAGAGATCAAGCAAAGAGTGACAGGGTTAGAAGTCCTCCATGCAACCCCTGAGAGGGTGTATATGAAGCTGTAAAGATGAAATTATGGGTGGAATGGGAAATGCCAGAATTAAGGTACACCAGTGCTATGATATGTCTGCTGAGGAAAGACATTGTCTATGAACAGAGCCAGCTTAAGAGAGGGTCCATGTGGACTGACTGGCAAGGCCATGGGTGTGGGGTTGCCCAGGCCCCTTTGAGATCACACTTTATACCATAGGGCCCAAAAGCTGAATGTGGGATTCCTGGACCTAATGTTTACCTGCTGGGGTTTAATCTTGTTTTTGTCCCAACCCTTCAGTGTTGCCCTATTCTTCCCTTTTGTAATGGAAAGGTGTCCTCTGTGTCTTTAGATATTGGCTGCATATAACTGGCTTTCAATTTGGGGGTTAGGACTCAAAGTCAAGAGTTTCCCTTTAGTCTCAGAGCACAATTTGGACTTAAGTTTTGGGGAAGTGCTAAAATTTTTAAGGCTATGGGGACCCTGGAAATGGACTAATCATATTCTGCATTGTGAGATGAAGATGAGCTTTCTGGGACCAGGGTTGGAATGTTATGGTTTGGATATAAGGTGTAGTTCAAGAGCCTCTGTGTTCAAGTGAAAACTGAAATGATTCAATCCTAAAAGCTATAACTTTTCCATGGATTAATCTAATGAATCAATAATTTGAAAGGATTACCAAGTGGTAAATGCAGGCAGGTGGGTCATGGGTAGAGGAGGTGGGCCACTGAAATCAGGCATTGGGTATTCTATAATTTGTTCCTATCTCCTTGTGCTATCTCTCTCTCTCTCTCTCTCTCTCTCTCTCTCTCTCTCTCTCTCTCTCTCTCTCTCTCTCTCTCTCTCTCCTAGTTTACCTCTACCATTTTCTTCTGTCTTGATTTTCTCCCTTGCCTTGGCAAACAGAAATGGAATTGGCTAATCATAACTGAAACTCTCAAAGAGTGGTCCAAAATCAACTTTCCAAGTTTTGGTTGTCAGGTATTTCTGTCACAGAGATGAAAAGAATGACATAAGCATTCACTCCAAAATACACATTTTACTGTTTTAGGGTACTTGTGAAATGGCAAAGGAAGAAGCATCCTCTTTGCCTGCCTGATATCTGCTCAAAAACAGAATAGCAATTCTTTCTTGAAAATAACCTAAGACTTCAGTCATCACAGAAGTTAACACAAGTTAAACTACAAACAAACTCTTGAAACTTCCTTCTTTTCCTTAAAGGAATTTGTGAAATCTCTATGTGAAAGACATTCCCTCCTGTCAGCAAATACTAACATGCTTGTTATTTAGGACTGGAAGTTTACCATCAGGGAAAGTGCACAAACCATCACTTTCTTCTCAAGGATGATAATTAAAACAGAAATATCCAGGTATTTAACTTTGATAGTTTCACTCTGATGACAGGCAAATACTTCAGCCAGAATTAACATGAGAAGATGACTAGCTTTGTCAATCATGATAAAATTTCCATGAGTTTTGTAAATATAATTGTTAATAACAGATGAATATGTGCAAGAAATTTAAAAGTGTATTAATAGGTTTTGCCACTGATTATATTTATAAGTGTCTGTTAAAATATTTTCCAATTCTCAGACCTTGAACTCCTAAGTATTGATAAGTTCAGTAATGTAATGCATATTTAGTAAATATCTAAGTTGGATTACCTAAGATAATTTTAATTGCTAATCGTAAACAGAAATGTATCTATTCTTGTCTTACTACATGAAAAAGAAACACTACTCAATGTGCTAAGAATTCCATTCTGTGGCACAAAAATAGTTATAAAAGCACTAAATGCAACTTAATAAAATCAAAGAAACTAAATGAAGAATTCAAAATAAATAAGGAAAAAAGCTCTATATATGAGATATGTAAAACACTTTTCCAACAAGCAAAAAGATAAGCTCTGAGAGATTTGTTTTTGTGATGAAAAACAGAGCAATTCTTGTGGTTAATTAGAATTAATTGTTTCACAACACGGAAAAAACCTAAATAGATATTAGAACATCATGGTTATTTCTGGAATGGAAATTTTGAAAAACAAATTATAGGTGCAATTAACCTGGCTAAGATTTGATTGCATTTATTCACAAATTATGATTTAAAATGGTTTTCACTTCCAATATCATATGGATTTTGGAAGAAAAAGAGAAGTGGTTTTGATCTCTGTTGAAATAATAAATTTTTCTGACTATTGATGTTAAAATGTAGAGGATTTTCTGTTCCTTTCATGCAAATGGTCCAGAAAGCAAAGATTTTGTTTCTTCAAGATACTTTCCATATGCTTCATGTTGTGTTTTACGCAGACCTTGACTTCTTAAGAAACGTGAGTCTTCTCAATTTTACAAGACCTCAATTTCCATCTTACAACTACCTCACCCAATATGTCTGCGTAATATTTTGGCACTTTGGGTTTGTTTGAAATTGAGCTATGATTGTATTTATTCAAATGTTCTTAAACCTTTGGACAGGTTTGAATTCTTTCAAAAACCATATTGTCATTCTAGAGATTTTGTACTTTATAGGATTTGGAAAAATTTTAGGGAGCTTCAAAATATCTCAAGTTATTTTCACTTTAACAAAAATAGAAGGAATAAAATTAATTAGGAATGAATTGTCATGGGATCCAACATTTTCATTCTCAGTTACTTGGGAATATAATGTAGGAGGAGCATGAGTTCAAGGTCAGCCTCACGAAAAAAGCAAGACCCTATATTAAATAACAAATAGATAATTAAATAATAAATAAAAACTGTATAAAACAACTAATAAATAATCATATAAAACACCTAGAATGATTCAATGTGTTATAATTTCTTTAAAGATATGATGTTTTAACTTTGTTGAGCTATATAAATCCATATGATTGATGTACGTCCAAGAAACTGTATGAAATTCTCAAATGCCTGATGCATCATAGTGTGCTATGATCAGCCCAGTCACTACTCTATAAGCCTGATGACGATCCAGAGACTGAGGAAAACCAGAAGTCATGTCTGAAGGTCTCCAAGTTTCATGTCTCAGAAAATGCACCTTACTGTCTATTGAACAAATTCTCACAGGTTCCAAATTAAGGTGGGAATCTAGAGAGGGACAGAATTAGGCAATGATGAACTCAGGAGAGAAATGATGGTTCTAGGGGAAAGGTGCCTGAATATCCATTCTCATTCTTGGGAAACAGGGCCAAAGATTTTCAAAATATGTAGAACCTGTCAGCCTTTGCAAATTCCTCACTGGTATTTTATATTCTTTCTTTGCTGAAAATTTACAAGCATTTAGTACATATATTCTCAAATAGTTTTAAAGCTTGCACTTGAGATGTAAGGGATGCTGGAAACAGGCCAGTGATTACAACTGACTTGTGGATGAAGAAGGAGGGAAGTTTTATGTAGGCATCCATGAGGGAGGGGCAGAATAGTTTTACACTGTGTCCATGACCTTCAGATTCCACACTCTCCCACCCCAGAAAGAGAGACAGCAATCAGAAAATGCATGCTGATTATTTTATTAGTCTATAGAGGACATGACTATGACCGTATTGTTCCAATGGCAGAATTTTCCGAAGGACATGGTCTTCTTATGCACTCTCTGAAACAAAAAAAAAAAAAAAGTGGGGGGGAGTTTGTAGGAAAGATGTGACATGCAGGAGGTTTCTAAAATCTGGCAGGCATCACTGAAGCCCTGCAGGGGAGAGCCCACGTCCTCTTCTTTTGCTTCTCCTTCCACCCTGGTAGACATCTTGCACTGAGCACGCTCACACATACATTATGAGGAAATAAAGATAACTACTGGAAGGAGAGGTATGAGGATTGAAACTCAACAAGTTACATTTTTCACTGTGTGAATGTGTGGTTTTAACACATCCCAATATCATGTGTCATTATACTGTAACCATAAAATAGTTAACATACCCCATAACATGGTAATCACAATGGATCAATAAAAATATAAGAAGAATACTTCTGGGATACTAATTTTGTGGATGGTATTGAAAACAGTCATGATTAGATGTACAAAGAGGATAACTGCAAAGTCCAACAATAGTAAGGGTATTACACATGGCTTGATTAGAGAAGGTTTGAGTCAGTAATTCCATGAATTACTAAACATCACAAAATAATAAATAAAGAAGGAGGCAAGAAGATGGAGAACGAGGAGGTATTTTGAGAAGAAGGAATAGATCAATTCAAAAAATAAGGTAGAAATTTGTTTAGAAAGAAGAAAAAGAACAAAAGAAAGAAAAAAAGGAGGGAAGGATGATGGTGAAATGATTTGTGTATCTCGTGAACTGCTCTGAAATTGTTATAAAATATGGTACTTGAATGGAGAAACAATGAGATCTGAGTAGAAATAATGATACTCATTTGTAGAGTAAAATAGAGAGATGTGCTCATATGTGTATGAATATTTCCAAGAGGATATACAAAAAAATTAATGATCCAGATTTATGGTGGAGGTTATGAGGAGGTAGGATAAGTGCATTCCTGATTTAGTTGAACACCTTTTTATTCAGTTGGACTTTCCAGTCAGGTGTAGATTAATTTGCCAAAAAGCATATAAAAATCGAGTGTCCAATTAGGAGTACAGAGGTGAATTCACATGGCAGGGATTCTGGACTGAGAGGCCCAGTGGTTGATAGAACTGACTTTACATGGTCACAAGGAAACAGGAAATGGGCAATCATCTGAGTCTGAGCAAGGAGACACAGAACAAAGGGAGATCAATGCCCTGCCTCCCAAAAGCAACCATGCTCAGTAAATATTGAGAGAAAGGACATTTGGTACAGGTTGACAGATGATCAGAGTTACTTTCAAGAACTTAAATGGTCATCCTACACTGCCCAAGAATGCCTGATTATACACATTTAGAAATGTATACTTTCAACATGTTTCCAGATGATTTGTTAGCACCTTCAATTTTGAGAAGAACAACAATTAGGGCCTTTGTTAGAGAGTGAGCTTAAATCACAGCTGCCCCAGAATTCTAGGGTAGACTAGGTAGGTTGAGCTGGGGAGGACTTTATACTCTATTCACTTGGGAAAGTGAAGGTGATGCCCAGGGATTGGCAGGATGATATGAGGCAAAGCTCCCAATTACCTTCTGATTTGGGGGGTCCCTGCTGCTGTCCAGGATGAGGAGGGCAACCTTACTGCTGCTGCTGCTGCTGGTCTCCTTGCTGGGGGGGACCCTGTGGCTGTCCGGGAAGAGGAGGGCGACCTTGCTGCTGCTGTTGCTGCTGTTGCTGCTGCTGCTGGCCTCCTTGCTGTGGTGGTCCCTGTTGCTGTCCAGGACGAGGAGGGCGACCTTGCTGCTGGCCTCCTTGCTGTGGGGGTCCCTGTTGCTGTCCAGGAAGAGGAGGGCGACCTTGCTGCTGCTGCTGGCCTCCTTGCTGAGGGGGTCCCTGTGGCTGTCCGGGACGTGGAGGGCGACCTTGCTGCTGCTGCTGGACTCCTTGCTGTGGGGGTCCCTGTGGCTGTCCGGGACGAGGAGGGCGACCTTGCTGCTGCTGCTGGCCTCCTTGCTGTGGGGGTCCCTGTGGATGTCCGGGACGAGGAGGGCGACCTTGCTGTTGCTGCTGGCCTCCTTGCTGGGGAGGTCCCTGTTGCTGTCCGGGACGAGGAGGGCGACCTTGCTGCTGCTGCTGCTGCTGGCCTCCTTGCTGTGGGGGTCCCTGTGGCTGTCCGGGGCGAGGAGGGCGACTTTGCTGCTGCTGCTGCTGGCCTCCTTGCTGAGGAGGTCCCTGTTGCTGTCCAGGTCGAGGAGGGCGACCTTGCTGCTGCTGCTGCTCGCCTCCTTGCTGGGGGGGTCTCTGCTGCTGTCCAGGACGAGGAGGGCGACCTTGCTGTTGCTGATTGCCTCCTTCTGGAGGTCCCTGCTCTGAGTCATCACCTTCATCTTCATCTTCATTGTCATCTCCACCATCAGCAGGGGGTCTGGGTGGGCGTCCTCTAGGAGGTGGTCTGTGAGGGACTTGTTCGGAGCTCTGGCTTGGGTCCTCAACCTCTGTGTGAGTTCAGCACAAGAGCAGATGTGATGGCTGGTGGAAGAACCTCACCAAGCATTTCTCTGGCCTGGGTACACAGACTCTTTATTCTAGACCTTGCTTCTCAACTCTAACCTCCATTTCCATTTCCTCCTCACGGGGAGATCTCTTAACTGACATACTCATCATGTGGACTGTTTCTTACCCAGATTTGAAAGTTTTTCTCCTCTGAATTTCTGTTAAGGAAAAACTTTGATACCTTCCAGTTGCCAAGCAAAGCAAAGGGATTGTATATACAAATGTTACTAGCTTTACTTCCGCATGCAGTGATAACTTGTTGTCTATGAATTCATGACAGACATCTAAGCCACATGTTGAATGAAGACATGTATTCGTTTAGTGACCTCCACTAACCTTGATAACATATAATAGAGTGAAGGAAACCCAAGGTGATGGGCCACAGGGAATTGGCTTAGACCGTGTAGCATGTATTGATCCTCTAGAAGTACTGATCCACAGTATCACAAGGTACACAGACACAATTCTGTGCATTTAGTTCCAGAGTCTAAATCCCCCTATCATCCAGGGGATTTAGGAAGCACTGAATGACCACTGAAGATGTAGATTAGCTCACTTGCATTTTCTGTCACCTCTCAAAAACTCTTTCTCTCTGGGCAACAGCCTAACTCTGCCTTTTGTTATCACGCTAGCAGTTCTGGTCATTTTCCCCAGAATTAATCTTTGGAAAGGCTTTTTTATATTATTGAGGGAAATGACCTCCATTAGTTCCTGAAAATAAAAATGATGGTAAGGAGAGGTTGTTGAAATGAACTTTCCTGAGGAAAAGGAGGAGAAGGTCAACTGAGGATGAACTGGCCTTACCTGTTGATAGAGTGGAAGGGCCTTCATAGCTGACCTCTAGGAAATAAGAACAGATGAAGTGAAAAGTTAGTCACCAATCTCAGGGGTCACCCATGTTCTCCTGGGAAAGGTGACTTCCAACCACAACCTGGACCCCCTCTAAGTGAACTCAGCCATGCTCTCTGATGCTGAGGAAAACGGAGGAAGAAGTGAGAGAAAGGCCTGGTGGTGACCCTGCTTAGCCTCGCCACTTTCATGAAAATATGAAAACCATTTAGGTCTTAACTAGCATCTTTAAAACATTATGGCTAATATATGATAAGAGTTCTGGGTACTTCAATATCACAAGTGGGTATTTTGGTTTTTTTCCACCTCTTTGAAACCCTTAGTGCTTCTTCACTTCATTTTTCGAGTTTGGAAATCTTCCATGCACTTTAAGGCCCACTTCATGCACACAGCTCATTGAAATACTGATTGTAAGTCAGAGATAAATGAAACATTGGACCCTGATATTTATCTCCCTCTCTTTGGCAGAGTCCAGTGTAGTCTCTGGATCTCTGTCTCTGACATAGCTCTGATGTTGGGATTTCTCCTTCCTGTGTCCTGCATCTGCTAGAGCCTGGAATCCTACAGCCTGTCTGCTTGGAACACAATAATGTCTCCACAGCAGGCTTCCCTGTGTCAGTCTCCCACCTTCCTTGCATCTCTGACAACATGGAAGAATCTTTCTTCAAATGCAAAACTTACATCTCCATGCTTCTAGTTGAAAATTTATAGGGATGTTCCAACTTTACCTAAAAGTCTAAACCCCTGGCATGAAACAAATCCATATGTCATATTACAGTTTTCATAAAAACTCTGTTGTACTGTCCTCATAATCTTCCCTCCCTCTCCCTCCCTCTCTGTAGTGTGGCTTTCTAAACCACAGAAGTTTCTACAATCCCCATTTGCTTTTACCTTCATTTGAGCTCTGAGCTGGGCTCAGGGCCAGCAAGGCCACTGTGAGTAGGACCACCAGCATCTTGGAGGAGGTTCTGCAGTTGCTCCCAAATCTGTGCTGGGAGAAGCCTGACAATTCCCTTTATAAAGAGGAGCAGAACAGTGGTGCCTTTGAACTCCATGCTGGGTGACCTCACAGCTGACACACAAGGATGTCTTGCATCCTTGCTTTCTCTTTGGGACCTTAGCCCAGCAGGATGGGGTGAACAGGAGGTTGTCAGTATGTCCTTTCTAGGAGGTACGGCATGTGAGTTGAGCAACAGTGTTGAAGCAAAACTGTCCTCACAATCAGCACCAATATTAGAACAGAAGTTCCATAATTATGTGAATTTGTCTCTTTAATGAGACTATGAATCTGTCCTTATACTGTGAATGTGTTTGTGGGAAGTTGTACTGCACACATTTTTTTTTGTGTCAACAATGACCTCATTTGCAATGTGTTTTGGTTGGTGCATGTGTTTTTCAAACCCAAACTCAGTCAATGAAGATCTTTGAGTCCCTATGTGTATTGAATATTGTGAAGGTGTGATGAGTTACTGCTATTTCTCCTCAGATCTCTGATGAGTCCGGAGCCACACATGAAAACGTGGTAATGAAACATTGACCCTTAGCCTGCTAGAACCCGTAAAATTGCCCAGAAATCATAGGACTGGCAATTATAAGGGAAGTCTTGATGTTGTACTAACACACATGGGCATAAAAAGTTCTGTTTTCACTCATATCTTTGGGTAGATTTAAAGCAAAGTTTTGAGATGATACTCTGTGAAATTCCCATAGCAGTGAAACACAGATACACATTTCCAAGATGAGCAGTGCTATTCCACAGTCTCACACTTGTTCAAAACATTGCCATTTTCCACAGTGTTCTTTATCACTTCCAGTAAAAATGGGTTAGGCATAATTATGCACTTTATTAGGGCAGGCTCATAGCCCCTTGGAATTCTCAATTTCATTGCATTCACATTCTGTGTTACAGTTAGATTCTATCTGGTTGTCTGAGATTGGTATTCACAGTGAGGAACATCCTTTGCAATAATCTTAGTGGTCATCATCTCTACTCTCACAAAAATAGGTGATTGATTGTGTTCTGAACTCATCCTCCCTGCATTTATTTATCATTTTATGTTTCCCCCCTCCATCATTTTGGGAGAATTCCTTTATTTAATCTTACACATCAACTTTTATTCCTTTCGTCACTAGCTGTGTTTCTTTTTTTTTTTTTTTATTCCAGAATTCTGAAGCAGGGTACTGTGTTTCTGACAGGTCTCCGCATGACTTGCTGTACCATCTGCTATTCATTGTGCTCTCTAGTAGTTACCTGCTCACCCTTATCAGGGACAATCTAAACCCTTCTGTACTACCAGCAGCATCTCATCCCTTCAGACCTTCTCCAGGTGTGTGCAAGTGTTCAGTTATGCAGGACTGGTGATAAGTTGAGGGGCTTGTTTGGAGGTATGGTGGGATAGTTATGGGATTGGAAATGGTAAAGAGGTCTGCTGCATTCTGGCTGGGCACAATTCAGGAGCCACTTGTCAAAAGAAGCAAACTTTATTTTTGAACCACAGAGGCCAAACAAACAGCTCCTCAGGAAAAATCCTCAGAGGCCAGCTGCCACCACCGGCTTTCCACAACCCTCTCACCCAAACACAAGCCTCACCACCTCCCACAATCCTCCTGCTCTTGAGGCCAATTGGTTGGGTCACGTGGGCGGAGCCAAAGAAGTCCCCCAATGAGCATCACCGCAGAGGAGCCAATCAGCTAGATGTTGCTGGGGCCGCTGTGAGCCAATCATCAGCTGGCAGTCTGAAAGTTTGCTGGCAGCTGGAAGTTTGCTGGGGCCCCTTCGGCTGTGGCTCTCAACATCTCCCCCTCTGTTTAAACAACAAGCATGTGGCTTAGGGACCGTGCCTGCCTTAGGCTGTCCAATAGTACATATTTTCCTTACCCGTTATCGGATGAGCTGACCTCAAGGCGTCAGCCTCTTGTCTTAGGTTGGTACCACTGCAATTGGATCTTACCTGTCACTGACTACCGGTCCAGTATACAGCCACATCTGTGGAGAGGTCTTTGTACCAGCTGGGGGGTGAGGTTCTTTGCCTCACCTCTGTTAGCCCCCAAATTTTAGCTGAACTATCATGACAAGCAGAAGGGAGGAAGATACACCAAGCCAAACTAAAGGCTCCAGGCGATCCTGTATGTGCCCTGATATGTCCTATAAAGAATGGATATTTTCTGTCCCATATTAGTCTTTGTATAGTGGAAAGCAAAGAGAAAACTGTAGAGGAAGGGGAAATTCTACCAGCATCTTCAAGGGATACTATAGCATTAAGTATATACTGACTATCAGAAAATAAATTAAATACAGAATCTTTAAACATCACAAAAGCTTGTAATACTGCATTAAGCTCTACCTTTTGAGCTGATTTTTTGGTTACTAAAAATGTGAAAGTTTGATCAGGTGTAACTATTGCTGCTGTACCATTATTTGACCCACCAGTGAATATATTGGGAGCATACATGATAGGTGTTTTTCTTGTCATTTTTGGAAAAATTACAGGATGCGATGACCAAAAAGACAACAAAGGATTAGATGGTAAGTGGTTATCAAATGAAACATTAGATTTGCACATGATTATTGCCCAAGTATTTAATTCATTAGCTAACTCATCAATTTGATCCATAGTATATGGAGTAATAATTTTATTGGGAGAAATTCCAAACACTCCCTTTGCTGCTTTTATTCCTTTGAGTATTAATTGTCCTACAGCTTCAGAATACCTAGTAAGAATAGATCAGAGAATAAGATAAATGTATCCATAATAATGGACCTTCTTGCCAAAATACTCCTGTAGGAATATTTTTTGTTGGTAGTACAATAAATAATAAAGGCAGACTTATATCAATTCTATCCAAATGCATATTTACTATATATGTTTCAATGATTTTTAATGTCTTTCTTGCTTCAGGCGTTAACATGCGGGGTGAATTTGGATTTGATGGACCTTTTAGGATATCAAATAAAGGTCCCAACTCTCCTGTTGCTATGCCTAGATAAGGCTTTATCCAAATTATGTCTCCTAATAACTTTTGAAAGTCATTAAGTGATTTGAGTTGATCTATTCGTATTTGAATTTTTGGTGGACAGACCATGGTTGAGGATAATAGAACTCCTAAATAATTAATTGGACAATTTAATTGTACTTTATCTATTGCTATCTCTAGATTATAATTTTTAATAAATTTGTAAGTGTGGCATAACATTCTAGCAATGTGTTTTTAGTTTTGTGTGCTAATAATACATCATCCATATAGTGAAATATTTGTAATTCGGGATTTTGATTTCTACGTGGCTGGATAACTTTGTTAACATAAATTTGACATATAGTTGGGCTGTTAGCCATCCCTTGAGGGAGTACTTTCCATTCATGTCTCTGATCAGGACCTTCATGATTCAGTGCAGTGATAGTAAATGCAAAACGTGAACTATCCTCAGGATGAATTGGAATTGAAAAAAAACAATCTTTAATATCTATAACTAAAACATACCAGGTATTGGCAAAGAGGACAATTGGGGAATCGCCGATTGAGTAGGTCCCATAATAATCATCTCATTATTAATGGCTCTTAAATCTTGCAATAATCTCCATTTACCAGATTTCTTTTTGATGACAAAAATGGAAGTATTATGGGGAGATACAGAAGGTTGTATATGTCCTTCCGCTAATTATTGTTTGACCAGGTCATGGGCTGCTTGTATCTTTTCTTTAGTCAGGGGCCACTAAGAAACTCATACTGGTCTTTCTGATTTCCAAGAAACTTTTATTGTCTCAGTGACCCCTCCTGAAAATCCAATCCATGTCTGTCTGTTCCTTGATCTATTTGTATTGGTGCTGCTATACCTTGTTCTTGTTCTCCTAATCTTTTTCCTTTCCTAAAATCTTGTCTAGCCATAATAGTGGACACATTTAAATTGATGTTATTTGTTAATGTTAGTCCTAATTGATCTAGGACATCTCGTCCCCATAAATTTATGGGAAGATAAGTCCTTTTAGAGTAGAAGAACTTCATCCCAATAATAAGCCTACTATTCCTTGGGGAAGAGGTCCTTTTACCCCTGTTGGAATGATTTGAACTCCCATCTCTGGAGTTAGTACTGCTCTGGTGGAGGTGCAGATGTCCAACCCTGCGCTCCCTCTGGCTCATCTGATGAGAGATCTGATGGATAATGTGTCCTGGGCACTACCCTGATGGTGTTGCTAGGTTCCTCCAGTGCCCCATATGTTTGTGGTTGTGGCCCCTGGAGCATTGGGCCCCCCTGTCCATTTTTTGGCAATGGAGCCCAATGCCATTCTCCATGATATCATGGGTAAACACCTGGTTCTTGTCTATTTTTTGCTAATGGAGTACTCTCTATGGTGTTTTGTGAATGGCATTCGTTAGCCCAATGTCTCCCTCTATGGCATCATGGGCAAATATCCAGTATTCTACTCCTTTGATACCTAGTTTTGTTAAACCCTCCTTCTATGAGGCAATTCCTTTTAACATCTAAAGCCTGTTGTACCAAAGCTGCCAAGATTTGCCCTTGTTCATTAATGTCTCTACATAATTTAATATATGTGTTTAAATCTTCATGTTTCCATGACCTCTCTGCACCAATGATTTGCTTGCTCATAAGCCAGTTGTTTTATTAATGGCATTGCTTGTTCTGTATTCCCAAAAACTCTGGTAGCTGTTTGAATAAGCCTATCTACAAATTCAGTGTAAGGTTCATTATCTCCTTGTATTACCGTAGATAATTGACCTTGTAAACCTCCATGTCCTTGTAAAGTCTTCCATGTTCTAACCGCATCTACAGCAATTTGTGAGTATATGGCAGGATCATATGCAATTTGTTGCTGCTGACCCTCATAAGGTCCCTTTCCTAACAACATATCTAGATTTTTCTGAGGATAACTGGCTGCTGCATTTCACCTAGCCATCTCGTTGCAAAATTCCTCATTGGCAACCTTCCATAACAGGTATTGTCCTCCATTTAGCACAGCATTACACATACTAGTCCAATCTGCTGGCATCATGTTCAAGTTGGTAATGGATTCGACCATGCTTATAGTGAAGGGTGCTTGAGGACCATAGGTTGTTATAGCCTCTTTTAGCTACTTCACTGTTTTGAAATCTAAAGCATGGTGAATTCACTGCCCTCCTGCTTACTCAAATACATGGCATGCTAATCTTTGAGATCCTGTCTCAGAATCCCATCTATCAACTATGGGGGTTGGGGGCCCCCCAGCATATGTTGTCTCCATAGGTGGAGCTGTTGGTTGGACACTTACGCCCTCTGGTGATAGAAAGGTGTTAGTAGCAGCCTAGTGTTGTAACTTTTCCCCTGATAGCTTCTCCTGCTCTAAACTTTCTTCCCCTTTCTGACTATCTCGAGAGGCCTCCTCTTTTTCCTGATCTAATATGTCCTCTACTATATCTGCACTGGATTAGCCAAACAAAATCGTATCATTATCCACAATGGCAATGTGCCAACTGACAGAGTTCCTGGGTTTTCCTTTTCTATCCTTTTTAAATCTTCACCATGATGGTTCCATTGTGATATATTCAATAACCCCTCTTTAATGAACCGTGGCTACATTTTTGTGTTGTATCAACATATGCCCTAACTGTTCTTGATTTTACTGGGGTACCTCCTTCCTCTAACAATTTACTTAACACTCTTTCAGTTTGTTTTTTACTAATTTCTGATCCCATAGTTCTACTATAACTGTAACACAACCCAACAAGTTAACACCAAAAAACCCAAAATAGAATGAAACAAAAATGGAACAAAAATTCATTATATCAGCCTTTCTATCCTCCTGAAATGTCCATCCATCCTTTCTCCCTATCTGTTCCTCAGACGCAAATAGTTTTTCCTCAGATGTGAGCAGTTTTTCTTCCATCTCACTCATCTCCAGGGACAGGCAACTTAAAATAAAAGTGAAACAAAATGAAAGAAGAATCGTAAAATGGCTATCCATCCTCTTCCCATGCCCTCAGGGGCGAGCAGTTTACCTTATCACTTACCCTCAGTCATTCCTTGTGCAGGCCACCAAATGCTGCAGTCTGGCTGGGCACAATTCACAAGCCACTTGTCAAGCAGAAATTAACTTTATTTTTAGAACACACATGCCACACCACACAAGCTCTTCAGGAATTCCCTCAGAGCCCAACTGCCATCACCATCTTCTGGTGAGCCTCTCAACCTCCACTCCTCCCTCTCTTGAGGCCGATGGTCTGGTTCGCATGGGCGGAGCCAAAAGAGTCCCCCAATGAGCAGCTCTGTGATCTGAAAGGGTGGGGAAACAGCCCAATGAGCATCACTGCAGATGAGCCAATCAGCTGTCAGCTGAAAGTTTGCTGGGGCTGCTATGAGCCAATCAGCTGAAAGTTTTCAGGGCCTGCTTCAGCTGTGGCTCTCAACACAAGCCAGCTGCCAGGCAAAAACTTCCACTTTCCCCTAACATCTCTGGATTCTATAGGACAAGTGTAATCTTTGAAATTGTTTTTAAAGTATTTACTAGTCCTTGTAACTTTAGAAGAACAACAAATATGTAATAAATGTGAGAAAATTGTACAAGCTGAAGAAGCCTTCAATTTTCTAAAAATATTTGAACTAGGTTTGGTGAAGGGACATGAATGAAAATGTAGGTTGCTTCTTCCTGAAACCCACCATTCCCTTTCTTCTACTTTATCATTGCTGAATTCTGAGTCTCCCTACGTCCCCCATCATTCTTTATCAAATCCTCAGTAAATTTCATAAGAGGCAGCATGATGGACTTTAAGTTGGAAGTTAGGTGCAGTCCTTCAGACTTGATTTTAAAGTCTTTTCTCTTACGATCTTTGGACACCCGGTAACTTAATTATACTCAATATTAGGAATGATAAGAGGGACACAATTAGATTTTTCAGGAATTTCATACAATCTGAGATATTAATCACATTTATCTATGTGACTCAGCAGATATGAAACATTTCTCATTGCCTGTGAAAATGTAACATAGCCAATAACCCTAATTAGTTTACTATCTCTCTTATATAAAGAAAGTAATTTCTTTGAGGGTATTCCAAGATCCTCAGGAAGCTTGCAAACTGATTGTGAGAGCAAAAATTCTTAATATGGCCTTTGATTTTGGAAAGTTGTCAAAAATGCCCAAAGGCTAAGAACATTTCATTGAAAACAATTACATCTTACTGTGAAACTATATTAAAGTGACAAAATATTGTCAGGCAAATATAAATTATATAGTGGCCAAATGAAAACCAAGTTGTTTTAACACTGAGGAGGCCCCCTTTTCTTACGTGACTTCATAAAAGACAACATGAAGCATAAGAAATCATTTTGAAGAAACACAAAAGTCTTTATTACTTATAGGGTTATTTCAAAGACAAAGAAAAACATCTACCTTTTAAGACAATGTTAGAATAAGATTTTGTCATTTTAACAGAGATCATACTAGCTGTTATATTTGTAACATTTTTTATATTAAGATTTGCCATTAAAAATAAAATATAAATTAATTTATTCAATATTAGCTAGTTTACACAGGTTGAGTTATTTTTCAAGGTTCTTTTTCACAAATCTATAATTTTGTTATATCTATTTAGATTTTGTCCTCTTCTTCTTTATGGAATGAGCAATAATTCTTAGGGCAAAAATGATCCTCATTTTTCCTTAAGAAGAACAAATCCTTTATACTTCAAAGATCCACATGAATACAAATACATGATTCACTTTTCTCACATGGTTGTTTTCCTTACATATTTTACTTGTAATTTTCATATATATATAGGACTTTTTGACTCTCAGTAACTTTAGCTGTGTGAAGCAAGTGCTTAGTCATAATACAGCTATTGGATTTAGCATTGATCAAGTTCATTAACACAGGAAAATGCCTTACATGTTCTTTAATAAGAGGATACATTTGTATTAACAAATTGGTATTTTTTCATATCCTCATATGAGATTTGAATGAGAACTGGAAATGTTCTAGCAGAAGACATATTATAAATATTATCATTGTACAAAAGTTCATTTAAACACGTTTATCTCTCACAAACTTATTTATATATTCTTAACAATTATGTTTGGATTACTCATGAATGTTCCATGACATTTGACACAGCTAACCATTATCTGCAGTTAACTCTGTGTACAGTGTTTGTCTATCAGGCAGTCATCATCCGAGTAAGACTCATAAAAAAGTTAAATGCATGTTGATTCCTTGAGAATCAAGTTGCTATTTTTACAGTTTTCCCTCAGCATAAACTTCCAGTTCATCATACTAAACATGTTAGTACCTTTGGATATGAAGGGACTTCTTTCAAATGTAAATTTTATGTCCTTGCTTAAAGAAAAAGAAAGAAGCCCAAAGAGGGTCTTTATTTATTTATTTATTTATTTATTTATTTATTTATTGTAGTTTATGCTGGTACCACTCTCTGGGGTGACAAAAGTCTAGAGTCTTCACTAGTAACACAGCATTAATATTCTGCTTTTAAGGAGAAATTACCAAGGCAGAGAGGATGCTTCCTGTATTGATGTTTTTTTTTTCAATTGCCCTCAAAGATTTTTCATGTGAAAATGCATAGGTGTGACTTCTTATTTTCTCACTGCTGTTTATGATAGACATGAAGTAACAGAGCCTGCATTTCCACTTGTGTATCTATTCTTTGGTTGTGTGATATTAACATTCAGTATGGTTGTAAAGACCCAAAAAGAACAAAAATTATGGGTGCTCATATAATTCTGAAAGCAAATTAGTTACAAAAGAAGACATTTTTCTTAAATAAAAAAAATTAAGCTAGTTTTATTTACTGAAGACTTAAGTCACAGGAACTTGAAAAGCATTTCAGTTCATTTTTGTAAAATTCTTAGAGAATATTAAATTTACATAAAACTTATTTTTCTTTAAGACAATTAAATAGAATTCTTTTATCTCGTCCTTGGGCACTACCATCTATGCTTAAAAATATTGCACATATAAAACATTTACTTGAACTTATATAAATGTACAAATGTTAACAGACCTTATTTTCATTTAGTGTTTTAGAAAACTGTGTGACATGAATAAATATATCCCACTTTTTTCCTGCAGCATTTGAGTTCCCTCATGTTTTCTTCCATTTATTACACACATGAATAATATTTTAGATTAAAAACTTCGCTTTGGCCATGAGAGTCTTAAATTATTTTTCACTAGTTCATCACTGTCTCTAAAAACAAGTGCAGTTTGATGATAGAAGAGAAACTGAGTCCCTGGATTGAAATTAGCTCATTATTGCCTTTCTACTGGAACTTGTCCTATCTGATAAAGGTCAGTCCATTTACTGTGAAGACTTCTGATGTGGGAGCCAGTGTAACTTTTGAACCAAGAATATAAGTAACAAAAAATATTGGTGAGAATGTGAGGGGAAAATACACTCATACAATCCAATCGTGGGTGGGACTGCAAATTGATGCAACCATCCTGGAAAGCAGCATGCAAGTCCTCAGAAAACTTGGAATGGAACCATCATTTGGATTATTGATTGCTGCGCCCCTCCCCTGACTCAGGCAATGGCAAGGCCCTACTGAGGTGGATGGCGCAAGGCGTCCATCCTCTGGAGGAGCGCAGTATGTTTCTGGGAATGGGCTGATTTGTTTTTGTATTCCTTTAATAAGTATGGTTTGGATTTCTCATATGACCATTAAGTATAAAGGAAAAATCATGACTTTCCCAATTAATGCAACTACTTCTAAAGCATAGATCTGTTTGCTCTAAATGCAATGATTCAGCTGTGGAGTGTAAATTGTTAATGTCTAAAGAAAAACTCCCTGTATTCCTGTCAGGGAAGTTTTTGAGAAATTAAATTAAAATCTAGAGAAGAAAAATTAATGTTAAGAAGATAGATTAGTGCTTAGTACTGGGCAACTTGTTCTTGTTCCTGTGCACAATGGTTTGTGCTCTTACTTTTGTTTGATTAAAAGTAATAACAAGTCAACCCCTTGCTGTAACCATGGCACCGGTTCCAGTCAGTAAGTCAAGAAAGAATAGTCAAGGTATAGGCCAATAGTTTGGGACATTTGTAACTATTATTAAAAGTTAACTAAGCAGAAACTGCTCAAAGCAAAACGCGAACTGAAAGTACAAATGCTTGCTTATGCATAAGCCAAGATACATTCTTCTATTCTAATTGTAGCTACGTAATATTTTGTTTTGTTTGAATAATGATTCCTGTTTTGTAACCGCAAAGTACTGTAAGCCTGCCAAAATTAAAAGTATATATGATCAACTTCACAAGTAAAGATTGGGATCAACACCTTCACTTTGGTGTCTGTGTTGTTTCTCCACCCCCTCTTTCGCCGACTCCTCACCATCCTTTAATCTCCTGAGACCCCCTGTTGGAGCTGGTCTCCGACAATTGATCCCACTCCTCAGCTTATACACAAAGGAGTACAGTGTATACAGCTTATACACTGTAAGTATACAGTGACACAACCACATTAATGTTTATAGCAGCTCATTTCATAATAACTAAGCTATGGAACCAGCCTGGGTGCCCTTCAACAGATGAAAGGATAAAGAAAATGTATTATATACATAATGGAATATTATTCTACCATTAAAAATGAATATGATTTTTCTGGTAAATGGATAGATCTGAGACTATTATGCTAACTGAAATAAGCCAATCCTTCCAAAAACACAACAGTTGAATGTGCTCTTTGATATGAGGATACTAACACACAAAAAAAGGGGGAAGTCCAGTGGCTTAAACAAAGTGGAATGAAGGGATGGGAAGGGAGGGTAGAAATAGGAAAGACAGTGAGATGAATCTAGCATAACTTACCTAAGTTCATATATGAATACATCACAATGAATCTCTACATCATGTACAACCACAGGAATTGGATCCTAAGTTGCATTCCATGTATTTATAATATGTCAAAATACACTCTACTGTTATATATGCTGAAAAAGAACAAATAAATTTTAAAAAATTAAACAAATACTCAAATATATTGGGCAACTTGACGCAAATGTGGCATTCATATTTAAGAAACAACACAGCAATGACCTCTGCTATGGTTGGAAATAATTTGAGTATTCACCAAGAATCATATGTTGTTTTTTGATTTCATTGTAAGGTAGTTGGAAGATGGATTTGTCATCTGCGATCTGACCTCTACATGTTCAAGGAGAAGCAATGAGCCCAGGGTCTGCATGTGGTTCTCCTGCAGATTACAATCCTGCTATTAGAACAATTTAAAAATAAACTTGAGCGTCCACTTAAATTCGAGGTAATCATCCATGAGTAAGGACTAATAAATCCCATTTAATAATGTGGTTTTAAATTTCATTATAGTTCTTTCTTTCTTCTTATAGTCATCTGTTGTGTTTAGATACTTAGTTATATGTTTTGATTCATATATATATATATATATATATATAATTTTTTTTAGTTTTTCAATTACAGACTTTTGCTTGGTGGCTACCTTGATGCTCACAACACCATATTTTGATTTTATAGAGTTATTTTAAAATGATAGCAACACAATATAATTTTAAAGATAAGAGAAAATATACTAATTAAAATTTCTAACCTTGCTCTACCTTAGTTCCTACATTTTGAATTTTTGATGTACCTATTTACATATCTTTTTTTTAAATATGGAGATTGAACTCAGGAGTACTTGGCCACTGAGCCACATCCCCAGCTCTGTCTTGCATTTTAGTTAGAGACAGGGACTCACTGAGTTGCTTAGCGCCTTGTTTTTATTGAGGCTGACTTTGAACTGGAGATCCTCCTGCCTCAGTCTCCTGAGCTGCTGGGATTACAGGTGTGCATCATTATACTCAGACTACATATCATTCTGAAATGTTTTTTTTTTTTTTTAATTTTGGTCTTCATAGTAAAGATATCAGTGGCTTACACACCATGTTTACAAAGTCACAGCATTTTCAGTTTGTCTGTGCAATTACTCCTACCAGTGGGCTTCATATCATCTCATGTTTTCTTCTTAGCAATAACAATCACTTTCAGTTTGAGGAATTCCCACTGGCATTTCTTGTATGTTAGGTCTGGTGGATATATAACATCTCAGCTTCTGTTTGTCTGGGAATGTCTTTACTGCTCCATCATTTCTAAATGAAGCATTCCTGGGTACAGTATTCTTAGTTGGCAGATTTTATCCTTCAGCACTGTGAAAACCTTCATGCTACTATTTCCTGGCCTGATAGGTTTCTCTGTAAGAATTTGCTGTCAGGGAAGTTGGGGCACAAGTTGCATGGTTTTAATTTCTTTTCTATTGCTGCCTTGAGTATCCATCCTCTCTTAATCTTTCACTTTGAGATCTTTATTACAATACTACTGGTTTTAGACTTGAGTTATACCTGACTTTTGATTGACTTCCTTGAACCCAGATATTTGTGCCCTTGTCTAGGACTGGAAGTTTTGTTATCTCTTTGAATAAGTTTTCCAAAACTTGGGTATTCTCGTGTCTCTCTTGTACCCTAATATCCTAAATACTTGATTTTTAATGCTATCCCATAGCTCCCACAATATCTTCATTCCTCTGTATTCTTTTTCCTTCTTTCTCCTCTAACTATGTACTTTCACGTAGCCCAATTTCCAGCTCACTAATCTTGTTTGATATACTCTACTATCATTTTTTTCTTTCCTGCTTTTAATTTCATTTATTTTTCACCTCAAAATTTTCTGTTTGATTTTTTTCATCACTTTCTTCTCTCTATTAAGACTTTGTTAGAGTACTGACTCATCCTCTTGGAGCTCACTGAATGTCCTTTATTTGTATATCTGTTAAATTCTCTATGTAAGAGTTTGCCCTTGCTGGACAGTTTCTGGATTTTATTTTGATTGTTAGTTGGGGCTGTGGTTCCTTGAGAGTTCTTGGTGCCTGTTGGTATGTGATGTAGTCTTCTTTTCTATGCCTGACTAAGTGCCCTTTTGGTCATCGTTTTTCTTAATTTTTAGTGTATATTAATTATACAGAATAAGGGGCTTCACCTTGCATTTTCATACATGTGTACAATAAGCTTGATCATAGCCACCCCCAGTTACCTTCTCTGACATTACCCTGATCCTCTTACTCTTTTCTAACAGTCTCTGTTCTACTTTCATGTCATCTTACTTTTTTCCTGAAGATTGCACATATGCAAGAAAAATAATATACACTACTTGTTTTTCAGTCTGGCTTATTTTGCTTAATGTGATGATCTCTATTTCCATCCATTTTTCTGCAAATGAAATGATATTATTCTTTTATTTTTACTTTTTACTTTTGGGGGTACTGGTATTGAACTCAGGGGCATTCAAGCACTGAATCACATACCCAGCCCTATTTTGTATTTTATTTAGAGACAGGATCTCACTGACTTGCTTAATGCCTTACTGTTACTGAGGCTGACTTTGAACTTTCTATCCTCCTGCCTCAGCCTTCTGCACCTCTGGGATTATAGGTGTGTACCAATGCACCAGGTAATGGTCTTTTAAATAACTGAGCAATGCTCCATTGTTTACACATACCATATTTCTTTACACATTCATCTACTATAGGGCACATAGTCTAATTCCTTAACTTGGCTACGTGTTGTTCTTAACATGAGTATGTGGTATCTCTATAGTATACTGCCTTTTTATTTATTAAGGTATGTACTGAAAAGTGGTAGAGCTACTAATATGGTAGTTCTACTTTTAGTTTTTTGAGGAATTTCCATAGGCGGTAGTAATTTACATCCCCACCAATAGAATATAAGTTTTCTTGTCCCCTCCATCTTTAATATCTTTATTATTTGTATTCTTGACGATTGTCATTTTGACTTGGGTGAGAAAGGATCTTTTTTTAATATTTATTTTTTTAGTTGTAGTTGGATACAATACTTTTATTTAATTATTTTTATGTGATGCCTCACATGTGCTAGGCGAGTGCTCTTCCACTGAGCCACAACTCCAGCCCAAGACAGGATCTTAATGTAGTTTTGATTTTCTTTTCCCTGATGTCTAAAGATGTTGAACATTTTTTATATAAATTTTTGCCATTTTCACTTCTTTTGAGAAGTGTTTGTTCAGTTCATTTGCTCATTTATTGATTGAGGGGGTGGCTTTTTAAAAGGTTTGAATTTTTAACATATTCTGGATAATAAGACTCTATTGGAAGTGTAGCTGAGAAAGTTTTTCTCCCATTCTGTAGATTCTCTTTCTAATTTACAAAACCTTTAAATTTGATGCTATCAAATTGTCTATTCTTACTATTATTTCCTGAGCTATTAGTACCCTTTCTGGGAAGTCATTGTCAGTGCCTATATCTTGAAGTATGTCCCCAGTTTTCTTCTAGCAGTTTCAAACTTTCAGATACTATACATAGGCCTTTGATTCATTTTGAGTTGATTTTTGTCCAGTCTGAAATCTAATTTCAACCTTTTACATGTATATATTGAGTTTTCTCAATAGATTTATTAAAGAGGCTGTCTTTTCTCCAAAGTATATTTTTTGGCACTTTTGCCAAGAATCAGAAGACTGTACACATATGGGTTTATTTTCTATGGAGTCAGCCTTTCATGTGTTGTGAGTAGTAGAGGGCAACCGAGATATAAATATGACCTCAATCTATAGTTAAAGTGTTCAACATAAATTGACTGAGCCCCTATTATTCTTTGTATTCTGGATGATTGCCATTTTGACTTGGGTGATACAGGATCTCTCCTTGCAAGCTTCTTTTGGGGGTTTGGGGGGCATAGAGTCTTCATCAACAGTCACCTGTCTCCTGAAAGAATTCTGCTCTGCTCTGGGAAGAATCACCTTGAAGTGACTATCCTCAGGTCACCATACCAGATCTATGATCATGAATGCTACAATGCTGTCACATCCCAAACCCAAAGTTCACTGAGACAAGTGAAGTGCTGAGTAGGACCAAGACACACCCTTTATTTACTTCTCAAGTTGACTTGTGGACCAAGATTACTGCAAACCAGCAATTGGACACATGAGACAGATTAGAAATCTGGTAGACTGAGGCCAGGTCTCTATCTGGAATAAAAAAAACTACTGTTCAAAGGAGCAACGATGAGAATTAACCTGAGGATGTGAGCTTTTAGCATCTTCTCACTGTTAGGCTTATCCAGCCTGGCCCTGAGTTCTAAGACAAACTACTGTACATACCCTTGGTAATAGAACCTTGCTCCACACCATCCTGTCCAATATTTCAGTAGTGTTAATGAGGGCAGTGCTTTTATCTCCAAGTCTATCACTAAATTAGGTGAGACCCAGTCTCAAAATTTCAGGGAACTATGCCTACTGGGGGTTAGGTGTGAGCCAGGCCCACTTCAAGGATGGAAATAATACAGACCAAAACTAGACTATATCCCACTGGTATGTGGTATCTGCCAATGCCAGGCAGGTATTAAAGCACTCTCTGCAGAAGAGTGGCCTTTGGTGTCCATCTGGTGCCAGGGTCTTGCAATGGTGCACTTGACACCAAACATGAAGGCAAAATCCTGTGCCCTGCTCCAGGGGGATAGAGTCTTACTTCCCTTTCCACTATCCAAGGTTGGGGAGGAGTGGTGGCAGCAGTCCCTCAGGCCACCTGGCTAATTCAAGTATAGCAAGTCGGGTTGCAGTTACCAGTTTCCTATAGCAATCATGAGGATCAGCCTGGAATTGGATTTCACCAAGGCATTGCTGGTACTGGGCTTCAAGCTTAAAGCCTGGATTTAACTTTTTTTTTCACTCTCTTTGCTTAGCTGTGTGAAGTTGGTGAAGGAGTGACATGACCATCTATTTCCTTCTTGGCTTTTTCAGTGTTTCTTTTTATTATTCTAAAATCAGAAACTATGCTTTATCAGCTAGACTTTTTTAACTATTATACATGTATTTTTTTGTTAGGGCAATTTGTTTAACTTGATCTGTGGGCAGTTGATTACTGGAGAATCTAGCTCAGCCACCATCTTCCTCTACCTCTAATTTGTCAAGAGTTTAAGCACTGAGTGATTCAAGATGGAGGCATCACTATAAGTAGTTGAGCCAGTATACTAAGGAATCAAACAGAAAGTCTTTGTAAGCTTATAAACCAAGTTTCTGTCTCCAACAGTATATTTAAACAACTTGGTTTATAACAATGACTTCTAGCTTGCCACAATGAATGAGCATCTTTCAGTTATCATCTTAATTTGATTCTCAGCAGTGATGAACAGAGTTTACAATCATGTCCTACTTAGTATATTCTTCTCCTTTCGCTCCATGATACTGTACACATCTGTTCTGTTTTAATTCTCTTGATCCTTTTACTCCTTACTTATTTTCAGATACTTTTGAGTGTTTAATCTATGCCTAAAATGTTTCTAGGAATTTACCATTGAGTGTGAACATAATAACTTGGTCCACACACAAAGGTGCTAATGGATCCACCTTTGGAAGGAAATTAGTGCCTTTACACAGGAAACTTCAAAGATGTGTCTTATCTTTACTCTGTCTTCCTCCACATGAGGGCTTTTCTTTCTTCCCTTTCCAGTCTTTCCTCCATACAGGGCACTATAAGAAGAGCCCTCATCCACCAAATCTGGCATTGATATCACATTTGACTTTCCCCAGAAATGTGACAAATAAATGTCTCCCATTTTTAAAATTACTCATGCAAAAATTTTTTGCAATTGTAGTATGAGCTGGCCAATACAAAAATTAGTACCAGAAGTGGGATGCAGCTGTCAACAATATTTAAAAATGTAGAAACAGTTTTGGAATGACATAGTGACTGAAAGAGCCTGAAAGTAACATGATAAAAAGCCTGAATAGCCCAAATTGAAATTTTCAATTATAGTAATGGCCCAGAAGAAGAGGGGAACCATGTGAAATCTCTCAATATACATGGGAGTTACTTACAAGACTGTGATCAAATCTTTGCAAAAATATGAACAGTAAAGTCCATTGTGATGGAGAGTTAATGAATGTCATAGCAACTTTGATAAGCCCTTCCTTGCTGTAAAGTGACAACAATTTTGCTGAAGAGTGTTTCTATTCTTGTATCTTTAGAAGTCAAACTTAAGTGTGGTGAAATAGTATATTGGGTTGTATAATTTTCTAAAATAAATGTTGTGGTTATGCCATGTATTCTCTTAATTTTTTATAGTAAAAGAATAAAGGAAAAATTAATTAAAAGTTTAATTTATCATTAAAAATTATTTAGAAGTTTAAGAGCTGAAAAATTCTCAGCCTCACCAAGTTGGAAAGAATAATAAACTAGCATGGCAGAGAATATCAAGAATGTTGTGACTAAGAGAATGTGTAATAAGTAGATTAGTATGGAGAGAAGGAAGACAGATGCTATTTATGAAGACAGTGGGAGAAGGACCCTAAAGGCATTTCAAAGATCTTCAGTACTGTAGTTCTGTCCCAGGTATAGCAGGAGAGGAACTTAAAGGCAAGATGGATTGGGGAAATGGTTCCAGTTACCTGTGGGACTTCAGTATTTGCTCTCTTAGGAGCCAGATGAACATATACTAACAGAGCATATCTTAAATGCTCTACCTGTGGCTCAGAGGGCTTCACTGTGACTTTGGCTGGACATAAACCACAGGCACAGGACATAAACCACGGCAGCATTCACATGAGTTTGACTCTATTCAAAACAGTTTATTCAACATATAAATGTTCACTTTAGTATTTAAAACACTCCAAAGAAGGGGGAAAAGACATGTAAGTGGAATGTTGATGAAATAAGTATCTTTGCACATCAGCAGGTTGCTTGTGAATAAGAATGACATCTACATCCTCATTGAAGTGCCAATGATTCTAATCTTTGACATAAGGGACTCAGTTTGTTCTGTATGTGTACAGAGAATGACATCTCTAATTAGGTCTATATTCTCAAGGTAGAAAGTGAAGCCCAATCTCTCATACAGACTATAAGATTCCAGAAGAATATTACCTGCTGTTTCCTTATATCTAAAGTAAACTAAATACCATTTTCAAAAAGATAAGTTTTGTGTAATTTACTCTATTTCTTCCACTAAGAAATACTAAAATCTCTAGATGTTTTATATAACAAAAACATAAAGAGACTCTGAAAAATGGGGAAAACAAGGCAAAATTATCAGGGACCCAGAAGCAGAAAGATGGTAAGTTCTCTACATTTCCCTTTTGCCTTTATATATTACAGACACATAGCTGAAGAAATCAAGAATAAAGAAAGGCCAATGATCATAAATGGAAACAACAACAATAACAAAAACAAATGCCTGTTTTTTTAGCTGATTAAACAGGAAGTAGACAAGCTGGGAAGACAGAAATTCTATGGTGGCCAAACATATACAGAGAAAGTTATGACCTTCAGACTATATTGTAGATCTTCACATATGTTGGCATAAAGATCCCTAAAGTCTTCATTGTTGCAGTGAGAGAAGAGTAGAAATTGGGAATACCTCCCTACCTAGGAAGAATGAGCCCTCATTTTTTGTTCACGATAGGTAATCAATGGACCATAAATGGGGAGAATGGATTCCCTTCCAAACCAGCAGTAATGAGGCACAACTTGTCTCCACACTGGTGTGTTGTCAATGGAAAGCAGTAACAAGGCATTTTTACCCCTAATAGACAGGGTGGTTTCCCTGGAAGTCTGCAGGGGAGCCAGAATTTTATTCCCAGCCAACAGTCATGACCAAAATTCCCTTTTCCTTAATGTCAACAGAGGATGAAAGACTAAAGCAGCAGCCCTATTCCCACCTTCTGATAGACTTTCTTGAGCAAAAGTCAAATAACAAAAAAATTAAATAATATATAAATTCTCATAATACTTGAAATATTCCAATGAACAATATCAACAGTCAGCTGGTTACATGTGGTTTATAACAAAAACCCTGGTATCCTGCCAGCTGAATCACAGAAGAAGAAAAAATAGGATTGTAAAAGAACTCAAGCAAATTAATCCTCAAAACAACCCAAATTTGACAAAAGACACAAACATACAGATTGTAGGTGTGTGATTCCAACTGCCTTAGTCCATTGTGCCACTACCACAGAATACCGTATTCCAGGTGGCTTATATTAAAAAGAAATATATTTCTCATAGTTTAGGAAGCCAAAAATCAGATAGTAAGTGGCCAGTGTGGTTGGGTTCTGATGAGGACCCTCTCCTGGCTTGTAGACAACCTTGTTCTCATTGTATCCTTACAGGGCTAAGAACAGAAATACTTCAAGTGTCCTCCTGTTTTCATTATGGCACTAATGTCCACATGAGTTCCTGGCATGCATGATGTGATTTAACCTTAATTACTTTTGAAAAGCTCCACCTCCAACTGCCATCGCATCGGGGGACAGGAATTTAACTGATTTGGGGACACATAAACATCCAGTACACAAGTCTAAGTAAGTTTAGCAGTGGCATGTACACCAGGATACACAATATGATAACAAAGACAAAGGGAAAATGCTTAGAAGCATTATTGGAAGAAATTACACAATGAATCAGGAAACATCGGAAACATGAGCAAGCCACAAGGAAGTAGCTCCACGTTTCCAAAGTGCTGAAATAAAATATCTGCTCATCCAGACTTCTTTATTTGTTATTTTTTTTTTCTTTTAGGAAATAAAGGAATGGAAAGACAGTGAATGGAGGAAAAGAGAGAATTTGTGAGCAGCAGAACCTACTTTAAAAAAATAATTAAAGGCAATCTTGTAATCAGTAGTGAAATAATATAAAAAGAAGCTGAAACAACAAAAAAGAAAATACAACATATATGGAAATATACATGTGAATGCGATGTATTCTTCTCTTGCTCTTGAGTGTCTAAATATATTTTGTGGTTGAAGTAAAATTGTAATATCACCAGATAGGAACCAAAGTGTATATTGAGAAATATAGTCATCCTCTGGTGTTCTTGGGAATTGGATCCAGCACCCTGATGGTCCTAAGTTCCTTGCAGGCTCATGTATCTTACATAAATGGCAAAATATTTTGTATGTAATCTATGCACATCCTGCCATATACTTAATTTACTTCTAAACCACTTGTAATAGTTAATATAATGTGTTTACTATGAAGATAGGTGTTTAGGGTATTGTTAAGACATAAGGAAGAAAAATTGGTACACGTTTAGTACAATCATTGTTTTTGAAAATTTTTGATTCATATGTAGTTGAATGATAAAAAGTAGAACTCACAGATACAGAGAGCTGATAGAATACAACTATATTTTAAACAGTTGTGGGAAAAGGTTAATATAAGGTTTCCACACTTCACCCAAAATGCTAAAATATGAACTGCAGTAGATTGTGTTTAGTTTTATATATATATATATATATATATATATATATATATATATATATATATATATATAATGTAAAATCTAGAATATCCATCAAAAGCATTTGTGCAACTCTCAAAAATACTACAGTAGAGGAAAATGGAAATCTTACAAAATGTTCAGGTGACACATAGGAAAACAGGACATAGAAACAGAGGAAGTAATGAGATAAGCATAAATATTGAAAAAAATGGCAGCGTTAAGGTCCAACATATCGATAATTACTTGAATGTAAATAATTTAAAATAAATAAAAAGGTTGTAATTTGGAGACATTCTGGATTACAGAAGCAGAAAAGTTTATATCATATCAAAATATACCCAATATTTATATGGGTATATAACTTGTACAAATTTATTTAAAATATTATTTAGCTCATATTTTGCATAATTGATTATGAAATAAATTAATTATTTTTATGCACTTAATAATGTTGTACAGAACTAGTACACATTGTAAATAATGCATGTAAGGCTCTCAGTGAAGTCCTTTCCTGGCAGAGGGAAGCCTTTGGTACCTGCCCTTAGAAGGACAGCAGATGGGTTGGGCTCCTTATCCTTAGCTACTGCCTGTGACACAGGGCCCTCTCAAAAACCTTTCTCCTCTTGACAGATACACTATCTCTAAATGACCCCATCTAAGCCCAGGACTTTGTCTACCCCTTAGATCAAGACACGCTATTTGCATGGCACTTGCACAACTGCCCTGGTTTGAAACCACCTCACTATTCTCTAGGTAGCCATATCTGTTCAGTTAAAATTTGAAACAGAAACTTTTTTCCATCATTGCAAACACTAACATGTGACAATTTGAGTCCATTGACACTTTCCACTGGCTAAATTTTGGAAATCATAATAATAATTCATCATAAACTTCCAGGCTAAAAATCTACTTTGAAACTACAAAGAAAAAGTATAAAAAGTGGAAAAATCATGACCAAAACAAAATTATCTTGTTAAAGAAGATCAGTGAAGGGCAAGTCTAAGAAATCTTAAAATTTGATATGCTCTGGTACAAACTTATCATAAGAATGAGAGATTTACTACATGTTGTACAAGAAACATGGATGAACATGAAATATTTGCCTCTGGAATAATGAGCAATTATATATGTTAATAATGTCAAACACTTTTGTAATAGTTCTTAAAATATATATTAAGAGAGCAAAAAGAAACTTTCCAACATATTTGTTTTAATATCTCATTTGACAAGAAATAACGGGGTTTGCTTTGATTAACCCACAGTCAGTATAGAAAGATGAGAAACACATGTTCTCATTCCCAGGTATGCACAACCCTCCATGGAAAGGATTGCCCTGATTTTCTAATACAGGAGGAATTCACAGTAAATTTGTTCAATTTTAGTTTGTCACTATAGCGCATACATGCTATGAAGTACAAATTCATACCATATTAACCAATTTTATATGAAATCATACATACCTCTTGCAAATATCTTGTTTTCACATTAATTTGTAATGAACAGTCTCCTTTCAACATCGAAACAAACACAATACAGAGTCATAAGAACTTTTATCCTGTCCACGATCAAAAGAAAACATCCACCACAGATATCTAGGCCATGTGTCCCAGAACCTGTGAATACATGAAATAACAAGGGAAAGCAGAATTAATTTTACTGATCAATAGACCTTAAAATAGAGGGATTATCCTGTATCATGCAGGTGGAAGCAATGTAATCACAAAGGTCCTTAGATGTGGCAGAGGAAGAAGCACCAGTGTCTGAGTGAAATGATGTGAGAAGATCAGCCACTGCTGTGCTTGAAGGTGGAGGGGGCAGAAGTCCAGGAGTGAGGGGAACTCCAGGCTGACCTTTCCTAGAGGCTCTGGGAGGGAAAACAGCCTGCTGACCTCTTTCAGACCAAGGGGCCTGTTTTTTACTTCTGACCTACAGATATTTTTATTATTTAAAATTTATTATATTTCTGCCTTTTGGTATAGTAGTCACGATATAAATGCACTCTCATAGGTCTGTGTGATCTTTTCTGGTGACACCTGTCAAGATTTGGTATTAGGGTGAAAAAAAAGGCTACTTGCAGGGAAATTCCACTATTGCTATTCCTATCCAAGGCCAATAAACAGTCTGTGATCTAATGAAATGCAAAACAATCTCAAAATACAATCTAAGTAAACAATTACTGAGTACATACCAAATGGTTAATAAACATCCCCCTCTCCCATCTTTGCACAGTTGGCTCCACCCTGCTCTTTCTCCTCAGCAGGAAAGGCCACCTTATGTTGTGGCTACTTGCTGAAGCTGTGCTGTCCTTGACAGTGTTATTGTATACATTTTTGAATCTCACAATTCATGCAGAGGGTGTTTGGTAGCAGGATTGTGTACACACATATAAAGAGAAAAAAAGAGGACTGCCCTGTGGACTGGTGACCCAGAGAGAGGCCCAGCCCACACCTGCACTCCACACTGGGTTTCCTTAATCACCAAAGTGTGACTCCACAGCCCAACATCAGGGTACATATAGGCTTGAGGCTGCTGTCACCATGAAACTGGGTTATCACTGTTTCTATCAAAGGACAATAAGGACCTGGTAAGCTTTCACCAAGGTCCCTATGGGCCTGGCTGCACCAGAGGTATCTTTACTAGGGGTACTAACCATTATCCTGTTGCTGAGGTAACAGGGAATCTTTCATGGGGTTGCCTCTCTCTCTTGTTTCTCCCACTAACAGCCAACTTGTTATAATTACCCTTTCACTAGTCATATAATCTAATACCTCTATATTCTCACATCCTACCTCACAAACATCTCAGCCAACTCCCCAGTCCCCCCTTCTACAATTAAAAACTATAAACCGTTACACAAACCTATTGACTATATGGTAGAAGATAACTGAACTTATCATTTCTGATTATGGTAACAAAACTGTAAATGTAAAAATAGAAGCTAACTGATATATGGCTTTGTGTTGGGTACATTGAGTGCTGTAATATTGGTCTCCCCATTAAAAGTGAGATATAGAGATACTATAAGAGAATACAGAAGCTGTAGTACCTCAGATCTAAACTGCAAGATAGGAAGACACACAGACATCATGAAAACACAAGGGAGGAAAGTGCCCCATACAAATCAGGATACTATAGTAAAAGACTCCATAGATATTACAGTAGATAAAATGTCAGAGAAGGAGTTCAGGATATACATAACTAAAATGATCTGGGAATTAAAGAACAACCTAGTGAGCTGATACAGGCACATATGGATCACACCAACAAAGAGATAAGAGAACAAATATAGGTTGTTAGAGATTACTTCAAGAAAGAGATAGATTCTGAAAAAAAAATCCTTGAAATGATTGAAATAATAAGCCAATCAGAAAACTCAATAGCATCACCAACAAACCAGGACACTTGAAGACAGGACCTTAGACAATAAAGACAAAATATACAATCTTGAAAATAAAGTTGACCTCACACTCAAAAATGTTAAGAAACTGTGAACAGAATATCCAAGAATTAGGGGATACCACTTAAAGACCAAATTTAAGAGTTATTGGGATAGAGGAAGATTCAGATTTAAACCAAAGGAATGCACAATCTAGTTTGTAAAATAATATCAGAAAATTTCCCAAGCATAAAGAATGAATTGGAAAATCAAATACAAGAGGCCCATAGAACACCAAATGTACAAAATTACAACAGATCTACACCAAAACACATTATAATGAAAATGTCTATCATACAAAATAAGGATAGAATTTTAAAGGCCACAAAAAAAAATAAAAATCAGATTATCTATAAGGGAAGACCAATTTGGATCTCAGCAGATTTTTCAACTCATACTCTCAAAGCCAGGAGATCCTGGAAAAACATACACTAAGCTCTAAAAGATAATAGATGCCAACCAAGAAACTTATATCCAACAAAATGAAGCTTAAGATTTGATGACAAAATAAAAACCTTTCAAAATAAACAAAAGCTAAAAGAATTTACAGCAAGAAATGCTGCACTAAAGAACATTCCTGGCAAAATACTCCATGAGGAGGAAATGAAAAACAACAATAAAAATCTGCAAAGGGAAGAGCTACAATAAAGAAAAAGCCAACCAAAAAAGAATCAATAAACCAAAAGCTAACCAAGTGAAGTTAAATAGCAAAAATAAACAAAAATGACTGGAAATACAAATCATATCTCAAAAATAACCCTAAATGTTAATGGTCTAAACTCACCATTCAAAAGATATAGGCTAGTAGATTGGATAGTTTTTAAAAAGACCCAACAATATGCTGCCTTCAAGAGACTCATCTCATAGGAAAAGACATACACAGACTGAAGGTGAACGGTTGGGATAAAAAGTAGTATCCACATGGTCTGTGTAAACAAGCATGTGTTTCCAACCTCATAGGAAATAAAAGAGACTTCAAGTCAAAGATAATCTAAAGAGATAAAGATGGACATTTCATAGTGCTTAAGGGAACCAAGAATCAATAAGACATGACAGTTATAAATACATATGCCCCAAACAATGGAGCATCTATGTTCATCAAACAAACTCTTCTCAAGTTCAAGAGTCAAATAGACCACAACACAATAATTCTGGGTGATTCTAACACACCTCTTTCACCACTGGATAGATCTTCCAAACAAAAGCTAAACAAAGAAACTATAGTCAATAACTTAGACTTAACTTACATATATAGAGTATATTATCCATCAACAAGTGAATACATTTTCTTCTCAGCAGCACATAGATCCTTCTCTTAAAAATCAAATCTTAGCAAATATAAAAAAGTAGAGATACTACCCTGCATTCTATCAGATCATAATGGAATGAAATTAGAAATCAATGATAAAATAAAAAAATAAAAGCTACTCAAACACCTGGAGACTAAACCAAATGCTACTGAATAAACAATGGGTCACAGAAGCTATCAAGGAGGAGATTAAAAAGTTCTTAGAGGTAAATGAGAACATAGACATAACATATCAAAATCTCTGGGACACTATGAAAATACTAGTAAGAGGAAAATTCATTGCATGGAGTTCATTCCTTAAAAGAAGAAAAAGTCAACAAATAAATGACCTCACATTACATCTCAAAGCCCTAAAAAAAGAAGAACAAATTAGCAGCAAGAGCAGTAGAAGGCAAGAAATAATTAAAATTAGAACTGAAATTAATGAAATTGAAACAAAAGAAACAATTGAAAAAAATTGACAAAACAAAAGTTGGTTCTTTGAAAAAAATAAATAAAATTGACAGACCCTTAGCCATGCTAAACAAGAGAAGGAGAGAGAGAACTCAAATTACCAGGATACATGTTGAAAAAGGTAATATCAAAACAGATACTACAGAAATACAGAGGATAATTAGAAATTATTTTGAAATCTTATACTCCAATAAATTAGTAGACATTGAAGGCATCAACAAATTTCTTAAGTCATATAATTTGCTCAGATTGAGTCAGGAAGATATACACAATTTAAACAGACCAATATCAAGTGAAGAAATAGAAGAAGCCATCAAATGCTTACCAAACAAGAAAAGCCCAGAACTGGATGGATACACTGCTGAGTTCTACAAGACCTTTAAAAAAGAACTAATACCAATACTCTTCAATTTATTTCAGGAAATAAAAAAAGAGGCAATAATTCCAAACTTATTCTATGAGGCCAATATCACCCGGATCCTAAAACCAAGCAAAGACACATCAAGGAAAGAAAACTTCAAACCAATATCTCTAATGAGCATAGATGTAAAATTCTCAATAAAATTCTGGCAAATAGAATAAAAAATATATCAAAAAGATCATACACCATGATCAAGTGGGATTCATCCCAGGGATTTGAGGTTACTTCAACATACGGAAATCAATAAATGTAATTCATCACATCAAGAGACTTAAAGATAAGAATCATATAATCATCTTAATAGACACAGAAAAAGCATTTGACAAAATACAGCACCCTTTATGTTCAAAACACTAGAAAAACTAGTGATAACAGGAACATATCTCAACATTGTAAAGACTATCTACACTAAGCCTCAGGCCAATATCATTCTAAACAGAGAAAAATGAAGGCATTCCCTCTAAAAACTGGACCAAGACAGGGATGCTCTCTTTCAGTACTTTTATTCAACACAGTTCTTGAAACACTGGCCAGAGCAATTGGACAAATGAAAGAAATCAAAGGGATATGAATAGGAAAAGAATAACTTAAAATAGCACTATTTTCTGATGATATGATTCTATACCTAGAAGACCCAAAAAACTCCACCAGAAAACTTCTAGAACTAGTAAATTAATTCAGCAAAATAGCAAGATATAAAAATCAACACCCTTAAATCAAAGGCATTTCTGTATATCAGTTACAAAGCCTCTGAGAAGGAAGTGCAGAAAACTACCCAATTCACAATAACCTCAAAAAAAAAAATAAGATACTTGGGAATCCACGTAATGAAAGAGATGAAAGATCTATACAATGAAAACTACAGAACCCTACAGAGAGAAATCAAAGAAGACCTTAGAAGATGGAAACATCTACCTTGCTCTTGGATAGGCAGAATTAATGTTATCAAAATGGTCATTCTACCAAAGCACTATACAGATTTAATGCAATTCCCATAAAAATCCCAATGGCTTTCCTCATAGAAATAGAAAAGGCAATCATGAAATTCATCTGGAAAAATAAGAGAACCATAATAGCTAAAGCAATCCTTAGCAGGAAGAATGAAGCATGTGGCATCACTATACCAGACCTTAAAGTATACTACAGAGAAATAGTAACAAAAACAGCATGACACTAGCATCAAAACAGTCTGGTATACCAATGGTACAGAATAGAGGACATAGTGACTAATCCACATAATTACAGTCATCTTATATTAGACAAAGGTGCCAAAAACATGCAGTGACAAATAAGAGCATCTTCGACAAATGGTGCTGGGGAAACTGCAAATCCATTTGCAACAAAATAAAATTAAACACCTATCTCTCACCATGCACAAATCTCAACTCAAAGTGAATCAAGGACCTAGGAATTAAACCAGAGACCCTGTGTCTAATAGAAAAAAAAGTAGGCCCTAATCTTCATCATGTGGGATTAGGCCCCAACTTCCTTAATAAGACTCCTATAGCACAAGAATTAAAACCGAGAATCAACAAATAGGATGGAAGCAAACTAAAAAGTTTCTTTTAAGCAAAAGAAACAATCTGTGAGGTGAACAGAGATCCTACATCCTGGGAGAAAATTTTTACCCCTCACACATTAGATAGAGCACTAATCTCTAGGGTATATAAAGAACTCAAAAAGCTAAGCACCAAAAAAAAAAAAAACAAACAAATAACCCAATCAACAAATGGATCAAGAACCTGAACAGACACTTCTCAGAAGAGTATGTACAAATATATGCAAAAATGCTCATCATCTCTAGCAATCAAAGAAATGCAAATCAATACTATCTAAGATTTCATCTCACTCCAGTCAGAATGGCAGCTATTATGAAGACAAACAACAATAAGTGTTGGCGAGGATGTGGGGAAAAGGTACACTAATACACTGTTGGTGGGGCTGCAAATTGGTGCAGCCAATACGGAAAGCAGTATGGAGATTCCTTGGAAATCTGGGAATGGAACCACTATTTGAGCAAGCTATCCCTCTCCTCAGACTGTACCCAAAGGACTTAAAAACAGCAGGGACACAGCCACATCAATGTTTATAGCAGCACAATTCACAATAGCTAAACTGTGGAGCCAACATAGATGCCCTTCAGTGGATGAATGGATTGAAAAAAAAATGTGGCATATATACACAATGAAATTTACTCAGCATTAAAAAAGAGTAAAACCATGGCATTTGCAGTTAAATAGATGGCATTGAAGAAGATAATGCTAATAGAAGTTAGCCACATGCTGAATGTTTTCTATGATATAAGAGGCTGACTCATAGTGGGGTAGGGAGGGGGAGCATGGGATGAATAGATGAATTCTAGATAGGGAAGAGGGGAGGGAGGGAAAAGGAGGAGGCAGAGGATTAGCAAGGGTGGTGGAATGTGATGGACATCATTATCCAAAGTACATGCATGAAGACTCAAATTGGGTATCAACATACTTCATATATAAACAGACATGGAAAATTGTGGTATATACGTGTAATAAGAATTGTAATGCAAGAAAAAAAAACAAAGTACATTTATAAAGGCATGAATTGGCATGAACATACTCTATATACAAATATATGAAAAACTTTACTCTATATGTGTAATAAAAACTGCAATGCATTCTTTTTGATTTTTTAAAAATACACTGTCATGTATTTTTAAAGAATCAATAAAATGGGAAAAAAAGAAAAAGAAAAGATTCTTAGAGGTGAATGAGAATACAGATATAATGTGTCAAAATCTCTGGGACACTATAAAGGCAGTTCTAATAGGAAAGTTCGTTATATGAAGTTCATTCCTTAAAAAAAAAAAAGTCAACAAATAAACGACTTAATATTATATCTCAAATCCCTAAAAAAAGAAGAACAAATCAACACCAAAAGCAGTAGAAGACAGGAAATAATTACAATCAGAGCTGAAATCAATAAAATTGAAACAAAAGAAACAATTGAAAAATTGACAGAACAAAAAGTTGGTTCTTTGAAAAAAATAAATAAAATTGATAAATCCTTAGCCATGCTAACAAAGAGAAGTAGAGAGAAAACTTAAATTACTAACATACATGATGAAAAAGAAAATATCATGACAGACACTACAGAAAAACACTACAGAAGATAATTAGAAATATTTTTGAAACTTTTACTCCAATAAAATAAAAAAATATCAAGTCATCAACAAATTTATAGAGGCATATGATATGCCCAAACTAAATCAGGATGATATATACAATTTAAACAGATCAATGTCAAGCAACAAAATAGAGGACATCATCAGAAGCCTACCAACCAAGAAAAGCCCAAGACTTTATGGATACTACAAACTTTTAAAGAAAAGCTAGCACCAATACTGATTACTTCAAGACTTTTAAAGAAAAACTAACACCAAAACTCCTCAAACTGTTTCATAAAATAGAAAGAGAGAACACTTCCAAACACATTCTATGAGGCCAATATCACCCTTATTCCAAAACCAGACAAAGTCACATCAAAGAAAGAAAACTTCAGACCAATATCTCCAATGAATATAGATACAAAAATTATCAATAAAATTCTCTGTCAAATTGAATACAAAAACATATCAAAAAGATCATGCACCATGACCAAATAGGGCTCATCCAAGGAATGAAAGCTTGATTCAACATATGGAAATCAATAAATGTAATTAATCACATTAATAGACTCAAAGATTAAAATCATATGATCATCTCAATAGATGCAGAAAAAGCATTTGACAAAATACAGCACCGTTTATGTTCAAATTACTAGAAAAACTAGGAATATCAGAAACATATCTCAACATTATAAAAGCTATCTACACTAAGCCCCAGGCCAATATCATTCAAAATGGAAAACATTGAAGGCATTCCCTCTAAAAATTGGAATAAGAAAGAATGCCCTCTTTCACCACTTCTGTTTAACATGGTTCATAAAATTCTAGCCAGAACAATTAGACAGATGAAAGAAATTAAAGGGATACAGATAGGAAAAGAAAAAATCAAATTATCACTAATTGCCAATGATATGATTCTATACCTAGAAGACTGCAAAAATTCCACGAGAAAACTCCTAGAACTAGTTAGTAAATGAATCAGCAAAGTAGCAGAATATAAAATCAACACCCATAAATCAAAGGCATTTCTGCACATCAGTGACAAATCCTTAGAAAGAGAAACTAGGAAAACCACCCCATTTATAATAGCCTCAAAAAATAAGTAATAAATAAATAAAATACTTAGGAATCAACTTAATGAAAGAAGTGAAAGACCTCTACAATGAAAACTAAAGAATGCTAAATAAAGAAATTAAAGAAGACCTTAGAAGATGGAAAGATCTTCCTTATTCTTGGATAGGCAGAATTGATATTGTCAAAATGACTATACTACCAGAAGCACTATACAGATTCAATGCAATTCCAATGACATTCCTCATAGAAATAGAAAAAGCAATCATGAAATTCATCTGCAAAAATAAGAGACCCAGAATAGCTAAAGCACTCCTTAGCAAGAAAAGTGAAGCTCGTAGCATCATTATTCCAGACCTTAAACTATACTATAGAGCAACATTAACAAAAACAGCATGGTACTGACACCAAAATAGACCTGTATACCAATGGTACAGAATACAGGACACAGAGACAAACCCACATAATTACAGTTATCTTATATTAGACAAAGGCACCAAAAACATATATTGGAGAAAAGATAGCCTCTTCAACAAAATGTGCTGGGAGAAATGGAAATATACATGTAACAAAATGAAATTAAACCTCTATTGTCACTATGCACAAAATTCAACTCAAAGGGGATCAAGGACCTAGGAATTAAACCAAAGACCTTGCACCTAATGGAAGAAAAAGTAGGCCCAAATCTCCATCATATTGGATTAGGCCCCAATTTCCTTAATAAGACTCCTAGAGTTCAAGAATTAAAACTAAGAATCAACAAATGAGATGGATTCAAACTAAAAAGCTTCTCAGCAAAAGAAACAATCAGTGAGGTAAATAGAAAGCCTGGGAGCAAATCTTTACCACAAGCACATAAGATAGAGCACTAATCTTTAGGATATATAAAACACTCACAAACCTTAACATTAACACCAAGAAAGCAAGTAACCCAATCAATAAATGGGCCAAGGAACAGAACAGACACTTATCAAAAGAGGACATGCAAACAATCAACAAATATATATATAAAAAAAATGTTCAACATTTCCAGTAATTAAAGAAATACAAATTAAAACTACTTTAAGATTTCATCTCCCTCCAATCAGAATGGCAGCTATTAAGAATATGAACAACAGCAAATGTTGGTGAGGATGTTGGGGGAAAGGTGCATTCATACATTGCTGGTGGAACTGCAAGTTGGTGCAGCCAATATGGAAAGCAGTATGGAGATTCCTTGGAAATCTGGGAATGGAACCACCATTTGATCTAGTTATCCCACTACTTGATCTATACCCAAAGGTATACTACTAAAAACAGCATACTACAGGGACACAGCCACATCAATGTTTATAGCAGCACAATTCACAATAGCTAAACTGTAGGACCAACATAGATGCCCTTAAGTAGATGAATGGATAAAGAAACTGGTACATATACATAATGGAATATTACTCAGCAATAAAAGAGAAGAAAATCATGGCATTTGCGGGTAAATGGATGGTGTTGCAGAAGATAATGCTAAGTGAAGTTAGTCAATCTCAAAAGCCAAATGCTGAATGTTTTCTCTGATATAAGGAGGCTGATTCATGGTGGAGTAGGGAGGGGGAGTGTGGGAGGAATAGACGAACTCTAGATAGGGCAGATGGGTGGAAGAGATAAGGAGGAAGTGTGGGGTTAGACATGATGGTGGAATGTGATGATTATTATGATCCAAATTACACATATGAAGACATTAATTGGTGTGAATATACTTTGTATACAACCAGAGATATAAAAAATTGTGCTCTATATGTGTAATAAGAATTGTAAAGCATTCCAATGACATGCATAAATTTTTTTAAAATGGTTAAAAAAAAGAAACTGTGGTACATATACACAATGGAATGTTATTTAGCAATAAAAGAGAATAGAATCATGGCATTTGAAGGTAAATGGATAGAGTTGGAGAAGATAATACTAAGTGAAGTTAGCCAATCCCAAAAAACCAAATGCCAAATGTTTTCTCTGATATAAGGAGGCTGAGTCATAGTGGCATTGGAGGGAGAACATGGGAGGATTAGATAGGACAAAGAAATAGAACTCTAGATAGGGCAAAGGGTGGGAGGGGAAGGCGGGTAGAATAGATGGTGGAATGAGATGGACATCATTACCCTAAGTACATGTATGAAGACACAAATGATGTGAATATACTTTGTATACAACCAGAGATATGAAAAAATGTGCTCCATATGTGTAATATGAATTGTAATGCATTTTACTGTCATATATAACAAATTGAAACTAAAATTAATTAATTAATTAATTAATTAATTAGAGAGGAAAAGAAACACAAAGGGAGAAAAAATAGGAATCACCAATAGTGAAAAGAGGCAGTACTCAGAACACCAACCCCATCTTTTCACACTAATGACCGTGGTCCTTGACACAAGGCTTAATTTCTGGTGGGCTTCTACTGCCCATGGTACTGTGGATTGTGCATGCTAGGCAAGTGCTTTACTGCCAGGTTATGTCCTCAGCATGATACTTAATTTTCCATATTCTTTCTCCACATCCATGTGCTTTGAGATATCTGCACACAGTTCAGGTATCCATTTTACCTTCAGCAGATCCAACATTAAGGGATTAAGAAAAAGACTATGACAAAATGTTGAAATTAGGTCCCCTTATTTTTATTAGGCTTAGAATTCCTAGGCTTTGGAATTTTTAACCAAATCACCTACTATATTCAACAGAAAACTTGATGGCAGTTTTCAGCATATACCTTAGAAACTCCATGGACAAGACTGAACTCCATACTCTATCCTTCCTCCATTGCAATAATATTAGAAAATTCAAAGGAAAGTGTATGTTCATCCTATGTGTACTTAGGACCAAAAATCCAGACCTATAGAAATGGAAGACCTCAGGAAGGAAAGATGTTGATGTCAGGTTGTGAGAACAAGTACATGGAGTACTGCATACATGGCATACATTAAGGGCGTCTGAATAGCAGGCCACTCCCCTTGTGCTAGGCATGTGAGCTGCAGGCTGCTTATCCCATAGGGACAGCCCTGAGCATGAGGCCATGTGGCCATGTGTTGCAGTCCCTGTGCTTGCTCCATGGCCCACTCTTCGATTGGTCACTGCAAGAACAGTTAGCAGAAACTGCATTGGTGGCTGCCTATAATCTGCTTAACTACTGCCTCAGTATATATATGTGGTAACTATGCAAAAAAATCAGACCTGCTTCCTGCTTGGTCTCTGGAGGTCTTGAATAGTGACTCCACAGCCACACTCTCCTCCACCCTGTTCCATTTACCTCCTCGTTGGACAAGAGACAGCCCATGCATCAGGTTCCTCATTAGATTACAGAGTTGATCTGAGCACCTGAAAAGTAGTAGGTTTGAAATTCTTTTCTACTGGATTAAAATCCACATCAAAAAGGTATCAAATATCTAGCAAGACATCAGGTACAAGAGGTGATATTTATAAACATGCACTGGGATGGAATTCTTGCTTTCTGTGGAGGTGCTGGTGCAGTCTGCAATTAAAGAAATGGTATTCATGTACTTTCAGTATCAGCCATGATATGTCCAGCATTCTTTTAACAGGCTCATGTTCTTTTAGTAAAAGTAGGATTTCACAAAGTCTGTGGCAACAATCTTACTTCAACAAAACACCCAGGAATGGAGTTAGGGCTGAAATTTCCCAGCCAGAGTGGCATTCAGAAGGGTGTGGTGAAGGTTTCTGCATCCACTCACACTCTGGTTCCTACCACAAAGAGGACTTAACCACATGAATTGGACTTACCTTCATATACCAGGACTATATTTCCTCTTTTCCTTAAGAGTTTATTCAGCTAAACAAACATAGTGCTAGGTGAGAACAGCATATAACTGGTAACAGAGCATCAGAGTCCTTCTTCTTGATTTATTCCTGGAATGCCAGGGAAGAAAAATCACTCAAAGTCCACAATAAAGAAAAGATGCAAAGACCTTTGTCCTTACCTACTGTTCCAGTCTAGTGTTCATCAGAATAAACAGCAGTTACATCACTTGAATTAGAAGAGTAAAGTTATATGACATGATTTCAGGAAAATTTCTCTTCCTATTTAAAAACCAAAGAGTCACAGGGTTTTGATTATTGCCACAATGGAAAACCATCTTTTGATAGGTAGGTGTGGACATGCCTGGGGTCTAATACACTAGCAGAAATCTCCTGAAAGGGCAGGACTTTGAGCTTGCTTTGTATTTGCTCTGATAATCCAAACTGAGAATTTTCCTGATATCACAGGGGTTATCAAGGAAGGAAGAAAAACCTAGCCTTAACTATCCTCACGAAGTAATAATTGGAGCACTGCAAATACTGACATGGAACATCATTTGGCAAGAGAGGTATATTCTACAAAGCCAACAGAAGAACAAGAATCAACCAATCAACCCCATTTTAATAGGGACCTCAACTTCCACTAAAATACAATTTTGAGGTTCCTAAACTACAATACAAACCTTCAATACTCTTAGGATAGTGCTGGAATACCATCTGCTATTATCTGTACATTAAGAATCGGACTAATCTAGAAATTTGTTTTTATACATGAGAACCAAAGCTCCCTGGGAGCAAAATCCCCAAACATGTGACAGGCTCCTGAAGTTAGTTCATGGACAGAAAGCATTGAAATCTTGTTACACCATGGGTAAGTGGCAGATATGAAAGCGAAAAAATTAGGAGGGTTGAGCAAACAAGAGGCAGAAATAGGACAACTGCTTACTCATGGAGAATTTGAATCTATTCTTCTTCTGTTTGGTCTACCCAGGGTCTTGCATGAACCCTGTGCAGATGAGGGATCCCAATAATCTTATTAGAAAAGTTTTAAAGCCAACACTAATCTATATGATATCTTTGTATGAAGGTGAGGAAAAACAGGATAACAGAAGTCTGGGTAAAAGTGCTTATGATTTCAAACAATTATTCAGCAAGATATTGTTTCTCAACTCATCTATTAATACCCTAGAAAGCTTTCCCTTAACTAACTCCAGAAACAAGTAGTTATATTTGTTCTCTAGATCTCATTCCTGCTCTCCTTCAAAGCAAACAAACAGCAGGAAAGCAGTGGAGCCTAGCAGCAGGAAACAGCCCTGGACATGGCTGCCTCTGTGACCACTGTCTTCACAGCAGCCTTGTCCCATGCCTCATGATCCCACCTGCAAAAGTGAGATGATGATGATAATCAGCGATACCTAATAACTAGGTTCTCCCAATGAAATGGATTGCAATAAGGGCTGAATGAAGGTTCTTGATTATACCCAGCCTTGGAGATGGGAGTTGTTAGAGACAATCACTGCCTGAATCAGGATTTTGGAGTAGATTACACAAGTGGTCATATTTAGGATGCACTTGGAAAGTAGAGTCAAATAGATTTGGAAATAGGTTGGGTCTTGGGGAGTGGGGAACCAAAAAGACTCCTTTATTAAAAAAAATAGTTTAGTGAAACAGTTGTCATTAGCTGAGAAAGCACTGGGAGATTTTATGAGCTATATTTTCTCCCTTTCCCAGAGTTCTTCTGAGTTTAAGACTTACTTCTGGGTTTAGGACCTCAGAACATTACTATATTTGGAGGCAGGCCCTTTAAAAATGCTTAAGTAAAAATGAGGCTGTGGCAGGTATAGTGGTGCATGCCTATAATACCAGTGGCTCAGGAGGCAGAAGGATTGCAAGTTCAAAGCCAACCTCAGCAACAGCAAGGCACTAAGCAACTCAGTGAGACCCTGATTCTAAATACAATATAAAATAAGGCTGGGGATGTGGCTCAGAGATTGGGTGTCCCTGAGTTTAATTCCTGATTCCAAAAAAAAATGAAGCTGTTAGTGTGTTAGTGTCCATCCTAATACAATATGACAGGTGTCCTCATAAGAAGATGGTGTTTGGATACACAGAGAGACAGCAGGGATGCATGTGCATAAATGAGGTCCCCTGTGAGCACGGAGGCAATACTCTGGGAGCCAGGGACAGAGGCCTACAAAAAAGACAGAGCTGCTGCTACTTTCATCTTGAATTTGTAACTTCAAACCTGTGTGAAAAAAAAAAAATCTGCTGTTAATTTTACCCAGACTATAGATTTTTTTTCGGCATTTGTTTCAGACTAGATGATTAAAAAATAAGAATTAGGATGTAGAAGGCAAGAATTCTACTGATGACAGCTAAGTATAACACATGTATTCAAGAGAAGTGGGTTACGTGAGGTCTGCAGTTCACCTTAAGGCACCTCACCTGCTACCAAGGTCTTGCTTATTGCTTCAACCATATCCTTCCTACCTGACAGTCTTACCTGTGGGTTCTTCCTTAACCACTGTTTTGGTTGTGTGTGGTGGGGTCACAGGTGATATTTTTCTTTCATACTACACTAATTGCTTTCACTCATTGCTAACTTGGGAGAAGGTCAGACAAAGGCCTAATCGGAGTGATATTTGAAAGAATCACAAAGCCAGTGAAAAATTGCCAACAGCATTTATATTCCCCTTTAGAATACATCTATGATTATGCCGGATAAAAAAATCCATCAGCCTGGAAACCCTGTGAATGTCATGTTATCTATAGAAAAACCCATTGTTTAAGAGATCTTCCTGCAATAGGTCTGCATACTATAGGAAGGGCCAGAAGACTGGACAAGGGGCCTATTTTTAAGATTTCCAGTCACAAGCCTGGGGCCTTAGGTCAGTAGCAGAGCGGTTGCCTAGTATGCTTTTGAGGCTCTGGGTTCGAACCTCAGCACCACATAAAAATACACAAATAAAATAAAAAAAATCTGTCCATTTAAAACTAAAAAAAAAAAAAAAAAGAAAAACAGATTTCTAGTCACATGGCCATCCCTGGTATATCTCCAACGAAGTTGTCCTCAATTTACCACGAACTCTGTAATGAAAGGAATCACACACACACACACACACACACACACACATGATCTAAAATGATAAGATGCAGCTAGTGAGACTGATCAATCTAGATCTTCCATGAAAAGAATGAGCAGGTAAGTACCTGACACAACAGAATGAGCACAAGGTGAAAAGAGGTAAATAATGCAGATACCCAAGAGGACTTGTTGGAAACACAATGCCTTTTAACCAAATTTTGAAGTAAAAATTCAACAATCTAATGAAACATAGAATCAATGCAGACTTGTAAGATTCAATAAAGGAGTTCATTCTAAATAAAAAGGAGCAGGGAGCTTGACGTAAGATGGTATATAAAATCAGGAGGTTGTTCAAAACTTGAACATCTGATTCCAAAGGAGAGTGGGAGAAATGATTATCAGGGAACCACACACAAAAGTCTCTGGTGGAGACCAACCTGAGGAAACAGCACAGAATGTGTCTGCTAAACAAAACACAAATGCAAAGCAATTGAACCTACAAAAGTGATGTCCTGCTACCTCATTCAAGTGAATCGTTGAGGCCCATAAATTTTCACTGGTGTGATTCATAATGCTTTCTTCAATAAAACAAGTTCCTAAGGCATCCTATAGAACATCTCACAAAAGGACAGGAGCCTAGAGGAAGACTGAGATCTGAAATGTGTGGTTTCTCTAGGAACTGTGCATTCCCATTGCTGGAGTGTGCAAAACCACATGGCTATTTTGTGACTGCTTTTGCTTTAACAATACACAGGGATATCAATGAAAACAGAATACTTTAGGGTATATGCTTCCACAGCACCAAGACCTCCTGATTAGAACCAGATCCAGTGATTCCTGGACAATGTTTCTGGGTCTGAACAGGCTGAGGGTCATCTTTCAGTTACCATGTGTCCATGTGGTATCCTAAGCTATTGCAGAGTTGAGAAGGAAGGACCCTAAATAATCAAAACTTCAGCTACCTATCATATGCACGGGAACCTACACATCATGTTTGATGGAGTTTTGACTATAATAAGAAAAAAATAGACTATCTCCATTTTTGATGCTAGGGTCATTGCTGACACAAATATGCACCTGTGTGTAGCACCAACCCCCCACAAACCCAATACACAATGGAAGGGCAAAGTCACAGTCTCATCAATCAGACTAAAGGTCAAACAACTAGAGAACCTCAATTCTAACATCTTTGCTGAATACTTGTCTACTTTCCTTCAACACTATTGCCCAAGTCACATATTGTACTTCTTATAAATGACAGGTGACAAACACTTGCCTAGCCTATCCTGCTGGGCTGAGGTCCCAAAGAGAAAGTAGGGAGGCAAGACATGCTAGTGTGTCAGCTGTGAGGTCACTGAGACCTGGAGCTCAAAGGCACCACTGTTCCTCTCCTCCTTATAAAGGTAGCTGCCCTGCTTCCCTCAGCACAGACTTGGGAGCCACTGCAGAGCCTCCTCTAAGATGCTGGTGGTCTTGCTCACAGTGGCCTTGCTGGCCCTGAGTCCAGCTCAGAGCTCCAATGAAGGTATTAGCAAAGGGATGGGAGGTGGGGTGACTTTAGGGACACAGGAGGCCCCACGGGAGAGAAACAGAAGGCAGATTATGCTTAGTGGGATGTGGCCCCACAGTTTTTATGAAAAGTGTAAGGCCATACATTCTATATGACGGCCGTAGATTGGAAGAAACTATTGGAAAAATAAAATAGAATAAAAATTTTTGATGCGAGGAATGACAAGGATTTGCATTTATAGAGAAATGTCTCTTTTTTTTTTATTGTTGGTCGTTCAAAACATTACACAGTTCTTAATACATCATCTTTCACAGTTTGATTCAAGTGGGTTATGAACTCCCAACTTTACCCCCTATACAAATTGCTATATCACATCAGTTAATGTCTCTGTTTTGAGTAATACAGGGGAAGGTGGGAAGACAGACCCAGGGAAAGCAGTCGTGAAGACATTACTGTAATCAAAGCAGACAGTGAGTACAGGCTGCCTTACTGGACAGTGATGCTGGTTGAAGAAGAAGAGGCACACATATGGGGCCTTGTCAGAGACAGAGATCCAGGAAAATGTGGGACTTTCTCGACACAGTAAGATAGAAATATTAGGAACCAATTTCTCATTTCCTCTGACCTCCATTCAATATTGCAAAGTGCTGTAAATAGTGTATGTGACATTGCACCCAAGAGTTCACTACTGGTGTCCCCGCTTTAGAAAGCATGTCAAATGTGCAAATGATTGAATGCAGAAAAAGTTTAAAAGAAGAGTAAATGAGACAGTGAAATACCCAGAATACTTAACAAATATTAGCACTAAGGCTTGATGGATTCTAGAGAGGACCAAACGGTAGACATTTGCTGACTTGAGACTCAGCATAGCAACCACCAGCCACTGCCTCACAGCTTCCTGCCTTGCCAACAGCCACATAGGGAGAGGTTGATAAGTTCACTTATGGGGGTGACAGGCTGTAGTGGGAAGTATTCTACCTTCCCTTGCAGAATATTTGTGAACACGGAGGTTGGGGAATCACTTAATTTCATCGTGTGCTTCATTTCCTAGAGGCCATCTACGAAGATTCTTCTTCCTCCCTATCTTCAGGTAAGTCCCAGTTCATCCTCACTTGGCTTTCTCCTCCTCTTCTTTTGAAATTTTTTTTTCATTTCTACAATGTCTCATTGCCATAATTTTTACTTGGGGGCATTAGTGACTGTCAGGTCCCCTAACGATATAGACAAACCTTGCCCACCCTTGATTCTGGGGAACATTAGCAGAACCACCGATAGGGAAATGGGTTTGATGACAACAGGAGTAGTTTGCTATCTCAGGCTGAGAGGCGAACCACAAATGTGAGGTCTCTTAACAGACTCCTCTGTGGTACTGAGAGCAACAAAATGGCTTTCTCCTCCGCCATGTTTTTTTTTTTCTACAAAAGAAATATGGCTTCAAGGTGAAATGCACAATATTGTATCTGTGTCCTTTTCCTCCAGGGGTTATGTCCCTATGCTTCAGGTAGTCAGTGCAACTGATGTGGGGCCATCACTTTGTCTTCCTCTTCCCTCTCTTAGATCTGATCCACATGGGTCTGGGGCACTAACCAATAGCTCCAGTTTCAACTTCTGGCTTAGTGTCCTGACTTGGATTTACAGACAGCAAATTTTCACTGTGTCCTGAAGTACAATCAGCAGACATTTATAATCCTTTGCGTGACATCTCTTGTGTACAGGGAAACGTCCTCTGGGGATGGGAAGGCATCCAAGACCTTCCTTTTTGGCAGAATTAAGTATAAATACTCATCATACGTAGATGTTAGACATTCCACATGATTAGTACACAGGCGGAGGGGAGGTCCTCATGAGGAAACACTGGACACAAGGGAGGTTAGCAGTTAAAAAGAAAGTCTGGCACAAAATGTCTGTGTGACAAGGTCAGAGAAGTAGATGGTGAGGGGTTCTTCCACCACTGATGCCATCTACTCCTGTGCTGTACCCACACAGAGGTTGAGGACCCAAGCCAGAGCTCCGAACAAGTCCCTCACAGACCACCTCCTGGAGGAGGCCCACCCAGACCCCCTGCTGATGGTGGAGATGACAATGAGGATGAAGATGAAGGTGGTGATTCAGAGCAGGGACCACCCCAAGGAGGCAATCAGCAGCCTCCTAAACCTCCTCGTCCTGGACAGCAGCAGGGACCACCCCAACAAGGAGCCCAATAGCAGCATCCTCCTCGTCCTGATGACCCACAGGGACGTCCACAAGAAGCAGCCTATCATCAGCGTCATCATCGCTCTCCTCGTCCTGGTAACCAGCAGGGACCACCCCAACCAGGAGGCCAGCAGCGTCATGGTTGCTCTCTTTGTCCTGGTTACCAGCAAGGACCACCCCAACAAGGAGGTCAGCAGCAGCAGCCAAATGCCCCACCTCATCCAGGAAACCAGCAGGGACCACCCCAACCAGGAGGCCAGCAGCAACAACAACCAAATGCCCCCCTCCTCCTGGAAACCAGCAGGGACCACCCCAACAAGGAGGCCAGCAGCAGCAGCAACCAGGTCACCCTCCTCGCCCTGCTAACCAACAAGGACCACCCCAACAAGAAGACCACCAGCAGCAGCAGCAGCAGCAGCAGCAGCAGCAACAGCAGCAACAGCCAAATGGTCTTCCTCATCCTGGAAAATAACAAGGACCATCCCAATAAAAAGGTAATCGGGAGCTTCCTGCCACATATCATCCTGCAAAGCCCTGGGGATCACCAGTACCTTCTCAAGTAGATAGAGTACAAATACCTCCCCCGCTCCATCTCCCCTAGTTCTAGAATTCAGTGGCAGCTAGGATTTAGTCTCACTCTCCACCAAGGGCCCGGACTTGTGCTTCTCAAAATTAAAGGTGTTAACAAATCCTCTGGAAACATGTTCAAAGTATGTGGTCATGGAACCCATTTCTAAATGTCTAGATTCAGTTATTCTTGGGTACTGTAGGATGACCCTTTTAAGTTCTCCAAGGTCATTCTGATTTTGAGAAGGACTACATCAAATGCCCCTTTCCCCACATTTACTTGTGTTGTGTTCCCTTGTAGAATCAAAGCGGTACTCTTTCTCCCTTGCATCCTTTGTCTCCTTGCTCACATTCAAATGGCTTTTCATTTCCTGTTTCTACTTGACTTTTCTGCTCAGTTCTATCTCCCAACAGCCTTGTCAGTCCAGTATACATTCTAAATTAATACATTCTGTGCCTCCAAGTATAGATTTTTATATGCTTACTTGTAAATGAATCTATGCTCACATCATAAAAAGTATGGCTAAATTGAAGTTCAGTAGCTATATCTAAGAGGCATATCATATGTTACTCCATATTTATTTGGATAGAAGTATCATTCATCAATTTGTTTGAACATCCTCCTAGAAACATTTAATCACATATAATCATGACACTTTTTTCTTACAAATGACACCATCAGTTACATGCAGATATCTATGTTACTGATTTCAAATATCATATCTCAGTAAATTTTTCACACCATTCATGAACATTTGTGCATCTTTCTAGTTTTTTTTCCCTTCCTTCCTTCCTTCTTTTTTTCTTCCTCCCTCCCTTTCTTCCTTTTCTCTCTTTATTTTCTTCTTTCTTTCTTACTTTCTAAATTTCTTTCTTAACGTCTAAATTCATTTTTCTTAATTTCTAAATTTTCTTCTTCTCTTCCTCTTCTTCTTGCTCCTCCTCTTTCTCTTCCTCATCTTCCTATTTCTCTATTATTGTTGTCCACTGTGTTACTATGCCAAAATTTCGCTCATCAAGCCATGTTTAAAATACTCAAACTGGTCTTGCTCCCCTATTATAGTTATAGGTGTCAGTGACCTGCGTTGTAAATATATCTTTGGTCATTTTTAATAGCAACTCAAATTTAAATAATAAATGAATAATCTTCATCTCTTCAGAGCAGGGACCACCCCAAGGAGGCAATCAGCAGCCTCCTAAACCTCCTCGTCCTGAACAGCAGCAGGGACTACCCCAACAAGGAGCCCAACAGCAGCATCCTCGCCCTCCTCGTCCTGATAACCCACAGGGACCTCCATATAAAGAAGCCCATCAGCATCATCATCGCTCTCCTCATCCTGGTAACCAGCAGAGAACACTCCAACAAGAAGAGCAGCAGCAGCTGCAGCAGCAGCAGCAACCATTTCGCCCTCTTCCACCTAGTAACCAGCAGGAACCACTCCAACAAGGAGGCCAGCAGCAGCAACAGCAGCAACAGCAGCAACAGCCAAATGGTCTTCCTCGTCCTGGAAAATAACAAGGTAAATAAAAACGTAATCAGGAGCTTCTGCCACATATCATCCTGCAAAGCCCTGGGGATCTCCAGAACTTTCTCAAGTAGATAGAGTACAAATACCTCCCCCGCTCCATCTCCCCTAGGTCTAGAATTCAGTGGCAGCTGGGATTTAGGCTCACTCTCCACCAAGGGCCCTGACTTGTGCTTCTCAAAATTCAAGGTGTTAACAAATCCTCTGGGAACATGTTCAAAGTATGTAGTCATGGAGCCCATTTCTAAATGTCTAGATTCAGGTATTCCTGGGTATTGTAAGATGACCCTCTTAAGTTCTCCAAGGTCATTCTGATTTTGAGAAGGACTGCATCAAATGCCCCTTTCCCCACATTTACTTATGTTTCTTTTTAGAATCAAAGTGGTATTCTTTCTCCTTTGCATCCTATGTCTCCTAGCTCACACTCCAATGGCTTTTCAATTCCTGTTTCTACTTGACTTTTCTGCTCAGTTCTATCTCCCAACAGCCCTGTCAGTCCAGTATACATTCTAAATTAATTCAATCTGTGAAGTCTCATTCATCAATTCATTAGAATATCCTCCTGGAAACATTTAATCACATATAATCACGACACTTTTTTTCTTACAAATGATACTATCAGTTACATGCAGATATATATGTTGCTGATTTCAAACATCATAGTTCAGAAAATTGTCCATACCGTTTTTGAAGATATGTGCATCTTTCTAGTGTCTTTTTCCCTTCCTTCCTTTAATTTCTTCCTCCCCCTTTCTTCCTTTTCTCTCTTTATTTTCTTCTTTCTTACTTACTTTCTAAATTTGTCTTAACGTCTAAATTCATTTTTCTTAATTTCTAAATATTCTTCTTCTCTTCCTCTTATTCTTGCTCCTTCTCTTTCTCTTTCTCATTCTCCTCCTTCTCTATTATTTTTGTTCCACTGTGTTACTATGCCAAAATTTTGCTCATCAGGCCATGTTTAAGATACTAAAACTGGTCTTGCTCCCCTATTATAGTTATAGGTTTCAGTGACCTGCTTTGTAAATATATGTTTGATCATTTTCAATAGCAACTCAAAGATAAGCAATAAATGAATAATCTTTACTCTTTACCGTGTACACAACGATATTATGTGCTAGGTGCCTAACCAGAGTGAACAAAAAGAAATAGGGATGAGAAGGGGAAGAGGGAGAGGAGGTGGGCTCTCACCTACCTTACTTCAGAGACGGCAGCAAGGGATCAGAAGCCTCTTGCAGGCCACATCTTCCCTATAACCTTCCTTGTTTCTTTGTTTCAGAAAGTGAATGAGAAGATGATGTCCTTCAGGAAGTTGTGCCTTTGGACCATACAGTCACAACAGTCTCTTCTCTATACCAATAAAATAATTAGCATATGATTTCTGATTGCTGTATCTCTTTCTGGGGTTGGAGAGTCTGGACTTGGAGGGTCATGGACACGATACAAGAACATCCCGGACCCCTTCTCATGAATGCTTCCAGAAAGCTCCCCTCTATCTTTATCCACAAGCCAGTTACCAGGAAAACATTTTCAGTATTCTTGGTCTTCCTTGGATTGCATTATACAAATGCAATTTTTAAAACTTTTTTTCATAAATACATGTACTGATGCTCTTGTAATTTGGAGGAATGAAGGAATGTAACGAAATGTTGTGTAATGAAAGTTTGATACATTTTTCAAAGGCAAGTGAATTTTGAGTCCTCAAACCCGATGTTAAGATCTATCTTTTTTCTTGCAGAATCTGGACTGTCATCAAGCTAATATAGTAGAATTATAAGTGGTAATATTGCAGCAGGACACATTAGGCTTTTGGAACTTCAATTTCTTAGCCACACATTAATCACATCATTTATATAACTCAGTGAAGATAAAACACCATTTCTTATTTCTCATGTAATTTTAATATAGCAAATAATCCTAATAGATCATTTATTTTTTGATTCCAGGTCATTCTCTAGCACCAAATATGACCTCAAACTCAATATACACTTGCCTCAGTCAAAAACACAGCCGAGAATATAAGCCCAGTGAATCCTAATTAGTTTAATCTCTCTCTCTCTCTCTCTCTCTCTCTCTCTCTCTCTCTCACACACACACACACACACACACACACACACACACAGAGAGAGAGAGAGAGAGAATAAGGAACATTTATTCACAAGCAAAAAAAAAAAAACAGTCATGTAAAAAACTACAAGGAGTTCCCAAGCACCTGGTGTCTGTGTCGAAGAGGACCCCTGAAATCTACAACACATTGGGTGGTGTGTTGAAGGAGGGATCAGCCCTCTTATAAAGGTGACAGGCCTGGCATCATACACGACAGGGATTCAATTCTAATGCAATCTGTTCTTTCCACACCCTCATTGTGAGTCTCTTCAGATTATTTTGTGCAGTGAATATTTTATGAACCACGGATCCTTCTTGGAATAACAAGGTTTTAAGGCCTACCATTCCTCCTCCATTCCCCCAGTGCATTCCTTCTTTTATGTCTTCCTCATGGCCAAATGACATCTCAGCACTGGGTGTGTGATGGGACAGATGCAGTAAAATCTGGCTTAGCTGTCAGCGTGTTCTACCTCCAATATATTCAGTATTCTGGGTATTTCTGCTAGACAAATTCTTCTCAAAAAAAACAATTTCATCATTTCCCTTTTATAATTTAAGAATCTATGGAAATTTACCACTAAGTTCAAACACCATTTACTATGGTTTAAATGATGGTGCCCTCTCCAAAATTCAGGTTGAAACTTAATTTCCAAATACAACAGTTTTAAGAAGTTGTAACCTTGAGAGGGACAGTGGTACACATCTGTAATCCCCTAGTCACTCTGGAGACAGAGGCCAGAAGATTCCAAATTTAAGGTCAGCCTCTGCAATTTAGCAAGACTCTGTCTAAAAAAATTAAAAGGGCTAGAGATGTAGCTCAGTGGTAAAGTGCCTTGGGCTCAATCCCAGTAGAGGAGGAAGTGGGTGTAGGTGTGACCTTTGGGAGAGTCAAAGCATCCTTACAGAAGAGCTCAAGGCTAAAGTGAACACTTGCTTTCCCTTCCATACTTTCTACCATGTGAGGACACAGTGTCCTTCCCTCAAGAGTAGCAACAAGGTAACACGTGGGAGTAAGAGAGCAGTCCTCATCAGACATCAGTCAGCCCTGCTGGCTCCTTGATCTTGGATTTTCCAGCCTCCAGAACTGTAAGAAATACATTTCTGTTCTTTATAAACTACACAGTCAGGTATTTTGTTGTAGCAGCACAAATGGACTAAAGGCACTGTTTCAACAATCAAATCTTCATTTTCTCTCTGAAGAGACTTTTCTCTACACACATAGCTAGGCTGCTCATCTCCCTGCCTCTCCAGTGTACTTCCATCATCCTGGTGAATTTGCTTTAGTCTTTTTTGGTTTTTAGTTGTAGATGGAAAAATATCTTTTGTTTATTTTTATGTGGTGCTGAGGATCGAACCCAGGGCCTCACAACTGCAAGGCAAGCGTTGTATCCACTGAGCTACAGCCCCAGCCCTGCGTTAGTCTTAATATTCCCTTCCCCTACCTAGGGTACCCTTCTTGTCACTTGGAATCTTGCTTTTCTCTTGTGTGCAAGCTCCATTGCTTCACAAAACTTTCTCTATCCTCAGAAATCCTTACCTTCTGGTCACCATTGATATTTATATGGAATATTCTACATGTTAAATAAGAAACAGGATGGGAATGACAAAGAGAAGACCTATCTCCAGATAGGTCTATAATACCAGACTTTAACCAGACTTTAACTAGCCTAAGAAGTAACATCTGAGTCCTCACTTATTACTAATAACAGTAACCAAAAAGATGCTGTTTCCTTTGCACACTCATGAATAAGAACACATCTTAGTTAACACCAAGAAAGAATATATCAACAAGTGATTTGTTCTTATGCACACAGCTGATAAGTGACACAAAAAAAATCCTCATAAAATCTATTGTTTATGGATAATGAACATCCAGTAGTTTCTACTAGACCAAAATTTTCTATCCTGAGTTTCTCTCTTTTAGGGCACAGTTTTTCATTCCATAAATAAAATCAGTAAAAGAATCCCTGGGGGCCAAAATTAACTAAGTGCAATACATTTTTTATATCACTGAGGTCTCCAGGCTGCACAAGGTCACAGAAGCAGCTGTGGACCACTGAGCCCTGGAGACAGGCACTGGCAGGAATGAATATGGACTGTGAAGGGATATGATCCACAGTGACACTGGAGTAACGTTCCAGAACCATCTACAATAGGGTGTGTCTAGGCTTTTTAAAAGATGCATCATCCTTTGGGAGTCTCCCCAAGAAAATGTATTTAAACTCAAACAAATGCATATATTTTATAGACTCCATGAAACCCGGCCAGTGAATTCTCAGAGGTCTAAGACCCCAAGTTAAAAACTATTGATCTACACTTCCACCAGAAACTCATTTACTCCTACTATTGAAGAATCAGCTGCACACCATTTCCTATTTTCCTTCTTAGACTTGGGACTGCAATAGTAGATGAGTCACACCTATTGTGAGGAGTGGAGTCGGCCTGCAGCCTAGTGAGCAGTTTATATATTTCTTTAATTATTGTCCTTGTTTTTAGTTATTCCAAAGTTGGTCCACAGAACTTCAGGGGACTATAACTTCTATTTTCTTCTTACGCAACTCCTATGATTGGTCAACGTTGACCAGGAGTACACAGAAAACTACACCATCAAGTACCCACAGGAGAATGTGTCAAAATTGGCAGTCTGTCAGTCTTTCCACAATGTCAGATTAAGGAAAGCATCAGAGGCTTGGCAGTTACTCGTGCCTTGGATAGATGAATGGCTGTAGACCATCTAGTCCCTCGGTTGCACCTGTTTGTATATTCCAGGCACTGGGAACACAGATGTTCAGAACCTCTTTACAATCAAGATGCCAAATATCTGTAATCATTCCTCAGATCTGACAAAACTTCTGGTATCTGGAGGCAAAGAAAGAATTTGTGACTATTGCTGAAGCTGCCTTAAGGCTGGCCATTAGAAACCTGAACCACAATTTTCACTGAGAATCCAAATCCCAGACCACCTTTTATTTGCTTGGGCTAGGATCAAGGCAACACACAAAAAAAAGATGCTGCAAGTGCCTGTGAATCCAAATTTTGTGGCAAGCTACGTCTACCACCATTTCTCCACGGTGACTTCTCCACAGGACTTGCCCAGGCACAAGCAAAGGACCCACCAATAGTCCAATGTACACCATACACAGACCAAACTGCTGAAAAGGGCTGATGCTGATCCTGAGACACAAGCCTGCAAACAAAACCCTGAGGCTGGCATTTTTGTCCATCACAGCAAATACCTTCCTAGTGTGGGTATTAGGACAGAGCAGCTGGCAACATGCAGACGAGCTATTTGACACCAAGTCAGTCCAAAGAAGCAGCTCACAGGCCGCCTCTGCTGCCTCATGGCAGCCTCCAGATACCATGTCGAGGAATAACTCCTATCTACTGTGGGCATCATCTCCTTCTGTAACCCCTCTTCACTTCTATTCTGTCATTTTCACATGGGCTAGAGGCTGGACCCCACAGTCCAAGCCAGAGAACAGGCAGGGATTTCTCTGCAGGGGATCCTGGATAAGTATTTAGTCACAATATCTAGATTAGGTACTGATGAGAAAAATGCTGGCCAAAACACTACCAAAATTTCCAAAAGGTAAATTTCTGTGTATTCACGCCTAATCTTCCACAGTGGTGTAAACAATTTTTCTACCATCTCTCATCCTTTGCAAATTTTTTTGTCAAGTCCAAACATAATTTAAAATGAGGTAGGTAGTTTCCCTCCTCATGCCTTTGTCTTTGTGGTGACAGCTGAGGCCTGTGCCATGAAAGCACTCGTCTCCTGGGCAGAGGCAGCCCCAAGGGCGGGCACCAGTAGCTGGTAGAGCTTCTCAGTTGGCTATTTTCTCAATCTCGTCCAAATCATCTGTATTCAATTTTCCTATCTTCCTATTAAAATGCTCCTGGATTCTGTTCAGGATGCTCATGCTGTGCTTGCTGTCAACCATGTTCACGGCCAGGCCTCTCTTGCCAAAGCGACCAGTGTGTCCAGTCTGGTGCAGGTAGGTCTGGTGGTCTGGGTTCCCATCCTTGTCCACAGAAAAATCGAAGTTGATGACGACAGACACTTGTTCAACATCCATACCACGAGCACACATGTTGGTGGTCACCAGAACCTTCTCTTTGCCCTCTCAGAAGCGCTCCATCACAGTAGCCCTCTGCTCCACCATCATTTCTCCACTCAGCAGAGCCACCTGGTGGCCTTCTTTTGAGAGCTCTGCTGCAAACCAACTAGCTGTTTTGCGGATATGGCAGAAAATTATGGCTTGTGCGATGGTGATGGCCCCATACAGGTTGCAGAAGGCCTGGAATTTCTCATCTCTATTATTGCACAGGATATAGTACTGCTTGATGGTATCCAATGTCTCCTCCTCATGCTTCAGTTTGATAATATTAGGGATCTGGGACCACTTTCTGGGCAAACTTCCACACAGAGTCTTCAAAAGTGGCAGAGAAAAGCAACATCTGGCAGTTCTTGGGTAGCAGCCTCTGGATAGGGATGCTCTGATCTTGGTGGCCCTGAGTGGCTATCATCACGTCAGCCTCATTCAGAACAAACACCTTGATCCTTCTGGAGTCAATGAACCTGAACTTGGAGTATATCAGTCCAGGATGGTCCCCAGAGTACCAATGACAATCTACTCCCTGATCTTCTGACCTCTTTCCAATGTATTGCCTTGAACAGCATAAGCTAGCTTCAATTCAGGGTAAAATTTGCCCATCTGTTCAATCACTTTTCCTGTTTGAAGGGTGAGCTCATATGTGGGGGTTTTAGTCGAAGCTCTTCAAAAGACTTCACTGAGTAGAGTGGGGAGTTCAGATATTGCTACAGGACTTCCACTTGGTTAGTGTTATCCACAAGGTTGCTTCGGATCAGCTTGTTGAGTAAAGACTGAGCAGCTTTGTCCTCTTTCTCTTCGTCATCTGTCTTCTCTGCATTAGCATTGGTCTTGACAACAGCACCACTGACATCTGGTTTGATTTTCCCTTCCTTAAGATGCAAGTTGCTCAATGACTCAGCCGCCGCTTCCTGCTCCTCCACCACCAGGGCCCACCAGTTGGTGGCCAGGGTCCCCAGCACAGGCTGGACAGGACACAGCCACTGGAGGCTCCACCAGCGGGCGAGGTACAGTCTCTCTCTCTTTTTATAAGACAAAAATACCTTCTTTAGTGATATTTCAAGAGCACTCTGGAATCTCCCAAAATTAGATTGAGCCCCAAAAATTTAATTTTGGGAACAGGTCAAAATGTCAAATGTTAAGAATACTTGAATAAATAAAATCAGAGCTCACTATCAAACAATACCAAAGTATTGTTATTTGCAATAAAATACTGTAAGTCATACATGTAGGGCTATGTAATTGTAACATAAGAACTGAGGTGTCTTACCATTAAGAAAACTCATTTTTCTTAAGAAATCAAGGACTTCACAGAACACCAGATGAAGCAAAATAAATTATCTTGATGAAACCAAAAATTGATTCTAAGGCCAGTTACTTAAAAGATCAAATTCTTTACCTTGCAATACTGAATTTTATCATTTTAATAAGACTAAACCACTTCTAATTTCCTTCCAATGTCATTTTGTTATTAAGAATCACCATTGAGGGCTGGGGCTGTAGCTTAGTGGCAGAGCACTTGCCTGGCATGCATGAGGCAGTGGGTTTGATCCTCAGCACCACATAAAAATAAACAAATCAAATGAAGGCATTCTGTCCATCTACACCTCCAAGAAAAAAAAATTCCAGTCACATGGCCATCCCTGGTATATCTCCAGCCAATCTGTCCTCAATTTACCACGAGCTCTGTAATGAAAGGAAAATGACATAAGACACACATACAGGATGTAAAATGCTAAGATGCAGCTGGTGAGATTGATCAATCTAGATCTTCCATGAAAAGGGTGAGCAGGTAACTACCAAACACAACAGAATGAGAACAAGGTGAAAAGAGGTAAATAATGCAGATACCCAAGAGGACTTGTTGGAAACACAATGCCTTTTAACCAAATTTTGAAGTAAAAATTCAACAATCTAATGAAACATAGAATCAATGCAGACTTGTAAGATTCAATAAAGGAGTTCATTCTAAATAAAAAGGAGCAGGGAGCTTGACGTAAGATGGTATATAAAATCAGGAGGTTGTTCAAAACTTGAACATCTGATTCCAAAGGAGAGTGGGAGAAATGATTATCAGGGAACCACACACAAAAGTCTCTGGTGGAGACCAACCTGAGGAAACAGCACAGAATGTGTCTGCTAAACAAAACACAAATGCAAAGCAATTGAACCTACACAAGTGATGTCCTGCTACCTCATTCAAGTGAATCCTTGAGGCCCATAAATTTTCACTGGTGTGATTCATAATGCTTTCTTCAATAAAGGAAGTTCCCAAGGCATACTATAGAACATCTCACAAAAGGACAGGAGCCTAGAGGAAGACTGAGATCTGAAATGTGTGGTTTCTCTAGGAACTGTGCATACCCATTGCTGGGGTGTGCAAAACCCCATGGCTATTTTGTGACTGCTTTTGCTTTAACAATACCCAGGGATATCAATGAAAACAAAATACTTTAGGGTATATGCTTCCACAGCACCAAGGCCTCCTGATTAGAACCAGATCCAGTGATTTCTGGATAATGTTTCTGGGTCTGAGCAGGCTGAAGGTCATCTTTCAGTTACCATGTATCCATATGGTATCCTAAGCTATTGCAGAGTTGAGAAGGAAGGACCCTAAATAATCAAAACTTCAGCTACCTATCATATGCACAGGAACCTAGACATCATGTTTGATGGAGTTTTGACTATAATAAGAAAAAAAATAGACTATCTCCATTTTTGATGCTAGGGTCATTGCTGACACAAATATGCACCTGTGTGTAGCACCAACCTCCCACAAACCCAATACACAATGGAAGGGCAAAGTCACAGTCTCATCAATCAAACTAAAGGTCAAACAACTAGAGAACCTCAATTCTAACATCTTTCCTGAATACTTGCCTACTTTCCTTCAACACTATTGCCCAAGTCACATATTGTACTTCTTATAAATGACAGGTGACAAACACTTGCCTAGCCTATCCTGCTGGGCTGAGGTCCCAAAGAGAAAGTAGGGAGGCAAGACATGCTAGTGTGTCAGCTGTGAGGTCACTGAGACCTGGAGCTCAAAGGCACCACTGTTCCTCTCCTCCTTATAAAGGGAGCTGCCCTGCTTCCCTAGCACAGACTTGGGAACCACTGCAGAGCCTCCTCCAAGATGCTGGTGGTCCTGCTCACAGTGGCCTTGCTGGCCCTGAGTCCAGCTCAGAGCTCCAATGAAGGTATTAGCAAAGGGATGGGAGGTGGAGTGACTTTGGGAACTCAGGATGCCCCTCCAGAGAGAAACAGAAGGTAGATTAGGCTAAGTGGGATATGGCCCCACAGTTTTTATGAGAAGTGTAAGGCCATGCATTCTATATGACGGCCGTAGATTGAAAGAAACTATTGGAAAAATAAAATAGAATAAAAATTTTTGATGCGAGGAATGACAAGGATTTGCATTTATAGAGAAATGTCTCTGTTTTGAGTGATACAGGAGAAGGTGGGAAGACAGACCCAGGGAAAGCAGTCGTGAAGGCATTACTGTAATCAAAGCAGACAGTGGGTACAGGTTGCCTTACTGGACAGTGATGCTGGTTGAGGAAGAAGAGACCCATATATGGGGCCTTGTCAGAGACAGAGATCCAGGAAAATGTGGGACTTTCTCGACACAGTAAGATAGAAATATTAGGAACCAATTTCTCATTGTCTCTGACCTCCATTCAATATTGCAAAGTGCTGTAAATAGTGTATGTGACATTATGCCCAAGAATTCACTACTGGTGTCCCCGCTTTAGAAAGCATGTCAAATGTGCAAATGATTGAATGCAGAAAAAGTTTAAAAGAAGAGTAAATGGGACAGTGAAATACCCAGAATACTTAACAAATATTAGCAGTAAGGCTTGATGGATTCTAGAGAGGACCAAACGGTAGACATTTGCTGACTTGAGACTCAGCATAGCAACCACCAGCCACTGCCTCACAGCTTCCTGCCTTGCCAACAGCCACATAGGGAGAGGTTAATAAGTTCACTTATAAGGGTGACAGGCTGTAGTGGGAAGTATTCTACCTTCCCTTGCAGAATATTTGTGAACACGGAGGTTGGGGAATCACTTAATTTCATCGTGTGCTTCATTTCCTAGAGGCCATCTACGAAGATTCTTCTTCCTCCCTGTCTTCAGGTAAGTCCCAATTCATCCTCACTTGGCTTTCTCCTCCTCTTCTTTTGGAATTTTTTTTTCATTTCTACAATGTCTCATTGCCATAATTTTTACTTGGGGGTATTAGTGACTGTCAGTTCCCCTAACGATATAGACAAACCTTGCCCACCCTTGATTCTGGGGAACATTAGCAGAACCACCGATAGGGAAATGGGTTTGATGACAACAGGAGTAGTTTGCTATCTCAGGCTGAGAGGTGAACAACAAATGTGAGGTCCCTTAACAGACTCCTCTGTGGTACTGAGAGCAACAAAATGGCTTTCTCCTCCGCCATGTTTTTTTTTTCTACAAAACAAATATGGCTTCAAGGTGAAATGCACAATATTGTATCTGTGTCCTTTTCCTCCAGGGGTTATGTCCCTATGCTTCAGGTAGTCAGTGCAACTGATGTGGGGCCATCACTTTGTCTTCCTCTTCCCTCTCTTAGATCTGATCCACATGGGTCTGGGGCACTAACCAATAGCTCCAGTTTCAACTTCTGGCTTAGTGTCCTGACTTGGATTTACAGACAGCAAATTTTCACTGTGTCCTGAAGTACAATCAGCAGACATTTATAATCCTTTGCGTGACATCTCTTGTGTACAGGGAAACGTCCTCTGGGGATGGGAAGGCATCCAAGACCTTCCTTTTTGGCAGAATTAAGTATAAATACTCGTCATACGTAGATGTTAGACATTCCACATGATTAGTACACAGGCGGAGGGGAGGTCCTCATGAGGAAATACTGGACATAAGGGAGGTTAGCAGTTAAAAAGAAAGTCTGGCACAAAATGTCTGTGTGACAAGATCAGAGAAGTAGATGAGGAGGTTCTTCCACCACTAATGCCATCTACTCCTGTGCTGTACCCACACAGAGGTTGAGGACCCAAGCCAGAGCTCCGAACAAGTCCCTCACAGACCACCTCCTGGAGGAGGCCCACCCAGACCCCCTGCTGATGGTGGAGATGACAATGAGGATGAAGATGAAGGTGGTGATTCAGAGCAGGGACCACCCCAAGGAGGCAATCCTCCTCGTCCTGATGACCCACAGGGACCTCCACAAGAAGCAGCCCTTCAGCGTCGTCGTCGGTCTCCTCATCCAGCTAACCAGCAGAGACCACTCCAACAAGAAGAGCAGCAGCAGCTGCAGCAGCAGCAGCAACCATTTCTCCCTCTTCAACCTGGTAACCAGCAGAGACCACCCCAACAAGAAGAGCAGCAGCAGCTGCTGCAGCAGCAGGAGCAGCAACAACAATTTCGCCCTCTTCGACCTAGTAACCAGCAGGAACCACTCCAACAAGGAGGCCAGCAGCAGCAACAGCAGGAACAGCAGCAACAGCAGCAATAGCCAAATGGTCTTCCTCGTCCTGGAAAATAACAAGGTAAATAAAAACGTAATCAGGAACTTCCTGCCACATATCATCCTGCAAAGCCCTGGGGATCTCCAGAACCTTCTCAGTAGAGAGAGTTCAAATACCTCCCCAGCTCCATCTCCCCTAGGTCAAGAATTCAGTGGCAGCTGGGATTTAGGCTCACTCTCCACCAAGGGACCTAACTTGTGCTTCTCAAAATTCAAGGTGTTAACAAATCCTCTGGGAACATGTTCAAAGTATGTAGTCATGGAACCCATTTCTAAATGTCTAGATTAGGTATTCCTGGGTATTATAAGATGACCCTCTTAAGTTCTCCAAGGTCATTCTGATTTTGAGAAGGACTGCATCAAACGCCCCTTTCCCCACATTTACTTATGTTTCTTTGTAGAATCAAAGTGGTATTCTTTCTCCCTTGCATCCTCTGTCTCCTTGCTCACACTCCAATGGCTTTTCATTTCCTGTTTCTACTTGACTTTTCTGCTCAGTTCTATCTCCCAACAGCCCTGTCAGTCTAGTATACATTCTAAATTAATACATTCTTTGCCTCCAAGTATAGATTTTTAAATGCTTACTTGCAAATGAATCTATGCTTGCATCATAAAAAGTATCACTGAATTGAAGTTCAGTAGCTATATCTAAGAGGCACATCATAGGTTACTCCATATATATTCATATGTAAGTCTCATTCATCAATTCATTTGAACATCCTCCCAAAAACATTTAATCACATATAATCATGACACTTTTTCTTACATCATTTACATGCAGATATCTATGTTGCTGATTTCAAATATCATAGTTCAGAAAATTTTCCATACTGTTCATGCATCTTTCTAATGTCTTTTTCCCTTCCTTCCTTTTTTTCTTCCTCCCTCCCTTTCTTCCTTTTCCCTTCTTACATTCTTACTTTCTAAATTTCTATCTTAATGTCTAAATTCATTTTTAATTACTAAATATTCTTCTCCTCCTCTTCTTCTTGCTCCTCCTCTTTCTCTTGCTCATCCTCCTCTTTCTCTATTATTTTTGTTCCACTGTGTTACTATGCCAAAATTTTGCTAATTAAGCCATGTTTAAGTTTCTAAAATTGGTCTTACTCCCCTATTATAGTTATAGGTTTCAGTGACCTGCTTTGTAAATATATGTTTGATCATTTTCAATAGCAACTCAAAGATAAGCAATGAATGAATAATCTTTATCTCTTTACCGTGTATACAACAATATTATGTGCTAGGTGCCTAACCAGAGAGAACAAAAAGAAATAGGGATGAGAAGGGGAAGAGGGAGAGGTGGTGGGCTCTCACCTACCTTACTTCAGAGACGGCAGCAAGGGATCAGAAGCCTCTTGCAGGCCACATCTTCCCTATAACCTTCCTTGTTTCTTTGTTTCAGAAAGTGAATGAGAAGATGATGGATGTCCTTTAGGAAGTTGTGCCTTTGGACCATACAGTCACAACAGCCTCTTCTCTATACCAATAAAATAATTAGCATATGATTTCTGATTGCTGTCTCTCTTTCTGGGGTTGGAGAGTCTGGACTTGGAGGGTCATGGACAAGATAAAAGAACATCCTGGACCCCTTCTCATGAATGCTTCCAGAAAGCTCCCCTCTATCTTTATCCACAAGCCAGTTACCAGGGAAAACATTTTCAGTACCTTGGTCTTCCTTTGGATTGCATTATACTAATGCAATTTTTAAAAATTATTTCAGTTACATGTACTAATGCTCTTATAATTTGGAGGAATGAAGGAATACAGAACAAAAGTATGATACATTTTCCAAAAGCAAGTGACTTGGAGTCCTTCAAACATTATGTTAAGATCTACCCTTTTACTTACAGAATCTGGACTGTCATCCAACTAATATACTAGAATTATAACTGGTGATTTTACACCAGGACACATTAGGCTTTGGGAAACTTCAATTTCTTAGCCACACTTTAATCACATTCATTTACATAACTCAGTAAAGATAAAACATTTTTTATTTACCATGTAACCTTAATATATCCAATAATCCTAATCGATTATTTATTTTTTGAGACCGGGTCGCCCTCTGTTGCCCAATATGACCTCAAACTCAATAGACTCCTGCCTCAGTCAAACACATAGCTGAGAATATAATAAGCCCAGTGAATCATAACTAGTTTACTATCTCTCCTTTTATAAGAACAAATACTTTCTTTAGTGATATTGGAAGAGCACAATCTAATCTCCCAAAAATATATTAAACACAAAAAATTTAGTTTTGGGAACAGGTCAAAATGTCAAAAGGTTAAGAATACTTGAATAAATACAATCAGAGCTCACTATCAAACAATACCAAAGTATTGTTATTTGTAACAAAATAGTGTAAGTCAAATATATAGGGCTTTGTAATTGTAATATAAGAACTGAGGTGTCTTACCATTAAGAAAACTCACTTTTCTTTAGAACTCAAGGACTTCATAGAACACCGTATGAAGCATAAGATATTATCTTGATGAAATCTCTTTACTGTGTACACAACAATATTATGTGCTAGGTGCCTAACCAGAGTGAACAAATCTTTGATTCTTAGGCCAGTTACTTAAAAGATCAAATTCCTTACCTCGCAAGACTGAATTTTATCATTTTCATAAAGACTAAACCACTTCTAGTTTGCTTCCTATGTCATTTTGATATTAAGAATAATCATTTTGGAAAAAAAAAAGAATAACCATTTTGGGCTGGGGCTGTTGCTCAGTGTTAGAGCTCCTGCCTCACACTTATGAGGCACTGGATTCTATACTCTGCACCACATACAAATAAATAAAGATATATTTTTAAAAATAATCACCATTTTAATAGTAATTACATAAATGCATTTAATTGGTAACTTGATTATCTGTATATAAAATTCATTATTCTCTGCAAGTTGTAGTGGCACACACCTGTAATCCTAGCAGCTCAGGAGTCTGAGGCAGGAGAATCTCAAGTTCTAAGCCAGCCTCAGCAACTTAGTGAGGCCCTAAGCAATTCAGGGAGACCCTGTCTCTAATAAAATACAAAATAGGGCTCGGGATGTGGCTCAGTGGTTAAGTGCCCTGGGTACAATACCCAGTGCAGGAAGAAATTCTTATTCTAGATTCCTTTTCCAAATAACTTCTAATTTTTCTTATACATGTATTTAGGGTTTGTTCTATATTTTCTTCTTTCTTTTAGTGAGTAATTCATTTAGAATGGTAAGCATTCTCATTTTTCTTAAAAAAAAACCTTCATTCCTCAAACTTCATTTGTCCAAAACATAATTTATTTTAACATATGGAAAGTTCATTTTCTTGCTTTTTCTAATATTAATTTGCATATAATAATTAGAATATTTTACTTAATTTTAATTATTATAGGTATACATAAAAGTAGAATTTATTGTTTTGTTTTGTTTTTCACTGTCTAGCATTTATTCACACGCAAGGGTAAGAATCGGTACAAATAATAAACAGTGCTTTAAATATAGATAAATAGTTCTGGTTTCTAAAGAAAACAATTCTATATAATTCTAAGTTAAGTATTTTCTAAATTCTTATTAAAAATAGAAGGCTATTTTCATTAAGTTCTACACCACCATAACCCTTTGAGGACGTAAGGATAAGTAGTGAATTCTATACTTGAAGAAGTCACCAGAAAGATGGGAGATAGTTCACCCACCTCCCTGAACTGTATCCCTCAACTGGAAAGAGAATTACTTGCATCATAGATAACATAGCTAATAAATGCAGAAATTATTTGCTATCTAAAGATAACAAATCACTTGGGAAAATTGATAAGAATTTCTCTGAATCAGTTCTGTGGATTCTGAAACTTCACTGCACTGAAGTTTTGATTCCAACGTCTTAAATTCATTTAAACTCCAGGAAGGAGATACAGGCTAAGATGGCCGCTGCGTACGGGGGTCGCTGAAGTGCTGAGCATGGGGCTCTGAGCAGTGGCTTTAATCGAGATTTCACGCAGCTTGTTTGAGCACCTTTCACTATTAATCTGTAGTGGACCACCTTGCCAAGCAGCAGAAAAAACAAAGAGATTGAAAGAGAGACTTTTCTGCTTAGATCCACGGGCGCTTTGCGCCCATCTGCTGCCTCTTTCACTTCGCTCCCGGCAGAGAAGCTGAATACGTAATCAGCAGCAGATTGTAAGTACCTGAGACAAAGAAAGCTCAGTACTCTCCCTCCTTTTTTTTGAGTATTTTCTATATAGGGAGAGTTAGTGGATTGGGATTGTTGGCTGGGCTGTGGTTTCGGGGCCAAAAATCCACTCCGCGGGAGCCGCCATTTGCTTTATGCATGCTGTCTTAATGGCTCTGTCTACATGGTCCAGCTGCCACACCTAGAGACTGGAACTGGGCTGCGTGCCGAGTCCTATCCTCCGAAGGCGGGACCACGACCTCGAGTGCCGCGGCCGCGGTCGCTTGTTCCCTGCTGCACCTTTGGGCAGAGCCTGTTCTGGGGTCGTTCGGCATTCCCCTGCGAGGGGACCCGTGCTCCGGAGCAGGGGGCTGGAGAGCCGCGGCGGCAGCCGCTTGGACCCCGGGAGCCAGGCACCTAGCCGAGGAGTGACGGAGGTCCCGGCGGCGCTGCTAAGGCCGCGGACAAGTGCGGCGCCCGAGCGCAGCCCAGAGGTGGAGGCGACGGCAGCAGGGTTTCAGTTCTAGAAAACTGGACTGGAAACAGAAGCAGCAGTTTGTATAATCCCAAGATCTTGCTTATGCCAGGAAACTGTAAGGGTAACATGAATATCATTGAGGTGGTCTAACATGGTGGCAGGCGCGGAGAGATCAAGTCTCTGACCTCTTCAATTGTGCGGACATAGGGAGCTGTAAATTATCTAAAGCCTGCTTGCTCAGGATCACTAGGCAAAGTTGAGCTGACGTGGAGCTAGGGCACACAGCCTTGGTCCCTCAGAAAACACACACTGAGCACGAATCAGCTCCATTCAAGCTCTGGTTCGCCTGCTTCTCGTGTCTCAGCACTAACAATCCCACTGAAATAACTAGTCGGCCCACCTAAACTCACAGAGATAAAAGCCAACTGAGCACCACAGCCGGACCAGGGAATCAGGAGGGACGTGGGACCTGCAGCGCAGAACTCCCGGCTATTGCTTCCACTAGTGCTGACAACAGAGGTCCCTTGCACCAGCTACCAGGGGAGTTGCTACCTGAGGGCAAACAAGTTCTCTGGGGGCCCTCAGCCCCAAGCCATACAAACTTAGGGTTTGAGGGATGCAAACAGAAAGGGTGTGGCCAGTCATCCATGAAAACAGAGCTCCCAGGAGCAGCAGACCCAGCGTGTAGCCAGTATTATGGTAAGCGTCACAGGTGAGCAGGGCCTGGATTGAGGAACCACAAGAGAAGGCCCTAGGCACTCAGGATTGGAGACCCGCACAGTCTGGGAAGAAGAGCTGAGACACAGTGATTGGTTCCCACCTATCAAGAAGAGAAGCCTGGCCCAGTGGGCATAGCTCCACCTACTGGAAGAGAAGTTAATTGAGCTCTATGATTGCATTTATTATTATTATTTTTTTAATGATTATTATTAGTACTTTTTAAATTTTATTTTTACTTTTTGTTGTTGATGTAGTTGTTGTTCTTTAACTTGCTTATTAATGGTTTCAATTTTTTAATTCTTTTTATTCTATTATGGTTACTATTATTTTTTAAACTTTAATTTCCATTTTTTATTATCACTATAATTTTTGTTTGTTTGTTTTAAATTTTTATTTTTTCGTTTTTTCTTTCTTTCTTTTCACTTTTTTTCTTCTTTCTTTTCATTTCTTTTCAATTTTCTTACTTCCTCTTTCCTGAATTCTACCTGCCTACACTCATTTTCCTTAGTGACTTCTTCCCTTCCCTTCTAATATCTCTCCTCCCAAGCATCAAATAAATCTATAAGAGTAAACAGTAACTCAGCAGTCAAACAGAACAAGAAGTAACATGAGCATAAAAAAGCAAGGAAGAAAAGGAGTACAAACAATGAAGGACAGCCTAAATATTCAGGAGGACCTAGAGTCATCAGAAAAATGGCCATATAAATAACTCAAGGAACACCTTAGACAGATGGAAAAGAACCTTAAAGATCACATTGAAAATGAATTACATAAACAGATAAAAGAAGAAGTTAAGCATTTTTATCAGGAGATAGAGATTATTAAAAAATCAAACAATAATTCTAGAAATGAAGGAAACAATAAACCAAATTAAAAACTTAATCGAGAGTATCACCAACAGAGTGGAGCAAGTAGAAGCCAGAACGTCAGATAATGAAGACAAAATATATCATCTTGAAAGGAGTCTAGCCAACTCAGATAGGCTGGTAAAAAACCATGAGAAAAACATCCAAGAGATTTGGGATAACATAAAAAAACCAAACTTACGAGTCATCGAGATAGAAGAAGGCACAGAGATTAATACCAAGGGAATGAGTAACCTGCTGAATGAAATAATTACAGAAAACTTTCCAGAAATAAAAAAGGAAACAGATATACAAATTGTAGAGGCATACAGGACACCGAGCACACAAAATCACAGTAGACCAACGCCAAGACACATTGTTATGAAGATATCCAACATACAGAACAAAGAGAAAATATTAAAAGCTATAAGAGAAAAGAGGCAGATTACATTTAGGGGTAAACCAATAAGGTTAACAACGGATTTTTTATCACAGACGCTGAAAGCGAGAAGATCCTGGAACAATGTATTTCAAACACTGAAAGACAATGGATGCCAACCAAGAATTTTGTATCCAGCAAAATTAAGCTTCAGGTACAACAACGAAATAAAAATCTTTCAGGATAAACAAAAGCTAAAAGAATTCGTAGCCAGAAAACCAGCATTGCAAAACGTCTTGAGCAAAACATTACATGAGGAAGAAATGAAAAACAATAACCAAAACCATCAGTGGGAAGTGCCTCTATAAAGTCAGAGGGTGGGGGGAAAGCTAATCTTGGAGAAACAAACTAAAAGAAGATAAATAATCAAACATGGCTGGAAGTACAAACCATACATCAATAGTAACTCTAAACGTTAATGGCTTAAACTCTCCAATAAAGCGACATAGGCTGGTAACATGGATTAAAAAAACAAATCCAACAATATGCTGCCTCCAGGAGACACATCTGATTGGAAAAGACATACACAGGCTGAAGGTGAAAGGTTGGGAAAAAATATACCAGGCACACGGTCCTCGTAAGCAGGCAGGAGTGGCCATCCTCATATCGAATAAAATCGACTTCAAGACTAAACTAATCAAAAGGGATAAGGAAGGTCATTATATACTGTTAAAAGGAACCATTCACCAACAAGACATAACAATTATCAATATTTATGCACCAAATAATGGTGCTGCAACGTTCATGAAAGAAATTCTCCTCAAGTTCAAGAATCAAATAGACCACAATACAATAATTATGGGTGACTTCAACACACCTCTCTCACCATTGCACAGATCTTCCAAACAAAAGTTGAATAAAGAAACTATGGAACTCAATATCACAATCAACAACCTAGACTTAACTGTCATATATAGAATATATTATCCAACATCAAGTGGCTATACTTTTTTTTCAACAGCACATGGATCCTTCTCAAAAATAGACCATATATTAAGCCATAGGGCATCCCTCAGTAAATATACAGGGGTGGAGATAATACCATGCATTTTATCTGATCATAATGCAATGAAAATGGAAATCAATGATAAAAGAAGGAAGGAAAAATCCTACATCACATGGAAAATGAACAATATGTTACTGAATGATCAATGGGTTACAGAAGACATAAAGGAGGATATCAAAAAATTCTTAGAGATAAATGAAAATACAGACACAACATATCGGAATCTATGGGACACAATGAAAGCCGTTTTAAGAGGGAAATTCATCGCCTGGAGGTCATACCTCAAAAAAAGGAAAAACCAACAAATAAATGAGCTCACACTCCATCTCAAAGACCTAGAAAAGGAAGAGCAAAACAACAGCAAATGTAGCAGAAGGCAAGAAATAATTAAAATCAGAGCGGAAATCAACAAAATTGAAACAAAAGAAACTATTGAAAAAATTAACAAAACTAAAAGTTGGTTCTTTGAAAAAATAAATAAGATCGACAGACCCCTAGCTATGCTAACGAAGAGAAGAAGAGAGAGAACTCAAATTACTAACATACGGGATGAAAAAGGCAATATCACAACAGATACTACAGAAATACAGAAGACAATTAGAAATTATTTTGAAAACCTATATTCCAATAAAATAGAGGATAGTGAAGACATCAATAAATTCCTTAAGTCATATGATTTGCCCAGACTGAGTCAGGAGGATACCCACAACTTAAACAGACCAATATCAATAGATGAAATAGAAGAAGCAATCAAAAGACTTCCAAGCAAGAAAAGCCCAGGACCGGAGTTTTACAAAACCTTTAAAGAAGAATTAATACCAATACTTTTCAAGTTATTTCAGGAAATAGAAAAAGAGGGAGCTCTGCCAAATTCATTCTATGAGGCCAATATCACCCTGATTCTGAAACCAGACAAAGACACCTCAAAGAAAGAAAACTACAGACCAATATCTCTGATGAACCTAGATGCAAAAATCCTCAATAAAATTCTGGCGAATCGGATACAAAGGCACATCAAAAAAATTGTACACCATGATCAAGTAGGATTCATCCCTGGGATGCAAGGATGGTTCAATATACGGAAATCAATAAATGTTATTCACTACATCAATTGACTTAAAGATAAGAACCATATGATCATCTCAATAGACGCAGAAAAAGCATTCGACAAAGTACAGCATCCCTTTATGTTCAAAATACTAGAAAAACTAGGGATAACAGGAACTTACCTCGACATTGTAAAAGCTATTTATGCCAAGCCTCAGGCTAGCATCATTCTGAATGGAGAAAAATTGAAGGCATTCCCCCTAAAATCTGGAACAAGACAGGGATGCCCTCTATCACCACTTCTATTCAATATAGTTCTCAAAACACTGGCCAGAGCAATTAGACAGACGAAAGAAATTAAAGGCATAAAAATAGGAAAAGAAGAACTTAAATTATCACTATTTGTGGATGACATGATTCTATACCTAGAAGAACCAAAAGGGTCTACAAAAAAACTATTAGAACTAATAAATGAATTCAGCAAAGTGGCAAGATATAAAATTAACACGCATAAATCAAAGGCATTTCTGTATATCAGAGACAAAACTTCTGAAATGGAAATGAGGAAAAACACTCCATTCACAATATCCTCAAAAAAAATAAAATACTTGGGAATCAACCTAACAAAAGAGGTGAAAGATCTATACAATGAAAACTACAAAACCCTAAAGAAAGAAGTAGAAGAAGATCTTAGAAGATGGAAAAATATACCCTGTTCATGGATAGGCAGAACTAACATCATCAAAATGGCATTATTACCAAAAGTTCTCTATAGGTTTAATGCAATCCTAATCAAAATCCCAATGGCATTTCTTGTAGAAATAGATAAAGCAATCATGAAATTCATATGGAAAAATAAAAGACCCAGAATAGCAAAAGCAATTCTAAGCAGGAAGCATGAATCAGGTGGTATAGTGATACCAGATTTCAAACTATATTACAGAGCAATAGTAACAAAGACAGCATGGTACTGGTACCAAAACAGGCGAGTGGACCAATGGTACAGAATAGAGGACACAGAGACTAATCCACAAAGCTACAACTATCTTATATTTGATAAAGGAGCTAAAAGCATGCAATGGAGGAAGGATAGCATCTTCAACAAATGGTGCTGGGAAAACTGGAAATCCATTTGCAACAAAATAAATCTGAATCCCCTCCTCTCACCATGCACAAAAGTTAACTCAAAGTGGATCAAGGAGCTAGATATCAAATCAGAGACTCTGCATCTGATAGAAGAAAAAGTTGGCTTCGATCTACATATTGTGGGGTCGGGTTCCAAATTCCTTAACAGGACACCCATAGCACAAGAGTTAATAACAAGAATCAATAAATGGGACTTACTTAAACTGAAAAGTTTTTTCTCAGCAAGAGAAACAATAAGAGAGGTAAATAGGGAGCCTACATCATGGGAACAAATTTTTACTCCTCACACCTCAGATAGAGCCCTAATATCCAGAGTATACAAAGAACTCAAAAAATTAAACAATAAGAAAACAAATAACCCAATCAACAAATGGGCCAAAGACCTGCACAGGCACTTCTCAGAGGAGGACATACAATCAATCAACAAGTACATGAAAAAATGCTCACCATCTCTAGCAGTCAGAGAAATGCAAATCAAAACCACCCTAAGATACCATCTCACTCCAGTAAGATTGGCAGCCATTATGAAGTCAAACAACAACAAGTGCTGGCGAGGATGTGGGGAAAAGGGTACTCTTGTACATTGCTGGTGGGACTGCAAACTAGTGCGGCCAATTTGGAAAGCAGTATGGACGTTCCTGGGAAAGCTGGGAATGGATCCACCATTTGACCCAGCTATTGTCCTTCTTGGACTATTCCCTAAAGACCTAAAAAGAGCATGCTACAGGGACACTGCTACATCGATGTTCATAGCAGCACAATTCACAACAGCAGGACTGTGGAACCAACCTAGATGCCCTTCAATATGCAAATGGATAAAAAAATGTGGCATTTATACACAATGGAGTATTACTCTGCATTAAAAAATGACAAAATCATAGAATTTGGTGGGAAATGGATGGCATTAGAGCAGATTATGCTAAGCGAAGCTAGCCAAGTCCTAAAAAACAAATGCCAAATGTCTTCTTTGATATAAGGAGAGTAAGAACAGACTAGGGAAGAAGAGCACGAGAAGAAGACCAACATTAAACAAGGAGGAGAGGTGGGAGGGAAAGGGAGAGAGAAGGGAAATTGCATGGAAATGGAAGGAGACCCTCAGGGTTATACAAAATTACATACAAGAGGAAGTGAGGGAAAAGGGAAAAATAATACAAGGGGGAGGAATGAATTACAGTAGTGGGGGTAGAGAGAGAAGAGGGGAGGGGAGGGGAGGGGAGGGGGGATAGTAGAGGATAGGAAAGGCAGCAGAATACAACAGACATGAGTATATCAATATGTAAATCAATGGAAGTGTAACTGATGTGATTCTGCAAGCTGTATACGGGGTAAAATGGGAGTTCATAACCCACTTGAATCAAAATGTGAAACATGATATATCAAGAACTATGTAATGTTTTGAACAACCAACAATAAAAAAAAAGAATGATAACATTTTGTATGTTTGACTTTTTGTCTGGCATACTACATAATGTTTCTGTAGTTATGAATCCAAACAAACCAGCCAACTAGAGCATCCCAGTGTTCAAATCAAAATTTCGGACACAATCCTATTTATTCTGGATGATGCTCAATTCTACACATAGGGAAGACACATCCATAAGAATATCCAAAATGTTATGTTACAGAACTCTAACATGTGATTGTGCTCTGTTGGATAATACCATCCACATCTACAAAGTACCAAAGTCAGGTGTGGAGACCAATTTGCTTTTGCTGCCACAGTAATTCACAATCATCATCTTCAAGATTTCCAAGCTGTTCTAGAATAAGAAGTAGTCCTTTTTTTTTAATCTGGTGGCTTAAAGTAGGAATAAACAGGTTCTGCTGGATACTCCACATGAGGATTTTCTGCCATCATTTTCAGCTTTGCTTCAATGGCTTTAATCTTTGCTGTGACACATAGGTTAGACTGAGTAGGCTCAGTGCTTGAGGAAGGTTCAAGACTGATTGGAAGAATCTTGTCATTTTTGTTATGATCGAATCTCTTTACTTGAGCATGTGCCCATCGTACCACCAGCTTCTTAGACAGTGCCAGCTTGCCATTGAGACACTGGATGGCTTTTTCTGCTTCCTGCTTAGTTTCAAAGTTAACAGTACCCTCCAGGCTGTCCCTCCAAAGCACCTGACTTGTGGAAAAAGAAGTCGAACTGCTTCATCTTACCAAACTTCTGGAGGAGATAGGGGAGGTAGTATTCTGTGATTTTGGGGTCCAGGTTGCCAATCCATAATCTGTGCCCTTGCTATAGAGAGCCCTCTGAAAGGATGGATGCGTTCTCCAAGGGAAGAGTTTTGATTTCTGCTTCTATCAATCTATGAAATACTGGTGGCCTCGACGTTGTATCCTCAGCTCATGCCCCAAAAGCAGGTCCTAACTCCGGGTCTGACGGACATCTAGCTCCATCCACTTCAACACCCAAGTAGAATTTATTGTGATATATACTTAAGAATGCACATGACGTCATTTGGTCAATTACATTCTGCAGTTCCTCCCCTTTCCAACTCCCTTCACTATCTGCCTTCTTCTACTCCACTATTCTCCCTTCTATTTTCAAGACATCTCTCCCTTTTTTAAAAAATTCTGTTTTTCTCTCTAGCTTTCACATGTGAGAGAAAACATTAAATCCTTTACATTCTGAGTCTGGCTTATTTCATGAGGTATGAAATTACCCATTTCTATCCATTCATCAGCAAATGACATAAAGTCCTTTTTTTGGCTGAGTAGAACTCCATTGTGTATATATCACATTTTCTTTATCCATTCATCTGATGGTGAACACTAGGCTGGTTTTACAATTAAGCAATTGTGAACTGTTCCACTATAAACTTTGGAATGCATATATCACTATAGTATCCTGAGTTTAACTCTTTTGCATAAATACCAACATGGGATGGTTAGCTCATATGGTGCTTCCATTCCTAATCTTTTGAGGAATCTCCTTACTGCTTATTAAAGGGGTTGTACTATTAATAATATTGTGTAAAATATCTACTTGTACTGTTACTGAGTACTGTTGTACACTTTCTGAGAGTGGCACAGAAAGTGATTGTTAGCACACTGAAAAGTCTCATTGTTCTATAATAAAAACCCACATGAACAAATTTGTATTAGCAAATTAATGTGTTTTATATAATTATTTAGATTACTTAGATATTTATCATATATGCATTATTGAACTTCACTGATAAAAATCCAAAAAACTGAAGGTCTGAATGAATAATGAAAAATATTCTAACAGACATATCATAAATAAAATTATTGTTAAAAAGTTTACACTTTTATCTTTCTCCCACACATTTGCTTGTTCTTAACAATTATGCTTAGACTGCTTATGAAAATTTTATGATATTTGATGAAGGTAGCCATCATCTCCATTAGTTTTCCTGCTAAATGTGTGTATAGCATTTTCCTGTTCGGCAGTCATCATCAGAGTGGGACTCTTAGAAAAGTTTATAGGTCCTTATTGTTATTGTTATCCTTGAGAATTAAGCTGCTGTTTGTTCCTTAGCATAAACTTCTTAAGACAGTATGTGGGTACTTTCTGATATGGGGAAATCTTCTTTTACATGGGAATTTTATGTCCTCCTTTAAAGGTAAAGAAGGAAGGTCAAAGTACCTCTGGAGTGATGCAAGTCTAGAGTTGTCTCCAGTACAGAATTGATATTCTGCTTTTGAGCAGATTCAGAGAGGCAGGGGGAATGCTCCTACACTGCTTTTTCACAATTTTCCTTTAAAAAATAAATAAATAAACTCTATGTAAAACTGCATGTCAGTGACTTCTCATTTGACCTTTGTTGTGACAGTGGTACATGAAGTATCAGAAATCACATTTCCATTCTCACAGCTGTCCTTTGGTTTGAACACAGAGTTGTGTGCTCTTATACTGTGTTCATATGACCCTGGAAGGTGACCAGTAAGAATAAACAACCATTCACATTAAATCAAAAAACCGAAATAGTCTTGTCTTCTAAAGTTCTACACAAGTGACATGAACTTGAAGAGCATTTTGGTAATTTTTATATTTCTGAGAATACTTAATTAACATATGTTTATTATATCATCATATATTATCATAATAACTGTAAATAATAAAAATAGCCAACAACAGAGGACTGCTTTAATAAGTTACAAGGCATACATATATGGGATGTTACACAGCCATTAAATTTTTTTCAAATTTTGATTTGTTATATATGACAGTGGAATGCATTACAGTTCATATTATACATATAGGGCACAATTTTTCATATCTCTGGTTGTACACAAAGTATATTCACACCATTCATGTCTTCATTCGTGTACTTTGGATAATGATGTCCATCACGTTTCACCATAATTTTTAACCTCATGCCCCCTCTCTTCTCCTCTCACCCCTTTGCCCTATCTAGAGTTTGTCTATTCATCCCATGCTCCCCCTCCCTACCCCACTATGAATCAGCCTGATGCTGGTTGTTTTAATGAATAATAATAATAGCCATTATTGGGCCTGGGATTGTAGCTCAGTGGTAGAGTGCTTGCCTGGCATGCATGAGGCACTGGGTTCGATCCTCAGCACCACATTAAAAAAATAAAATAAAGATATTGTGTCCATCTACAACTAAAAATATATTTTTAAAAATAATAATAGCCATTATTTATCAGGTGGTTAGTATGTGACTAATACTGTTAGAACACTTCATAAACTAAATTTCTTTTTAAGGTCATATTTGTTGAGATATAACACATATGGTACAATTTGCCCTATTTAGTTTTATAGTTATATGAATTTTCACAACAAAAATATAAAAAATGACAACATATATATTCATATGGATATATAGTACTACAGTCAAGATACAGAATATTTTACCTTGTTTCCTTTACTTCTTTTTTTAATGACACATAGAGAAATTAATTTTAATATATTTTCATTTATCCCAATAGATTACCAACATAATTTGCAAAGAAAATAATTGTTAGAAATATATTTCATGTTCATTTTGTTTGAATTTCTAAATTCTTTATAATCTAATGTCTATTTAACACATAGCACACCTCAATTCAGACTAGACACATTTCAAATACTCAATAGCTTCATGTAACCAATGGCTGCCATTGGCTATGTTGGCTCCTTTCTCCATCTTTAGCCTTTTGGTGAGATATATGCTATAGGCTGCATTATAAGTCCTCTTGTCATGTAGTTTCTTGTTGAGTTGCATCAGAAAGTGACACCAAAGAGATTAACTTGAAATATACAAAAGTAAAGCAAGGTGCTTTATTCCTCCCTATAAGACTCTTAGATTGTGAGTTGGTTTTTTCATGCTTTTCGTGGGAATAACTTCAGTTAGCTCACCTTCTCCTACAAGGTTTTCATACAAGGTTTTCTCTTCTTTCACCTCCTATACCTCCAAGTGTACAGGAGGAAAGGTGCTTCACAAAATTTGTTGGTTTCCTTCAACCTTGCCCTTACCTTTATAAATACCTTATTAAACAATTTTTACCCTGATTGATCTTTTTCATCCTTCAATCTTGAATAATGTTTTTTTAATTATAACAAAGTAAAATATACCTCATCTCATATCACAGGCAATGTATATACAAATACCAGATTAATTATATATTGAAATATAACATATAAAATGCTAAAACTTTTAAAGAAAATATTAGTGTTACTTTGTGAAGAGAAATGGAAAACAAAAATTACAAAATAAACCTGAAAAATTAGATAATATTGTAGTAAAAATTTTTATGTGTAAAAATTTACCAAAAAGGGTTGAAAGACACATGAACTTTCTTACTACTTATTTTTGTTTATTTTTGGTATTTAACTTGACTTAGTTTCTTCTTTGGTTAGCTTTTCCTTTATTGTAGTTCTTTCCTTTGAAGATTTTCATTGTTGTTTTCCATTTCCTCTTCATGGAGTATTTTGCCAAGAATGTTCTGTAGTGCAGCCTTTCTTGCTGTAAATTCTTTTAGTTTTTGTTTTTCATGGGAGGTTTTTATTTCATCATCAAATTTGAAATTTAATTTTGCTGGATATAAGATTTTTGGTTGGCATCCGTTATCTTTTAGAGCTTGGTATATGTTTTTTCAGGATCTCCTGACTTTGAGAGTCTGGGTTGGAAAATCTGCTGAGATCAAAATTGGTCTTTCTTTATAGGTAATCTGATTTTTCTCTTTTGTGGCCTTTAAAATTCTATCCTTATTCTGTATGCTAGGCATTTTCGTTGTAATGGGTTTTGGTGTAGATCTGTTTTTAATTTTGTGTCCCATAGGTGTCCCATAGGCCTCTTGTATTTGATTTTTCAATTCATTCTTTATGCTTGGGAAATTTTCTGATATTATTTTACTGAAGAGATTGTGCATTTCTTTGGTTTGAATCTCTGAATCTTCCTCTATCCCAATAACTCTTAAATTTGGTCTTCTGATGGTATCCCCTATTTCTTGGATATTCTGTTCATGGTTTATTATCATCTTCAGTGTGAAGTCAACTTTATTTTTAAGACTGTATATTTTGTCTTCATTTTCTGAGGTTCTGTCTTCCAAGTGATCTAGTCTGTTGGTAATGCTATCTACGGAATTTTTTGATTGGCTTATTGTTTCTTTTATTTTTAAGGATTTCTATTTGTTTACTTGTTTTTGTTGTTTTTTTTTTGTTAGTATTTCTATCTCTTTCTTGAAGTAACCTCTTACAATCTGTATTTGTTCTCTTATCTCTTTGATGGTGTGATTGATGTTCCCCTGTATTTGTTCTCTTATCTTTGTTAGAATGATCAATTTTTGCCTGTATCTGCTCATTTAGGTCATTCTTTAATTCCCAAATCATTTTAGTTATGTATATTCTGAACTCCTTCTCTTACATTTCACCCTCTGCACTACCTATGAATTCTATTGTAGTATCTTCGTTTGTTTTGGGCACTTTCCTCTCTCATTTCTTCATGATATCTATGTGTCTTCTCTTGCAGTGTAGATCTGAGGTATTACAGCCTCTGCCCTATTGTCTTATAGTATCCCTATAGGTTACCGATATCTCACTTTTAAGGGGGAGATTAATACTACAGCACTCAATGTACCCCAATATGCAGCCATATATCAGTTAGCTTCTATTTTTACATTTATAGTTTTGTCGCCATAATGAGAAATGATGAGTTCAGTTGTCTTCTACCATATAGTCAATAGGTTTGTGTAGTGGTTTACAATTTCTAATGGTAGAAAGGAGTCTGGAGGATTGGCTGAGATGTTTATGAGGTAAGATGTGAGAATATGGAGGTATTAGATGATATGGCAAGTGACAGGGTAATCATAAGAAGTTGGCTGTTAGAAGGAGAAACAAGAGGCATGTGTGAGGTAGCTCTCTGTGCGGGCATGGAGTGACTCTCTCTCTGAATCTCCAGGCTGCAGTGTCCACAGCCATTAAACTTTACATTAACCAGTAATTTTGGATAAAATGGGGAAATGTTTACAATGCACTAAGTGAAAGAAGTGTCATGCAAAGCTATTTATATAACACCATCTCATCACTCTTTTGTAAGTTTGTATGCAGAAAAAAAGTAGAAAGCTATAAAAAGTGGGTAAGATTACAAGTGATTTTTATTTTATTCTTTAGAGTGCTCTTTTGTCTTTCCAAGTTTTCTATAATAAGCATGAATTACTTGAATAATTAGAGAAGTATTAACTTAAATTACATCCACAATATGGCACTCAATGGCATGGAGACCTTCTGCTTTTGCCGGTGCCTTCTAACTCTCATTATTTCCTAAGCACATCAGACAATTAATGGCCATACCTTCATATTTTTCTTCTTAATATTCTGTTTGGAATGGCTTCTAGGCAGCATTCTATGGAGTTCTTCTAGGTAGCATTTTGTGCAACTCTCCTAGTAAAAATGGATAGTTTTCTCAACTTTTTAAAAAATTCTTCTTCTTAGATACACATGACAGTAGAGTGTATTTTGATATATTATGATGAAACAGTATTTTTAAAGTTGAAAATTCCTCTCTTTGACCACAATATCCTTAAATTATTTTTCGTTAGTATATTGATATCTCTAGAAAAGTACAAATTTCAAGATGAAAGAAAACCAGAGTCCCTGGATTGAAATGGGTGCATTATTTCCTATTGGAACTTCTTCTACCTGAAGCCTCTTTACCGAAACCAGTTCATTTTCTGTAGGGACTTATAGTGTGGAAACCAGTCTGACTTTTGAACGTAGGCAGGATCAAGAATATTCAAATATATTTGGGCAACTCAAGCATGGCATTCATATTTGAGAGATGTCCCAGTGATGACCTCTGCAATGATTGGGTATGGTTTGAGTGCCATCAAGGTTTCATGCATTGAAATTTAATCCTCATTAAGAGCATGATACATTTTACATGATATATCATTGGGTACATTTTGATGACGACCTCTACATGTTCAGAGAGAAGCAATGAGCACAGGAGTTCCACACTTGTTTTCTTGTTCCTTCTTGTGGTCTTTATCTGGGATCTCCTGCAGATTATAATCCTGCTATTAGAATATTTAAAGATAAATTGACTATATTAAAATTGTTGAGTTTGTCTCCTCTCTCTGCCCTCAATCTCTGTGTGTCCTTAGAGTTTCTTGTAAGAAACATATTGTTGAGTCTTTTTTTAAAATCCATTCACTCATATGTGACTTTTAATGAAAGAATTTAATCCATTTGGATTTGATGTAACTATTAGTAAGTAAGGACTTACAAAAGCCAGTTCATAATTTGGTTTTGAGTTTCATTAGGGTTCTTTTTTTCCTCTTCCTTCACATTTTCTCTTGTTAAGAGACTAACTCTAATAAGTGTGTTTTGGTTTCTTTCTTATTAAGTTTTTCAATGACAGACTTTTGCTTGGTGACTACCTTGAAGCCTAAAAATTTATGTTATGACTACTACAAACTATTCTGAATAATAGAAACATAACATAATCTTTTAAAGTAAGACAGAAAAAGTAAAAAGGAAGAGAAAATACACTAATAAAATATTATACTTGCAATCCATACCTCTCCACACTTTGAATTTTTGATGTCCCAACTTACATATTTTCATATTGCCTATCTCTTAACACATTTATGTAGTTATTGTTCATAATTGTTTTGTATTTTAGTCTTCATAATAAATGTATCAATGGCTTATACATTGTGTTTACAATGTCACAGCATTTTCAATTTGTACAGTTACTCTTAGCAGTGAGCTTTAGACCTTCTTGTGTCTTCTTCTTAGAAATAACAGTTTCTTTCATTTTGAGGAACTCCCTTTAGCACTCCTTGTAGGACAGGTCTAATGGACATGCATCATCTTAGTTTTTGCTTGTCTGGAAATGTCTTTATCTCTCCTTTATTTCAAAAAAACAGCATTTCTATATGCAAGATTATTGATTGGTGGGTGCTTTTCTTCATTGCCATAAAAAATCTCAGGCCACACTTTCCTAGTCTGATAGATTTCTATGGAGAAGTCTGCTCTTGTACAAGTTGGTGCACCCATTTGTGGTTTTTGTGTTTTTTTTTTAATTCTCTGGCTGCCTTGAGAATTTTTAATATTCTCCTTGAGGTCTTAATGGCAATGTTACTTGGTTTAGACTTGTTTGGATTAAATCTAACTGCTGCTGTTTGACCTCCTTGTACCTTGGTGTTAGTATCTGTCTACAGCATTGGGAGTTCTCTGTAGCAATATCTTTGAATAGGTTTCTACACTTGAGCATTCTCAAGTCCATCTTGAATCCCAGTATCCTAAGCATTTGCTTTTAATGCTGACCTTTAGTTCTGATAAACTTTCTTTATTCATCTTCTTTTTTTTCTTCTTTATTCTCTGTGTATTTTCAAACAGCCCACATTCAAGCTCACTACTTTTCTCTTTTTTGTTTGATCTACCCTGCTGTTGATCACTTATATGCTGTTGTTAATTTCATTTATTGTATTTTTTGGTTCATTCAATTCTGTTTGGTTTTTTTTTTTTTTTAACTACTTGCATCTCTCTGTTAATTTTTTCTGTTAGAATTTTGAATTATTTCTCTGTGTTCTTTTGAAGCTCGCTGAATTTCCTTTAAAATAGCTCTGTTAAATTCCCTATCTAAGACTTTTGTCATATTGGATACTAACTGGTCAGTTTCTGGTAATTTATTTTGACATGTTAGAACATGCAGCAACTCCCTGAATGTTCTGGATGTTTGTTGATTTGTGACATAGTCTGCACATTGAAGAATTAGGTATTTTATTTCAGTCTTTATAATCTGGGAATTTTTGACTGTATTTTCTTAAATTCAACTATGCTATTTCTTTAATCTGTGTCTGTAGTAACATCTGCTGTTTTAGCAGTCAGTGATGGCATAAATACAAGTTTGCTGTGGGTTTGCTTTGGTATTTTGTCAATATTTCAGCAGAAGAGGACAATTCAAGTCCAGGTTAGCCCCTAATCTCTGGTTGTTGTATTCTGAATAAATTAGGTAAACATCAAAAAATACTAGTCTCCTTTCAAGTCCTCTGGGGCAAGGGAAGCACAAAGATTCATCATCAACATGCACTTGCCTGTGATTTAGCAAAGCAGAATTCTTTTCTGCTCTGGGAAGAATTACCTTGGAGTGACTAGCCCCAAGCCACTATACCAGACCTGTGGCCATGAATGCCATAATTCTGTCACATCAAGAGTCCACATCCCACTGATATCAGTACAGTACTAGGTAAGAACAAGACACACCCTTTATTGGCTTTCTACTATCTATGTGTGTTTGTGGGCCAGAGCACTACAGTCCGTCAGGTTAGATTGTACTTAATGACTGAGGCCACATGTGTCAATCTGACACCAGGCTTGTTTAAGAGGCTCAACTGTAGGAATTGGCCTATGGAGTGTGAGTTTTTAGAATCTGCCCATTATTCGGTTGAATAAGTCTGGACATGAATTCCAAGGTAGCGTTGTGCCTAGTATCATGTTATACCCTCAGTAAATGGAGTTTTGCTGCATATGCTCTGCTGCCAAAATTTTCAATAGTGTTGGTGAAGGCAGTGCCCTGACCTCCAAGTCTGTCACTAAGCTAGGTTGTGCTGGCATCTCAAAAGCTGCAGGAACCTGCACAGTCCATGAGTCTGGCCAATTCTAACAAAGAAAATAATTTAGCAGGCCAAAACTTGACTCTGATCCACTGGCAAAGGGGTATTTGTCTAATGTCAGGCACATCTCCAGGCTAGATTTTGCAGGATCTGGCCTAGGCTTAGTGTTCTTTTATGTCTTTCTAGTGCTGGGTCTCAACATGGTACATCTGACACTAAGCCCCAAAGCAAAATCTTGTACTGCCTTTCATGCCCTTCTTCCCAAGATGGAGGAGTCTTACTCCATACTTTACCTAAGTGGAGTAGGAGTGGTAGAGTGGTCCTTTGACAACCTTGCTATTGCATTTGTAGCCTCTTAGCTTGCTACAGGAGTCATCTACCTGGAAATAGGTTTTACCAAGCCATGTGTAGTACTGGGTTTCAGGTCTAAAGCCTGAACTTAATTCCTTCTCTCTCCCTTAGATTGAAAGTGTCTCTGTCCCAGCATAGCTGCATAGAGTTAGGGAAGGAGTGATATGAAAATCTCTTTTCTTCCTGACTTTTTCAATCTTTTTTTCCTTATTATTATACTAAAACCAGTCACTATGGTCTTACTGGGTTTTCTTAGTTCTTGAGAAAGTAGTTTGGTGCTTTACTAGCTAGCTATTTAACTTGGTGTATCTGTGGACAGAAGGTTGCTGGAGAATCTAGCTCAGCCACTATCTTACTCCAGCTCCTCTCATTTGTCCAACATTTGAGAATTCAGTGATTTATGGTTTAGGGTACATAAAATTGCAAACAGTTTAGTCAATACACTAAGGTATTAAATTAATTTAACCTTAAAAGTCAATATTTTGTCCCCCTCAGTCTACTTAAGCAGCTCACATCCAGATAGACAATGAATTTTAAGTTTACTACAATCTGGTGTTTCTGTCCTGTTATTTTATACAGGGCAGAACTTAAGAGTGATGAACTCAGATATTGGGTGGCATAATTTTCTGAACAATAGTATGTGTGTGTGGCATTCCTTCTCTTGACTTTCTGTAGTCTTTGAATCTTCATCTGAACTTGCTTCTTGACAGTGATGGCTATGGTTTCCAATTCTATTCTAGCAAGCACATTCTCCTCCTTTGGTCAATGACATTGTTTGCATCTGTTTGTGTTCTAATTATTTCTTTGCTCTACTCCTTACCTATTTCACTTATCAAATATTTATTGAGTGATTTGTCTATGCCAGAAATGTTTCTAGAAATTTATGATTGAGTGTGAATACAAAATCATGGTCCCCATCATGAATAAACTGATGGTTCCAACTTGTCAATGAAGCTAATGCTTTTGCAGAAGAGGCTTCAAAGATACGTTTGCTCTTCTCTCTTTTCCTGTATATGAGGGCTCATCCTTCCTCCATCTCTAGCCTATCCTCCACACAAGCATACTATGAGAAGCTGTCTTATAAGAAAAGGGCCCTCATCATACACTGAATCTGACAGTAATATAATGTTTGACTTCCTATGCACCATAAATGTGAGAAATAAACACCTCCTATTTTTAAAAAGAATTCAGGATAAAACCTTTTGTTCTCGAAGCTGACCAATGCAAAAATTAGTACCAGAAGTGGGAGGTAGCTGTTAACAATACATAAAAATGTAGAAACAGTTTTGGAATGAGGTAATAACTGGAAGAGTCTGGTAATGGAAATGAGAAAAAAGGTCTAAATTCCTACAATTATTATTTTCAATTTTAGTGAAGGCTCAGAAGGATGGGAGATTGGTATGGAAGCTTCAATGTACATGGTGATTACTGACAAGACTGTTATCAGAATCTTGTTAGAAATAAGAACAATAAAGGTCTCTGTGGTTAGGACTATGCTAGAAATGAGGAACACATTACTAACTACTGTAAAGTCCATTGTTGGGGGAAAAATATCAAAAACACTTGATTGAATGGTGCTTCTGTCCTATTGTTTTATGGAGGGCAGAACTTATGAGTGATGAACTCAGATATTGGGAGGCATAATTTTCTGAGCAATAGTATATGTGTGTGGCATTCCTTCTCTTGCCTTGTTGTAGTCAACATGGAAAAAGAGTATAAATGAATAATAGAATTTGTAACTCAATGGGAGGCAGAACTTGAAGCACTGGAAAATTTTCAGTCTGATCAGGTTGGAAAAAAAATGAGAAAACTTATTTGGATGAGCACACCAAGAGTGTGATCAGCATATATGTCATAAGGAGACTGGTATGTGGAGAAGGAAGACTGGTGCATAGTTCTCATGAGAACTATGGGAAAACGACCCCAGAGATATTCTGGAGACACTTAATGCTGCCAGTCTCATCCAACACCCAGAATGAGAGGGCTTAAAGATAATATAGTTTAAAGGGATGGTCCCAGTTCCATCTGGGATTTGAGAACTTGCTATGCAGGGACAGATGCTCTACAGAGCCTAGCAGAACAAGCCTGATATGCTTCTGCTGTGGCTCAGGGGGCTGAAGTCTGACTTGGGCTTGATATCTAGGAAGCACAGGATGTAAACCATGGCAGCATTTGCATGAGTTTGACTGTCCTAATAGATTACTGATAATCAGATGCTCTCTTTGGCAATAAAAACATGAAAGGGGAGGGGAAAGAACATCTAAGAAGAATATGACAAAATAGGTCTGGGGTTGTGGCTCACTGGTAGAGCGGCCGCCTAGCACATTCCAGGCCCTGGGTTCGATCCTCAGCACCACATTTTTAAAAAAAAATTAAAAAAACAAAGGTATTATGTACAACTAAAAAATAAATATTAAAAAAGAAGAATATGACAAAATAAAGTGTCACACCTAAGTCTGCATCCTCACTGAAGTGCTAATAATGATTCCAATACCTTGACAGAGGAGACTCAGCTTATTTTCTAAGTGTACAGAGAAGCCTGACACCTCCAAATAGGTCTGCCTCCTTAAAGTATTTTTTTAAAGGAAGGGAAAGAGAAAATTTTTTAATATCTATTTTTTAGTTTTCGGTGGACCCAACATCTTTGTTTTATTTTTATGTGGTGCTGAGGATCGAACCCAGGGCTCCGCGCATGCCAGGCAAGAGCTCTACCGCTTGAGCCACATCCCCAGCCCCCCTTAAAGTATTTTAATCTCAAAAATGAAGCCCAATGACTCTGCAGAAGCAAAGACTCCAGAAAAATACTGCTGCTTCCTTATAACTTAAGTAAACCAAGTTCCACTTCCAGAAAGATAGATTTTATTTTGTACTTTGCTCTATTCTTCCAAGTACTACCAAAATACCTGGATTTATTTTTTATATATAATAAAACCATAGGAGATTCTAAAAGATGGGGAGAATGAGGTATTAGGAACCAAGGATAATACAAGATGGTGAGTTTTGTTTTATTTTTGGCTTAAAAGTCACAGACACGTAGCTGAAGATACCAGGAATAAAGAAATGCCAATGGTCACGGATGAAAAAAGTCCCAACAAATGCCTATTGTTTTCAATCAAAGGACCAGGAAGCAGAGAGGTTGGACAGACAGAAATTCGTTGACAGCCAAATACCACAGAAAAAGCCATGACCTTAAAAGTGGAACTTAGACCTCCATGCTGTAAGGCAGAAGGATGACGCTCCAACCTTTCACCAGGTAGAGTGAGAGAAGAACTAGAGGGATGAGCCCCTCACTTTTTCCTCACTGTATGTGATCACTGAATAACAGGTAGGGATCCTGGATCCTGTCACAAACTAGCCATGATAAAGCACTCCTCCTTCCACCCTGGAGACCACTTGGGAAGCAGTAACAACATTCTTCCACCTCATAGAAGAATGGTTTCTCTTCCCCTACACAGAAGTGTGGAAGTCTAAGAGGGGAGCCAGAATGTGATCCCACACAAAGCAGTAAGAAATAAGCCTCATGAATAAGGGGGCTTATAATCCAGAGAAATTAATTTCTTGCAGTTCTGGAGGCTGTAAGTGGGAGATCAGGATGCCTGCTGGTGGGGTTCTGATAAGGGCCCTCTTATGCAATGGAGGCAAGGTGTCCTCTCATTGTGTCCTCAGTGGGAAAGAGGAGAGAAAGGAGTGTGAGGAATCCTAAGTCTACTCATCTTTTTATTAAGGCACTACTGTTGCCACACAATCTCCACCTGCTTTACAAATGGCCCCCTTCAAAATACCTTCATATTGGGTTGAGATTTCAATGGATGAATTTTGGAGGAACACATTCAGTCTGTACCACCAACCAAGAGAAGCAATAAAACCATACCAAGATGCCTCACAATCAAATATCTGACAATAAAGACAATGAAAATCTTGAAAGATCAAAGGAGTTTTTCTATGGGAAGGGGCAATATAAATGAAAGCAGAAAGCATCAGAAAAACATGAAAGCCATAGGAAGGAGCACTTTATTTTTAAAGTGTTAAAATAAAAGAACTTTCAATACTGATTTCTGTATTTGGTGAATTTATTTTTCAGGAATGAAAGGAATGCAAAGATGATATGAAGAAAAACTAAGGGAATTTGTCAAAAGCAGACCTAACTTCAAATAATGACTAAAGGCAATTTTCCAATCTTTAAGAAATTGTTTTTCAAAATCTTGAAACAAGAAAGAGGAAAAAAAAAGAATAGAAAATACATGCCTAGCAAGTCAATATTTACTTCATTTCCAGACATTTTAGTCCTTTGATGATATTTGGCATTATTTCCACATTTCAGAAGAAGGAATAAAAGCTAAATATAATTGGATGACTCTTCTAAGGCCGTACATTTATAAGCATCAGCACAGTTAGGAAATATGAGACAGAGGGGGCGGGGAGGGGGAGGGAGGGAGGGAGGGAAAGAAAGAAATAGAAATGAGGGATGTGCCTTGTTCATGAGAAAACTTTTAATTAATTCCATACATTTACGACAGTACTGGAATATAATTTGCTATTATCTGTAAATGTTATTTAGGTTATTTAGACAGTTTAGGCTTTTGTAAATAAGGACCAAATCTCGTTATTTGGCACTAACTCCAGATAACTCTCAGACTGCTGAAGTTTTAGTTTTGTTGCTATTGTTGTTGTTGTTTTGTGGTGTGCAAAGCATGGAAATCTTACCACATGAGTAAGAGCCAGATATAAAATGAGAAAGGGCAGTAGCTTGAGAGAAGGAGTAGCAGAATGAGAACCACTGCTTTGTATCCCTCTCACTCCCAGTACTGGGGATTGAATGCAGAGGGGTCTTCGCCACTGAACTACATTCCCACCATTATTATCTTGAGACGAGTTCCCGCTGAACTGTGCAGATAGCCTCAAACTTATGCTTCTCCTGCCTCTGTCTCGTGAGTCACTTTGATTACAGGAGCATGCCACCATGCCTGCAGGACTGCTGCTTATTCATGGAGCTTTAAATCCATTTTTCTCCTCCTCAGTCTACATAGGATCTTGGAAGAAGCCTGCACAAAAGAAGAACTCCAAAACTTAAGATTTTTAACTTTGTAGAAAATTCAAAAAAACGTTTTAGAAAAAGGAATTAATCTGCAGGAGGATCTTTGTCTGGAGATGAGGAGAAACAGAGTAAATGATTATGATTTTAGCCAAATAATTATTCAGAAAAAATATTATTTTCTTGTCTTGCTTGTTAATGTAACCCAAGATATTTCCCTTAATCATTTCCAGAAATAAGAACTTTTGCTTCTTCTCTGAGCCTCATTTCCTCCCACCCTTTAAACAAGTATATATCAGGAAAGTGAAGAAGCAAGAATGCAGGCCCTGGGCCTGGCTGCCTCCCAGACAATAATGGCCTTTTAAAAACAGCCTTGTCCTTGTCCCATCATCTCATCTGAAATAGTGAGGGGGTAATGATAACCGGAACTAGTTAGTAAGATGGTTATGATTAAATGGGATGCAGTAAATTCTGGGTAAATGTCCTCTGTCATACTCAGCCTTGGAAAGAATGAGTTGGTAGAATATTAATAGCCCCAAAGAGAGAGAACCAATATGCTTAAGGAAAGATTATACAAGTGGTCATATCTGGGATATATTTAGAAGGTAGAGTCAATTGAATTTGCTTATGAGCCATGTGTGAGGGAGAAAGAAAGTAAAGTGATACCCTATACGGAACAGTTTGTGAAACAACTATCATTAACTGAAAAAGCATTGGATGTGTTTTGTCCCCTTTCCTACGTTCCTATACTGAAATCCTAACTCCAGTCCTTCACAAAATGACTATACTTAGAAAACTTGTCTTTATCAAGATGACTAAGTTAAAATTAGCCTTTGAGGACTGGCCCTAACCCAATATTTCCTGTGTTGTGGTAAAAAGAGCACATTTAGTCACAGAGAGAAACAGTGGGGCTGCTTGTGCACAGAGGAAGCCCCACAGGAGGACACAGTAGAGATGACACTGAAATCAGAGAGGAGGAGAGGGTCTTGGAAAAACTGAACTTTCTGACAATTTAATCTTGGATTTTTACTCTACAAAGTTGTATGGAAATAAATTTCTTTTTCTAAGTCCACAAATTAGTAGTTTGGGTTTTTTTTTGTTGTTGTTTGGTTGGTTTTTGTTTTTGTTTTTGTTTTGCAATCATATTACGAGGTGGAAATCAAGTCTTTTTGTGAAATGAAGTACAAAATACATATTCCAGGAAAGTGGGTTGCTTCAGGGCTTTTACTCACCTAAAGGTCCCCAAGAGCATGCTGCAGATTTGCTCAATCTTCAACCCCACCTTTTTGAGTCTTTCCTCTCAACTCTTCCATAACCTTGGTTTGGTAGTGTCTGCTGAGTTCACAGGTGATATTTTTCTTTTATGACACTTTAATCCCATTCATGCATTGCTGACACTGAAGAAGGTCAGGAAAACCATGGCCCTGTGCTAGGACCCACCAGGCCAAAGCCCTCCACTTCCATAGCCGCCCACACAGGATGTGAGCACATCCTTCCGGCTCTTCTCTATGCTTCTTCTCTTTCAGTTTCCTTTCCCACCTGAAGGTCAACCACCAGCCACCTGGTGAACACCACTCTTCTCCAGATTTCCTTCACAAATAGAGAAAGAAGTAGCCAGAAACATTCATCCCTAGTAACATAGAGGGACCTCCAGACACAAATGTTCCCTGCCTCTCATAAGACCCATAAGCACAGCTAGAACCATTCAGCTTTCCCCGCAGGCAGCAAAGTGTCAACTACATCTACAGTCCCTTTCATAATATAGTCATAGCTGTGCCAGCACAGCACAACAGCACATTCATCCTGCAAGAGTCATATTATCTGTAGTCAATACCATTTTTTAGAATATTCTCTGCACCCTTACAGAGAGGGCTGCAATAGACACTCATGAGCAGAGCATAAGACCCAGTCTTCCATAATGGACAGGGCCTTGTCTTTAGGAGCTCCAGTCACATGAGCATCCCTACATTACCTCCAGCCAAACTCTCCTTTAATTACCACCAGTTCTGCAGTAAACAATCATTGAGAGGTAACAGGGATTAAATGAAGAAAAGCATCTGGTTAGAAAAATCTTTGTAGATTTCTATGAAAAAAAACAAGCCAATAACTACTAGATATAACAGAATCAAGAGTAGAAGGATAGAGATCAGCAATGCAAATACCCAAGGAAGACCTATTAGAAACATAATACCTTCTTACCAAATTTTGAAAATAACACATAGCAAAGAATAAAACAGAAAACAACTTGGAGATTATCTAAAGGACTTCTACCCAAATGCACGAGAAAATAAACCAGATTCAAGATGATAAACAAATAGAGGGAGTATTGGTTTAGAACATAAAATATCAACAAATAAAATTCAGAAGGAGAGCAGGATAGAATAAGCATCAAATACTGTAGATAAAGTTCTGTGTGGTAACGACTGCTCAGAGAAACTGTGTATCTGATTAAAACAGAAGGTGAATGCAATGCAGTGTAGCTACTGAAGGTGATGTCAGACTCTCTATTCAACAATTATGGCCAATTAGTATTTTGCTCTATTCCATTACTTCAGTACATTCTCAAATTTGGTAGGAGCTTTGAAGAAGTCTGATAGTCTTGAAAGAGTGCATTACTTCCAGGAACTGTGTATTCCTGTTGCTCTTCTGTGGAAATCCCATGGTGGTTTCTGTGACTATTTCAGCTGTCATAACCCACAAGAATTATAATAAGCACAGTATGTTTAGGATATTTGTCCCTACAACAATATTTTCCTTATTAGAGCAATCCAGTGAACCTTGGATAATATTTTTGGGTTTGAGGCAGCTGTGGAAGTTCAACCTTGCCCTGGGCCTGGTGGGTCTTGGCACTGGACAGGTGATTCTATTGGTGGGTCCCTTTTCCTAATCTTGTGTTCACTGAGATATGTATATTCATATGTATTCATGTGGTTTCCTAAACCCTTACAGACTTGAACAGGAATGATCTGGATATTATCAAAATTCATCAGAATATTATACACTTGGGAATCACGTATCTTGGTGGATAGAGTTTGGGCTATAATAACATTCAAAGGTATTGACCATTTTCTCTTTTTCTATAGGATCAGGGCTGACATGACTATACACATTTGTGTGTGTGTGTGCGCGCGCACACACACACACACACACACAAAAAAAAAAAAAACCAGCACAAACATAACATACAGTGTAAGACAGAGTTATACAATATCAAACAGACTAAATTCAAATAATGATGAAACTTTAATTCTAATATTTGTGCTGAATGGTCAACCAGTTTTCTTCAACACCATTGCCCAAGTCGCATATTGCACCTCTTAGAAAAGAGACACTGGGCTGAGGTCCCAAAGAGAAAGCAGGGATGCAAGGCATGCTAGTGTGTCAGGTGTGAGGTCACCCAGCATGGAGCTCAAAGGCACCACTGTTCTGCTCCTCCTCCAGGGAGCTGCCTGGCTTCCCCAGCAGAGACTTGGGAGCAACTGCAGATCCTCCTCCAAGATGCTGGTGGTCCTGCTCACAGTGGCCTTGCTGGCCCTGAGCCCAGTTTGGAGCTTATATAAAGGTATAAGAAAAGGGGTTGGGGGCATCTCTGTCTCCTGGGGCTTAGACCATCCTACAGCAGAGGGAGGCAAAATTATGAGAAACATGGAACATCAGAGTTTTTACAAAAAGTATAAGTCATGTCTACATTCCATGTCAAAGCCTTAGAAATTAAGGTACATTTGAAACAGGAAAAAAAATCTGTTTTGACCAGAGGAATGGTAAGGTAAATTTTCCATTTGCAGAAATATCTTTCTATGCCGTGAATAATACACATGAAGGTGGGAAGACTGATACAGGGAATTCTAGTTGCAAAGACATCAACTAGATGCTGGCAGCCTTGCTGTACTGTGGATATGGGAAAGATGAAGGAGATACTCTTACGTAACTGTGCTATTTCACAGAGTCATGAAATAAATTTGACTCTCTGCATAAGAGATAATAATATCAGGGCCCAATTTTTTATTAATCTCCTACAACATTCAACATTTCATTGTGCTGTGAGCAGTGTTTAACATTGTTCCCAATTGTTTGCTGCTCTTGGGAAAGCATGTTAGTATAAGCAAAAAAATATACTGAGGAAAAAATATACTGAGGAAAATGGCTAAAGGAATTCTAAAATAAATCATTGAAACACTCAGAATACTTAACAAATACCAGCACTAAGGTATGAGGGATGCTTGAGAGGACCAAAAGGGCTTTGATTGCTTACTGGTTTAAATTTAGTCTGTTAATTTGTACCATGTGGTTGAGATGCAGTGTAGCAACCACCCAGCCACCCCCTCAAAGCTTCCTGTCTTGCCAACAACAGCATCATAGACAATGACTAAGGGGTTCACTTATGGGATATCCAGGTTGGGGTTGGAAGTGATCTTTCCCTATAGGACACCTATGAGACCTGAGATTGGTGACGAACTTTTCACTTTATCCTGTTCTCATTTCTTAGATTCCAGCTATGAAGACTCTTATTCCCTATCATCAGGTAAGGCCCAATTCATGCTCAGCCAAACTTCTTTTCCTCACGAATGTCTTAGTTCTCCAGTGTCTTCTTATCATCATTTACTTAGGTTAGTAATGAATGAGTGTCCCCAAAGACATACGTAAATATTCTCCAACCTTGATTCTGGGGACCAAGAGCACTGTCTTGAACAACTGACAAGCCTGGCTCCTTGGTAACAGGTTTATTTTTCTCACTCCCTCCCACAAAAGTGACCGCTGGAAGATAACACACAAATACACAGTGTCCTCATTCTGATTCCTATGTGGTACAGAGAGTCCCTCAACAACTTCTTCCTTCCCCAATCATCCCTTTCAGAATTATATGGTTTCATGATGAAATGCACAGAAATAAGTATCTCTGTATCTTTTTTCTGGATTTCTCCACTCAGCTGTGTGTCACAGGTAAACAGTGAACTCCCCCATCAACTGTCACTTTGTCTTTCTCTTCTCTCCCTCAAGATTTCTCATTGTGGGTCTAGGATGCTGAATAAAGTAACTCATTTCAACATTTTGGCTTAGATATCCAGACTTGGTTTCACAGGCAGCAAGTTAGCACCATGTTGCAAAATATAACTGGTGACATAACTGAGGTTTATAATCCTTTCACTTTGCTTCTCCCTTGTCCTGGGGAAATAATTTCTGGGAATGGCAAGGAAGTCAAAACTTTATTCTTCAACACATTCAAGGGTACATGACTGTCCCAGGAACACAGATATGAAGCTTTCCACATCATCCATATTTGGATTGAAAGGAGATCTGTATGAGGTTACTGTAGATACAGGAGAGGTTAGCTGTTCAGAGGCTAGTTCTGGGACACAGTGTCTGTGTGACAGGATCAGAGAGGTACACAATGAGGAGGTTCCTCTGCCACTAATGCCATCTACTCTTGTGCTGTACCCACACAGAGGCTGAGGACCCAAGCCAGAGCTCCGAACAAGTCCCTCACAGACCACCTCCTGGAGGACGCCCACCCAGACCTCCTGCTGATGGTGGAGATGACAATGAAGATGAAGGTGAAGGTGATGACTCAGAGCAGGGACCACCCCAAGGAGGCAATCAGCAGCCTCCTAAACCTCCTCGTCCTGGACACCAGCAGGGACCACCCCAACAAGGAGGCCAGCAGCAGCCAAATGGGCCCCCTTATCCTGGTAACCAGCAGGAACCACCCCAACAAGGAGGCCAGCAACAGTAGTCAAATTGCCCCCCTCCTGGTAAACAGCAGGGACCTCCCCAATCAGAAGGTAATTAGTAGCAACTTGTCCAATTACATCCCAGATGGCGCAAAGGGATATTCCATAAACAACTGTTCAAAACAAATCAACCCAATAATCTCGAACTCAGTGATAAATTTGATTTATGTTCGCTCTCCAGCAAAGGTGTGAAGTTCAATGTGGCAACCAGTCATTTGGGTGTACTTTGAAATTGTATGGTCTTGAACCATTTCTAAATACCTCTATTCAAGATATTCTTGGGTAGAGTAGTAAGACTTTTCTTTTTAATAAATTCTCCAAGGAAATCATTTCAAGGAGCACTACCCCAAAATGTTATTCTTCCTAATAATTATCTACTTTCACTGCTGCTGTTTTTAAGAAATGGAGCTGTGTTCTTTCTTTGGTCCTTACCCTCTTTTTTCTGTAACTCTTTTTTTTAATTATTATTATTTTCATTTTTCCTTCCTTTTTTATAAGCACTAGTCTGTGCTTTTCGAACAGAATCAAGACATTAACAAAGGTCAGCTTCTCTGAAGAAAAGCATTTCTATAGAACAAAGACAGCCAGCTACATGTTTCGCTGCCATTACACAGCTCAAAGCAGGAAAAGAAAATATTTACAAAATACAAATTTTTTAATTTTTTTTTTTTTTTTTTGGTTTGGTTTGGTTCTTACCCTCTTGCTGGGACTCAATGACTTCCTATTTCCTTTTTCCACCTGGCCACTCTCAGTTCACTTCTATCTCACACCATGGCTCTTGGGTCCATTTTTCTTGCTAAATGGCATTCAAGTTTATGATCCTAAATGTCTTGTAGTCTTTTAATGCTTACTAGCAAATCAACCCAACCTTATGCCAAAAGATAATACAACTGAACAGAAAGGTAAGAAGCCAAATCTGATGGCATATCTCATTCTACCACCTATATCCCTCAGCAAATGTCACAATACCATTTCTTTTGGACATCCTCTTGGAATCACTTATACATACATAAGCATGTTGTTCCCTTTTTCCTGCGAGGCATACCATAAATTATATGTAGACATATCTGTTATTCCTTTCAAATAACACACTTCTTTGAAAGCTTTCAAATCAGTTCGTAGAGTTATACAGACCTTCCTAGCAACTTTCTCTTTTTTCTCCCTCTCCTTTCTTCCTTGTTTCATTCCCTCTTTATTTTAGACTTCTTTCTTTCTAAATGTGTTCCTTTCTCTTCTTCTCCTCCCTATCTTCTTGTCTACCATTTCACTTCCTCCTCCTTCCCTCTCCTTATTCTTCTCCTTCTTCTCATTTACCTTCTTCTTCGTCGTCAACTTCTTTATTTATGATTTTGCCAATTTATAATATTCCATTGTTTGTCTGTACCATAGTTTGTGAAACCTAACCCTGTTGTTTGAATTTAAGTTGGTTTAAATTTTGCTAACTTAGATGTAACTTGCAAGGATACTCTTGGTAAATATATCTTTGGTCATTTCAATAACAACTAAAAGATAAACAATCAAGACATAAATTTTGTTTCTTTATCTTAAAAAGCAACAATTTAGAGAACATTATGTGCTTAGATGCCTAGTAAGAGTGAATATAAAAATTTAGGATTCAAAGGTTGGGATGAGAAAGGGAAGAGGCCCAGGAGGTGGGCTCTTGCATGCCTCTTCTCAGTGATGCCAGAGAGACTTTAGAATAAAACCTGTATGTCACATCTTCCCTATAACCTTCTTTGTTTTGTTTTTGTTTTTTACAGAAAGTGAATGATAAGATGATGTCCCTAATGAAGTTATGAATAATGTGATCATAACTGTATTTTCAATATCCCAATAAACTAATCAACATACAATTTCTGGTTTCAGTACCTCTTTTCTATGTGTGGGTGAGCCTGAAATTTTAGAGTCTTAGGCATGATACCAGAACATCCAGGACCCCTTCTGATGGTTGTCTTCAAGAAGTCTCTCCTTATTCACAAACCACCTGTCACATGAAAGAGTTCCATTTTTTCCTTGCCTTCTAGGATTTTATGAGACAAATGAAATTTCTAAAATTGTTTTCAGAATATTTACTAATATTATTATATTTTAGGGGGAAAAGGAATAGAGACAAAAGTGAAGAAATTTCAGAGACACAGGAAACCTTAATATTTCCAAATAATCTTGCTTTCTTGGGAACTGAATGTGTTTCTAGCCTTCTTCTCCCTCAAATTCATTATCTTCCTTTTCCTTCATTGGTGTACATACAGTACCCTCCCCCAGTAGGTAACCACCATTCTTTAGTAAAACCTGTCTGGATTCATAACAGAGATACTATGATGGATTTTAAAAGATGAGTAATTTGGTTCTTTCCAGCATTTTTTTCTTGCCAGCTCTGGACTCCCAGAAAGCTAACACAATAACCAAAATTGTGACTAATAATGCTATACCAGGACATATCAGGATTAGGAATATTATGAATTTCATATAATTTCTGGAACACATATTAATAACATATATCTAATATTAATCAGATAAATCTACATAATTCAAAGGTTAAACTAACCTTTCCCTCCATTCCTCATTATCCAATCTACTACACTTCTATTCTTTCCCTCAACACCCCACCCTTATGGTGAGTTAGCTTCTACTTATCAGAGAAAACATTTGACCTTTGTTTTTTTTTGGGGGGGGGACTGGCTTAATTCACTCACGATAGTCTCCAGATCCATCCATTTGCTCATAAATGTCATAAAGTCACTCTTATTTATGGCTGAGTAAAATTCCAAGGTGTATATATACAATATTTTCTTTATCCATTCATCTATTAAATGGCAACTATATTGGTTTCATAGCTTATTTATTGTGAATTGGGCTACTATAAACATTAAATGTGGGTGTGTCATTCCAGTGTGCTGATTTGAACTCCTTTGGATATATATACGGAGGGGTGGAATAACTGGGTCAAATGGTGGTTCCATTCCAAGCAAGAGGCATCACAATACAAGATCTAAAATTATATTATGGATCTATAGTAACAAAGACAGCATGGTATTGGTGCCAAAAGAGGTAAGAAGACCATTGGAGCAAACTCACAAAAATACAGTTACCTTGGCTGGGATGGTGGCTCAGTAGTAGTGGGCTCGCCTAACATGCATGAGGCACTAGGTTCTATCCTCAGCATCATATAATTGTAAAATAAAGATATTGTGTCCCCCTAAAACTAAAAAATAAATATTAAAAAAATACAGCTACCTCATACTAGACAAAGTTGCCAATAATATACATTGGAGAAAAGATAACTTTTTCAACAAATGGTGCTGGGAAAACTGGAAATCCATATGTAGTAGAATGAAATTTGACTCCTATCTCTCAATGCTGCACAAAACTCAGCTCAAAGTGGATCCAGGACCTAGGTATTAGACGCGAAGTCCTGCATATACTAGAAGAAAAAGTAGGCCCAACACTCCAAAGTATTGGCACAAGACTACCTTAATAAGACCTCTAAAGCCCTAGAAGTAAAATCAATAATTGATAAATGGGGTGCCATAAAACAGAGTTGTTTTTCTTATCTCTTGTAATTTTTATGTATTACAGTTCTTAACTCCTAGTAACTTTAATTTTCTAAAGCATATGTTGTGTAATAGTATAGTTATTTAATGTGGCACATAATAGTTCATTAGCATACAGAAAAGTCTTTACTTTTTTTGTAGTAAAAAGCCAAAAGTGGATAAATATATATGTTATGGCTATGTTTTGTTATATTAGCTTATTTAGGAAAACAGAAACCATATTTTCATAAAAGTGACTGGAAGAGTTTGGAAATGAATGCTGTCAATAGCCGACATTACTAGAATCGTTAATTCTGATTTAGGTGAGGGTTATGAAGGAAAGGAGAGCATATAGAGAAGCTTTAGGACACATTGGGATTATTTAAGAGGCTGTGATCAGAAGTTCAGTAGAAATGATATTAAAGGCCATTCTGATGAGGACCAAGACAGTAATAAGGAACTTATTAATGGAAGGTATATAGTAAAGAATATGCTTGCTAAAAAGTGACTATTAAAATACTAGGCTGAGTGGTGTTCCTGCTCCACTGTTTTGTGGAAATCAGTTCTTAAGATCTATTAACTTGGGTATTTGGCAGTAGAAATTTCTACCCAATGTGTTGTGGGTATAGCTTTAGCTCTTCTCGACTGCTTATAATAAATTTGGGAAGAGATAAACAGATTAAAGATGAGATTCATCATTCAAAGGAAGGCAAAACTTTTGAGAATTGGAAAAAATCTCACGCTGTGAAAGAAAGAATGAGAAAACATGCTTGGCAGGGAACACCAGGAGTATGTCCAAGCAAATATTTAATAAAGAGATTTGTGTGGAGAGAAGCAAGGCCAATGCCCTTTATGGAGACAATGGGGTAATGACCATACAGGCCCTGGGGAGATTTCCAGTGACCATACTCCTATTTCAGGCCAGTCATTCCTTGGCACATGCACCACAAATATCCTGTTTGGACCCAACTCATTATTTTCTGGGCATCCACTAGTAATTGATCTGTTGGAATATGAAATAGTAATCATTTTCCATTCTGGGTAGATATACAGATGTGACTGTTTGGAATCCATTCCCACTTTTACCTGGCTTCATTTTTTTAAGTCATCCTCATGTTTCCTCACAAAATACCAGGATAGTATTCCCTTGAAATGAAGAAAAAGTGAAGGGAAATTAGAAAAATATTGATTGCAAAGACAAAATTGTCTTCATGTTAAAAAAGATCAATGGGGGCCTTAAAACTATTTTTCTACTTAGAGGAAAAGTCCTGAGACAAGGTCTTAACAGAGACAGTATAAGGAATCCCAGCTCTGATGTGCTCTGGTTTGAGGTTATTATGACAGGGAGGAATGTATTCCATGTTGTATAAGAACAATTGATGAACATGCAACACTTATCTCTCACATAAACTAATAAGTGTGTAAGTAATAAATACAAGCATTGCTGTAATGGTTCCTGAAATATATATTATGGGAGCCAAAAGGAACTTCCAGATAGATTTGTGATACCTATCTCATTTGAAAAGGTGAAGCTGGGTTTATACAAGACTATCCCAGTCAGTAGTAGAGCTAGAATAAGAATGCACAGCTTCTCATTTCTAAGTATGCACATCACTCCACAGGGAAAGGGATATTCAGAGAGAAAAACTTTCTACATTTCAATTGAACTGCTAAAATATTGACCCCCATCAGACTGACTAGTTATATATGTGCAATGTAAAACCTAAAGCATCCACTAAAAAGAAATCTATGTAAAAAGATGCACTTAAAAATACTCTAGAGGGCTGGGATGTGGCTCAAGCGGTAACACGCTCACCTGACATGCACGGGGCGCTGGTTTCCATCCTCAGCACCACATACAAACAAAAGATGTTGTGTCCGCCAAAAACTAAAAAAATAAAATAAAATATTAAAATTCTCTCTAAATAAATAAATAAAGATGTTGTGTCTACTGGAAAAAAAAAAAAAAAAACTCTAGAGAAGCCAAATTGGATAGCAATGAGATATGTCCAAGAAACACAAAACACACAGGAAGGAAACAGAGGAAATAATAATGAATAAATCATGAAGCAAATTGGCAGAGTTCAAGTTAAATACAAATAATTACATTAAAAATTGTCTAAAATAGTTGAAAATGGGGGTAAGGGTGATTCTAGATTATAGAAATATTAGATATTACACCATTACCAAATTCTACACAATACTTAAAATTGTACATAAGCTGGATAAATTTGTATTAATTATCATTTAATTTATTATCTTACATGATAAGATGTTGATATAAAACAATTAGTTTTGCAAAAGTAGTAACACTGTAGCTGCCCAGGATTCTTCCTCCTTTGCTATTCCCTGTAACACAGGGCTGACTCAAGAGTTTTACTCCTTCTAGAATCCACACAATTTCTAAGGGACCCTAGTCAAACTCATGGTTTTAAGTACCACTTAGACCAGGGCCAGTCCAAAGACTGGATGTCTCCAATCTGCAAATGTGGAACAAGCTCACCGTATAATTGTAAGACTTCAGTTTGTCATTTACACCATGGCATGCATATACTGCAAAATACAAATGCATACCATGATAACAAATTTTATATAAATTCATAAAATCTTCTTGCAAAATTCCTATTTAAACATTACCAATGTGTGAATAATTATCTCCATTCAACATAAAAATAAGTATGGTTAAGAGGCATAGGATCTTTCCTGTCTGTAGCTGCCTAAACATGTTCATATTCCAAATCCTAGAACTTGTAATTATATTAAATGACGTGATAAGGGGAAATTCAGATTACTGGTCATCTGACTTTCAAATAGAGAAATTATCATGCATTACCCAAGTAGGACCACAACAGGCTTTAATGTGGCAAAGGGAAGAAGTTTCAGGATCCAGGGAAGTAATGTGAGAAGATCAACCATTGCTGTACTTGAAGGTGGATGAGTCTGAACAATAGAGTTGCATGATAATTGATTTGTGTCATTTAAAGCAATTCAATTTGTATTCATAAGTTATACTAGTAATAAGGGAAATGTACTTCTATATGTCCAAGCCATTCTTTTCCATAACGCCTGTCAAGATATGGAGTCAGGGTGTAAAAAATCTAATGGTGAAGAATAGTTATTGTAGCAGTAATCCAAAACAATAAAACAATCCATTCTTTCATAAAATAAAAACAAATCTCAAAATGGAATCTAAAGAAACATTGAGGATACCTACCCCTCCCTGATCTGTGCACAATTCCATTCACCCAACTGCTTCTCCTCAGCTATCTTATGTGCATTGAGTTTTCTACAGTTATGCAGTCCTCCTAACTGTAATGGCAGGTTTGTTCTGTAGCTCAGGATCTTCTCAGCATGTGGTGAGAAACAGGGTGGTGGACTCAGCCGGTGGAATGTTTGTGTCATTTATTTTAAAAATATGGGGAGTAAAGCAAAGACAGAGAGAAATGAGGGCTTCCAGGGGGAAAGAAGAGAACTAATGCTGAAAAGATCAGCCACATTTTTTTCTCACTTGCCACTGTGACCTTGGAAATTAGCATGAATAGTGGGCACAGGAAAGAATAAGAGAATTTGGCTATTAGCAGGATAAGTAAAGAGAAAAGAGAAACAGTGAAATAAACAAATGAATACAAAACAAAACAAAAATAAAAACTCCAAAAGCTAAACTTTAAAAGGCAACACAAGGAGAAATAAAAAAAATTTAAATGCTAAAAATTAAAAAAAAAACACAAGTATGTGTATATGAACCAATCATTACAGCAAGAACACACACTAAATAAATAAATAAATAAATAAATAAATAAATAAATAAATAAATAAATAAATAAAAGAAGGGAAAGATTCTTAATAAAAAGTAATAGAATCATCTCCATTGAGGTGGTCACATAGTCAACAAGAATGGATGTTCATTGTCTATGCTCAAATGTCTTTTCTTACTGTTTCTTTTTGAACTATGCACTCGGGGGGAGAGAGAGAGAGAGAGAGACAGAGAAAAGGAGAGAGGGAGAGGGAGTGCAAGAGCAAGGGCTGGAGGTTGTTGGCCCCTTTCTCTTTTTATGTTGCTCAATGAGCTGCCAGTTGGAGTGGCCTCAGATTGAAGCAGTTTGCAATGGCTCTCACCAGTGTAAGGTAGGATGGAAAGGGAAGTATTGTCATTTGGAGTTTTGTCTGGGCAGACCTAATAAATGCACTTCCAGGGTCAGGATTCCATAGAGATGTATGCAAGAAGTTCTAGCCACTGGAGCTTAGGTCTAATCAGGCCTCAGGGACTTTGTTGAGTAACATCTGCTCTAGAGAGATTAGGTCAACACACCCCTAGGTCCTGGGACTTGCTGGTCTCTGTCAGAAGTCTGAATCTCAGGAGCCTCTCAAGAATTCTACTTATGAGGTAGGGGAGCCAGCCCTCACACACTCTGCTGCCCACAAAAAAAACAGCCTTCCCAGGCTTAGTCCCTGGGTGTTTTCACCCCCAACTGTTCAGATTCATGACCCCCTTCAACTGGTCACATGAGCTACCAGACCCAAAGGAGAAGCAATGAGGGCCCCCCTTCACTTTTACTACTTTAATTCCCTGGGTAAAATCTTCTCTGTGCCTGTGTAACTTACACTCTAATAGGTCTACCCTAGATGACATGAACAGTGTGGCAGTGTTTGCTATGATCTCCTGGCTCCGTGGCAGCTGCAGTGTGGCATCCTCAAAATGGCTCCTGCCTCAGCTCTCTGTGACCAGTTGAAAAACACCGAGCACTTTAAAAAAAAAAAAAAAAAAAAAAAAAAAGAGCCACATCCCACATCTTCAGCATATTTTTTTTTTTTTTTTTGAGACAGGGTCTCTAAGTTATGCAGAGTCTCACTGAATTGCTGAGGCTGGCTTTGAACCGGTGATCCTCCTGCTTCAGCCTCCTAAACCACTGGGATTACAGGCATGCACCACCACACACAGCTTCACACAAAGCACTTTCAGCCTGTTTTCCTTATCACAAATTTTTCTGTACCAACTTTGTACATCAGGTTTTTCTCTGTGTTCTCCTTCTCCTCTGTGGTGAATCAGCACTGCTGCTTGATTCCAATGTACTCTTTCTTCTTTGTTTAATGTGCCCAAATTTCTGTGTCTCTAAGATTCTCTGCCTAATATTGGATTTTAGGGAAATTCCTCTTTTACTCCTCTTGCTGAGAAGCAGGACTCTTGCTACTTGAATCCTGAGCCATGGAGCAACTAGGAATGCAGCTTTCCTCTACCCTGCCAACTTGAATCTCCTCCAGAATGGATATGCTTTGAAGAAAAAAATCACATAATGACCATTAAAGAGAAAATGAAAAGAACTCGGGCCTTTCCTGTGTCCACTCCTGTACACATCAGAATAAACAGCTGTGACATTACTACAAATCAGGAAGTGTGTTTTAAACATATGAATTAGAGCTTCCAGGGAAATTACTTTTCTTTGTACAAAGCCAAATTGTTATGAAGAGTCTTTGTTTTCCATTTCTATTTGTGGAATTGCATCTCTGGCAGAGCCTTAGGAGAAGGAAAGTTATTGGGACATTTATTGGAATCCTATATTACCAGACCACTTGACCTATTAATACTAGATCTTTGTAGTGATATTCCTGGAAATTAATGAAATCCATTTCTTTACTTAATTGCGGGCCAAATAGGTTTCAGGTAATTGCTTCAGTCAGGTTATGACTACATTTGGAGACAGGACCTTTAAAAAAGCAATTAAGTTAAAATGAGGCTGTATTTGTTCTAATCTACTCTGACTGACGCCCTTATATAAAGAGGACATTTGTACACAGAGAGACAGTGGGGATGCCTGTGTACAGAGGAAAACCCACATGAGGACACAGCATGAAGGTGCCCTTCTGGAAGCCTGAGAGAAAGGTCTAAGAAAAAACAATATTTCTTCCAACTCAGTCTTGGACTTCTAACCCCTCACTCAGTGTGTAAGAAATGCATTTCTGCTCTGTGTGCCACCCAGTCTGTGATTTTTTTTTTCAACATTATTGAACTAACATGGGAGTGGGGCTGGCAGGGGGCAAAAGGCTCTAGGATGTGAATATCAAAAATTCTTCTGGGGACAATCCAGGTAAATATACACTACCTTAAGCAAGTAGATTGCTTGTGGCTTCAATACTTTATGGAGCCTCAACTGCACAATACAATCTTGTGCTGTGCTTCAACCCACCTTGCCAAACTCAGTCATCTCTTTCAGATCTCCAGGAACATCTGTTTGGTTGTGTCTGATGAGTCCACTGGTAATATTTACTCTTTTATGAAAAGTTATCTCCTTCAGTCATTGATACAGATAACAATTATAGAAAGGGCCCAGCTGAGTGACATGTGGAAGAATCACATGCGCTGTGCCATCACCCACCAGGCCAAGTACAAGGCTTGCTGCCATCAGGACCTCCACTTCCACAGTGCCTACAAAGGGTGAGCATGTCTACCTTGTACTCCTTGTACTCTTTTCTTCTCTCTGACCTTTCTTTCCTACCTGAATGTCAATCATCAGACACCTGATAAGGATCACTGATCACCTGGTTCCCTTCTCAAGTAGTATCTGCAGAAATCAGACAATAAAAAAAAATATAAACTGTCATTGCAATAAACAGAGGAATCTGATAGGACCAATCAATGATTCTGTCTCTCATAAAGCCCACAGAACTCTTCACCTTTTGCAATGTCCATTGCATTTATATTCCCCTTCAGAATACATTCATAATTGTGGTAGGGACTAAAAATCACCAGCTTGGTCACCCTACAAGGGTGACATTATCTCTAGCAAATGCCATTATTTAGGAGAGCTTCCTACAAAATTCTCTGCACACCTGGAGAAAGGGCCAGAACAGATACTCATGTGCAAAACACAGGCCCAATGGTTCACACTGGACAAGGGGATCATCTTTACGATCATGGCCCTCCCTGATTTCACTCCTTCCTAAGTATCCTCAAATCATCACCATCCCAACACTACACTGAGCAGTCACACAGACTTGGAAGAGAATGAAATGACATCTGGTTATACTGATTGATTTAGATCTTCCATGAATAGAGTGAGCTAGTAACTACAAGGTATGACAGACTAAATAGCAGATGAGAAAAGGGCAAGCAATGCGGGTACCTGAACAAGACCCAGTGGAAACACAATGCTTTGTTACCAAATTTTAAGATAAAAAACAAACAAACAAACAAACAAAAAACATTGCTGTAATCTCAGTGACTTGGGAGACTGAAGAAGAAGGATTACAATTTTGAGACCAACCTCAGCAACTTGAGGCCCAAAGCTTAGTGAGAAACTATCTCAAAATAAAAAAATAAAAAGGGGGTTGGGGCTGCAGCTCAGTGACACAGGGCTTACCTAGCATGTGTAAGGCACTGGGTTTAATCCACAGCACCACATAAAAATAAACAAATAATGGCATTCTGTCTGTTTACAACTGCAAAAAAAAATAAATAAATGAATAAAAAGGACTGGGGATGTGGCTCAGTGTTAAGCACTGGGCTCAATTCCTGGTATAAAAGAGAGAGAAGGTGGAAAGGATGATGCTAGTGAAGAACAGAATAGACCTTGATTTAGGAGACTAAATAAAGGAATTCTCCCGAAATGCAAGGGCAGGGGAAGTTAGATACAAGAAGATAAATAAACATTGGGAGGATTGATTCAGAATATAAAATATCAACAAATCAATTTGAGAAAGAGAATGAGGGGGAATGATGTACCAGAATGTTTCAGAGAAAGTTCTATGTTTAATTCCCTATCCAAGAAAACAGTGTAAGTACTGAGAATAAGACAGAATGGTACTGCAATGTAACTGAATTTGAAATGAGCATCAGACTACCTTATTCAAGTGCATGGTGACAGCCAATGACTTATTAGTGTGATTTATTAATAATATTTCTTAGAAAAAATAATGCTGCAAACCAATCTTCTAGAATATTCCAAAAAAAGGAGAGGAAAATGGAAGAAGTAGAGATATGGAATACCATGTTTAATTCTAGGAAACATGTATTTGTGTTGCTATGCTATGAAAATCCCATGCCATCCCTGCTTGTGGCCACTTTTGCTTTAATATCCACCATGGATATCAATATGAACATAATGTTATTGGTCTCCTATGCTCTGTAACACCAAGGACCTCCTGATTACAGCCATGTCCAAAGGATCCTGGTAAAGCTTTCTGAGCCTGAGGAAGCTGAGGCTCAAACTTCTTTCACTATGTATGACTAGGAATACTAGAACCCCACTTTATTATTGAGAATAAATGACTTCTATGTCATCAGAGATATAAGCATAACAAGGTACATGAAAGATAGAGTTGAGACTATTATAACAGAGTTAATGTCCATTGTTATTTTTGGGTATAGGAATGTCATTGACAAAATACATATGTTTGTGCTATCTAATAGAGAGAGACAGAGAGAGAACAGGACAGTTTTATAAACTCAACAAGCAGACTGAAACTCAAATAAAGATGGAACTTCAATTCTATCATGGGTTGTACCTTTTAGAATAGGACAAATGCAATACTCCATGCACTTGTCCCCAAAGTTACATTTTTATAAGAATATTATGTAGTATCATTGAATTTATTTTAAAAATCCATGCATCACTAGTAAATTTTCCATTTTCATTTTTGAAATTGACAGTTTTCCTTTTTAAAAAAATTTAAGTGCAAAAATCAATTGTAAATTAACTTTTCTGCTTCTTCTTTCTTTCTTTCTTTCTTTCTTTCTTTTTATTTAGATGCTACATTCTACCTTTCATGGTAGCCAGAAAACATTGAGGTGACCCAATTATTCACATAGCAAAAACAATATTGATTGACCCTATGGTCTCTTTTCAAGTCTGCTTTATGGAACTCTTAATAAGAAATTTCATATTAGGCTTTTAAAAATCCTATCTGGGCCATTACATACTGATAAATATAATGCACCAATAAAAAATATGAGAGAAAATCTTGTCTAGGCTAGGAAGCCATGTAAATTAAGAATTTGCCATCACACTTTATAAGCAATACGTATAGATTTGGGTAAATTATTTTTTTTAATTCTGAAAATATTTTTAACTTTCTTGGGTCTTTCTTCTATAAGATTAACAAATTCTTAGAGCCAGATACCAGGCAGTCAAAGCTCTGGTAACACAGTCAATTTTTCCATTGTTTACAGTCCAGAGTTGAGAAGAAAGACAGGTAGACCTTAAGACTTAACTGCAGCACTTTAAATATGTCCCATTTTAAAGAGAATAAGTCTTTATGAAACTCATACAAATAACTGTATCACCATAAAAGAAAGAGAACACCCACTAATACTTTCTAAATTTTAGAGATCAGGTAAGGAATAAAAGTAAATGCTTCTGTTTTGTTCATAAAATGTATGCTACCAAATTACTGTAAGACATAGATAAATTTAAGAAAAACAGTTTTCTTAAATCCAGAAAATGATATATCAATGAACAAGCAGTTTTTTTAAGTCATAAAGAACTCATCATTCTTTTTTGTCAGTTTATTCAGTCCCACATAATTCATTCTTGCTCTGCTTGATGTTGGGTTAGTAATTTTATAAAACATTCAGTTTCTTCACAGGAAATGTATTAGAAATTCACAACCAGTCCAAATGTATGTATAGTCTTAAAATTATCAGAAACATATACTTGCAGGAGTTCTTCCTATAAATGACCTTGAAGATGAAACATTTTAAGATCATAATTGCTTGCAAAAGCTTTCAGGAAAGAATCAGAATAAAACAATTAATTGCAAGTAACAAAACTTAGAAGTTCCTGGTTAGGGATCTGAAAGGAGCTCATCATAATGCAATTGACAAGGAAATTTGGTTATGTGTGTGGTATAAAATAGTTTAACATAGTAACTGATATGAGTGATAATATTATAACAAGTCATATTAGATTTTTAAGAATTTCAAACAACTTCTAAACATATCTATATAACTCAAAGAAAATCAAACATTATTTCTCATTTGACAATGTTGCTCCTGCAAATTTAACACATCAAATAAACTTAATTAGTTTACAATCTTTCTTTTTATAAGGAGAGAGAATATATTCTTTGGGGATATATTTCAATAGCCCTGTGGAATCTACCCAAGTTACTGTGAGGAAAAACAACTGAATTTAAAATTTGATTTAGCGAAGTTATCTAAAATGCCACAAAGTTAAATGGGATCACATGGCACTGTGAAAAAATACAAAAGTAACAAAATATTTTAAAGGCAAATGAAACAAGTTACAGAGATTTAAGAAAAAATTTGCTGTTTTAATACCAAGAAATCTTACTTTTCTTAAGTGAACAAGGACTCAATGAAATACCACAGGAAGCACAAGTAATATAAAACACAAAATTTTTGTTGCCTAGGCAAATTGCTTGAAAAATATAGAAAAACTCTACATTTTTTAGACCAATATTTCAAGAGAACTTTGTCATTTATAACAGAGAGAACACCAGCTTCTCGCTTTCTAGCAAAATACTTAGATATAGTGAATAAGAAAATGAATAACACTGTGCACACAGTGGGGTCACTATTGTATAAAACATTGTACACAGAACGAGAGGACAAAACAAAATGCCAATAGTAGTTATCCCTGGACAAATAGACTACAGAGGATGAGTGGTATTTTCTTTATACTTGTTTATATACTCAAATTTTCTGTGGTCCTGTTTATGAAGTATCAGAAAGGAATAATATTAACTTGGATATTAACACAAGGCAATTAAGCAATCTCCTCCCTCCTGAAATAAAGCCACTCTCAAAATGCAATTCCAGTAAACATTTATTGAGCTCACGTAAAGGGGACATAGTCAAGAAATACCTCCCTCCCATCTGTACACAGTTCACTCCCTTTAGCCCTCACTTCACTGTCTCAACTATTTCCCTCCAACTGGGTACTTCCCATGTTTCTTTAGTTTTCTACAATTGGGCAATATCCTGTACTATAGTGGTAAGCTTCTTCAAACGATGAGAATCTTCTTAGAAAGTGTTCATGGCTCCAGCTCATGGAGAACATGCTTCATTTTCTAAACAAAAAAAAAAAAAAGAAAGAAAATAAGTCTCAGGAGAGACAAAGAGAAACAAAAGAACTAGTTCTCAAAAGATCTGCCCCATATTTGCTTACTAGCCACTGTGACCTCGGGCATAGGACTAACTGAACATGGCACCTAGGTGAGAAGTTTATAAAACAGGACAGAGTGCCAGAGTCCCACTTCTCCAGTCTTTCCTGGAAAGATTTTCAAGATTAAAAAAAAAAAAAAAAAAAAAAGAATCCCTCGAAGAGCAAGAAATCAGAAAAGAAGCAACAATCTTTGGCCTTGCCTGCTCTTCTAATCATGGGCTCTCCATATTAAACAGAATTAACATTTGATAGAAATAACCAATAATATTTCTTGTTCTTAAAAATAAAATCTGCAAGGAAATTTCTCCTTCTATTAAAAACAGAAGCTCCTTAGTTTATGAGTAATTGCCATAGTCAGAAACCATCTCTTGAAAGGCAGGTGTTGAAAGAGGTGGGATTCAGTATACTAGCAAAATTGACCAGATGCCCTCAGGCATGACACTCCTCCTTGCCTTGTAGTAAAACAGGAAAATTTTCCTGGTGTGTGTGGATTTTCAGGTAAGAAGGGCTGTTGGACATTGTTAACTTATTAACTAACTACCATGGTTTAGGTAGTTAGAGTACAATGCTGAGATATTGTTTTATTGCACAAATGAGGTCCATTTTAGGAAAAAGACAGTGTTAGAGCAAGAATTTAAAGCCAGACAACCATCCCCTTTAACAGGCCCTTCAGCATCTATTAAAAAACAGTTTCTAGATTCTTCCAACTACTCCCAGTAATCCCTGAATGCATTTAGTACAGTGTTAGAATACAAATCTCAGTAAATGTTAGGTATTATTTGTAAACATAAAAGCAAAATTACTTAGAAATCTTCTTTCATAGGTAAAGTCTAAGGCTCTTTTCTAGCAAAATTCAGCTATCCCTCAAAACTATTGGGGTTTACTTGTGGGGGCAGAAAGCACTGAAATCCTATGATGCCTTCACTAAGTGGCAGATAGGGAAAAAAAAGAAGGTGGATGGTGAGAAGGAGTGGGCATAAAGGACCACTACTCAAATCATGAAGACTTTAGATCCCCCTTTCTCTTGTTCAGTCTAAAATGACATTTTTTTTTTAAAGAGAGAGAGAGAGAGAATTTTTTTTTAATATTTATTTTTTAGTTCTCGGCGGACACAACATCTTTGTTGGTATGTGGTGCTGAGGATCAAACCCGGGCCGCACGCATGCTAGGCGAGCGCGCTACCGCTTGAGCCACATCCCCAGCCCCTCTAAAATGACATTTATACTTACAAAAATTTTCATTCGCAAAGATGTCGTACAGAAATACATCATAATCACCTGGAAAAGAAACAGTCGTGATTAACCATATCCTGTCACCACATCTGTCAACCCACGGAGACACCAAGGAGCTGCTCCTCTTTAGAGTAGCCAGCGGCTGATTCCAGAGATGGGGGCAGAAGCAGGGCTGGAGCCATGTTGATAGTTGACAAATTCCTACTACGCTGGTGAGAAAATGCTTACATTTTCCTCACATTTCAAAGAACTTTGACCAAATTTTATTTACTTCAGAGATCAAAGCAGCAAAGGTCCTTCAAACATAAGTTACCACAGGACATTCCCATGCAATGAAATACAAATAAGGGATTCAGGGAGAAATTCCCCCCCGCCCCTTACCTGGGGCCTCACTGGCTTCTTCCACAGGGGTGGCAGTGGCTGTTTTAAGGTCAGTGGAGAATTCTGGGAAAACCAAATGAAAGACAGGTGTGGTCATCCAGTACATGGAAAAAAAGCAGACATTCTCAGGAATGCAGAAGATAGGGGTCCAGAAACACCTGAGTCCTCATTAAAGCAAGACTCTCACCTGAAGTCTGTGTGACATCCAGGTACGAGTCTGTGGTTGACTCTGGGTCTGTAGTCTGGTCTAGGTCAGCAACTGAATCTTGGACCTTGACCTCCTCTCCATCAAGAATTAACTCAGGGATCCATTGCGTAGTCTGGTCTTGGTCAGCAACTGAATCTTGGACCTTGACCTCCTCTCCATCAAGGGTTAACTCAGGGATCCATTGCGTAGTCTGGTCTTGGTCAGCAACTGAATCTTGGACCTTGACCTCCTCTCCATCAAGGGTTAAGTCAGGGATCCATTCCTTAGTCTGGTCTTGGTCAGCAACTGAATCTTGGACCTTGACCTCCTCTCCATCAAGGGTTAAGTCAGGGATCCATTCCGGTAGATCAGTGGTTGATTCTAGAGGAGCCAAAAAGAAAACAGCAGTTCAAGTGCCTTCCTGTTAGAATGTCTCTGCCGCCTCCATGCCCGTCTGTTGCTGGCTAGACCTTTCCTCTGGGGAAAGTGTAGAAGGTAAGGTGGCTACTGAAGCCTCAGTGGTCTCACATAAGTCTCCATCCTGCCAAGGGTAAAAAGTTCCTGAGCCAGCTGCTGCCCAGGAGCTGATCAGCGCCCCCAGATACTGTTCTCTGAATGCACTGGTCAGACTGGCACAGAAGACTCCCCATCTATGTCCTTCCCAGGACCTTAAAGCTAAAAAAAAAAAAAAAAAAAAAAAAAACTGAGGGAAAATAGCTATTGCTAAGTACAAGCAAGAGTGTTGTGGCCTCTAAACTAGGTAACTCCTAATGTGTTTTCATTTAATTAATGAACTATGTCTAGGGCTCAGTGTCCTCAATGGGGCTTGTTAACCATATACGTATCATAGTCGAGTAGGTTTTGGGGCAACAAGCTGGTCTCCTGAGGCTGCAGTGGAGACAGATGCGCAGTCGCTGTGGCAGGTGTGGGCAGCTGCCCAAGAGGCCCAAATCACTAGTTCTCCACTGTCCTCACCTTGCTTTACCCCTCAGCCAAAGGCAGGAAGAACCAAACCCAGCCTCCCAGAAACAGAGCCACCAGAGAAGGAGCTGAGAGGAAGAGGGCCAGGGGAATGACCATTTTAATGCAAATAAGCACACATTTCTCTTCCTGAGAAATGGGCTTGAAAGCAGGAAGAAATGGACAAGAAAGTTTTGGGGTGAGAAATTCCCTTTCTCTCTGCTTAGGAAGACACCCATTTCTTTCCTTCCTCAACATGCTTCACATGTTCCTTTCCAGACCCACTGATTTCCACTGTCTGTGACCCAGCTGGCTGCTAAATCTTGCCAAAATTGATGGTTCTCCACTATGAAATGAGGTTCCTGCCACAGAACTTTCAGCCTGAATTAACTAGAATAACGTCTAATACCCAGCAAGGAAAGACACCCAGGAAACCTCGGCACCTCTGATCACCCACCTCACCCCACCTGGCTCAGCCTCATTACCTTCCTGCGGTCAATTGGAATTCACAGCCTGAATCATTACTTAGTCACTCAACTACCGGGGCCCAGAGCTCAGCCGCCCATCCATCCCCACCTAAGATCCTCAGACCGAGTCCCTGTACATTTTGCCCAATTCCACTTTACAACCTCATTGGGGGATTTCTATCCCCCACACCCCCATCACACAGTGAGTTTAGCCGGATTCCCCCAAAGACCTCTTACAGGGCACGTACCGGGAGGCAGTGTAGGGAACGCCACCGCCAGGGCGCACAGAACCGGGAGGATCAGGACCTTGCGGAGCATGGCGCTGGTATCACGCGGAGGGCAGAAGTCTGGCCAAGAGCGCACAGGAAGGCAAGTGGCTCAGGACAGTTGCGCTGGACTTTTATAGACCTGGTTGTCCCTGGCCTCTACTGGAGGCGTTCCCCAGGTGATTGGAGTGGAGGACCCCTCACCCAGTCGGGAGAATGCCCCTGAGGGAAGGTGGGAAAAGAAGTAGGAGGAGAGAGAAACAAGGAGGATGTTTGGAGAAATCACTGATAAGTTCTTTGTGAAATAGATTGTGTTGTCCCTCTTACCTTTTCCTCGGTTTATCTGCTTCTTGGAGGAGAAATTCCTGTTCCACCAGATGCCAGGTGACTCTTCTCCAGGCCATGGGTGCAAGTTTGTCAGCCAAGCTGGAGCCACACACTGCTTTACTTTTGCTCCCCAAAGTCTGCTTCGCTGAGAATGTGGAACCAGGTTTCAGAACAAGTATCCAGATGAGTCGAGAAGTTTTAGTTCAGGATAACCAAGCCTTTGGTTTTCACAAAAGACCCTTTGAGTCGGCTGCCTACTTTGACTATTAGAGTCAAACATTTACCAACAATATCCTTATCCTGGCAGGGTCCTGAAAAAGCATGATGAATGATAACTATTACTACTAGACTAATAGCAATATCCAAAATAGGACTTCAGAGAAGATACTATCTCATTTGATTCTCAACATGAGCCTATACAGTAGAAATTATCATTCCCGTTTTTCTGTGTAGATACTTAAAGCTGAGAGATTGAGGGACACGGTATTTACCAAATATATTAACTCTCTGCAGTAGTGTCATAAATATGGAGTACTTTTTGGCCCCTTATAGTGAATTTGTCAGTCCTCTTGGATCAATACTAAGCTGAGGGCTATCCTTAGTTGTAGCACAGACTTTAACCCATGGAAGAAATGGGAAATAGGCATAAGAAGAGTAAGGGACCAGCTCATGTATGTGAGCCTCATTGCTTAATTGAAAGTCGCCACCTGTACCTGAAAAGAAGCTCTTCAACTGATGTGCAAGATTCCCATCACAGAGTCCCACTGAGGTCTTTAGGTTTCACTTTTCTTTACTTAGAACTTCACAACTAATCAATGATTCTCAGAAACCTCAAGGCTGGTGTTATCATTGAATCTTCTCCAAAATTATAAAAATAAGAGCTAATATTGATGAAATATTTATATGCTATAGGTATATATCACTTTATCCTAATGACAACCCTAAAGTGATCTCATTATCCTCCTTCTATAGATAAGCAAATCATGGTCCAGAGACGTTAGTTAACTTAGGAAAAGCCACACAATAAATGTTACAAAGTCAGGAAGCAAACACACCTGCTTCTGAAGTTAGAGCCTATAGTCTCAACCATTCTACTACTTGCTCCCACACCTCTCTGCCCCAGACATATTGATCTCTCTGATTTTCTGCTTGCTGGTTTTCTCCTGTGAAAAGGAGCATTACAAGAGACTTCATCCTAATGAAGGGAAGATACACTAACACACTGGAGAACACTTTGAGACTGAATGAGAAGGCCTCACCAAGGAAATAGTAAGGAGCTTGGGAAGCAAGAAACCTGTGAAGAAATTGCAGGTAAATAAATTAGTAAACAATAGGACTCAAAGAAGATAGTGAGGCAGTGAGTCACAGGCTAGTGAAAAAAGGGGACATCTTTCTTGCATTGGGTTTAAGGTGAAAATATTTCCTGCCATGAAAATGTGCAAGAATCAACTTTCACATGTGCTAGTTAAAAGGGAACCAAAGGGCATTTTGCTCTAGCAGCTTTGTCTTGCTCCTAACAGCCTACAATCAAGAAGCCTGCTTATAACATCCTTCCACAGGTCATGGCGCCATGTTCTCCCTCAGGTTCTACTGCCATGGGCAAGAGAGTCCATCTGATGACCACTATGTAGCAATGGGGCACATGTTGCTTTCCAGTCCTGGGGACAGAAATGTGCTGCTTTCCTGCCCCCAAGCATCCGTGGGTAATTGACACTGAGGATCCCAGAGAGAAGCCAGGTCTTTGCCAGAGGACAGCCAAGGAAATTGTAAAGTTATATCTGTAGGGATTTTATTAGAAGGGATTATGGCTCCATTATTATATTCATATAATACTTTCACTTTCTTGGCTTCTGATATGTGCTCCCAAATGTTATAGAATCATGTCATCTCAAGGTCTGAAGGTCTCTTCAAAATCATCCAAATCAGTCAGACATCCTGGGTCTTATATTAACTAGAAGAGCATTTTTCCTCATGTAACATGTCCACCCCTCTGTCATCCCAGCAGTGGGAGACTCAGTGCCTTGAGAACAGTTTGTCTTTAACCAATTTTTCCTTCCACTGACTGAATGTAAATTTAGCCCACAAATTCCAGTTCTATTCTTGGGGAAGAATGGGAACAATCGGCTGAATATGTATATGTAATTTCACACACACACACACACACACACACACACACACACAGAGTCCATTTTCACTCTTCAGATGTCAAAGACACTGGTTATCATTTTACTTTCAGATTTCTTTATCACCTTAAAAAAGTAAAAAAAAAAAAAATTAAGGGTCAAATTTTTTCCTATCTTGTGCTCACAATTACCCCATATCTAGCATAGTTTTGCACCTAGCATAAGCTATTATTTATCATATGTATATATTATATATTAATATAAATTCATAAATAAATATCTAGATGATTCCTGGTCACTAGTATCTGAACTTATTTACTTAAGGCCTTCTAAGAGGAAAACATTAGAATAAAAACAAATTATCAATTATTCAGTCTGATTAAAGTATAGGAGTGAAAGTGCTGTCATCCTTCTCTCTGGAAAATCTGAGGCTTTAGTTTGATTGTATTAAGTTGATGTTCACATTATCATTAAAAGTTGGGGCCTGGCAGAAACTGAAGAAAGTGTCCTGACAGTACTAACTACACTCAGAAGACTTTTCATCCACCTCCTCCAGAGAGAGATGCCTCTAGAAAGTATATTGAGCTGGGAATGTCCTGCAGAGGGATGTGTTCCTTCCTGATTCTTGTGCCCAACAGACCAAAGCCTGAAAGAATCTGGAAGCATCAACTAGGCATTTGACCTCAGGCAAGGTTCTGATTTCATTCCAACGGCCAACAGTCATGTCTCCGTTAGGGATCAGTTTCCAGAGATTTAGTTTTCCCCCTTAGGAACTGAAAATTCAGAGTGGAAGAACCTCTGACCTCATAGATTAGATATGTTCAACTCTGATACCACTGAAATCCCGGAGAAATGGGAAAAAATTTAACTACAGGAAAGATGTTTGAGAGAAAACTCCAAATTGGGTAAAAGCCGTACATTTATAGATTCAAGCGATTCAGTACATTTCAAAAGGAATAAACTCAAAGAAAACAATGGCTGGATAAATCACAGTCAAGCTGCTAAAATCCAATTTTAAAGGGAAAAAAAAATGAATGAGCCAGAGGAAAAAATGAAACATTGCATATAGACAAAATTCAAACAACAGATTTCTCATCAGAAAATATGGAGTCTTAAGAGAAAGCACAGCATCTTAAAATTACTAAAAATAAAGAATTGTTAACTCAGAAGTATACATCCAGCAAAAATGTCCTTCAAGAATGAAAGTGAGCTGGGCATAGTGGCACAGGCCTATAATCCCAGCAGCTCAAGAGGCTGAGGCAAGAAAATTAGGAGTTCAAAGCCAGCCTCAGCAACTAGGCCCTAAGAAACTTATCAAGACACTGTCTCAAAATAAAATATAAAGAGGACTGGGGATGTGGCTTCAGCACAATTCACAATAGCCAAACTATCGAACGAGCCTAAGTGTCCAACAGTGGATGAATGGATAAAGAAAATGTGGTGTATATACACACAGTGGAATTTTATTCAGTCATAAAGAAAAATGCAATTATGTCATTTGCAATGAAGCAGATGCAGCTAGAAACCATCATGTTAAGTGAAATAGGTCAAACTCAGAAGGTCAAAGTTTGTATTTTTTCTCACATGTGGGAGCTAGAGAAGAAAAAGAAAAAGAAAAGTGGGAGGTCAGAGATCTCATGAAAATGGAACAGACAGAGTAGAACAGAAAAAGAACCAGGGGATGAGAGGAGGGTAGGAAGGAGGAAAGTACTGGAGGTGATATTGGCCAAATTTTATTGTTATATTATGTGTGTGTACGAATATGTAACAACAAATCCCATCACTATGTACAACTGTAATGCACCAATAAAAATGTGGAAGAAAATAAATATTGGAATAAATAAAACAGATAAACATTCAGAAAAAAAACAATAAAACTAAAAGCTAAGTTTTTATTTGGTTTGGTTTGGTTTCTAATTTTTTTATTAGCCTGAAATGAAAATGATATCCCAAAACATGAGCGAAATATTGAAGACACTGAAGACTTACCTCACTTTATAAAAAGATCAGTCCTGTTCTGTCCTGTTCAACATACATGCAATTGGTGATCAGCCCAAAGTTCCCTGTTGGGGTACTTTGGTGGAGTTCATGTTCTAATTATAGAGATCTGATAATGATTAACCTTGAACATCACAGGAAACCATCCAGGACCTTGAAGAATGTGAGTCCAAGTCCTCACCTAGATGTCAAACCCATGGTGAGTAAATATCATGTGCCTAGGTGCAACAGATAATGCACATCTCATGACTGGAACAGAGAGTTCAACAGGGACATGATGGGGCCTGATCCCTGTAGCACTAGCACTGCCCTCTTGCAGGTATTCTTCAAAGGAGCCTCAGAAGTTGTTATCCTTGTACAAATATCTTGTATGGCATTCCAGATAATCTTCTAGTGTCTTCTATTTCTCTTTAAGAGTGTCCTGAATGTGGCCCAGTGTTATGAGTCATGATAACATTTTATGTCAATTTTACTTGTTCTGAGTTTTCTTTGAACTCAACTTTTTTTTTTTTCCAATCAATAAAGAGTAGGCTTTGGCCACAGCTATCGGGAAGCACAATGGTACACCCTGTCGCAACCCCTCGCCAGCAAGGAGGACACAACACAGGATTCTTCTTTCAGCAGTTTATTCAGGCCTTTAATTATGTGTCTCTGGAAGCTTCTTCTACTACTACTACTACTTCTACTTCTACTTCTACTTCTACCACTTCACCCGAGCGCCCCAGCCTTGATAAAGCACATCAAGCCCCAATGCACAACTGCCACGTGGATCTTTCTCATAGGGTGTTTTACAGCTACGTGCCAACTCTCCCAAAACAAGGAGTTGTTTATCACAGGCCACGGCGCTTATCAGCGCCATCTTGTAATGACAACCACGGTCCGCTGACACGGCTCACCACAGTTCCCCCTTTTTGTTTTACTAAGACAATACAGGCAAGAGTAGAGGTCCTATCCCACTGTGCAGAAGTGGCTGCATAGTATGGCTCAGCCCTAGGGGGGCCCTTCCCTGGATCTGACTCCATGTCAGCCGACGCCTTTTTTTCATGGGACGGGGCGTGGACGTCCAACCCGCATGCAATAGGACATGCTCTCCTTGAGGTCCACTGTAGGATCACTCAAGTGCAGTGCCTTGCCTCGCATCCTGTATCGTGACGATGGTGAACATAAGGGGGTAGCTGGGACTACCTCTGTAGGACAACCACAATTAAGTTGGCGACACCCTGAGAGAAAGGCACGGGCTTTAAAGCCATAGTTAAAGACCAGTGTGGAAACCCTTCTGTGTGCAATGGCAACAAGACCTGCAGAGTGCAAGGGCTTTCCAGCACTAGAAGAAAGACAAAAGAAGGACATGTCGTTCCCAGTGCAATGTTAAAATAACTTGGGGTGCAACGACCATGTCAAAGGCACTAGTGTGGAAACCCATCTGCATGCAATGGCAGCAAGACCTGCAGAGTGCAAGGGCTTTCCAGCACTAGAAGAAAGACAAAAGAAGGACATGTCATTCCCAGTGCAATGTTAAAATAACTTGGGGTGCAACGACCATGTCAAAGGCACTAGTGTGGAAACCCATCTGCGTGCAATGGTAGCAAGACCTGCAGAGTGCAAGGGCTTTCCAACACTAGAAGAAAGACAAAAGAAGGACATGTCGAACCTAGTGCAATGTTAGAATAACTTGGGGTGCAACGACCATGTCAAAGATTTACTGCTTAAGCTGCGCAAGCCAGACCTGAGGCGAGTTGCCATTTTCTAAAGCAGCAAGAGCTTGGACGAGCATTGCCTTGTCCTGAGCATTGTGGGCCTTGAGACGACAGAGAAGCCACAAACAAAGAATCACACCAAAGCAACACATAGTACCAAAAATGCCTACTCCCACCCACTCTTTAAAAAAGGAAAAAGCAGAAGATATTTAATTAGTGAATTGACCCAAAGTCACGGGATCAACACAGGTGTTATTCAAGACAGCTATCTGAGTCAGTTGAGACTGGATCATGTCTTCCGCCGCCATGGACCAATTCCTGGCCAAATAGTCACCGATGATGCGGGAAGCATTCCTGGAATCATTAAATCTGACAGAGGTTATACATAAATGCGCACGTTGGTCAATGCAACCCAAAAGTACCAGGTCAGACAATTTTTCTATCTGAGCTTGAAGTAGATCTATTTTTTGGTTAGCAGCTAAAATCCCTGACAAAATATGTTAATTTTATTTTGAGATTCGAGTATGGTGGAAGTTTGTTGAACAACTTCATTAACAGTGACAGCAGTTTGCACCTGGCTGGCCATGGCTACTCCGGCCATAACTGCTGCAGCAGCAGACACTGCTACGGCTGTCACTATAGCTGCTGTGATTTTGAGCAGCCTGTTCTACTGCACCCTCTAACATGAATGCTCTCCAATCTAGATATTTTCCCGGGGAGACACAGGCTCGGACTAAGCCAGCCCAATCTGAGGGGGCCATGCAGAATCTAGTCAGCCCTTCCACCTGAGTAAGGGTGAAAGCAGCGTCTATACCATAAGTACGGACAGATTCAGCCAAAGTTTTAATTATTTTAAAATCTAAAGGCTCATGGTACCTTCCCCTATTATTGTCCTGAAAAACTGGGTATGCTAGTCCCATGTCTGTATTAACTGTTCTCCACACTTGGGTATGGAAAGTCCTCCCAGAGCTTTGGATTCCTCCCATGTACGGGGGCAGAGCAATGGGTGGATCTATGGGTGGAACATCAGGTATAGAGCCCTCCTCTAGGTTCTCAACTTCCTCCCCAGAACTTGATTTATTACCCTTCTCACAGCAGGCTTTTACATCTGTTGTTTCCCGTTTTTTCTTTTTTATCTTAGTCTTATGTAATTGTTGTAATAACTTGTCCAATTCCTCAGAACTGTCCGAGCTACTTGTGTCCTTGGGAGTTTTTAACTCACTCAAGTCCGGATAGAGCCTTCTCCTCTGTTTAACTTTAGACTCCCTTGTCTGTTCACCACTCTTACTCCTAATACTTTCTGCTACCTCGCTATGTGACCCCTCCGATTTTTCTTCATGCAATTGCTCAAGAATGGCCTGACCCTCGCTCACAGCTTTCTGGCATTTACCATCCATTATACACCCCTTCACTAATTTCCAAAGCGGAATGGTACCGCCCTTTAAAGTTCCTTGTTTGTAAGCGAAATCCAGATCTTTCCCTAATTTGTCCCAACTGGGAATCGTGAGACTCCCTGAAAAAGCAAACCAAGGAGCTACAGAGTCAGTCTCTTCTAAAAACCTCTGTAATGTGCTCTGCTTCACTTTAAGTCCCTTGGAACGCAGTAACCCATCCAAGGCCAGCAAAATTGGGCTTGAGGAAGTAGCACCCATACTGTTCCAAGCAGTATAAAGAAAGTGAAAATATAAAACCCCGATCTCTCCTTATCTACAGAGGAGCGTCTTATTTTATTATTTTTTCCCCACTCTCTCTTTAATTACCGAGGAGCGCCCCGCTTTCATTTGCGGATTCCCACTTTACCTGGGAACTTACCGGTGCACCACCCTGACTGCTGAAAGTTCTGGATCCTGGGTCCGAGGAGGTGTTCCCTGTCCGGGCCACCAACTGCCTTTACCCCTCGCCAGCAAGGAGGACACGACACAGGATTCTTCTTTCAGCAGTTTATTCAGGCCTTTAATCATGTGTCTCTGGAAGCTTCTTCTACTACTACTACTACTTCTACTTCTACTTCTACCACTTCACCTGAGCGCCCCAGCCTTGATAAAGCACATCAAGCCCCAATGCACAACTACCACGTGGATCTTTCTCATAGGGTGTTTTACAGCTACGTGCCAACTCTCCCAAAATAAGGAGTTGTTTATCACAGGCCACGGCGCTGATAAGCGCCATCTTGTAATGGCGACCACGGTCCGCTGACACGGCTCACCACAACACTCCACCTCATCCCAACACCCAAGGCATTGGCCTCCTCCTCCTCATCCTGGTGGCTTCCACCACCTCCGTGCCTCCTTCTGCATTTGAAATCCCATGGTCAGAATCTGAAATTTCATCAGAAGAGCAGGGCTGGGTGGGGTTCAGATTTGGCTTTAGCTCAGATTGATGAGGAGAAGCTGGGTGATGTTTTCCTCCACTTTTATTCAAGCCATCTGGCACTGGCCTTTCGGGGTTCCTGTAAACTTCTTGTCTTCATTGCCACATATATAAAATATGTATAATATATACATATAATGTATCAAGTAGGATTTATCAAAAAAGTAAGGCTAATTTAATATTTTAAATTGATGTTTATTATATTTATGGGTTAAAGAATAAAAATCACAATCATTATAATGAATTTGGAAAAAAATTTTACAAAATTTATCACCTGTTCATTATAAAACTCTCAAGAAAGTAGGATTAAAAGAGAAATTTCTCTGAGGCAGGGCACCTAGGAAAGGCCAGTGGTAACATTACATTTAGAAAAAATAGTAAATACTGTCAGAAACAAGGAAAGCAAGTTTCCTATCAAAATTCCCATTTAATATTGATAAGTACTCTAATGGCCTGGTGGGCATGTTTTCTTTAATGTCTCTATCAGTGAGAGAGCATAATAAATACATGTGGAATATATATGTATACTACATAACAAAAAAAATTCCATTAATATGAAAAAGGTTGTAGCCAGTAAAACTAGGCAATAAAAAGGCATTCATTTTTAACATGAAGAAATGAAACTGTTTTTATTCATAGATGATATCTTGAATAGGTAGAAAATTCCATGAAATCTTCAAAAGAAAAAAAATATTAAAGCAAAACCTGTTGAAACTAATGAGTTTTGGGCAATGTAGTGGTATATGAATCAATATATAAAAACAACTATAGTTCTAGATACCGGAAACGAATAATCAGAAAATACCATTTACAGTAGCATACAAATATTTAGGCAAAAATATTAATAAAAGATGTTTGAAATCTGTGCCCTGAAAATGTGTGCAATACATTGTTAAGAGAAATTAAAGACATTAATAAGTGATAAGGTAAATATTATCTTTTTCTTTTCTGCTTCCTTTCTCACTCGGACATGGCTTCCTCCTCAGCGAATCCATTAAGACACTACTTTTATAGACAGGTTTAATACTTGCAGCTTCTAACTAAGAAGAATGACTCAATAATGTTTAAATCTTAAGGAAAAAAAGACAAAAATATTTAAAAATCTAATTCTCTTTTGCATTTTAATAAACCACAATTCAAATTCCAATGCATAGCTTCACAGGGGAACTATAAGCAGTGCCACAGCAGCAGGTAACATCGTATCTGTCTTGAAAATCACAAATTGAGATGTAGAGAGAAATGTTCATTTTCCAAAAGATAACTAAGACTTTTTGCAGAACCCTGGAAGCCTTACATTCTTTGTCCATGGCCACCAATTGTATAGCACAAAAGAAACATTGAATAGTAAAACTTTGTATACACAAATCTATCATACCTTATTTACAAGTCAGTGTTATGCTGAAGACAGATTCCTGATCATCACACATGGCAAGCATATTGAAGAATGTATATGCAGTCATTTCTGCTATAGATTTCATGATGGGTGTTATGGTTTAGATATTAGGTGCCTCCCAAAAGTTCATGTGTGAGACAATGCAAGGTTTAGAGGTGAAAGGTTTGGGCTGTGAGAGACTTAAGCTAATCAATGAGTTAAACCTCTGATAGGGATTAATTGAGTGGCAATTGTAGGCCAGTAAGGTGTGACTGGAAGGAGGTGGGTCATTAGGGGGAGTGCCTTTGGGGGTGTATATTTTGTCTGTGGTAAGGGGAGTCTCTCTCTCTCTCTTGGTGGCCATATCCTGACGTGCTTTTCCTCTGTCATGATGTTCTGACTCAGCTTGAACCCAGAGGAATAGAGCTGGCTATTTATGGACTGAGACCTCTGAAACTGTAAGCTCCAAACAAACTTCTCCGCCTCTAATTGTTCACGGTCACAACAGTGAAAAAGATAACTAAAATAATGGGCATTGGGGAGACAGGTTCATTGTATTAGTTAACTGCATTGATTAGATCAGGAGCTGGAAGTTCCTTGTGATTGATTTCATTCTCAATTATTTAGCAATTTCCAGAATACATGAACTACAATGTAAACTGTGAGAAAATTTTATATAAATAATTCAATGATAAATTGTGACATCCTCAGGACAGGATCCAATTATTTCTGTATGGCCACCTCAGTCAAAAAAATAAATAAGTAGCTAACTTTCCCAGTTTCATTTTCCAGTGGATACAATGGAAAACTTCCAAGATGTTTCTAAAAATTGTACCAGGAAAAACCTCTCTTTCTGCTTGTTCTTTCTTTTAGAGACTACAACTAAGTGCTGGATCAAAAAGCATGCAAACACTGACAGAAATTTAATATGGGACATCTTAGAAAATGTAGCTTAACTTCCCACATGCTTCTCAACATGATCTTCATCATCCCCTTTGTAATGTCACTAAAATCCTTTCTCCTTTTAATCCTCTCCTTAGGATACCACACCAGGAAGAGGAAGGGCACAGGTTCTGGGGATCCTAACACAGAGGTCACAGGAAATCTGAAATCAATGATTTTATTCCTACACCTCTTCATTATGTACTTTTGAAGCAATATTGTGATAAAGTGGACCAATCCTATTCCACAAAGGGACATGGCAAGGACTTCTGCTCATATACTGATATTTTCTTATCTATCCAGCCAACCATTTATTCTGATTTTATTCAACAGCAAACTAAAATAGGCTTCTCTTTGCATCCTAGACTGTTTCATAAATGTAAGGAAATCTGTATTCCTAAAAATGCCTGAAGTGATCCATGAGTTTCTCAAGAATAAAGATGACAAATAGGACTTCATGAAGATCTCTTTTATTTAACCCAACATCTTTAATCATGTTCTGTGATAGGTCAATGAACTCCTTGAAAATATCTGTGTGAGCTGGGTACAGTAGTGTGTGCCTGCAATCTCAGCAACTCAGGAGACTGCAGCAGGAAAATCACAAGTTCAAGGCCACCCTGAGGAACTTAGGCCCTGAAAAATTTAGTGAGACTGTCTCAAAAAATTTTTAAGAAGGAGTAGGGATGTGACTCAGTGATTAAGCGCTTCTGGTTTCAATTCCCAGTACCAAGAAAAAAAGTCTTAAAAAAAGGAAGGAAGGAAGGAAGAAGAAAATATCTACCTGAAATCAGTTAAGAGAATTTTGCTGTTTCCATCAGAATATTAATACTTAATAGTAAAATTAAAGTAGCAACATATAATATTAATAGTCAAATCAGATGGTTAACACATTTTTGTTAGGCAATATAATTGACATTTTAACTAATTTAATTTTCATTAAATCGATATGAAAAAGCATATATGTGTTTATATATACAAACACATTTAGAATAGCCATGGATTTTAAAAAATACAGATACATTCATATACATACAAATACATATAGATTTAATTCCTAAAGAATAGTTTAAGTTTTCAATTAAAACTAGTAAAGGGCTGGGGGTGTGGCTCAAGCGGTAGCGCGCTCGCCTGGCATGTGTGCGGCCCAGGTTCGATCCTCAGCACCACATACCAACAAAGATGTTGTGTCCACCGAGAACTAAAAAATAAATATTAAAAAATTCTCTCTCTCTATCTCCTCTCTCACTCTCTCTTTAAAAAATAAAAAATAAATAAAAATAAAACTAGTAAAGATCATCAAAATGAGAAGAATTAATGTACAAAGTAACATATTGAGAAGTTAATAAAACATTTCTTAAAAAATGTGAACCAAAAATTTGAGTTGTTAAAAAGTCTATGTCCTCAGTGGCTATTTCCTAATACAATTCATGACTTGTTTGTACCTGCAACAAAAAGCATCAAGTAACAAAGTTTTTCAAGATTAAAAAAAAAAAAGGAACTCAACTAGCAGACTAGAATTTGAGAACAAAGTAGCACAGTCAGATTTTTATTGAATCTGAAATCAAGAGGCCTATAAAATGCTGTGTCCTTCGACCACTGTAACCACAACAAGTACAACCACAAGAATGGGAGGTATAAATAAATTAATTTTTAAAATTAATTAATTAACTAATAAAAAATGAAAAGTAATCTTCCATGTATATATAATATGTCAAAATATATTCTACTGGCCTGTGTATCTAAAAAGAACAAATAATTTTTTAAAAAATGCCATACGATTTTTAGTGGTGAGTGGTATAGGATTCAGCAAATTGTTTTTCATACTGGAGGAGACATCTCAACATGCTTCAAATCCCTGTATTATCAGAAACCTCATTCAGATAGCAGTCTCCTGAATTTAGGGGGGAAGGTTATCTCTCATGCTTTGATTAATATATATTTTACTATGGCATTTGAAGTACTTGCTACTTCTTGATTGTCAGAATCCATAAACTGATAACAATGTAATGGACCAGGTGATGCTTATGATGAGGAGTAGGAGGGCTGACAAAGCCTCAGACAAAGCTGTGACCATGTACCATTTGTACCACTAGAGTAAAGGCAAATTGCTTCCAATGGTTCTTATGAATTGCTATGGCAGAAAAAGCACCAAAAGATCAACAACAGCATTTCAGATGCCAGAAATTGTTAATTTGCTCTACTACAGATGCTATTTCTGAAATAACATCTGTAACTGAAGACATTCTACAAAATCCACCTATCTAAAATCCATCAGGATAGCATGCTGAGTGGGGATGTGACAGATACCACCATTCTCATGGATATGGAGACTTAAGGTCAGTCAGTGATCCCTGAAACTTACAGGGAGGCAGTATTACTCCTGGTTTAATTTGGTGGGGAGAGTCTGCTACTTGGATATTTCTCTTTAAGGGCAAAATATCAGATATTGGTCTTCTTCCAGTTACTAAATATGTTTATTCCAGTTGTATTTTCAGGGTTGAGTCAATGATCTATGGGCCAATGTTCATTCGAATATTTGCCAAGACTCCATGCGTTATGTGACCAAAATAAGCTCTTATTATAATTGGTAGACTATGGTGGTTACTTTGGATCTTCAGGTGCCACGTCCGGATAACGGAGCTGAGTCCGGTGAGAGATGGTGGGGTTAAGAAATACACAGGACACCAAGGTTCTTCATCCAGGAGGAAGCATGCACTTACTTTATTGCCAAATATATCCCCTTATATATCTTTTGTAACAGCTGGGGAAATTACTCAAAATCGAGGAGGGAAGAGTAGTAACTGTGTCCTTGGGTTACACCACCATCCCCTATCAGGAGGCTCCGAACAGGTCAAGATGTTCCCGAGAAGCACATATGCTCGAGGCAGATAAACAGGAAACCGCAAGCCCACATCATGGCTTTGTGAGCTGGCCACATTGACATGCATAACAAAAGACTGGGGGTTGAGTCCCCAGGGGCCAGGGTGGGTCTGCTACCAGCAAGTCCCCCTTTTTTGTTTTTTGCATGTCAAAGGGAATCAAGTAGCCCCTGTCTTAGGTCATCCACTGCCCCTGCACTGCTTACTCATCTCTGGGGAGGCCCCATTCCCCTGGCTTAGGTTGCAGTGTAAGCGTGGAAGATCATCTCTTGTCCTACGTAAATGGACACTTTTCAGTTAGGGTGTCATGGCCAGCAGGACACAACTGTGGATCCCAGTCATCATCTTTGCCAGTGGGATAGCTATGACCAGGGAGCTTTCTGAACTTAAGGGTCTGGGATGACAGCACCAAGTCAGCAGGGTAATTAGGAACCTGGGCAAAAGCAGGCACACATAGGAGGGCTCGGGCATTGGCTCCTGTCCAGTTACATCTCATCTCCAGATGGGTCGTAAGTACACCTCGTGGGCGGAGTCATCCATCTCCAGACGTTGGTAGTGAACCCGTATTGGCTTGGAGGTTAAAATGTTAATCTGGTCCTTAATGAATTGAGTTATCCTATTTGCAACACAAGGTCCCAAGGTTGCAATCAAAAGAAGACCCAGTAAGGGCCCCAGGAGGGGAAGAAGGTAGGGCAGGAACCCATTCATCCCAGTCCAAAGAGGGTTCTTGAATAATTCTTTTCTCCTTTTCTCTAGGTCTTCTTGAAGCTCTTTGATTTTAGTGCGAACTATGCCCGATTTATTGGCATAGAAGCAGCACCTTTCTCCTAAGGCTAAACAGATTCCCCCCTAATTGGCAGTCAGTAAGTCTAGGCCTCACCTATTTTGGAGGACCACTTCTGCCAAAGAATCAATCTGGTCTTATAGATCCCTAATAGTGCCAGATAGGGTCTGCACATCATCTATAAGCTGCTGAGATAGACGGCGATAAGAATGTATCGCTGTACCCAGTCCAGCTGTGCCTGTGCCCACAGCAGCCGTTATCCCCAGTGTGGCAAGTAGCGGTAGAGCCTGTATAGCTTGCCTGTGTCTTCTCACTAGAATCTCTAGGCTGGGGATGGGCAGGGGCTCATCCCCAGGGACAATGGTTATGTCAGGGAGGAGCAGGGTGAGAACGCAGACACCTGTCCAATTTGCAGGGAGTCGAGGGAAGGCAGAATTTCCCCCACACATAAAACAGTGCCATTAGGGGGACAGAGGGCTGGAGTGGGTGAGGAATAATTCTTCACCGTCAAGCAGTTCCCAAAGGAGGTCACTCCAACATCTACACCGTAGGTATTGTTTTGCATCATACCCAGAAGGCATATTGTAAAGACACCCATGGGCTGGACCTTGAAAGGTAATCCGGGCTGGCAAATATCATCACTATGCATGGTGACATTAATAGGGACCGCTAAGGGCATAACCACCCCTGTTGTCATGCAGAGCCAGCAATCATTAGCAAGTGTGGGATTGGAGTCGTTAAGCAAGGAAAAAGTGGTCCTTTAAGATATCTAATGTGTTAGCATCCAGATACAGGAGCTGTGACTTAGGCAGCACCAAGTGGTGGTATACGAGCTCAGGGGTCTGCGGTTTCAAAAGCTTGATAACTTGAAGATGTTTAACAGAATCAATAGGTCCCCCCCCGCCCCCCCCCTTGTCAGAGATCCCTGTAGGAGCTGCAGTGGGCCAACAGGAGGACTTGCCAACCTCACCCTGGCACCCAGCCTACCAGAGTTTAGATTCAACTCCTCTTTGGCCAAAAAGAAACTGAGCGAAGTGAAAAGTTACTTCCACCCCCTCCCCCAACCGGGTCTTGGTGAATCTGGCCTCAAAATACTGTCGTCCCTTGTGTACACAAATCGAGGCCGTCTCATAGCAAGAGATATGAACTGCTGAAGTATAAGTGCAAGTTGTGGAGCAGTTACTGAGGGTTTTTTTGAGACCAGGGGGGTTAATCTTTGGTTTGTTCTCGCATACCCACTTAGGGTGGTGAAATCCCCCAATTTGTTGATGAACTTCAGCCCGGAGGTAGGCTACCCTGGTTACACAATTGGCAGTCTGGATCCAGCTACTGGGGGCCTGATTCCAATTCCCTCCCCTGCACTTGCAGGGGATCCCCAAAAGATGCTGGTAGATATTACCTAGTGGGGGACCCATTCCTGCATCCACAAGCCTGCATACCAGGACTGTTATAAGGAAGATCCAACCCGCAAAACTCATCCTGTCACTCCTTTGGAGAAGCGAAAATGGCCGAACCTGAAGTCCCAGGGTCACCGCTCCTTCCCGAGTCTGCGTCCACCGGTCTTGTGCAGCGTTCCGGGACCCAAATGGGTTTTTCCGTCCTTGGAGGGAAGACACATACAGTTCCTCTCACTCTAGCCAAGAGTGGAGCAGGGGATTGCCACTTCCCTGTAGCCAGATCCTTCCATCTTATCTGTGCTTTTTGTATGGTGGGAGGGGAAAAGTGACGCTGCGCCGCTGTACGGCCTTCAGCGTCTGTGAGCAAAAAATTTAAAGTGAATAGAGTTATATTTAACAGTGCATGTGGTCCCTGACAACTCTGGTATATCTCCCCCTCTTTAGTTTTTTGCAAATATATTTTAAGATGTTGATGGGCCCGTTCAACAATGGCCTGTCCTTGGGGGTTATATGGGATTCCTGTTTTGTATATAATATCCCACTGTGAGCAAAATTTTTGGAAGGTTTGACTAGTATAAGCTGGGCCATTATCTGTTTTTATGCATCGAGGGGTTCCCATAAAGGAAAAGGTTTTTACATAGTGCTGTATCACATCCTTAGCCTTCTCTCCTGAATGTAAAGTAGCGGAGATAAAACCAGAGAACGTGTCTATACTGACATGCACAAAGGACAGTTTTCCAAAACTAGGAATATGAGTTACATCAGTTTGCCAGATGTCATTTGGCTGAAGGCCCCTTGGGTTGATTCCCAGAGAAGGGAAATGGATAAAAGGTGCACAAGTAGGGCATAGGGAGACAATTTTTAAAGCTTGATCCCGGGAACATCCTGAGCGGAAGCACAAAGTTTATGCGTTTAGGTGAAATTTATTGTGAAGCTGTAGGGCCTTATCATACTCAGTTATTGTATATACAAGGTTAGTGGCATGTGTGGCAGCGTCTGCCATGGCGTTGCCCGCCGCCAGAGGACCTGGAAGTCCGGAATGACTTCTAATGTGACCTATGAAGAGGGGGTCTGCCCCAGCCCATATAAGAAGCTGCACTGTCTGTAGTTGATCCATGATAGTGGATTGTTTTCCAATATAAGGTGCCCTATAGAGACTGTCTGTGAAAACATTAAGGGGCACCGAGCTATAGGTCTGTAAGGCCAATATCAAGGCTGCAACCTCCGATTTTTGGGCCGAACTATCGGCCACTCTCTTGCGTGCGCTTACTTTATTGCCAAATTTGTTCCCCTTATATATCTTTTGTAACAGCTGGGGAAATTACTCAAAAGCGAGGAGGGAAGAGTAGTAACTGCGTCCTTGGGTTACGCCACTGTCCCCTATCAGGAGGCTCCGAACAGGTCAAGATGTTCCCGACAAGCACGTATGCTCGAGGCTGATAAACAGGAAACCGCAAGCCCGCGTCACGGCCTTGTGAGCTGGCCACATTGACATGCATAACAAAAGACTGGGGGTTGAGTCCCCAGGGGCCAGGGTGGGCCTGCTACCAGCACTCAGGAATTAGTGTAAATTCAAGAGCAGTATCTTGCGATCTCTCAGAGTAACCTGGATATTCCCCCTTGTGCAGTGCACTTTTTATTATATGGGCACAGGTCTCTTTGGAAGAACACTGTAGGGAAGATATATTGTATAGACCCAAAGGAGAGCGGCAAGGGCTTTATTTAGAAAAATTTGCTGGCATCTGTAAATTGGTGAGGTTTCCAAACAGAGTGGGAGACCGTAATTCTCCATTGTAGGACTTAATTTAGAATTTGGCTCATAAAAATTAAAGTTTCTCCTGTAATATGAATCAAGCAGCGTTTTGTGGGTATAACCATCTCTGAAATGTTGAAGCATTTATCTTTATTTTTGCAATGTAAACATTTCTCCAATGTATAAATCTCTCCATGTATCTATGTGTACAGTTTATTTACTTGTTTTATCATTTTTATTACTACTATAAAAAAATGAATGTGCTTTTTCTCTTGAAACCTCAAACATGTCCTCAGCTCAGCCTTTAGAATAGCCTTTAATTCTAAATGTTATGCCGAATGTTATTCGGCTCAGATTTTTTTTTTAATTTATTTGTTTGATTATTTCTTTTAATTTAGCTTTAAATTAACAATAGATAAATATTTGCATGATATTCTTATTCTTATTATTCAGGTCTCTTATTCTATCAGAATTTTTATTTCTTTAAGAAGTTTTATTCACCTTGTTTTTCTTATATAAAAACCCTATGTTGCAGCTGCAGCCTGGACCCTTTGCACAGAGACTCTGGTGTGAGTTTTCACAAGATGGTGGGTGAATTTCTGACAGGGAGACTTGGTGAACACAGTCTCTTTCCAGAGATCAGGGTCAGGTCGCTGTATGTCTTGGAGATGGCATCAAAGGTGGCTTTGGCAAAATTACCCAAAGTGGCAGTACAACCCCTGGCAGAGGTGTAGCAGTCATCAGTACCAGCCATCAGCAGCAGCTTGTTGGGTACAGGGGCTGAGACGGTGTCAGTACCTCTGAGGGCAGGAATGAGACACAACAGCACAGAATCCCATCCTGTCACCTTGAACGGGACAGTGTGGAGCTTGCCAATCTTGTTCCCTCAGTAGCTTCTCCACACAGAAACAACAGAGAGCTTGGCCAGGATGATGTCCCCTCCATAGCAGTGGCTACCTCCCCGATAGTAACAAATGCCTTGAACCTCGGCTGCTGGCCAGCATGAGTCAGCTTCTGTACAAACATGATCTTCAAAGCCTCTTCCTTGAGTGATGCCCCCAGGAAAAAAAATCAATGATCTCAGATCCCTTGATAGCCAGAGAAAAGAGCTAGGTCTCCTCCTGGGACTTGATCTTCATGTTCTTGACCAGGTGGCCCACCTTGGTGACCAGGATCCACTCCATGTCTTAGGCCTTATCTCAGAGGCCACCGCAGAATCCTTCCTGGACTGTAGCCTCCCATTTCCAGGCCCCCAGGGCCTCTGGACCCTCCCACTACAACATTTGTTGTTTTCCCAAAGAAACCAGAATTTTCATTTCTTAATGCTTCTGAAATGCCCAAGTTGTTGGGCTAGGAATTCCAATTCACTATTCACTATTTAGAAGTCTGATCTCTAGTCCAGCATTTACTATCACATTAAAAAAAAAAAAAATTACAAACATGATTAAGATTCCCAAATATTGTTTACTTTTTTTTGAAAATTTTAATAGCTTTTTAGTTAAGGAAGACTTCCAAGTTCCTCTAAATTATTAATTGTGCCTTAATAATTTATTTAATATTCTATTAACTTAATAATTAAATTAATATTGATTTATTTAATATTCTCTCATGTCTCTTCCATTAACTGAACTCTCTTAAAGATTAATTCTTTCGTTAGTTCCAGCTAAGATTTCTCTTTATTGTTATGATTTTCCTTAATTTTTTTATAGTATCTCTATGTGCAGGAGTAATCATTGGATAGGATTTAGACTAAATATACTGTTTTTACTGTTTTTCTTGTTTTCTGTTGTTATTGTTTTGATTACAATAGTATTTTATAATTTCAACTATGAATGTCTTCAAATAGGCCATGTTCTAATTTTCATATCTCTACAACTTCCAGTGGTCTGTCATTCAGCAGAAATAATACAGACACTTGTTCCAATCCACCCTTTTAGATATTGAATTTTAAGACTTTAAATTATGGGTATGCCTTGGTTAGATTAGGTGTCTAAAAGCCATCACTTTGGACCATATTAAATCTCCTGTTGTCTGAAAGCTGGAGCTTTCTGATGGGAGAATACTAGTTCTGGTGACTGTGCAGGGCGTAAAGAAGGACCTTGAGAGATTTCCTCAAGGGTGAATGAACTGCTTTTTTTTTTTTCTTGGAAGCATGACATCTTTGATATATCAGAAGAATCTGAGCTATTTCACTATATTTTCTTAATCTGGTTATTTGTCTGGTCATAAACTTTGTCCATTTTTCTACAGAACTATGCAAACATTTTTTTACGAATTCATCAGATCCTGTTATGAAGTATGAGTATTAAAAATATTGCAAGTATCTTTCAACAAATTATTTATTATTTGTTTATGTGATATTATTCCCCATAGAACTGTTTTATAACTATGTGAGCTTAAACTGTCACATTTCTTTTACATTTCTAAGATTTTGAATTATATTCTTAGGAGGGCTTTCATATTAAATGATTTAAATATTTTTATTTTTTTGCTTTTGTTACAATCTCTGTGTTTTACAAGTAGATCTGTAATCAAATTCATAATTTGTATATTTTGTGAGGAGGGGAATCTGATTAGTTTAAATAAATCACCAATACACTAATATAGCTTTAAGGAGGTCTGCAAACTTAAGTGCCTGTAGGTGCAAGGAAAGCATGTAAATGTGTAAAGACATTGTAGTAGAGTTCATTGACATAAATTTGTGTACATGTTCCTTATAATGTGTTCAAATTTATTTTTCAACTTTTGCTCATAGTCTGCCAGTGTGGATTTTTTTTTTCCTCTTTCTGAGCTATTCTGCAATATTTACCCCTCTAGCAGATTTTTGGAATTAATTTCTCAAATCTCATTAAATATATTATTGGGATTTTGACTGGAATTGTGGTAAAGTTATAGATTTCTCTAAAACATAGTATATTTTCTCCAGAGGGTATAGTATATTTTTCTCCAGTTTCATTATTTTAAGCCTTCTCCTAGATTATAAAAAAAAAAAAAAAAAGTTTCAGTGTTTTCATTTTTTTCTCTCTTTTTCGTGTTACATTTTTTTCCTATGGATTCTACCTTTAAATCCATTTTAGTTTCATGACAAATTTTGAATTAATTTTTTTGGATTATATATGAGAAAGAAATAATAAAACTTGATTTGAAGACTTGATAATATACCTGTGAAGTCTGATGACCTTGTAAAGAAAGGTTTTTGAACAATAGCAATAACCTGGAACTAGATTTGAATTTACTGTAGCAATGGAAATTGTGGGGTTGAAGTTTTATATTAAAAGGACACTCCAAACTTTTTGTCTGGAAGAAGAGTATAGATGCTGATTAATAATCTGGTTTTATACATTCTTAAAATATGAATGAATGACTTCTATATGTAAAAAGTAGAAAGCCAACTAATAACTTTTCTCCTGCAAAAAAAAAAAAAACAAGTAATATGTTATAACTCCAAAATGAAATGAATTGGTGGAAATCTGTCAGAAAACCACCAAGCTTCCTCAGATAAATAATTATGGTTGTAAATATACAATTTAAGATGAATAATGAAAAATACTGTTCCAATTTTCATGTTAACATTTTAATTAATTAATAGCACTACTTTACAAAAATTATCTACAATAGCAATTTGAATTGACAATCAAAAAACTTTAAAATACTGGTTCACTTAAACTCATTATTCAACCTATTGATGTTTTATCTAAGTAAATAGAGAATTATTTCTACATACTACAATACTGATTACATAATTTTGTTTAATAGAAAAATGAAGTAGGAGAGAGAGAGGAAGACAGAGATAATACCTCAAAATAAGGGCTCCTGAGGAGTAAATATATTGTATGTCCTTGATATACCATTATAAAGTTATTAAAATCATTGTTCTAGAGAGTTTACAAGCTTAAAAAAGTCCCTAAATTCCAATGCTGATTTAAAAGCTAGACCTCAGCATTACAAAAACTGTAATTCTTTCTGTGTATAATAAAAAGAAAAAATAATGAACAGCTAAATGCTAAAATATTGCATGCTTATATTTCATCCAAAATTTATCATTTTTAAAGCAGTATTTAAGATGATATTGATATGACCTGAAAAGCCTGCTTCTTTATGGCAAGAAGAAAAAAACGTTTCCTTGGGAATTATAGTCCTCAGGTTTAAGTCATATATTGCCTTCAAGTTTCCTGAAAATTTCAAACTCTGTATCTTATTTTGTAACTCAGCAACCTACACTGTGAATGCTCTATAACTAATCACCAATGGGAGTGTTGTTGGTTTTAACTTGTTGAAGAACTTTATTATGGTAAAAATAGGTGTTCAAGGTTCCTATTTCACACTTCAGATTTGTAAATCAAATGATGTAGTTCTTTGGGAGAGCAAAAAGTATTTTCATCCAAAGGAATGAAAATTAATCTGTCTTCATTTGCGTGTTAGCAAATGAGTGTTTGGACCTTTTATCATATCTATATGTAGGAAAAAAACAGTTTGTAATTGACATCTGGATCAAGACTGGAAATTTTTAGCAGAAGTGGTTGGAAACTGTTCAATGGCTTATGAAGAGTAATTCCACAGTCTTACTGCAAACAGTGGGCTTCATAGTTAAAGACAGAAACCACATCAAAAACAAGGAGAAGAATACTAATTGCATAAACAACCTTAAGATCTATATCATTATTTAGTAAGTCATCTGACAATTCCTCAACCAGCAAACTACAGTGTAGAGTTTTCTGTTGACAGCCATGTTGAATATGTTGGAGAAAAATTTCATGATTGCAACACATGGGAAATTTATGACAGGAATTTTAGGGAATGAACTCACTGGACTCATAAGTTGTATTGCCTGGATTAGAAATCAGAAGTTCTTTGGATGACTTCTTTCTTACTAGTCTAGCCTTTAACAGAATCTGTTGATTTGTTGCTATCAATTGTAAATGTGTTTTCAGTTCTGTCCCAGGAAATCCCTGACACATGCTAACTGGGACCTACATATTAGCCAACCTCCTGAGCACTTACTTTGCTACTTATCTTGCTGCATTTTATTTCCTGAAGATTGCCAATTTCTCCTTTTTTTCCATTGGCTAAAATGGAGGATTAACAAGGTGGGTTTCAGAGTCTACTGGTTTCTGTGCCTTTCCTGTTCATGAGCTTTGCTTTGTCACATAGTTTTGATGTCTTCTGGTATCATGTCCAAAAATATAAAGAAATAAGGCAGGGTTTTTTTCATATGAAACAAAATTTTATAGTTAAACTATTATTATCTTTATTTTTTTGTCCCTCTCTTCTGTATTTCCTCTTTTTTGTTGTTCCCTTTTTTTGTGGAAATGCATGAAGCATATTAAGTTTAATGTCGGGCATTTCAGAGAACCCACGGTAGGGGCCCACATCAAAGCAGTTACTCTTTTTTTCTTACTGTGTCTTTTGTCCTTTCCTCTGTATCAATTTATCCTTTTTATGACATTTGAGAGTTTGGGGATTGGGGGAGTATTTTTGTTTTGTTTGCTACAGAACAAACTGGTTGTGATATTTATTTTGTGATAGGAATTCTATATCCTTCAGGTCACTTGTGTGTTGTGATTTTTGTAAATGTCCAAATGAGAAAAGCCTGAAGCTTATCCTAAAAAGACAGGTACTCTAAGCTACACAGATAGGCCTGCAAGAGAATTTTGTAGAATATACCTGTCTTCATTGGATTCTTCTTTTGTATGTGCACTGTGACACTGAGGATCACATAAGTTATTCCTAGACTTGGAAAGAACTCTAACCTAATAAAAACAAACAAACTAAAAAAGCAAAGAGAAAATACATCTGAGGGCTTCAAGCTTAGTTAGAACTTTTATATTATTTTTTTAAATTTTTAAATTTTTTAATTGTAGTGGGACACAATACTTTTATTTTTATTTATTTTTATGTGGTGCTGAGGTTTGAACCCAGGGCCTCATACGTGATAGGTGAGCACTCTACCGCTGAGCCACAACCCCAGCCCCTTTTATATTTTTTAAAGTATTTACTCACAACAATCTACAGAAGATGGATGTTGTCAGAAATTAAAGGTCATCAAAGTAGAATGAGTAAGAGATAGTGAAACGTAACCAAGAAAAAGTTAAATAGAAAACTGACAGGAGAGTTTGAAGTAAACATGTTTTGATGAAGAAGGGTGCATAAGTTAGAAATATGTGTGAGTTAGATAAGGATATAAGGTAAACATGTTTTGATGTATTTTAGCACAAACAAGTGTGGTAGTTTAGGATAAGCGTGTTGTGATGCAGTATAAACACAATCTGTGAAGATAGGATAAGAGATAGAAGCCACGACATAAACATGTTTTTGAGTTGAAATGTTGTAAACAACTATAGTATTTAAGGGCCAGGAAGGCTGAGCTCTTTGGTCAGTTCAGATCCACGATGCCAGTGGGTCAACATCGAGCGAACTGAGCCCCGCCAGTCTCTGTTCCTGTGCCTCGTGTGATGTGATGAAACCTGGTGTGAATAAACCAAGCATTCGAAATGGCATATCGTGTGCAGCGGGTTCTTTCTTCAGGACACGGATCGTCGGCTGGGAGCGGTTACCTGGGGCAGAGGCGATCCTCACTCCAGGACCACCTGGGGACGATCATGGGACTTCGCTGCAGTCCTGCTGGTATCAAAAACATATTCACAGAACATTGAAAGTCACTGATTATTAATACTGAGTTGCTTAAAAGTTAGGATGGTGGAATCAGTCAGTGTTTTGTGGAATTATGAAGTCAATATGGATCTGCAAAGTAAACTATTGTTCAGAAAGTCATAGTTTATGCCAAATGTGCCATTATCTCCAACAATTTATTTCCTTTAGGAAACAACTTTGTCTCTCTAATATGGATTTAACCTTTATTTCATATTTTGCTAACTTTTTACAATAAAATTTTATTCATGAATATTTTTGACACTGATGTAACTAACCACAGAAATTAGATAGTCCATATTTTGTGGAAACTGCTAAACAGCTGTCATGACAGCCTAGCTACTACTTCCTGAAATTTGATTATAATAGCATTTTGTAAAATCTAAGCAATGAGGAGTTATCATATATAGAATGCACATTGTGATGTTGGAAAAACAAAATGCCTGTTTCTCCTCTACTTTCACACCACAATAAACAGAAGATTTCTGCACTCTCAAAAGTTATGAGGACAAAGGTCAAATATTTTCCCTCATATATGGAAGCTAGAATAAAATAAACACAAGGGGGAGCAAAAGATAGGATATTATAAAGATATTATAAGGAAATCCAGAGGCAGTGTGAAGGGATGGGAAAGGAAAGGAAATGCAGAATGAATTCTTTAAAAATCATGTCATATGCAAATATAGATAGGCCACAGGGAATTTCACTTTTATGTGTAAGTGAAAGAACCAATCAAATGTAAAACCAATCAAATGTAAATAAATAGATGAGCAAAAAAAAAAAAGTCTAACAGAGTAAAGATAACATGGGAGGGGAGAAAGGACAGGAAGCAAAAAGAGGGGGGAAAGAGTGGGGATCGTGAAATAAAATCAAATTCTATGATTTTGTTACGATGAACCCAACTACTATGTATAACTATAAAGCTCTAATAAACAAAATAAAATAGAATAAAATTAAAAGTTATGGGAGTATTTCTCCACCAGTGAGCAATGAGTTCCCCAATAGCAGATATTTCTGTCACTATCTACACTCTCTAACACTATCTACCTAGAGATCAAGTTGCATCCCTCACAGTGAATGCTCAGTCCAAAGACTGCTCCCCACTTCAGATACAAGTTGCAAACCCCAGGTTAGTTTTTCCTAACCCAACAGCTATCAGTCTGGATTCCCACAGTCCTCTCTTCAGGTTCCATTAATTTGCTTGGCCCACAAAACTCGGGAAATATTTCCTTATGTTTATCAGCTTTCAAGGATATTACAGTGGACACAGACAAAGAGATGCATATAGTGAGGAATGGGAAAGGTGCAAAATTGTTGTGCAGTCTCTGGGTGCACCACCCTGTAGAACCTCCACCACATCTTCTGCTGCCTGAAGCACTCTGAACTCTGTCCCTTTGGGTTTTTAATGGAAATGCCATGACTTAGTTATGATTGCTAGCAGACTATGCACAGAAAAACTAGCAAGGCCTGCCTGCTGAGATTCTTCTTTTGCTCCCTAAACAGCATGTTTTCCTCCAGGGTATGAAGCAGGACCACACTGGAATGGGGAGGACCTATTATCAAACAAAGTAGATCAGGAAATTTCTTTATAGCCAGGAAAGATAACGATTTTTCTATAACCTGTCTCAGAAAGTTATAAACCAGGAACCATGGGGATTTGCATTACTGGGGATTGAACATTACTGGGGATTGAACCCAGGAGTTCTCTGCCTCTTAGCTACATCCCTGGCCCTTTTTATTTTTATTTTGAAACAAGGTCTTGCTAAGTGGCCCAGGCTGACCTCAATTTTGATTCTCCTGCCTCAGCTTCCCAAGTTACTGGAATTATAGATATGTACCACCGTATCTGGCTTGTACAAAACCTTTTTACATTTTCATCCATAGCTCTGCTGGTTCGGAGGGAAGAGGATCATGCTGCTTGATATATACTGTGTTTTTGAACCACTTACATTCATTGTGTGGTTAGTAAATATTCCCCTAAGACTCATAAATGTAGTTTTATCTTGCTTGTTCTTAGTACAGAATGAGAACACAAGAACCACTATTAACTTGTGTCTATTTTATCCTGTGATTTCAGCCATAGGGAACTTTTTCTTATCCAACCATTGTTCTTCCTCAGATTTCCATTACTGAATCTTAGCATAAGAATAAACTCACTCTGAGGATTTTCCACTTATTGGAAACTCATCAAACATTCTCCAAAAACTACATAGGTTAACTAGATAAACTAAAGCCACAAAAATTCCACACCCTCAGCTTAAATAGAAGATAGAAGATAATAAAATGTTCCAGTGATTTCTAACTAGAAAATTGCACACCAAATTCCCACAAAAATCTCTCTATCCCCCTGCTGTAAGCCCTGTGGAGTTTGGTGGTGATGGTCATGGCATGGAAGGTCCCTGGAAAATTTGTGTGAAAGACACAAAAGTGGAGTGAGGATCTAAGAATTGACTAATCTCTCCCTGAGAAGAAAAACATCCATCTTAAGTGCAAAAATTCTGAAATAATCCTGGCAGATGATAACAAGGACCACACAGAAGGGAATTTAAAGTGTGCAGTTTCATAAAAATTGCTTTTGGAGGATGAAAAGGAGACAAAAGAAGGGAATGACCCTGGGGAAATCTAGGTAACCAAAGAAAACAAGAATAGTAGTCAGTTTGGACTTAGGACCCTAAGTCTGAGATGATTACATCTGCAAAGCCCCCTTTTCCAAATAAGGTTTCATTCAGAGGTACCAGGTTTAGCTCCAGTACTTTTATCCTAAGAAAAGATACTTCCACCAATTACTCTATAAGAGTTGGAGCTCTACATGGAGGGAGCAAGTGGAGGGAGAATATCCCTCCTTAAAATTTATTTTCTTCTCAGGTGCTATAATCAGATGGGTCCTGAGACATTTGTCAGTTTGATATGCAAACAAGACCAGACAGGACATAGAATAAAGGAGGAGACCCTGGAGAGACAAATACTTTCCTCCTGTTTTCCCTCTGATATATTTTAGAAATGAGATCTCAAGTCAAATGGGATGTTGTGGCTCAGGAGTGAGGAGGTGTGTGGTGCAGACCTAGTTGGGTCTTTCTCCAGATGGAAAAGCCCAGAGGGCCTGAGCCAGTGTGGTAAAGAGAGATTTACAAATGCTGAGCACAGGACTTCTAACCCTTAAGAATCCCAAAATTAAAGCTGTAACCAGTAGGGGATTCTGGCTATATTTAATCTCAAGAATCAGAATTTATAAGGAAACATAAAATTTAGTTCTAACTTATTACTTTAAAGTTTTAGATGAGTAAATTTAAACTTTCCTGTTAGAAGAAAGAACAAAATGATGTCATAGAATCTTCTCATTTGCATTTTAGCAAATGTGAGTTCAGCCTTCAGCTAATCTGAGAAATTCAGCCTGAGACAATAGCAAAAAGATATATTTGATAACCAATCTGATACAAGGATTGCTGTTTAGAAGGGTTTTGTGTTTGGAATGACTTTTATGGAGCTTCCTGTAGTGTTTGCTCACATCAGGGTTAGATATTTTTTTGGTCTGAAACAGACTCCAAAATAAAAGCCCAAAGAAAAGTATTTTCAACTGTTGTATCATTTTCCAAAAGTCATCTGGAAAACAATCATTCAGTTTTGACAGAAATAATGAGAATGTACTTCTGATATGCCAAGTGAATTCAAAAAGTTTTTAATAATAATTGAAAGTTTAGAATCCATAATAAGGATTTGGGGAAATGGATTCATTGGATTAGTAATTTGTACTGAATAAAATCAAAACCAAGAACATCTTGTTTGACTTCATCCGAAGTGTTTAGCTACCTCCAGAATTGGAAATGCATACAGTCTTCCTGCTTTTACCATCAGTCTTAGAAGGAAAGAAGACCAATTTGCAGGTGGTACACAGTCCATTAAAACAGAATGAAATAAGAAAAAGTATTCTTTTTAGTTGAATGATTTAACAAAGATACTACATGCAAGATAAATATTCAAATAACAGTGATTTCTTGGATTTCAACATAAATGCATTAGAAAACATTGCAAACATCTTTCCCCATTTCTGAAAGTGATCAAAAGCACAAAGAGCCAAGAAAAATCTTTTAAGTAGTAAATAGAGACTGTATTCTTTAAATTTTGAAACACTGTATGAGTTATACCTAAGAAGACCCAAGTAAATATATAAGTATACTATTGGAAATTTAAGATTAAGTATATGGTAATACCAACTTTCTTTATTATAATTTTATTGAAATGCCATTTAAAATAGATTTAGTTAGGAAATTTACAAAAAAAAAATCAGCACATCAACAAATATAAAGATGAAATAATTGCAAAGTACTTGTTTAGGTTTTCTTCCCTCTTTCCCTCCTCACCCTGAGTCTTTCTCTTTCAAGATGAAAAGCACTTTAATTTCTGAATGCAGAATTTCTATGGATCCACTACATTTCTAGTTCAATGTGGAAATTCACAAAATACCACCACATCCATTCTGAACATTAGACATTTATTGGAAATTGTTTTATGAATCAAAATATAATTAATCTTGGTGAATCTTATGTGTGTATGAAAAGAATGTATATTCTGGAGTTATAAGTAATCCTCTGTAAGTGCTGATTTAATAAAATTACTTGACAGTGTTCTTGGAATTCTCTATACCTTTACTGGTGTTTTATCTATTTGTTTCATCTATTAGTATTCGGGGGGTGTCTTAATCTGTTTGTGCTATTAAAAAAAAACCCTTAGATTGAGTGATTAATAAACAATAGAAATTTATTTCCTCATAGTTCTAGAGTCTGGGAAATCCAAAATCAAGGCATCAGCAGATTTGAGTTGTGAATGCTGTTATCTGCTTCCAAAATGGCACCTACAAGTTGTGAAGGTGATTAATGGTGATAAAATGAACCATAGAAACACATCATAGCTGTTTCACCTACAGGGAAGTGATTTCTTACTTAAACAGATTTTTCTCAATCTGGGAGTCACTCTCTTCTTTACAGTATTCCTAATTACCTGTGTCCTATTGATCGTTTCCCTGTGGAGACACAAAAGTCATATGCAACTGAACAAAAATCCGCAGACCTCAGGACAGAAGCTCATGTGAAAGCCATGGGAGTTTTAATATCTTTTATCATCCTCCTTATCTTGCATGTGATAGGCATCCTCATAGAAGCAGTATGTGGTAGTAAGCCAGAAAACAAACTGCTATTTACTTTTGGTTTCACAACCACAGCCATATATCCCTGGGGTCACTCCTTTATCCTAATTCTAGGAAACAACAAGCTAAAGCAAACTTGCTGGAGGGTACTGCAGCAATTAAAGTGCTGTGAGAAAGGAAAAAATCTCAGAGCCTCAGACAGGCTTGCACAGAAACGTATGTTCCAGGAGAATAATCCACTGAGAAAATCCTCAAAGACCTTTTTCTTTCCTTTGCATCACATTCTTTTATTGTTCTATAACTGTGTTATGGAACTTCATTCAATTTTCCATGATATGTTCTACTATGTCTCAGAGAATATCTCTCTCTGATGAGATTTTAGTCTCATGTGCAAGTTCCTGACTCTTCAACATCTTCTCATACTCTTCCCAGAGGAAAAATGTCAGCCTGGAACTATTCTAGGTAAAGACTATTGTGTTGGGAAGAGACATTTAAAACAAGCCTCTGTATTGTGCTTTGCCCAACTGCCCTGAAGCACCAACCCCCATCTTCTTCCTCAGGAAGATCTACAAAAAAAGAAACCAAGACAGAAAATCTTGATCAGTCTTGACAGTTAAGATATGGACTTGAGAAACAGAAAAGGATGCTTTTTGTGTGTGTGCAATTTTAATAATTTAGAAAGTTACTTTTATATTCACTGTTAAAATCCTAATGTGCTTTTAAAAAAAAAAACTTGTGTATGTTTGTTAAAGTACGAGTAATCATATTGGTGAAAGTGAAAATTAGAGAAAGAGTCTGCCTTAGGGAGAGGGGATCAGAATACCTATGAAATGAGTCTTCAGACTCCTCAGTATAGTGATTTGAGATGAAAAGTCAAGAATCAGATCAGTTGAATAAGGATTCTGCCACATCTACAGAACCACAGGACTCAACATGATCTCTGACCAAGGGACAAAAGACTGACCAAGGAAAAGGTCAGGAAAATAAAACGTGGCCCAGGGCTCCACAGGCACAGGGACATAGGCATATTCACATACAGTTCCAGGAACTGGAAGAGCATATAGAGAATATTGAAATTATTTTTAACAGAAATGCTAACGAAAATGAATTTGATATATTCCTTGCAGAATTGGTAAGTACTCTGCAGAAATAGTGAACCAATATTTTAATAGTAAAAAAAAAAATCCATTTATTCCAATCTCAAAATAACTCAAGGTTATTATTTTTAATGTCGCTACTTAGGTTATAAAAAGAGTTTTGAATTTGTATATATTTGATTACTAGGGTGTTTACAAATTTTTATAGGATTTAAACATTTTAGGAATTACTTTCTCTTTTTTTTAAAAAAGAGAGTGAGAGAGGGAGAGAGAGAATTTTAATATTTATTATTTATCAGCAGACACAACATCTTTGTATGTGGTGCTGAGAATCGAACCTGGGACGCACGCATGCCAGGCGAGCACGCTACCACTTGAGCCACATCCCCAGCCCACTTTCTCTTATTTTTTCAAGTCTTCTGGCTATTTTTACCAATTTTGTGATTATACATTAGCATTATTATATGTAAGGATTTTTTTCTCTTAATTAGCTCTTTAGCAAATAATTTGTGGTGTTTGTAGAAATGCCTTTGTAATTTAGATTAAAAAAATCAAAATTTACAAGTTTTATTCATGATTTCTTCTAGTGTTATTTTTGCCAATATTAATTTATTAATTATAGATTATTTTCCCTTTCTCAATAGTTCCATTTTCTACTATAAAACAATGTGATTTTATTGCACTTAAAATTAGCACAGAAAAGCATGAAGGAGAAATTGATTAATCATGTTTGAAATATTTAACCATTATTAGTATATTTTAAATAAATTTTAAGATAGGTGGATAGATGATAGGTTGTTGCTTAGAAATCTGTTTCATACATTAATATATATATATATATATATATAAACTGAATAAATAGGTTTCTTATGCCTGAGTAGTAGAATTATAGATTATTTTTATTTTCTTAATCTTCTATAAATTGTTCACTTTTCTATGAAATAGTTTGTGTAATCAGAAAAGATAGTTAAATAAAAGACAAAAGACATGAAAAAAAAGTCTGTCTGGGTAAAGTTCTTTAATAAATGAGAGAAAGAGCCAGGCCATATGGGAAGGTGGCACATGCATGTAATCCCAGTGGTTTGGGAAGCTGAGAAAGGAGGATTGCAAGTTGAAAGCCAGCCTCACCAACTTAGTGAGGCCCTAAGCAATTTAGTCAGACCCTGTCTCAAAATAAAAATGTTTTAAAAAGGGCTGAGGATGTGGCTCAGAGGTTAAGTAGCCCTGTATTCAATTCATTGAATGAATGAATGAATGAATGAACAAATATAAATAAATAAATAAATAAATAGGGTTGGGGTTGTGGCTCAGTAGTAGAGCACTTGCCTAGTATGTGCGAGGCCCTGGATTCAATCCTCAGCGCCACATAAAAATAAATAAATAAAATAAAGCTGTTATGTTCAAATACAACTAAAAAATCAATATAAAAAATAAAAATGTAAATAAATGCAGTGCCTTCCTCCGTGTTTCCATAAGCTCTGTAAGTATCAACTCAAATGTCTGCTGTCTTTGTTGGTCTGATAATTTACTGTGTTGTTTACACTGACTTTTGATTTTGTTAGCTTGATTTTCTCATATTTTGTGTCTTTATGGACATAGTGCATATTGCCAGGAAGGATTTTACTTTGTCCATAAAGACTGACTAAGGATCCTATCAATTTTGGACTTCTTTAAACTGAATTTTCATTTGGTAAATTTTTAGACAAATCAAATTCTAGAGCAAATTATAGTCCCAAATATACATGTATGCAAGGCTACAGTAAAAACTCAAAACAGCAGAACTACCTCCCCTTCCATTCTGTTTACAGGTAAGCATCCCCGCTTTAATCTTTGGCTAGGTGTCCTTGTTTTTTTGTTTGCCCATTACTTTCTTGCCTTCCAGAGATCCTGGCTCATTGATGGTGTCCAGTCTAACTTCCAGCTCTGGAGAGGCCCATGCATGCCTGGTTTCTTATCTTACATGCACATTGTCTGTAGAACTTGAAACTCTGGTTTCAAGACAATTAGTGACGCCCTAGGGAAAACTCTCTTTTTCAGGATTTGCACTTTCCCACCATTTTTACAGTGCTTTTTTTTTTAAGAGAAAGAGAGAGAGAGAGAGAGAGAGAGAGAGAGAGAGAGAAAATTTTTTAATATTTATTTTTTAGTTATCGGCGGACACAACATCTTTGTTGGTATGTGGTGCTGAGAATCGAACCCGGGCCACACGCATGCCAGGCGAGCGCGCTACCACTTGAGCCACATCCCCAGCCCTACAGTGCATTTTTTAAAATATAAAAACAGTGAGTATTTTTTTTTCTTACCTCCTGACAGTTGGACCACACACATATTTCTGAAAACATGTTTTTCAGTTTATTTGTATATTCTGAACTGGAAGCATTTCTGCAGACATGTGGTTAACTGTACTTTTAAAAGCAAAAATTGGCCTTCTTTTATCCTTCTTTTCAATCTTTATTCTTTTTTTATAAGTGTATTAAAAACTTTGAGGTTTTTTTTTCTTTTTTTGAGGATGGTGGAATGTGATGGACATCTTTATCCAAAGTACATGTATGAAGACACAAATTGGTGTGAATATACTTTATATACAACTAAAGATATGAAAAATTGTGCTGTATATGTGTAATAAGAATTGTAATGCATTCCACGGTCATTTATTTTTAAAAAATCAATTTAAAATTTTTAAAAAAATAAAAAATTTTTAAAAGTATTCAAAACTGTTTTCTGCCTAGATATCATATGCATTCTACAAATTTTGGCACATGGTTTTTATATTTTAATTCAAAAATTTTAAAATATTCTTGGGCTGGGGATGTGGCTCAAGCGGTAGCACGCTCGCCAGGCATGCGTGCGGCCCGGTTCCAATCCTCAGCACCAACTACAAACAAAGATGTTGTGTCCGCTGAAAACTAAAAAATAAATATTAAAAAAAAATTCTCTCTCTCTCTCTCTCTCTCTCTTTCTCTCTCTCTCTCTCTCTCTCTCTCTCTCTCTCTCTCTCTCTCTCTCTCTCTCTTTCTCGCTCTCTCACTCTCACTCTCTCTTTAAAAAAAAATATTTTTTATAATTTCCTTTAAATGCCAAGGTCATTTAACACAGTAATTTTATAGCTATGAGATTTATTTTAGGTAACTTTTTTGTAATAATATTCTATTTCACTGAAGTTGGGTCAGGCAACATGTTTGTATGATATTTGGCATAGGATATATTTATTTGGCCAAATGAAGATTTATTTTTATGAATGTACCAAGTTTTCTTAAAAGAGTTTCATAGTGCCAGTGTTAAATTTATGTGAACCCTATTACTTATATTACCTCTATCTTTGCATAATGTATACCAACTTGGAAAAGTAAAGTTAGTAAACATACACTTTAATTATTGATTTGTTTGTTTTTGTTCATTATTTTTTTCAATTAAAGTGGCCTTGAACTGGAAGCAATACTGATATTGCATTTGCATTTCAAGGCATTACTTTTTTTTTTTAACCATAGATTGAACCCATGGGCACTTAACCTCTGAGTCACATCCCATCCTTTTTTTATTTCTTATTTTAATACAGGATCTCACTAAGTTGCTGAGACTGGGCTTTTAACTCATGATCATCATGTCTCAGCCTCCTGAGCAGTGAGATTACAGGCATGTGCTATAGAACCTGATTATGAGCATTACATTTTTACAATTATTTTAACTCATATTGAAAAGCTTCTTTCAATACTCCAAAACTTATGCATCCTTCTGCTTTAAGTTTTGTTTTATCTGTGCTAATATTCACTAATTTTGTTACTTTGCTTTATATTTGGTAACATTTCTTCCATCCCTACATTTCTTTTTTTTAAAATGTCTCTTGTAGAAAACAAATTTTTAGTTTTGATACTTTATTTAATAAGATGTTAAAATTAATTATCATTGACTAATTATTTTGTATTCATTGCAATGTGATTATATTATTTTTCTTTCTACTGTCTCATCTGTTTTTTTCTTTTTTATGCTTTTTTTCTGTTTTGTCTTGTTTTGTTTTCTCCTTCTTTCCTGTTTCTACTGATACCAGAATTTCATATGCTGAGTTAAACATCAATACTTTCTCTTCGCTCCAAATAAAGTAAAGAATTTTAATTGGTTTTATCTCATACTTCATCTTGTGTGTGAATATGGTCTGGAGTTTTATGATCTTTATTTATATATTTATTCAAAAAACTGTGATAAAATATGTATAACAAAATTTATCATTCTAATTATTTAAGGGCATAATCATGTGACATTTATTATATTCACAATGTTGTGCAGCCATTACACTATTTCCAATACATTTTTATCATCCTAAACAGAAATTATGAGCACATTAGCAATAATAACCCATAATCTTCCCTCCCCCCACGCTGTTCCAGTAATCTGTAGCATACTTTCTAATTTTATGAATCTGACTATTCTACAAATGTCATTTAAGTGGAATCACACAAAATTTGTCATTTGGTGTCTGGATTATTTCACTCAGCATAGTGTTTTCAAGATTCACACACTAATCAGATCCTCATTCTTTTATATGACTGAATAGCATTCCATTCTATGAAAACACTACACTGAGTGGTATTACTGGACCAAACCTTATAACTCCAATGTTTAACGTTTTGAGGAAACACCAAAGTATTTTCTACAGTAACTGAACCATTTTACCTCCCTTCTAATGAGGGTACAAGGGTTCCAGATTCTCTACATCCTGACCCACACTTGTTTTTCCAGGTTTTTGTTATTTGTAACTCTCCTAGTTGATTTGAAGTGGTATTTCTATTTTGATTTACATTCCCTAATGACTAATGACATGTAAATCTTCAGAGGGAATGTCTATTTTTTTATTTCTCTTTTCAAAATTAGGTTTGGTTGGTTTTTGTTTTTGTTTTTTGGGGGAGTACCAGGGATTGAACTCAGGGCACTCAACCCCTGAGCCACAATCCCCAGCCCTATTTTGTATTTTATTTAGAGACAGTGAAGTAGAACAGTTGAGGTTGGACACCAAAACATAGCAGGAAGCAGATTTATTGGCTGCAGCCATGTTCAAAAGGGGGGCTTGTCGCCTCCTTCAAATTATCCCTTTGAACCCCAAGTTTAAAAAGTTTTAGAACTTTATTCCCAGTGTGTAAGGGGAGCGGCTCAGGAGCTTACAATTTGTGAAAATTCACATAAAAGTAGCTTTTTCACTGTTCTGGGCACCCAATTCAGGCCTAGGACATTCTCTGTGAAAATCAGTGTCTGGGTAAGGGAGTTTTTCTCCTCTTTCCTTTGAAGAGCTGGTTTTCAAGGATTTCTCCACTCTCCTTTAAAAATGTAAATGCCTCTGTGAAGTCCTTGGGTTAGTCTTACACTCTGCTTCAGCAAACATTATCTCCTGCCTGAAAACTCTGTTGTAGAAATTATTGCTGATAGGCTAAGTACAATTATGTTAAACAGAATTTTTGAGGGTCTCTGGAGAAGCTTAATTAAGATTTTCTGTGAAGAAGGGGGTGGCACTACAACAGGATCGCACTGAGTTGCTTAACGCCTTGCTCTTGCTGAGGATGACTTTGAACTCATGATCCTCCTGCCTCAGCCTCCCAAGCCACTGCGATTACAAGCGTGTGCCACCACTGTAGGTTGTCTTTTTTGTAACTGAGTTGTAGCAGTTTTATATGCATTCTGAATATTAAACCTTTTTCAGGTATAAAATCTGCAAATATTTTCTCCCATTCTGTAAATTGTTCAATTTATTTTACCAGCTTTTGATGCAGAAAAGTTTTCATTTTGAGTTGAGTCCAATTTATGTACTTTTTGTTGTGCTTATACTTTTCATGTCATATTTAATAATTCATTGTCAAATCCCATGTTCATAAAGATTTACCAATAGATTTTTCTCTTTTAATTTTTATCGCTTTGGCTCTCTCTCTTTTTTTTTAAATTGTTTGGCTCTCTTATTTATGCTATTGGCTCATATGGAGTTCAGTTCTGTATATAGTATAATGTAGGATCCAACTTTATTCTCATGTGTAGATATCCAGTTATCCCAGCAGCATTTGTTAAAAAGATTGTGTCCTAATGAATTCTTTAGCTTCCTTGTCAAAAATCAATTGACCATAAGTCAATTTAAGAGTTTATTTCAGGACTCAATTCTATACCTTTGGTCTCGATGTCTGTCCTTATGCCAATAACAAAGTCTTAAGTACTGTAGCTTTGTAGTCTTAAAATCATTAAGTATGAGACCTCCAACTTTTTTCTTTTTAATATTTAATTTGGAATGGAATTTAGGATCTCTATAATTCCATGAATTTGAGAATCAATTTACTGTGTTCTCATAAATGCCTATGGGAATTTTAATAATGTATTTCACTGAACCTGTAGCTAACATAGGGTAGTATTGACATTCTAACAAAAGTATCTTCTTATTAATGAACATTTACTTGTGTCTTTTTAAATTTCTTTCAGCAATATTTTATATTTTTCAGGGCATTAGTATTTTGTTACCTTAGTGAAATATTTGGTTCTTTTGGATGTTATTATAAATAGGATTTTTTTAATTTAAAGATTTTTCATGACTGGTATGTAGAAAAACAACAGATATTTATGTGTTGATCTACCTTGAAATTTTAGTTTTATTTACCTGATATCCAGATATAGTTTTTTAAGATTTTTTTCAAAAATATCAGACACTATAAACTTTGCAAAATTCTTTACTAAACTTTATTCCTCATATGTTATATGGGCTTATTCTAACCTCATTTCAGCTTTTACTGATACATCTTCCAAAACTTTGGGGAAAGGGTTTCTGTATACATTCTGAAACCTTTATTGCTGTTTCATATTGAAAGACGTTAACTAGCCTCTTAGAAATTAAAGAACAACCACAACTGAAATTCACAGCAAAATCATAACACATGGAAGGCCTATGGATAACAATTGATGTAGAAATGGGTGGAGATTTGGCAACAGAGCTTATACTGATAGGAAAATTCCAGCTAATGCGTGCACAGGAGGAGAAATTTTAGAGGGATTCTAGAAATGGCAGACCCAGATGCCATCAACGGAGACTCACACCCTAAGGAAAAGATAGGTTGTACTGTGAGTAAGCTTAGGGAAGCAGCAAGTTTTTAGAAGGGGAGAAAGGCTTCACGGGGTGCTGAAGCATTGTTTCTTCAAGGAATAAGACAATATAAATCAAGAAAATAAGAGAAACAAGACAAAACTATAAGATGTGAGTCCAAAAATTAGTACCATCTCATAATCAACAAGACTGAAGCAATTCAAAAGGACCCCAAGAACTGAGAAATAAGCAAAAAAGACACCCAAAGCCCTTGAACTACCAGATCCTTTTGCTGGTAGTTGGTATAGGAATAACAATAAAATTTAAAGAAGAACTACCACAACAAGAATTACAATTGCAAAAATAATATCTGCATACATGTAAAAATACACCATGAAGAAAGCAGGTGTATTTTGGGGGGGAACTAAAAGGGGTTAAAAGTGAGGAACATTATAAAAGTTACTTCATATACAGATACAACAAAAAGCAGATAGCAATCAAGAAAAAAAGAGAGATAATCACCTTAGAAATAAAGAGAATTTTAACTTGCACAAGAACACACCAGCTCAATAAAATACTATAAAAGCAAGAAGTGACAGAAATGAGCAAGAGGAAAAAATGCTCACAATAAAAAAGGATAATAATACTAAAAAGACAGAGACAAATATGGAGATTTGAGATGAAGAAGTAACTGAATCTCTGAAAAGAACAAAACAAAGTATTGAAACAGAAAAGGATGCTCAAAAAAAAAGCTTTTCTAAAGTAAATTACTTTACTTTATATATTGGAAAGACATAGTGTCCATAGAAAATTGGATTCAGAAAAGTCACCTCAGATCTTATAACTTAAGACTTTATTGATTTTTTTAAATTTTTTTAATTAGTTACACATGACAGTACAATGACCTTGACATATCATACATTTGAATCAGATAAGACTTTAAATATAAAGAAAATGGTTCTGAGTCAATAGACAAAAAGACCAAATCTAAATATATAACAACAAACCTCACCATGATGTTTGTTAGAATTACTGAGATGCCACAAGAAATCAACCTCAGAAGTGGGTCAGCAAGGCAAAAATCTGTACTTCTGCAGAAGGGTGCGCCCACAAAGGGAATCCAGGGAGTAAGCACACCTGGATGGGCAGTTTAACAATGCACTGCCCCTTACTGTGATAGGAAGACTTTGATGGTACAGTCTATGTAATTAGCTAATTTGAAATTGGGGAGGGCACGGAAAAGGGCTCCAGATATGATTGGACACCTGTTCTAGACCACATAGTTACCTAATTTAAAATGGCTCCAGTATACACTTGAAATTTCAGTTACAGTAAACATGTTTTGTGTTGCATTACAGCTTTAACGTTGATAGAAAAGAAAACAAATCGTACATGTGTAACTATAAGGCATTAATAAAAAGTATGGACAATAAGTAAATAAGATAAATAGAAATAATGGGGGGGGAATCACTTGCTTGTGGAAAAAGATTTATAGCATGTACAAAAAAAAATAAATCCTTTACTGTTTTATGTGCAATGAAAATATACCAATAAAAAATATGGAAAGACAAAAAGTAAATAAGTCCTCTTTTGCAACCCAAAACTGATTACTCAGTATGAGTTTTAGATAGATAGATAGATAGATAGATAGATAGATAGATAGATAGATGAATAGTATAATACCTAACAAAAAATAATAGAGAAAAATCAATAATCTGCCAGTGCAAAAAGTGAGTCACTATCATTTTCCTTAAGACATGCTGTCTCAGCTATCAAAGCTATTCAGGCAGTGAGGGAATGTTTCTCATAGGTAAAAACTTGAGAAATAGTGCATTCATTAGTGCTGTAGGAGAAAGAGAATAAAGACTTCATCCGATCAATAGAGGTTCAGAGAGTTTGGGCAAAAATAATGAAGGTGAAATAAAATATATTTAATCATGGATGGCCAAAATCAAGAAAGGAGGGCTGGTGAGTGATTGCAACAAAGAGGTAATTTTTGTGTAAACTGATGATGGGAAAGTTCAAGTTCCTGTGCGCCCTATGAGGAAGTGTAGGAAGAGTGATCTGGAAGCCACAAGGAGGCACACAATGTCCCCAGCTTTAGACTTAGTGGTATGGGAGGAAGAGTAAAGAGTTGCTGCATAAAAGGGAATTAGGGAAGGTAACATCTTCAGAGAGAGAGGCAGGATGTCCTTCTAGGGTATCAAAACAAAGAGGTGCGTGGAGAGAATTGAGTGATGGACAAAAGTTCATGGGCACCCAATTACCCATTGTTTGCAATCTATCTTTAACATATCTAGCAATCCTTCCATTTTGAATGTAAGTAACAATCATTGAAATTCGCAGAACCTGTGATTTTCCTGCTTCTGGAAACCACAGATCCCTGTTACCACAGTTAACAGGCATTTATTGTCATCAGTGCTCTTTCTCACAGATATTATTATGATGTCAATTAAGAAGCACACAGACTGCTGCATCACATTAGTGTGTGTTTCAATCTGTCTGGAGTCCTTAGAAATTCTGCATATTTTATTTCATGTGTTTGAAAACATTATTCTAAGGAGAGCTTTCTAGGCACTGGACTTCCAATATAGCCCTGCACAAAATAGTTCAAGTCCCCCTGAGTTCAAAAAGAAAAGATTTCAGTGGATCCACTGAAAAGTTTGAAATGGAGTGAGTGTTAAGGGTAGCAACTATACAAAATATAAGTTATCATAAAATAGAATCACTCTGGCAGCATTCTGTTGTTATTGGTGTATAAATATGAAGAACACAGTCATTTGCAATGAACAGAGGAGCAGATGAGACATTATATCATTACATATTTTCAGGTATTATTTTAGTTCATTTATTAGTAATAGCAATATTTAGCTTAAAAGTTAAACTAATAATTAAAATTTTGGAAACTATGTCACTGTGCATTTATTTCCATCATTTCCAATTTGTCCATTTGATTCAATGACATGTTGTAATATGTCCTAATAAAACAATGTGTTTGTTTCCTTAATTACATACTAATATGATAGTACACTGTCTACAAAATATATAGGTAAGAAAATTCAAAGCAGGTATTCTCATTACTCAGTTCAGATTGAACAATTACATGTCTTTTAGGCTTGTTAATTCCAAAACATCACTTTCTAACCTTTCCTTTTTCTTCTCCATAGCACAGATAAATCTGTTTCCTGTCTCTTAAATTAAGAGACTAAGACTTGAGGGCTTTTTCTACATAGTGAGGATACTCTTGGATACAAAGCAGAACCACCCTAAGAAATTCTATTATCCTAACCAGAAATCTCTGACTGCTTTTTACCAATAGCATTACAATTCAATGTCTGCTTTTTTAATTTTCTTTTAGATTTACTTCCTCTCATATTTCTTTTTAGTGACATGTTAATGAAAATTTCTCGTTGCTAAAATAAAATCACATTCACATGTGCTTTCTAATTTTTTTTTTAATCTTTACAATTGTATTTTTGTATACACATTTGCTTAAAATCAGTGAATTTCGAAGCCAGGTTCAAGTAACAGAAGAGCCTTTACAATTACTTTCTATTGTCTAGACCCAAGGTATGCTACAAACAGTCTGAAGAAAAATGGGAATCAACATCTTTCTGAAGGTAGGCTTAAGAAATTTTAATCCAGTAAGTTAAGGTATTTCCTTTCTCTGGCTGACTGATACCTGGCTGCTAGGCCACTATTTACAGGAATAGCCAAGAAAACAGGGTACAGATCTAAAACAAAGCCAACAAGTCCACACTGTGTCATGGTACAGGTTTCCCAATTCAAATCACCGGTACTCAAAGGTAAACTTACAAAACCTTTGAAAGATGCATTTGCTGTGAAAAATGGGAGCACTGCCATTGGTAAGCCAGCAGCTATTGGGGCCTGTGTTACATGCACCACATGTGGAAAAAGACTGTTTTCTATTAGGCCACAGACAGCAGCCTTAAGTCCAATATATGTGGATTCATGTTCAAGTAGATTCCTTTTTGCTTCTGGTAGTTGTTCAATTTTTCTGTTTATGATATCAAAAATTAAATTTTCCTTGATACTATCATGTGATGTATAGTTTTCAATCTTGACCCTGTTGCTCTCCTCCCAATAGTCCATGCCTCTCCAGTTCTTCCTTTAACAGGCCGGGGCTTAAGCTACAACTTTTACTCCCACTCACCCAGAGGCAGCTGTCTTTGACTGACATGTGGCTCCCTAAAATGGATTTTAAATCACTGTTTTTCCACGTTCTAAAATAGCCCTTGTCTCTGCCTTGTTTCTTAGGCTAAGTAAATATATGTACAATTTACAGTAACAGTAAAAATCACTATTTTTCCTCTTATCCTAGAAAGCAGGGAAAGTCAGAGAGGAAAAGAAAATTATGGATGAAACCAGAAAGCATGTATAATATATTGATTCTAAAGTAAATTTACTATAGGGTGGGGATTTGACTCAGTGTTAGAGTGCTTGCCTAGCATGCACAAGTCCTGGTGTTCAATCCCCAGCGCTGTGAATAAATAAAATAAATAGGTAAAATGTGGGAGCTGCCAAAAGCAGTTACAATTGAACTAAATTTGTGAAAAAGCAAGTACAAAAAAAGGAAAAGAAGCAGCACAGAGATTGATAAGAAGCCTGCAATCTCAGAAAGCAACAGCCAAAATATGAATCCTGAGCGTGAGGATTGCATGATGAAATGCAAAACCTGCAACCCTTATTTGCAACACCAGCTGCAAGAAATATGTAAGTAGTGCTCATGGCAAAACTCTACTAATCCTGGTTTGGTTAAGCGTAATGGAGAAGGTGAGGATATACAAAACATCATTTAAATCAATTCTATTAGTAGGACTCAGCCTGTGCCTGAAGAAACAGAGGAAAAGGGAGCCTCTAGACGATGAAAACGACACAGAAAACATGCAAAAAGCTATTCCAACAGCGTGCAACCAACCCATTCAATTATTGCACTGGCATAACATATAAGTAAAGATAAATATTAAAAGAAGGAAAATTAATATAAAAGTTATAACATTAACAAGGGTCAAATACAAGAAAAATACCAGCACAGAGTAGATGAAAATCATGACCAAATTTGCTGTGGATCTTTTTTTAAATAATAAAGCAATACTCTTTATGAAGAAATATCAGAAAGCCTTTAGTCATCCTAAACTAATAAAACGCAGGAAGGAAAGAAACAAACCATCTCAGAAACAAAAAATTATTGTTCAATGAATCCATAAATGCAATGGGAAACACAGCAAATAACATGCAGAGGCTTTAAATAGAACAAGCAAATGAAATGAAGCAAAATTAAGAAAAAAAAAGTTCAAAAGATGCAGGTAAAAACATTGGATGTCAAAAATAGGCCAAAGTGGTACAAGATATGGATAGATGGAATTCCAAAAGCAGAAAATAAAAATGATTGAAAATTATACATATGTAAATGAATACTTTAATAGATAATTCCTAAAGTAGTAAAAACTTGAACAGAATATGTTTTAAGATACCACACACATTACCAGTTTTAACAGATCCTGAGTAGCCAAATTTAGACATATGAATTAAACAATTTTTGATTGGTAAGCCAGAATAAAAAGTTGAGTCATTTTATAAAGGATTAAAAATATGGCTAAACTCAGATTTTTTTATAGAAACATATTGTAAAAAGCATGGCTTATTATTATTCTACTTTAAGATTTTTTTTTACAAGTTCAAGAAAATAAAGCATAACCCAAGAATTTTGTTTCTCCAAACTGTCATCACAAAGTTCTCTCTCTCTCTCCCTCTCTCTCTCTCTCTCTCACCCTCTCACACACACTCACACACACACACACACACACACACACACACACACACACACACAATCTTTTAAGAAACGCAAGAACTCAAAACTTTTTTGAAGGAAATTATTTTGAGCTATATCTCAACAGGAAATGATTAACAATTTATAGTGGAAGAACTAGCATTAACACTTGAAAATATCTGACTATAAAACTAACACTAAAACAAATTAATTATATTTTAAGGGCTAAGAGAATGTAATAATAATACAATTGACAAAAATTATAGGAGTATGATAGAATGAAAGAGGTACTTAGAATAAGTTTGCTGCTTATACAATAATGTGTGTGCATATGTGTATGTGATATCTTGCATGTACTAAAACTCCAGGTTCCCAAGAAGAAAGCCAGGTGTTGAGCAAAATCCACATTGTTTATACACAGGGTTTTAAGAACAATGATCCACTCTCTTCAGGGAAAGGAAGAAGCTCTCCAGAAATCTAAGTTTCCAGATCCCAACCAAGGAACGATTTAAAAAGTGGGACTTTCTAAGTCTAACAGTCTTAGGTCACAGATTATATCTAAAACCACTCGCAGGACAACTCATATTTAATTGCAAATACCAAAAAATACCCAACTCAGAAAATCAAACAAAGAAAAACAAAATATACCATAAGAAAGCAGAAAGAATGACTAGAGATCAGTAATCTAGAAGAAGGAAATCCAGAGACAGAGGGGAAGGATGGAAAAGGGGAGGCAATGCAGAATGAATTCTTTAAAAATCATGTTATGCACAAATATAAATATATCACAGGGAAATTCACTTTTATGTATAAGTAAAAAGAAGAAATCAAATAAATATAAATGAATGAATGAAAGGATATCTCTTAGAATAGAAGAAGAACAGGGCAGGGGAGGGAGAACAGGAAGGATCAGAGGGTATCATGAACTGAAATCAAATTCTGTGCACAAATGAGTGAAGTGTTTCAGGATGAAGCCAACTACTGTATGTATAACTATAAAACTCTAATAATAAGAAGAATGAATGGAGGTAAAATTAAATGCTTAAATGTGTGAGTTAGCATACTCTTTTGAGATGAAAAAATTAATACTAGTTAGCAAATAGTGTAATCAAGAAAAATAGTGGAAAGAGACAAAGTGCAAGTATGCAAGCTAATTCTTTGAAAATAAATTTTTAAACTTCTGTGGAATAAATGGGACAATGTGTCATAGCTTTAATCAAACTTTAGGAGAAATATTAAACATAAACATCCTGATTTTCTTAAAAGAATATGAGAATTTTGTTAAGGAATTACAACCAAAAAAATGAAAACTCCAAGCTCTGGGGGGGAAATTACCAGCACTTTAAAAGAACAGATGATTCTAACATTATTTAAGCTGTTCAAGTGTTACGGTTTGTATCTGGAAATGCCCCCCTAAAAGCTCATGTTTTGGAAGCATGGTCCCCAATTCAGGTAGGTGCAGATGTGAGGCTTTTAGGCAATGATGAGACCTGTAATTACATCACTTCATTAATCCATTTGATGCATTAACAATTTGAATGGATTACTGGGTGATAACTTTAGGCAGGTATACCATGATTGGAGGAAATATGTCACTAAGGAAGTGCCCTTGGGGATTAGATTCCTTGCGCTCTCTCTCTCTCTCTCTCTCTCTCTCTCTCTCTCTCTCTCTCTCTCTCTCTCTCTCTCTCTCTGCTTCCTGGCTGCCATGACTTAAGAAGCTTTCCTTCACCACACCTTTTTCACCATGATGTGCTGCCTCACTCTGGCCCAATTCAATAGAATCAACCAGTGATGAACTGAAACTCTGAAACTGTGAGTCTGAAAAAACTTTTCCTTCTCTCAGTTGTTCTAGTCAGGTATAAAGATCACAGCACTGAAGTGATGACTAACATTAACCATGTAACAAAATAAAAACTCTAAAGTTTTTCTGAAATGTTCCATTGGTATCAGAACCTGCCCAGAGTGAGTTAAAAAAAAAAAAAAAAGGAAAGCTACAACCTAATCTTATTTTTTTTTAAATTTTGGGAATATCAAAATAAAGTTATAAATATTGACAAGCAAAAATAACAGAGTTTTCTTATAATAGTATCCAAGACCAAGTAGAATTTACATTATGAATAAAAAATAAATTAATATTAGAAAATTTATCTAAATAATTAACTATAGTTATAGAGGTCCAAAGGGGAAAAAACATGTTATCATCCCCATGAACTTAGAAAAGATATTTCATAATTGCATCACTCATTCTTGAGAGCAATATCTAATAAATTAATTTTATCTAGAATTTATAGATATTTAATTAATACATTATTAATGGACATATCATAAAATTTCACTATTCCTGCATATATCAAGTCTTCAATAACAAAACAAATGTTGGCAATTCTGCCAAATACAAAATTTAGCTTTGCTCTCTCTGTGGGAAGTGTTCTTATGGAACTTTAACTATATTAACTCTCACTCCATGATTATAAGAGCCAACATGGGATTTTTCTTTTGGGGAGTATTTTAATTTTTAATTTTTATTTTTTAATGAATATAAAATAATTATTTACATATAATTTTTCTTGGAAAATAGCAAGTACATATTTTTATGAGCTTCAATGTGTTAGTACATGTATACAATGCATAATCAGATCAGGTCAATTAGTATATCAACCACCTCAAATATTTTGTTTTCAAATATTTACCAATTCTTTTCATTGGGAATATTCAGAATCTTCCCATTTTGAAACACTATCAAGTATTGTTAACCATAGTTATTCTATGTTACTATAGAACATTAGAAGTCATTTTTCCTATACCACTGTACCTCTGTACCTGTTAACCTTCCCCTTTATCTCATATCTTCTGAAGCTCTGGTCACCACTTTCTGCTCTCTCCTCCTATAAGATCAACATTAGCACCCACATGTAAGTCAGAATGTGTGGCATCTGTCCTTCTGTGCCTGACTTTGTTTTTTTGTTGTTTCTTTTTTAACTATGAGAAAACATTTGCAATACACTTACTTGCTTACACAATACAAAAAGACTGGAAAACTCAACAATCAGCAAATAATGCAGTTAAAAATTAACAAAACACATAAACAGGTATTTCATTGAAGACAATAATCAAAAGGCAAATGAACATATAAAAAATACCCATATGTATATATATATATATATATATATATATATGTGTGTGTGTGTATATATGTATATATTTGCATATATGTATATATTATTTTTATTTGCAAAGTAAAAAGTGTTAACAAACAATAAAATAAATCTGTTGCTGTGTACTTTATGATAAATGAGTGAAGGATAATTGCAACAAAAGCATTCTAACAATCTTCTCTCTGAGCTTGACAGCCTGACAGGGGGAGAGGAACCTGTCCCACATTCAACCCATTTTCTAAAATATTATATCATCAAACCTATCATTTATCCAACTTTCCACTGACGTTCATGTCAGGTGTTCTTTGTTTTTTTCCAACAATAGCAATTATTAATTTAAATGTAAATGAACTAGATATTGTAATTTAAAAATATAAATGTTCAACATGTGTAAAAACAAACTATATAAAATAACTATATGCTCTATACATATGTAACACTTTAAATATCAATATAACAATAGGTTAAAAGCAAAAGAAGGGAGAAATAAGCATGAGAAATCTAAGAAGAGCTATTAATATAAATAAATTTTTAAAAAAAGTATTTTCAGAGATAAAAAGGAACATTTTATAACCATAACAGGGTAACTTCTTTAAGAAAGTATAACAACCCTAAATGTCTATGTAACTAAAAACAAGATTTTAAAATATATGAAGTAAAAATTAATAAAACTAAAATTTCAAATCCACAATCAGAGATTTTGAGCTTCCTCACTTTGCTGGAAGGAGTAATGATGTAGAAGGCTTAACATCATCAGCCACCTTGACCTATTTGTTATTTATAGAGAACTATACACAAAATGACAAGTAAAATGTTAATAAAGATAGACTATATTCTGTCATAAAATAAGCTTTGAGAAATTTTAAAAATTTGAAATCATGCAGACTATGTTTCCTGTGTGATTTATTACATTAGAAATCAATCACCTTAAGATATCTAGAACCCCACCCCCATGTCTCAACTACTTCAAAATTAAACAGCACACTTATTAATATCTCATAGATCAAAGAAGAAAGCACAAGAAAAGTAAATAATAAGTGCTTTGAGCTAAGTGATAATAAAAGATTAAAATATCAGAATCTCTGAAACAAAATAGTACTCAGATGAACACTTATAACTTAAAGTACATATATCAGAAAGAAGCTAAATTAACAATCAAATTATTTTCAAATTAGGTAGTATAAAGAAAAAAATAAGAATAGGAGCAGAAATATGTGATATAGAGAAGAAATAATACAGCTAAAAGCTGATAAAAATCTAACAAGTCTAATCAAGAAAAAATTAATAGCAGTGGAAAGGGAGCCAACAAAACAACTTTACAAATGCTAAAAATGTATTAAGGTAATATTATAATTGTATAATCACAATTATATAGCTTATACAACTTGGTTTTTTTAGAGGATAGAAATCCCTGCTTGTTTATTTGATTCATGTGAGTGATGTGTTTTTTCCCATCCTTTTGTCTTTAGTCTGTGGATATCTTTGCCTATGAGGTGAGTCTCTTACAGACAGCATTTTTTTTTATTGGTTGTTCAAAACATTACAAAGCTCATGATATATCATCTTTCATACTTTTGACTCAATTTGGTTATGAACTTCCATTTTTACCCCAAATACAAATTGCAGAATCACATCGGTTACACACTCACATTTTTACATAATGGCATATTAGTGACTGTTGTATTCTGCTACCTTTCCTATCCCCTACTATCCCCCCTCCCCTCCCCTCCCATTATCCCTCTCTACCTCATCTGCTGTTGTTCACAAAATTACATAGAAGAGGATGTGAGGGGAAAGGTGGGGGGGAAATAAGGGAGAGAATTGAACAACAGCCGACAGCATATTGTTGGGTATCGTTTTGCAATCATCTGCCAGTCTACGTCTTTTGATTGATGAGTTTATGCCATTAATGTTCAAGGTTATTATTGAGATATGATTTGTGTTCCTGGTCATTTTGGTCCATTTCTAGTTTTTAATTTGAATTAGTTTCTCCTTTGAATAACTATTCCTTTTGTGTAGTAGCCCTTCACTAGTTTTCACATTTTTTTTCATTTCATCTTTATGGAATATTTTGTTGAAAATATTCTGAAGTACAGCCTTTGTGATTGCAAATTCTTTTAGTTTTTGTTTGTGGTTGCAAATTCTTTTAGTTTTTGTTTATCATGGAAGGTTTTTATTTAATCTGCAAGTCTGAAGCTTAATTTTGATGGATATGGGATCCTTGGTTGGCATCCATTTTCTTTCAGACCTTGGTATATGTTATTCCAGGACTCTCTAGCTTTGAAGGTCTGGGTTGAGAAATCAGCTGAGATCTGAGTTGATTTCCCCTCATATATAATCTGATATTATCCTCTTGCAGCCTTTAAAATTTTATCCTTATTCTGTATGCTAGGCATTTTCATTATAATGTGACTTGATGTGGGTCTGTTGTAATTTTGCACATTTGGGGGCCTGTAAGTCTCTTGTAGTTGATTTTCCACTTCATTCTTTAGAACTGGGAAATTTCTGATATTATTTCATTGAAAAAAAATGTGAATTCCTTTGATTAGCATTTGTGCCTTCATCAATTCCAATAAATCTTAAATTTGATTTTTTTCATATTATCTCATAATTTTTAGAAGTTCTGTTCATAGTTTCTAAACATCTTCTCTCCATAGCCAACTCTATTTTCAAGATTATATATTTTGTCTTGATTGCCTGATGTTCTGTCTTTCAAGTGGTCTAGTCTCTTGGTAATGTTTTAAATTGAATTTTTAATTTAGTTTATTGTTTCCTTTATTTTGAGGATTTTTGTGTTTTTGTTTTGTTTTCAGAACTTCCATCTCTTTTTTTGAAGTAATCTTTTGCTACATGTATCTGTAGCATCCTTTACTTCAAAGATCAGTTTAACTATGTACATTCTAAACTCCTTCTTTGACATTTCTTCCACTGTGGTATTGATGGATTCTGTTATTGGAGTATCTTGGTTTGCTTGGGGCAATTTGTATCTTTGCTTTTTCATGTTGTTTGTGTGTCTACCTATCTAACTGTACAAATATAAGGCAGTAGAGTTTCTGTTTTGTGAACTTATCACATCCCTGAAGGTTTCCAGTATCTCACTGTTTAGAAGGAGACAAATAATAACAAACAATGCAAACATAAATGATATGATCAGTTATGCCTATAATAAAAATAGCAAGTTTGCAGGAGGGTTTACATTTTCAAATGGTGGACATGGAGAGAACAGAAGTGATACAGGATGAAAAGATTACAAAACAGGAGAGAAAAGAGAAATAAAAGATTAAAGGAAGAGTGAGAAAGAACAATAGAGATTTGCAATTAGCAGAAGAAAAGAGAGAATCAAGGGAAACATGTAGGAGAAAATATATAAAGCAAAAATTTAAATAAAAAATAAAAACAAAAGAATATTTAAAAACTTAAAATGTACTAATCAAACATAAAATAAATAATAAAATAAAATATACTAAGGCAACATAAAATAAAATATACTAAAGCAACATAAAATAAATTCAACTAATGTACCTATCTTCGTACATCTTTAGAATTCTTTCTTGTACATTCTATCAGTTTTGGCATTAAAATTTCATTTAATGTAAATAACAACTTAGTTCACAAAAAACTAATCCATGTGAAATAACTGGCTTCAAAGATGCTAGAGATGAGAAGAAAAAAAAAATAGGAAACTGAATAAATGTCCATGTACCATTAAGGTCACAATTAAGCAGTGAAAAAGAATTTTAAAAATCTTGATAAAAAGTTAAAGAATTATTTCTGTTGGAGTTCAAAATAGTCTCAGCTTCTCTTCTCAGCAGTTTTAGGTGGGGTCTTCTGGAGAGTGATGCTCCACCCTCTGGATGCTAGAGTGAGAGAGGTAGTCCCATAGGCAGAATTCCTGGAGGCAGAGTTTAGGATTAGGTTGGCTCCAGGCTCTTCCCTAAATGCTAATTGGTCTAGAGATTTGATATCAGTGCACCTCCAGGGACCAACATTTGCTGGTCCACCCTGGAAGACTTTACCCCAGGGCTTCCCTGGGTAGCATTCTTGTGGTAAGGGAGCCAATTCTCAGTCCCTTATGTCACCTACAGACCCCACTTTTCCTGATCTCGGGTTCAGTCTCTAAACAATACCTCCCACCCCAGCCCTTCCAAGTTCCCAGCCAGATGCATCTCTCCCACCTGGTCCTACAAGCAATCAGATTGGAGGGGGAGGGGTAGAGCCAGGTGGGTTTCCGTGACCAGTTGTCCCCTGTGTAAACCTCTCTCCACATTTGATTTTCTTCTAGTCAGTTAAGCACACTCTCTGTTGTGCATTGTGTGTTTATTGGGCCTGTATTTCAAGCCAAAATTGGGTTTGCCAGGAATAGCCTTCCTCAGTTGCCAGCCCCCATGCCACAGCTGCAAAATTGTACCTTCCTTTGTCCACCACACGTCACCTGGAGTGATGGAGGGTTCTTTCCCCACACTTGGATATTATGCAAGGAGTTCTTCAGGTCTGTTGGGCAATGTCCTTGGTCTCTAAATGGCTCTGTACTCAGTCACACCTCTGGCCTCCCAAAAATGTGGGTTTCTTTAATTTCTTTATCCCTCTACTATACTCATGGAGGGACTGCTCTGGCTGAAGCTCCCAGCCCAACTGTGGAAGCAGCCATGCAGCTGGAGATTGTTTTCTTATTTTATTCTATACAACCCCCTATGTCCTCAATCTGCTTTGACTGCCTCGTTTTAGGTTCCAGTAATGTACCCCTCCCCTCTCTTTTTTTTTTTTATTTTTTTCACCCATCTTGTGAAGAAGCTGCCTGTCTGCTTTCTTAGTTTCATGCCATGGAGCAGCCAGGAACACAGTCTCCTCTGTTCCACCATCTTGGATCTCTCCTTTCCTTGGTTTTTAGGTATGCCTGTTTCAATTACACATGTAAGTAATGTAAAAATAACCATAGACCAGCGCATGAGTTCTAGGTCCCAGTATAATTTTATACCCACAAATATAATTCTCTATTTTTTTTATCAGTTAACTATAGTATTGTTTGGGGTCCTCATGAATAAATGTCAACTTAGAAATCATGTCCACTACTCAATCAAAGCTCTGAGTATTTTGCAGTCAACCCAATAAATGCAGCAGAGGATGTGTTAGAGGAAGATAGACAGATAGATGGCATATACTTGTGGGAGAGCTAAAGGACTTTCCTCTGGAGAATCTGGCCTCATCTGCAGTTAAACAGCATTGAATTTGTACAGTGACTTATGATTGAAAACCAAGTGAAATCCATGTCTGTTTTTGGCAATTCAAGCCAGCTTTTTGGTGCCAGTGTAAAATGGCTACTGCTGTAAAGACTAGTAGGATCAAAGCATTCTGATCAACACTAAGTTCTTGCTGTTAAGTATAGTATTTGTGCCCATCTTGCTTTTGTTAAGATCTGACTCTTCAGGATCCCATCATTCCAATGAAATTAGGAAAACCATATCAAGCATCCATCACCATAACACTTTCTATTGAGATAGCATTGCAGAGTTTTTCAAGAATACTGGTAATTCACTCAATAATTTATTTCTCAATGCTTAAGTAAAAAGAGTGTCCTTCAGGCTCTCTCAAGTGATATAATAATGGGGTAGGGATAAAGGCAACATAAAATAAATTCAACTAATGTACCTATCTTCCTACATCTTTAGAATTCTTTGTTGTACATTCTATCAGTTTGGGCATTAAAATCTCATTTAATATAAGTAACAGCTTATTTCAAGCTTTGGTCAACCAAACAAGTAAACTGGTTACATGAACTAACACTTTCAACCCAATGTCTGTGATGGGGTAATTACATCGCCCAGGAGCCAGTGTGATATTTTCTTCTTGGTCTAAAAACTATAAAATCCATTTTCTGATGTATTGTTCAAGTGTCTAGTCCACTTTTGGAGTAAAGTGTTTTCATCTTTGGTGAGAAATTGTGATGACGTCTCAGTCATTCCTAGAAAAGACTACTGTTCAATATTGGAGTAAAGTGAGAGTAATCCTTCCCAACAAGGGAAGAAAAATTACTTCCACTAGAATGAGAGTTCTGGATTCCTACCTTTATCTGTCCAAGTCCACACAGATACACTCTTTCTCAGTTTTATTATTTTTTATTGATCTTCATTCTGAGATCCTATTCTTTCCCACTTATTGCCCCAAATTTTATTTGTGAGACTTAGTATATCTGTGAGTACATCTCATGTAGTAACTCTATTGTATCCACAATAAACCATTAGGTCTGAATAATGGTATAAGAGGATTTTTCAGGGTGATGATAGAAGATTTATGATCTTCATCAGTTAAAAATTTAAAACCTTCAATGCTCTTAAGTTCTCTTATTTAATTATAACCAGTCATATTACTAGTACTTGGTCTACAAATATAAAAGGCAAATTATTTAAGCAATGTTGGCACCTTAAAGCAAGGGAGAAGGTGAATTGCTAAGTCAGAATTATTGGAACTCTCTCTTCCTCTCATTTATTCTTCTTGTTCCCCAGTGGTTCATGACTTGAAGACTTGATTATTGGTTATTAGTGTGCTACCATTAAGTTGATGGAATCTTTAAAAAAGTGGGATCTGATGGGAAGTGATTAGCTTATTGAGGGCATGGCTCTTAGAAAAAAAATTAAGGTAGTGTTTGTGGGGTTCCAATTAGTTCCAACAGGAGTAAAAAAGTTATTATAAAAGATCAAACCTGACCCCCATCCCTGTTCTTTGGCTTCCTACCTCACTATGAGATTTCTTCTACATGTACTCCTGCCATTGAAATTTCATCTGCCATGAAACTTTCTCCAGAGGCCAAATAAATAGACAATTTAACCTTGAACTTTCAATCTCCAAGACATTGAGCTAAATAAGCATTTTTCTCTAAAAACTATCCACAGCATCAGGCATTTATGATAGCAAAAGAAAACTAAGACATTAAGACACACAAAAACATACACACAGAGACATGAAAATTTCAATGGAAAAGTCATAATTCCAAATTCAGAAGTTACAGGAAAATCACTGGCAAACATATCTTTTTAAAATTTGTAAACTTCTGCTTAATTTAAAAAGAAAAAGAAAAATCTAAAGACAAATGGAAAACTGAGAAATTACTGTAAATTTTTACCACAGTAAAATTGATTTCCCTCCATGCTTATATATCAACATCCTATTAATTCATAAAAAGGTATAAAGACCTCCTAAAAATCCACAAAAAAGGATTAAAATGAGCAGAATATAAACAGTTGACAAAAAGAGAATTTTAATAGCTCATAAATTCATGAAAAGATACTTGAGTCCTCACCCCACCTGATGGGTGAGGTTCTTTGTCTCCAATTTGTATACATAGTTTAGGTTACTACCAACATTCTCAAAATAAATATGCAAAATGATTCTGGGCATTTGTTGAATGTCCTTTCACTCCAATAGAGATTGTCTCCTATTATAATAAGGGCTGAAAGTTTCCAAATTATATGTTAAGTTGGCAAAATATTGAAGTCAATGCAAGATAATCTTGCTGTATTTGTTTTTTTTTTTTTAAGGATTAAGATGCTGTGTGCCTTAATCATAAAAAACAAAAAGTATGCAAATAGTAAAATCTAATCAGATGTGTCTTGCTTTTGAAATGAATATCCATTCTTATAAAAGCTTCTAAAGATTATACTCATTTTTTAATGAACCATAATAAATTTAATGCAAATATGAATACCTACCACAACTAAAATATTTTTTCTCCCATATTACAGAGTGAAATAGCTAGACATCAAATAATGGTGTCTTTTCCAGAAAATTAAAAACTACTATTGCTGTATCTGCATTTTCTAATTAATGAAGCCAATGGGTTACTCTGATGGCAGAACTATTCATGTTAATTTTTTAAACTCTAAATTCATAATCACTTTTTAAGCTTCAAAGTCTATATTTGGGCAAAGTAGACCACACTTTTGGAGGACAGTGCAAGTTATTAGCCAATGTAATGATACTTAAACTGTTAAATTAAATTTTAGCTCTATTTTCCAATCAGAATCTTGAAAAATAAATTATAGTACAATAACTCCAATGGATATAGATGCCAAAAATTCTTAATGAAATACTCATAAAATTAAACAATACAAAAAATTATTAATGATGATGAAGTGGGATTAATTCCAGGGACATAAGGATAACTCAACACATGCAAACCAATAAATGGGATATTTCACATTAACAGAATAAAGGATAAGGACCATATGACCATTTCAATAGATTCAGGAAAAGTATTGACAACATTTGACATCCCTCCATAATGAAAACTCTCAGTAAACTAAGCACAGAAGTAATGTACCATAAATCACAAAACCACAACCAATATTGCACTCCATGGAAAAAGCTGAAAGCTTTTCCTCTAAGATCTAGAATAAGCCAAGAATGCTTGTTCTCGCCCCTTCTATTAACATAGTGCTGGAAGTCCTAGCCAGAGCAATTAGATAAAAGAATGAAATAAATGGCATGTAGATTGAAGAAAAAAGTTAAATTGTCACTGTCTGCAGATTATATGATCTTACATTTAGAAAACCCTAAAAGTTTTACCCAGAACTGTTATAACCAATAAACAAATTCAATGAAGTTGTAGGATACAGAATTAACACAAAAATCAATAAGATTTCTATACACAAAGAATAAGCTGTTAAAAAAAGATATAAAAATCCCATTTATAATACTACATAAAATATGTAAGAAAAAAACCCAGGGAAGTGAAATATCTTTACATGAAAACTATAAAACATGGAAGAAACAGAGTAAGATGCAAATAAGTGGTAGGAAACCAAGAACACACAAAGGGGAAGTGACAGTTTCACCAATTAGTGGTGCTGGGAAAACTGGATATCCTAATGCAGAAGAATGAAATTAGGTTCTATCTCATACCATATACAAAAATGAACTCACAATGAATTAAGATTTAATGTAAGACTAAAATTATGAAATCACTAGAAAGAAACAGAGGGGAAGCCCCACAACATTGGTCCAGACAATGATATTTTTTATATGACCTTGACAATATAGGCAATGAAAGCAAAAGTAGATGAAAGGAATTTCATCAAATTAAAAACATCTGTTCAGCAAAGGAAACAATCAACAAGATGAAGAGACAAACTACATATTGGGAGAAAGTACGTGCAAACTATCCATCTGATAAGGAATTAATACCCTACACATAAGAAACTCAGTAGCATGAAAACAAATAACCAAGCTAAAAAATGGGCAAAAGACCTGAGTAAACAGTTTTCAAAAGAAGACATAGAAGTGGTCAGTAAATATACCAAAAAAATAAAAAATAGAACTATCACATAATTCAGCAATATCAAAAAATGCCATTTATAATACAACACAAAATATGTAAGAATAAATACAGGGAGGTGAAAGATCCTTACACTGAAAACAGTAAAACATTAATGGAGGAAACTAAAGAAGACACAAATAAGTGGAAAGATATCCTGTGTTCATGGATAGGAAAAATAAATATTGTTCAACTTTCCATACAGCTGGGATATATCCAAAAGAAATGGAATCACTATGTTGAAAATATACCTGCACACTCATGTTTATAGCATCATTATGTGCTATACCCAAGATGTGGTATATATACAAAGTGGAATAGTATTAATTCATAAATAGAAGGGAATACAGGAGAACATTGATGTTAAGTCCATTAAGTTAGGCACAGAAAGACAAATATTGCATGATCTTACTTAATGTGAAATATAAGAAGATTGATCTCATAAAGTAAAGAACAGAAGAGTGGTTATGAAGTAGAGGAAGTTGATCAGGGAGTACTTGGTCAATTAATAGAAAATTACAGTTCAATAATAGGAATAATTCAAGACACCTATCAGACAACATAAGTTCAGCTAATGATAATATATCATAACCTTAAAAATGTTAAGAGTGGATGCTAAGTATTCTCACCACAAAAGCAATAACTATGTGAAATAATTCATGTTAAATGAGTTCATCCTTCCAAAATGTATATAGAATTCAAAACTTCATGTTGCAATAAATATATATAATAAATATATACAATTCTTTCTGTCCATTAGAAAAAAAACAAAGAACTATGATTTAAAAACAAGAAACAAGACGTAAAGAGCTTAAAATGAGAAAGACTGTGCAAATCCAAGAAATCAGATCCCTTCTCATTTGCATCTTAGAGCCTTGCAATCACCACTATTTAAATAAGAAGTTACTGACCTCAGTCAGGAAACTCTTCAGGCAGTCCTAGCCCACAGCAGAGCTGGCTATCTACTTGACCTGAATCACAGCTGACAACAAGGACAAATAAAGACAACTGCAGCGTGACATGAGCAGCAGCCATATACAATTCATCATCAGTGAATTCCAAATCAGAACACTCTGCTGACATATCAAGTGCAATAGAGACAATATCTATGACTGATTGCTGGTGAACTGTCTAAAGGGATTTGAGGAAATGGATTCACCATCCTAGTGAACTGCATTGGCCGGCTCAAGAGAGCTATCTCCTGGGATGATATCTTCTCAATCAGCTTGACCTTCTCTAGAATGTGCTTCTTATGTTTAATTCCTCTGAATGGTTTTGTTATGCTTCTGTCTCCAGACCTGGAGGTCAGAGATAAGCTAGCGAGCCTCCTGGATAATTAAAAGTGCCTCATTTACTTTTGGTCCCAGCAGCTTCTATTGACTCAAGGTGGCCTATACATCTCACCCATTTTTCCTCTGGATCAAGCTAAAATCAACTGTGTCATCCTTGGGATTCAGGCATTCTTTCTCATGACGACATAGGGTGTCACTTCCATCAAGGTCAATCTTGGAAAAAAACATAATTTGTGAATTCAAAGTGAGTAAAATCCTAAATGCTTTGAAACAGATTTCTGTAAGGAAAATAAAAATGAGACACAGAGACAAGATGCAGAGGCAGGAAAGATGGCAGAATGGCAGAGAGGCCAAGCTGCCAAACTTTATTTATATCAACAGTGACTTTAGGTCATTGGCATCATTAGTACATATTGTTCATTGTATTGTTAGGCAGGTTACAGACTTAGCAACATTACGCACGCAGCTTATTCCTCAGTTACATAATAAGTTGCAATGTGCAGTGTTAGGAGTTTTGTGTGGCTCTCAAGAAAGTCCATTGTATAAAGTAACTGTTATGTGAACAGCTTTAGGTTCAGTGAAACATTGTGGTTTTCTAACTACCAAGTCCCTATATTCCAAGGAGTTGTGTGCCTGAGATCAAGGTCCAGGCTGATAAGACTCTAACATACAGCCTCCTCATGAAGGACATTGCTACAGCAGCCAGGCAGCCAGTGTCTTTGCACAGGTGTTTCCCAGCAGTCAGGCATTCTGTGTCTTTGCACAGAAACTTCCTAGCAGCCAAGCATTCTTTGTCTTTTTACAGAAACTTCCTAATCACCAAGCATGCCACAGTCATGAAGCTATCAAAGACCTCGATCCCAAACACAGAATCCTTAGAGTTCTGTGAACCTGTGTGCTATAATTCCATGTATTCTTTGCCTGACTTCATTTTTCTTGGTACTCTTCTCCCTATTTAGACACACCAAGCAGATGACACTCCATGCCACAGGGTCCAGAGACCCCAGCAAGTGGTGCGCACGAGGGCTATGAAGGCAGCAATCATCTCAACACTCCGCCTCACTGTGCGTCGTGGGGGTCTCTGGTAATAACATCTGGCTCTCTGATTCCTCAGGGGAGAGTCAGGGCTGATGCAATCTCACTGTTATTTCCCATCATACCATTCATTCCTCCTGGAAATGGGAAACAAACTGAGGGAAGCCTTTCTGAAGGTGTTAAGGTTCCTGGATGGTTTCTAGAAAGGAAAAAAGTCCTCTGTTCCCTAGGGAGCCCTAGAGAATATCTTTAATTCAAGAAAGAAAAAAAAAAAGAGAGAGATCAACCAAAGACTTTCTCCCACCTCCTAAGTGTTTTCATTCATTTCTTCTTACATGCCACTGGAAATTGTTAACATCTAACATTATTCTAAAGCTTCTTTTTGTCTTCCTTTGCATTTTTTTTTCTCATTTCATTTTGAATCTGATGCTGTCATTGAATCACATTTTCTTTGTCTTCGCAGGAAAATGAACATAAATCCCACAATAACGTGTCCTGTCACTGACTAAATTAAAAAAAAAAAAAAAAGATTCTACTTCTTTCTGCCATGTGCTGGCAAAGGCCTTAAACTCAGTAAGTAGAAGAATTTCAGTCACACAGGCTGTGAGGAAGATTTTAGAACTCGTCAATCCTTCTTATAAAGTCAGCTGGTGAAAACCTGCCCACTTCAAACTGAAAGACAGGATGGGTACAGTGGCGCATGCCTGTAATCCCAGCAAATCAGAAGGCTGAAGCAGAAGGATTGCAAGTTCAAGGCCAGCCTCAGCAATTTAGCCAGGCTCTAAGCAACTCAGCCAGATCCTGTCCCAAATAAAAAGGGCTGGGGATGGAGCTCAATCCCCAATCCCCATTCCACCCCTGAAAAACAAACAAACAAACAAAAACAAAGGACAACCTCACAATCCTGATCTTCCAAGCACCCTGGATTATTATGATTTGTGTTACCCACATTCAAACATTTTGTGGGATAAGTCATGTTTCCCAAAAAGGAGAATCAATCTAATTTAATGGTAGGTTTAGTCCTACTCTCTTTAAATACTACTTCATTTAAAAAATATAAATTTTTATGTGATTGCCCTATCTAGAGACATGACTGTAATGAGTGCTATGAGATGGTAAGTCTTATCAAAAGAAATGAATTGGAACTAGAATAAAATGTAAATTTCCTTAATTTTAGAGGACAATGCTTAATATCCAAAAGAGAATGCTTTAAGTTGTGAATCATCTTTGGGAGCACTTTTAACATTAAATAAAACTATAGGCAACAAATCTTTGTCAGGCAGTTTTGCTTCTAATAAACACAGAACAAATTCTTAGTAACTGTTGCCAGGTGCCTGTCTGACTAGTAACAATTTGTCATTTATAATGAGACTTGTATCATAACCTTCCCTAATTGATCATCTAATGAAGACAAAATTTATTATCCTCTATTATTTCTGTATGATCTAATTGTACTAATATTTTCTAAAACAAAATCCTGTTTCCAGAGTACACATGACTTGTGTCTAATTTTAACTATGATGATGTAAATGAAGCTTCATCTACACATTTTTATTTTTAGTTAACACTTATGGGTTTTGTGCTTTTTAATGACTCCTAATTCAAAATTCAACTTCACAGATCCAAGTTAAAAGAACCTACTTCAAGAAGCCTATTGCAAATTCATGAAATAAATTATCTGAATTTGCATGAGAGTACTTTCAACCGAATGCTTCAGTTATCACTCACTAAAGGTAATAATTATAATCTTTCCAGTCTAAAAAAGACAGAAAGAAAGAAAAAAGACAAGACATTTGTTCAGATCAAACTGTTGGTTTAGTCTTTATGAATGTAAAACTGATCCTATCTCAGGTGAGATCTTGGTGCTCCAGGAGGGGGATCAATGTCAAAATAACGACAGATGAAAACTTTATGTCATGCTTTGAAGAATGTATTAATCATGTTTTAACTCATCATCTGTAAACTAAACCATTTGCAGTTTAGTTGGAGATTAGAATATTCTCTCTACAAACATGTTCAGTACCAAAGATATCTTTACAATTGTGATCACTGCAGAATCCATAATAGGAATGTTAGGCAATGGATACATTGGACTAGTCAACTGGATTGACTGGATTAAAAAGAGAAAGATCTCATCAATTGACTATGTCCTGGCCAGTTTAGCTATCTCAAGAATGTGTTTGATTGCAATTATGGTACTACATGGTATTTTTGTAACACTATACCTAGATGTGTATAAAAATCAGAAAATACTCGTAGTTATTAACAGCCTCTGGACATTCTTTAACTACTTAAATATGTGGTTTACAACCTGTCTGAATGTCTTCTATTGCCTCAAGATAGCCAATTTCTCCCACCCATTTTTTCTCTGGCTAAAGTGGAAAATTGATAGAATGGTTCACTGGGTCCTGCTGGGATGCTTCACCATCTCCTTTTCAGTTGGCATTATAGTATTACCAACAGTGACTTATGATTATGAGCTTCATTACCTTTTAAAAGATAGAAGAAACATCACTGAAATGAGTAAAATTCAACACTTTGAGCCTATAACTTTATTTCACCTGTTTTCTCTGGTACCATTCATTTTTTCACTGATCTCATTTTTTCTTTTAATAATATCCCTAAGAAGACATATTAACCGAATGAAAATGAATTCTAAAAGTTGTAGAGACCCCAACACACAGGCTCATGTGAAAGCCATGATAATTATAACTTCATTCTTCTTCTTCTTTTTTATTTACTGTGTGTTTTCTCTCTTAGTGACCTTTAGCTATCTTATAACAGAACAAATGTTAGCTATAATGGTTGGAGAGGTTGTAGCAATTCTCTATCCATCAGGACACTCAGTTATTTTAATTTTCGGAAATAATAAACTGAGGCAGCCATCTGTCAGGATGCTGATGTGTAGAAAAATAGCCTGCATGATGTGAAATATTGGATTTATAAATAGACTTTTTAAAAGCAAATCTTATTTTCTCAATAAAAAAAAAAGCAAACCTTCTTTTCTGATTTAAAAAGAAATACAATTTTTTTCTTGGGAGCCTGAGGAGGATGATTTGAGCCCAGGAGTTTGAAGACAGCCTGGGCAACCAAGTGAGACCCTGTGTCAAAATCAACAAGGAAACAAACAAAAAATGGGCCTATTCTTATTGTTTTTCCAGTTATGCCATTTATTTTGGATGCATATCTTTAGGCACTCCAGGACCTAATGAATAAATCCTTTGCTGTATATAGTTCAGACTTTCTCATCTTTGCATTCCCTTTCCTCTAAGAGTGTCAGGGCTCATGCATCTCTTCTTATCCTCTGAAGACAAATGTTAGGTCTGTGTTGCCTTGTTAACTTCTCTAAGATTTTACTTTGGCCTATGATAAACTGCATCTGGGCTACACTTTTCAGTTTCCCCTTTCTTTCTGTCATACATTTTCAGTCTGGCCCTTAATTGTGCTCCATTCACATCTCTACTGCACCACTTCCATTTGACTGATTAACTAGTAATTCAAAATTCCTCTGCCTGGTCTATGGTTTAGTTTCCTGAGTGATGCTTTAGGTCATCTCTGTGTCAGTAATTTCTGGTTGACTTTATTCTAGCACTTGCTGTTCATTGCCCTTAAGATCAAGTTTCTTCACAAAGAAACTGCTTCTCAGACAACACCTGTTTAGGAAGAGAATCTATGCAAAAGCCGTTTCCTAAGTACTCTGTACAATCTGGATAAAAGAATGAGCATAACTAATATCAGTCATGTTATTCTGTTCAAGTTCCTTTTAAAAAAAAAAAGATGAGCAAGGAGTTTCACTCATGACTTAAGGGAAAAAAATGTAAAAAATTTAACATATAGCATGGAATATACCTAGACATTCATTCCCCCCCCCCTCTCTCTCTCTCTCTCTCTCTCTCTAATATCTGTCCATGACACATATAGGGCAAGTTACAAAAAAAAAAAAAAAAGTAGGAAAATTAGATTACTAATAAACCGTGGTTTTGCTGTGAGGATGAAATTCTTCCTCACTAGGATGTTTGAGAAATCAGGTCTGTTCTGATCTGGCTGTGCATTTTTGTGCTTACTCCCACCATTTTCTGTCTAATCTTGGTCTACTCCAGTTCCTTGTCTTATAGCTAAAAATATGAATTAGCTAAATTTTAATCGCTTTGCTTACCATTGTGTAAAATTCACTTTGTAAAATACTCTTAATTGTAGCCGTTAATAGTATATACATTTTATTGATTGTATTTGTAATATGTTAGTCACTTATATTGCTTTTTATTGTACAAGACAAGAAGATTTATCAGGGGTAGGGTTTGGGGTTGTGGCTTAGTGGTAGAGCACTTGCCTCATACACATGAGGCCCTGGGTTCGATCCCTAGCACTACATAAAAATAAATAAATAAAAATGTCAGGGTTAATTGTGATAGTAGAATGAATTAGATGTTATTATCTTATGTACAAATGATTACACAACCTGTGTAATTCATTTGCAACCAGACAAATGAGAAGTTATAATCCATATATGTATGATGTGTCAAATGCATTATACTGTCATGTATAACTAATTAGAACAAATAAAAATATACATTAATTAAAAAGAAGATTCATGTTTTTTGTTGCAATATATTAATATATTCTAGAACAAACCTTTGAAGTCTATGCTGGTTTGAACATTATATTTTTCTGTAGGTTTAGATAAAATAAATGTTTTATAGGATTAGTGCTTCTGGGAAAGTTTTATCTCATTAGTCTGAAGTTTCTTCTTCCATGTTTTGTTTTCTGTCTCTCTGTTTTCAAATTTCTCCAATAACTCAATGATTGGGGTTTGAAGGCATGTGACAAAATGCTCACCTGTGGAATTTTTTTTCTCTTTTTCCTCTTAACTGTACCATAACCTAACTTTCATGCTATATGAAACTGGAATGCACAAAATCTACACTTATGTGCAAAAACAAAATAAAATATTGAAATTTTCTGAAAATTATTTGGTTGACACTGTTATGTATAGTTACATCAATAAAATTAATGAAAAAGAAAAAAATTATTTGAGTAATTTAAAAAATTATTTGACTAAATAAAGCACTTATTTACCGGGATAACTATGGAGTAGAAATTATGTGCCTGGGACAGGCACAAGATAAAAGAAAGCATTCACCTATGAACATGGCTACATTATCTGCAATTTACCCCCAAATCAAGGTGGCATTTAAGGAATGAAGTTTTCTCCTTTGAGGAAAGATGAGAGAAGTCATACAATTCCAGGAAGGTATAAACACCCAAAAATTATTCCACAGAAGATTTATAATTTTTCAGTAAATCTAAATTAAAGAAACTATTTTAAAACAGGAGTTGGTCTATAGAGAATTGGTTTATTTAATATTCATTCTTGTGCTAGAAAGGATAAAGGTCTGGAAATTTTGAAGCAATTTGATATGGAGAGAATAGAGAGGAAAATAAAATGCAAAACTTTATGCTCGTCTTTCTCAAGGGCCTTTGAACACACTTTATTTTTTTAAGAGTTTTATTGAGGTACAACTGAAAAACTGAGTATCTTTAGTGTATACAATGTGATGAATTTGGATATATGCTAATACCATAATACCACCACCACAATCAAGATAATAGATATATCCAACACCTGCTAACGTTACCTTGAAAACATTTTAAATGAAAAGGAAAATCTAAATACAATCAATAGTCATGTTTATCATGATTCCTTTACCTTATTATATCTAGCATCATAAATTCTGACCAATAAATGCCACTTAATCAATTAAAATGACACATTATTATTTTAAGACACTGTACCATATAATTGTTCACCTGAGCAACCAAGAAAATAAACTTAAAATTTGGAAGGTCCAAGTAATCTATATTTAGTGTTTATCTTTTATATTTTCTGAAAATATATAATTCTCATTGTGTGCCCAAATTTGGGATTCTTTATTAATAATCAGCATGCTCATTCAACAAGGCAGAGATACTTCCACAAATCTAAGTTTTTGCCAATTTTCTAATTTTCAAAGTCTGAGGTTTAGGTTTGCCAGATAAAATATAATATACACAAATTTTATTTAACTTCAGGACTTCCTGAAAGTTCTGATCTTATGCAACTTGTAACATACACCAAAAATTTTCTCATCATTTATTACCTAAAACTCAAATCTCCATGGGAATCCTCTATTTTTATTTGCTAAATCTGGCAACTCTCTTGAGAGCACTAGTATGCATCAAGGATTAATGAAACCAAAATTCATATAACTTAGCCTCAGAAAGACAGTGCAGGACTATGAAAGGGTATTGGCTCAATTTGCATCTCAGCAAACACTAGCTCAGCCTAAATTAACTATATGTGAAAAACAATAGCTGCTGAGAAGGTAAAGGGACATACAGCATCTAGGCTAAAGATGGCCACACACAGCGTTCATCAGCACTAATTAGGATTTAATGAAGATAGCTACAGTCTTCATTTCTTGTTCCAGTCTTCAAGGCAAGACTGCAATAAAAGAGGTAACAATTACAGCAAAATCCAAGAACCAGGTGTAGATACCAAACTGCTTCAGGTCCACTAGATCGTAACTGGGTATTTCTCTATCTAAGCATGCTGTATACGAAGGAGAGAATTTTGTTGCTCATAGCAGTTGGAGAGTTTTCAGTGGGGATCTTGGGGAATGCTTTCATCGCCTTGATAAACTTCATGAACTGGGTCAAGAATAGGAAGATTGCCTCCATTGATTTGATCCTCACAAGTCTGGCTATATCCAGAATTTGTCTATTGTATATAATATTATTAGATTGTTCTATATTGGTGCTGTATCCAGATGTCTATGCCACTGGTAAACAAATGAGAATCATTGACTTCTTCTGGACCCTAACCAACCACTTAAGTGTCTGGTTTGCCACCTGCCTCAGCATTTTCTATTTCTTCAAGATAGCAAACTTTTTCCACCCCCTTTTCCTCTGGATGAAGTGGAGAATTGACAGGGTGGTTCTCAAGACTCTACTGGGGTGCTTGGCCTTCTCTGTGTTTATTAGTCTTCCAGTCACTAAGAATTTGAATGATGATTTCAGACACTGTGTGAAGGCAAAGTGGAGAAGAAACTTAACTTTGAAATGCAGAATAAAGAAAACCACATATGCCTCTACCAAGATATATCTCAACCTGGTAACACTATTTCCCTTTTTTGTGTCCTTGATCTCATTTCTCCTCTTGATCCTCTCCCTGTGGAGGCACACCAGGCAGATGCAGCTCAATGCCTCAGGGCACAGAGATCCCAGCTCGGAAGCCCACGTGGGAGCCATGAAAGCAGTCATCTCCTTCCTCCTCCTCTTCATCATCTACTATTTGGCCTTTCTCATAGCCACCTCCAGCTATTTTATGCCAGAGACTGAATTAGCTGTCATTTTTGGTGAGTTGATTGCTCTAATCTATCCCTCAGGCCATTCATTTATCCTGATCCTGGGCAACAATAAATTAAGACAAGCATTTTTAAGGGTGTTTTGGAAAGTAAAGAATATTCTAAAAAGAAGAAAACTTTAACAAACAGATCTGAGAAGAAGATATAATTCTCCCGGACAAAGAATTAGAAGAGGTTTCTTAATTGTCTTCAGTTCTTGCATTAATTTTAGTTTCATGTGGTTAAGTATTCAAAATTTATTTAGCACATTTATAATTGTAACTTAGGAAATCTCATGTAAACTGACTTTGTCTCTATATCTTTCTCTCTCTTCCTCTTTTCAGAGTTGATTCTTTAAAACTATGTTTTAAAGCAAATTATAATTAATATCCTAACATAAACCATGAAAGGGGAGGGTATTTTCATTGCTTGTTCTAAATCATTTCTCCAGATGCAAATGCATAACCAATTCAAAACAACTGTAACAGCATCTTGCTGTGTTTGCATCCTTATGAAAAGCAGCCAATGTCATGATTCTTCTCAGATCATCAAATTAAGCTTCACCTTTGGAAAAGACTCAATCAAATAACAATTCTTAATAAATTCTGTGGAATTGTATGAATATAGCAGTAATTAATACTGATTAGAATCACTGCTAGCATTATTTTAGGATCATAGACTAATTAATAAAAGATACTGTAGAAGCAACAGAAAGTTTGTGTAGAAATTCTCTGCAAAACAAAGAGCCTATTGTTTGCTTATTGAATAGAATTTCTCCACAAAAGACATGTGTAAGTTTGCTTTTATCAAGATACCATGATAAGATGAGAGCTTCAATCGAAACCTTAAATATCAAGATGTTAAAACTATCAACAAAACATTGATTCAATTCAAGTCATCTCTATATACCTGGACTGTATACATTTACAAGATCTGTTTGGGACATTCCATCAAAAACATATTATTTGTATATGGCAAAGATATTGTGGAGAGATCAACTCTGTTAATAACCAGCCTAAAGTAGCCATGAGCTTTGTGTACATAAAAGAAAATATTTACAAATAAAGACATTAAATAGTCTCATCAATAGATTTGTTTAAAATCAAAATGAATTTTATACTATATTCAGGTATTCATTTATCTTTTCTGAAAATATACTAGAAAGGATAGAGTATAATAGAAAGGATATAGATCAATTAAGTTGACAAATTTCATAAGGTTTATTGAGTGTCTTGTAAGTTAAAGAAATAGAAAGTTAGATGCATAGCCTATAGTTTGTATTTCTTTAAATAGTGCCCAAAAGAATAACAGTCCCTGCTCCCGACACAGCTAAGGCCTAGTTTATATGGATTTACAAACACAAAAACAAAAGAACTCTGAGGGCTAATGGAAATGTGGAAAGCTTCAGCTTTGATGTTCTTATATTGTGAGCCCTGGAAATGTGACCAGCCACCTATGCCTTGAATGCAGCAACTCATTATTCTATTTCTCTGTGAACAGTGTCAGTAAAGAGGAACTAAAGTGAGACCAATGTATGTTTAAATATGTAATTTTCCTTACTTATATGAAAGTAACATAGCCAGGGTTCATGGTTTCTCTTCTGAGATTATGTTAGTTCTGAGAAATCATGCAAAGGTGAAAAGTTGAAAGAAGTATTTATACTGCTTCTCTTACTCCTAATATTTGGGGTAGAGTTTTCAGGTCTTCTCCATGAGAATGTAGTAAAGGAGCTACAGACAATGCAACTTGTTTCCTTTCTTTGTGTTTTTGTCCTGTGCTTAATAGCTACCTGTTCACACACTGAATGTCTGAGCGTCATCACACAGATAAAATGTAACATTCATGGAATGCACACTCCCCCACTTTCCACATGTTTTGACTGTTGCATTATAGTTGTACATAATAATGGGACTTCTTGTTACATATCCATACATTGCACATAATACAGCAATGTAATCTGGCCAATGTCACTCCCCAGCACTTTCCCACATCCCCTCTACCTCTCACCCCACCTCCACCCCCATCTCTTTCCTCTACTGCTCCCTCTTTGATTTTCATGAAATACTCCCTATATACCTGTCTTTGCCTTTTTCTTCTCTAGTTCCCATATATAGGGAAAACATTCAACCCTTGACCTTCCGACTGACTTTTTCCATTTAATACAATATTCCTAAGTTTCATTCATTTTTCTGCAAATCACTTAGTTTCATTTTTTATAGCTGAATAAAATTTCATTGTGTATGTATATCATATCTTCTTTATCCATTCACCCATTGATGGACACCTAGTTTGGTGCCATAGTTTGGCTTTTGTGAATTGTGCTGCAATAAATAGGTGTATGCATGTATCACTGTAGTATGATGACTTTAATTCTTTAGGATAAATACCAAGGAATGGTACATCTGGGTCATGTGAAGACAAGTGCATGGACTACTACATACATGGCATACTTTAAGGGCATCTGAGTGGCAAACCACTCCCCAGGGCTAGGCATGTGAACAGCAAACTGCTCACCCTGTAGGCACAGCCCTGGCATGTGTTACTGTCCCTGTGTTTGCTCCATGGTACCCTCCTGGATTGGTTGCTGCAGGAACAGTTGGCTAGAAATTGCTTTGGTGGCTGCCTGTAATCTGCTTAGCTACTGTCTGAGTATACATACATGGTAACTGTGCAATAAAATCAGACCTGCTTCCTGCTTGGTCCCTGGAGGTTTGATTAGCGACTCGGCAGCCACACTCTCTTCTACCTTGTTCCATGGACCTCCTCGCTGGACTAGACAGAGCCCATGCAGGGTCATATGGTGGTTCCATGCCTAGTGTTTTGAGGAACTTCCATACTGATTTCCACAGTGGTTGAATTAATTTACAGTCCCACCAATAGTGTAAAAGTGTTCCTTTTTCTCCATATGTTCTCCAGAATTTATTATTATTTGTATTCTTGATGACTGCTGTTCAGACTGGTGTGAGATAAAATTTCAGTATAGTTTTGACTTGCATTTCCTTAATTGCTGAAGATGTTGAACATTTTTTTATAAATTTGTTGCCCACTTATATTTTTTTCATTTGAGAGTTGTCTGTTTAATTTATTTGCCCATTTCTTAATTGAGTTATTTTGGTTTTTGATATAAAGCTTTTTAAGTTCTTTATATATTCTGGATATTAATCCCCTGTCAAAAAGAGTAGCTAGCAAAGAGTTTCTTGCATTCTGTAGGACCTGCATTCTTCTTGCATTCTATAGATTCCTAATTGTTCCCTTTGGAGAATATACACTTTTTAAATAATCCCTCTGGCAGGACCCTATTCTCAGCAATGGAGATGCAAAGGTGAATGTAGCATTTTTACCATCCTTAGGAGCTCAGAATCTAATGGTTGATGATACTTGGACATAACCATAGTCACTATCAGAAGGGGGCAAAAGAGGATATTCTGAAAGCCCATAGCAGGGAAGGAAAGGAAAGTTCTCATAAAGGAAGTGACAAGGGATTTGTTTGTTTGTTTGTTTGTTTGTTTGTTTGTTTAGTACCAGAGATTGAACCCAGGGACACTTAACCACTGAGCCACATCCCTACCCATCCCTCTTTTTTTTTTATTTTTAAATTTTGAGTCAGCTGCTCAATAAGTTGCTTGGGGCCTTGCTAAGTTGCTGAGGTTGGCTTTGAACTTGTGATCCTCCAGCCTCAGTCTCCCGAGTTGTTGAAATTACAAGTGTGTGCCTCCATGCCCAGCATGACATAGGATCTTGACCATGGACATTGAAGAGTGGAGGAAGGTATAATGAAACCATGGCTAACTCTATGCATTATCACAGTATTTTCAGTGGTTTAGGAACACTGAGTAATACAGTAAGATTTAAATGAAGATAAAAACAGAAAGTTTCTTTCACTTTCATCCTTACCTATGATAAGTTTTCAGACATTTCTACCCTTAGGTTTATATATCTTCATATATTTTGCTTTGTGACTGTTACTCAGGTCTACCCATGGTGTGACATATTATTTCAGAAGCTGGATAGAAATGAGAAATTATATCCCATCTGATTCAAATGTATGATATGTCAAGGTCTTTGCACTGTCGTGTATAACAAATTAAAATTTTTTTAAAAAAGAAAGTCCATCAGGGCATAGAGAAAAACAGAAAACAATAAATTAATTCCTCTTCTGAGACAAAAGCTAGTTCTAAATATGATTCAGAATTAAACATAATAGTGAATATACAATTAAATAGAATTAGACATGTTTAATTTCTCTTTATGTTACCTTAAACTGTAATGTCTTCATTAATACTAGTACAAAAAGAAAACTACTCATACCCTTGATGGAATTGGCCATTAAAGCCATCATTTTTACCCTCATTTGATTTTATATCAATCTTCTTAGACTACCTGCATTCACATGTGTATATTCCCCATAGATAAAATGATATTTTAACACTTAGTAAAACAAAAGAACTTCTAGGTTAAGCAGAATTCCTAGCTTGACTAGGAATTGAGGCCAGTAACAGAGATGCATGCCTGTGATGTCTTTTTCTATTGATCTCCACTCAGAAGCTTGGAAGATACAATGGAATAAATATTATAATTTGTCTATGCTTCACACACCCAAAATAATCTCATAAGTGAATTGTCTCACTCCCCCCCACACACACATCCCGGGGCTTCTATAACAAAACACCACAAACTAGGGGGATAAGGTATGGGAGCTTAATCAACAGAACCTTTTTGTTTTTCTCAGAACCTTTTTTTCTTATGGTTCTGGATGATGGAAGTTTAAAGACAGGAGTGAGCAGAGCTGGTTCTTCCTGAGTACTGTGAGGAACAATCTGTTCTGCCTCTACCCTAGCTTCTGGTATTCTTCAAAGCTTTCTCAAATCCCAGCTAAACAGAAATATAACTGAATGGCACATATGCTTTGAAATACTGACTGAAGTCAAGGAAATACACAAGGTAAATTTCTGTTTGAACAGAGAAAATGGTGTGTATATTGGTAATCTGGTTACTGGTTTCAAGAATAAAGTCTTTTGCTTTAAAACACTGGTGGTGCTTAAGTCCTTGTCTAATTATTAAAATCTGAGCTTTCCATAAACCTCCAATATACAGATGAGTTGGAGTCCAATCAAGACCCTGTATCTCCCTGCACATTCTTATTCCTTGATGGAGATCTGTCACCCTAGAAAGAAAACAAGAGCCAAGGCATTAATGCTGATGACTTTATTGGAGTTTTTGTTGGTATTTTTGATTTTTTGGTTTTTTGTTTGTTTTTGTTTTTTAGGGTACCAGGAATTGAACCCAGGGGCACTTAACCACTGAGCAACATCCTCAGTCCCTTTTATTTTATTTTATTTTGAGACAGGGTCTTACTAAGTTGCTCAGAGCCTTGCTAAGTTGCTGAGGCTAACTTTGAACTTGAGATCCTTCTGCCTCAGCCTCCTGAGCCACTGGAATTACAGATGTGTGCCACTTTGCCCAGCTTATTGGTTTTCTGAAGTTAGAGAAAGAAAGGCCACAAAGTTTACACTCCTGAAAAGTTTATAGTTGCCTGTTGATCTCCATCAACTTCTGAAACAAAAAGAAGAATTTTAGGTAAGAGTAATAAATTGGCTTGTGCATGACCTATGCCTGATATCTCTTCCATTAAGTAGTCTTACTAAAATAAAATTACATTAAGAGAAAAAGGAGGAGAAAGAGGAGAAGGAAGAGAGGGGGCCAGAGGAAAAGGCACAGAAAATGGAAGAAGAAAGGAAGATATTAAAGAAAAAAAAGAGAGAAGAGAAAGGGAGAGCTTGGAGAGCCTGCCAACCAACAGAAGAAGAAGAGAGTCAGAAACTCCGACAAGGTAGAAGGAACACTTGCTCTTATGAAAGCAGAGGGCTTGTTCGTGTGTAAGGTTGAGCAGAGAGCAATATTGTTATGGACACATCTGGGAAAGAGTCTGAGAAAGAATAAAGCCAAGATTTAAAAATGGGAGGCATGAGTAGAAATGAGAGAATTGGAGAATTTAAAAAGAAATTAATTAAATGACTGAATGAAATACAGTCAGTACCTGAGACATCACTGGAGACCATCTGTAGTTGGTTTTCCACATCATTCACTGATAGGAGAGCTATTGCTCTGATCGTCATGGTCACTTCTTCCATGATGACCACCCTGGCCACCTCTTCTGTGAAGACCACCCTGGTCACCTCTTCCAGGCTGACCTTTCTGGCCACTTCTTTCAGACTGGCCTTTCTGCCTACTCTGGTGACCCTGGTCTCTCTGGCCATCTCCCCTATGTCGCTTTCCATTTGAGCTCTCCTGTCCCCCATGGACAGTTTGACCTCCTGGACCATGCTGACGATCTTGGCCTTTCTTCCCACTTTTGCCCTTCTTGACACGCTGACCTGTGAGTTCTCTTTGATGTCTGACTTGCAATTTCTCTGATGTTTCTTCAGTTAATTCATCATCTGCTTAGAAGAAGCAAACAGATACAGAAAAAAATGAGAAAAGAAAAAGAATTTAAAAAAAGAAAAAGAAGAACCATAAGCTTAATGAAGGCAAGCATGGAATGCACCATAGCCTATACTTAGTGAGAAGATATTTGGCTGTTTTAAAATGGTATTAGGTACTGACCAGGGCCCAGGGGCTAGAAAAGGGGCAGAGACATCCTGACCAGAGTGCACATACGTCAGCACCTTTTGTTTGGTCCATCACAATTAACTCTCCCCTCACATTTGGTGCATCTTTCACTATTCCATATTGCTGTCCATTCTGAACCTGGCATGATATACAAGAAAACCATCCATAGGCCACAAGACTTCTCATTGTGCCTGAGAGAAACCACCAAATAAAGTCACTTGGCCTACTCCTAGAAATATATGCTTTCTTGACACAAGTCCATTGAACAGGGGATAATTATCAGCCACCACAACCTTCCCAATAGCAGAAAAATCACACAGTACCCACTCTGCTCTTTCTTCTAACATCTTCTACAGATTGCTCAGTCTACAGTTTCTCAAACAGAAAGTATAAAGAAAAATCACCCTACCTTGTCTCCTTTTGCAAATTTCTGGTTTCTGTAATTAAATTCCAGCCCTCATCATCTCTTTCAATCATTTCTTTAGGATCTTATGGCCACCACTCTTACTCACAATCGTCCTTTGGTGGATTCAACATATATTTAATTGCATGCTCTATACATGTCGCACACTAAAATTCAAAGCTTGAAAGACAAAACCTGTGCCCTCAAGCTACTGGTTTTTCATTGTTGTCAGATCAACCAAAGACATTCCCATTATCACTCTCTTATTCAAAAAATCTCTTAGGCTGAATCATTTTGCTGATATGTGGATTTTAATTCACAATAAGTTAGGGGAGAAGAATAGAGGTATTTTGGACTAGACAGAGGGGAGTGAAGGGAAGGGAGTGGGAGGGGACGGGAGTAGAAATGATAGTAGAATGAATCGTCATTATTACCCTACATGCATATATGATTACATGACCTGTGTAACTCTACATCATGTACAACCAGATGAATGAAAAGTTATACTCCATTTATGTATGATGTGTCAAAAATGGAGTCTACTGTCAAGTAAAACTAATTAGAACAAATAAAAATATATTAAAAAAAATCTCTTTGTCTTGGTACATATATACAATGGAATATTACTGAGCCATAAGGAAGAATGAGATTATGGCATTTGCCAGTAAATGGATGGAACTAGGGATTATCGTGCTAAATGAAACAGGCCAATCCCCAAAAACCAAAGGCCAAATGCTCTCTCTGACATGTGGATGCTGACTTGCAATAGGTAGGAGTGGAGGGACAGGATTGGACAGGGTGCAAGTGTGGGAAGGGGGATGGGAATGGGACAGACAGTAGAATGAATTGAACATAACTTTCCTATGTTCATATGTGAATACACAACCAGTTAAGGTCCACATTATGTACAACCACAAGAATGGGATCCTCATTAGAATAAGTTATAAAGCTTATGTATAATATGTCAAGATACACTCTACTCTTTTTTTTTTTAAATATTTAATTTTAGTTCTCGGAGGACACAACATCTTTGTTGGTATGTGGTGCTGAGGATCGAACCCGGGCCGCACGCATGCCAAGCGAGTGTGCTACTGCTTGAGCCACATCCCCAGCCCTACACTCTACTCTTATATATAACTAAAAAGAACAAATAAAAATTTTAGAAGAGAGAGATATATACACAAAAAAACCTCTTTGTTGCCTACATAATAAATAACAAAATCAATTTATAATAAATAACAAAATCAATTTGCTCGTCACAACGTCTTTCATGACCCATATTTTCAACCTTATCTTCTATGTTTATTTCAACCTTATTACAACACTCAAAGATGCAAGAAGATTGAAAACACTGCAATACATGCCCAGATTAAGCCGGGTGTATCTTCTACTTTAGCCACCTCCCACTGTCCAAGGTCCACAGCCCATGCCACCTCTTGTATGAGGACTTCCCTTTCTTCCCCTGTTCTGAAATCTCATAATATCTTCTTTTGCCCCTTTTCTTTCTTTTTCCATAGAAGCATATTTTCTTTTATATGAAAAAAATGAAGGCCCAAAATATAGTTTGTTGAAGTAGGTATCAACAAGATGTTAAATTATTTTTCCTTTGCTTTGGTTGAAACAGCCTTAGGACAGCAGTCAGTTCCCCTTCTCATAGCATGTAAACACCATTTTTTCTTACTGAATAAACAAGTTTCAAGAAAAGAAACTAATCGTAAACTAAATCAAACATTTTACCAATAAATAGTTTGTTTTTTTGTTTGTTTGTTTACTAAAGGTAACCACTTCATCCTATAATCTTGGGCATAACATATATACCACTTTAAAATATCAAAATTTTCCCAAAATCATCATCACAGGTGTTAATGAAATGAGTTCTGAAATGAAATTACTTTAATATATTTTTTTAAATCCTAGTAACCAAACATAAATTTTAAAAGTTGGCATTTTCTTTTTTTTTTTTTTAGAGGTTTTTTTTTTTTAATATTTATTTTTTAGTTCTCGGCGGACACAACATCTTTGTTGGTATGTGGTGCTGAGGATCGAACCTGGGCCGCACGCATGCCAGGCGAGAGCGCTACCGCTTGAGCCACATCCCCAGCCCAAAAGTTGGCATTTTCTATAATTATACATATTCTAAAATAAATGACTAATCCTATTTTACAGAGCATACTTCAAATTATTGTTGCCATTTCCATATATTCCCAAGGCAATGGTTTAAAGGACATTTAGTATATCATATCTGAAACAAAGTTTACAATTCTTACTTACAGCTATGAAAAAGCAATTGACTTCTATTTAAAACTGTAAGCAATTATGAAATATACTTCAAAAATAAACATTTGGTCTGATAGTCTTTAATATTAGTTAAAAACATTCTGCTACTTGTTGCTCATGGAAGTTACTTTAGTCCAATGTGCAAAAAAAAAAAAAAAAAAAAAAAAAAGTGCCACTGTCAGCTGTTCCTTAAAATATATAAAACCAACACTACCAATTACACACTTAGAAGATTTTAAATTTATTAAGTAAACTCACTGCAAATCCTTTATGGGTAAATAAAGTGCTGTACAGCACACAAAAGCTTGATGACATTCTGTTAAGTTCCACAAATGTATCCGAAAGTGCAAGTTGGTTTCTTGTCCTAATTTTGATCCTAAATACAAATCTAATTTTAAAACTAAAAATTGTTTTGTGGGCTGGGGTTGTGGCTCAGTGGCAGAGCACTTGCCTCGCACATATGAGCACTGGGTTCCATCCTCAGCACCACATAAAAATAAACAAAGATTTTTTTAAATTGTTTTGCATCTGGCCTAGTAGCACAGACCTGTAATTCCAGTGACTCCAGAGGCTGAAGCAGGAGTTTTGCAAGTTAAAGGCCAGCCTCACTAACTTTGCCAGACTGAACAAATTAGCAGACCCTGCCTCAAATATAAATTTTAAAAAGGGAGGGAGGGGCTGAGCATATGGCTCAGTGGTTAAGTGTCCCTAGGCTCAATCCCTGGTACCAAAAAAAAAAAAAAAAAGAATTGTTTTGAAGCTGGGCATGGTGGTGCTCTCCTGTAATCCTAGTGACTCAGGAGGCTGAAGCAAGTTCCAGGCCAGTTTGGGCAACTTTCTGAGACTCTACCTCAAAATTAAAAATAAGATCTGAGTATGTAGCTCACGGGTAGAGCACCCTGGGTTCAATCTCTAGCATGAAAGAGGAGGAGGAAGAGAAGGAGGAAGGGGGGGAGGGAGGAGGGAGAGAAGAGGGAGGAGGAGAAGGAAGGAACAGGAGGTGGAGGAGAGAGAAAGGTGGGAATGGTGATGTAGCTCAGTGTTAGAATATTTGCCTGGCTTTTGTGAGGCCTAGGATTTCCACCACTGAAAACAAAAACAAATAATAAAAATAAAAAAACTGTTTTGATGTAAAAAATCTTGGAATTGTTGCACAGGTAAAAACTTTATCTCCTTTTGGCACTGGTCTACTCCACAAATCCCTGCTGGTGCAAGGTAGCAAACTCCAAAAAAGAGGAATGTAGGAACTCAGCCCCAAGACCACCAGCATCCTGGTGAGCTTGCTCAGCCTCTAGTATGTGTGACTGCAGCTTTTAGGGTAGATACAGAGCAATCAAAATGGATGAAGAAACACTTGAGCAAGACAACTAGTACTTGTTACAAAAACAGTTAAAAACAGTGATACAAAAAATTAACAAACCAAATATAAACCCGATTCCATTCTGCATTTCCAGAACTTGGGTTCATACTTGCATAGGGTTCCTGATCAAGCACATAATAGCACTGTCTGCATTTATATGAAATATATTGATCATTAGTAATAATTCACATGTAATTATGATGATGAAGAAATCAATTTATTCAATTATTACTCTGTGCAGTGCACTCACCAGTATAGTAAGTGTAGAGGAATCAAAAATGGAACAGTCTCTCACTGCTAAAATGGACACAGGGGTTCTCAAATTAAAATCATAAAAAGAAGGGGAGAGAGGAGTTTATTGGCAACACCACTAAAAAACACCAGAAAGGACAGAAAAACTTACTAGAACTTAAGAATATCAGTTTCCTTGAAAAGTTTTTAAAACCAACCACTGCCTTATGCACAATATGTACAATGTTCTGTTCGTTTCCACAAAAGCATAATCGCTGGCGTTCTCTGGTTATGATGGATGCAGTCTCAGTCTTGGCTTCCTAGGCACAGGAGGACTTCCAGCCCTGCACCTCTAGCTGCAGGCTGTTTGGACTGCCCCTGCACTCAGCAGCCAGAAAGTTCCCTGCACCTGTTCGGTCTTGTTCTAGATGGCGCCAAGGATGACTAGTGACCTCTCTCTGTGCATATTGTTCTGGTGACCCTTCAGATCAAATGCCTTGGCAAATGTTTTGGTGCAAGAGCCAACACAAAGGACTGTTCCCTCTCTGTCTCCTTTCATGGTCCTTGAGGTGGGACTTGCATTTGAAGGCTTTGTCACACTTGTGACAGAATGACTGTCCTTTGTTTCTGTGAACTCTCTAGTGTTTCTTCAAAATAAATGATTTTCCACACAACTCACAACTACAGGCCCTATAATTCCATGTGGATTTTTAGGTGTTCTTCCAGGTGGACCTTCTTCTGTACATATTTCACAAACAAACATCCTGTCCACTGTGTGGAGTTTTTCCTGCTTCCTCAATCTGCTTTCATCAGAAAACATCTTAAAACTTGCTTGGCAGACAGTCAGCTCCCAGCAGTGACCATACAGGAAATACTCAAACTTCATGCCACTGGCGGCTGTTGTCCAGCCTGGCACCTGTTCATCTTTCATGCCACGTGTTTCATCCTTAAATGTTAAGGCCTGAGGGTTCTGGAACCCTTAATCTTTGGATTCTGGGTTTTTCATGGATTCTACTTCCTGGTCATAGCAATTGACTTTTGCAACTTCCTTGATCCCATGTTCTTTCAAAATCACTTCCTGAACCTTGACTGAAGTTGTAGGTCACTTACCATCCTCCTGACATGCCATCATCATCCTGAGTGTCAGCAGTCTCTCCAGTGGGGCAATTTATGTTGAGACAATACTTCTCCTTGACTGACTGGTATTTTCATTAGAATTAGATGCATCTCACTTCTGAGAACAGAGATTATCCAAAAATCAGATGCCAAGAATATGACTCAAGTACATCATTAACATCCCTCTTTTTCAGAGAAATCTTTGCTGTATACATGCAGATCTTGACTTCTTCAAATACACCAGAACAAAGAAAATTTACTATCTGTTTCCTAAGAGCTATTTACCTCCCATTTTTTTTAAAAAAAGCTTTTTCACATAAGTGCTGCAGGCTGAGAGAACACATCTGTGTGCTCTGAATTTCACATCTTCAACCACAATTGTAATATCACAAAATTCTTCTCCAAGGCATTGTTTGTTTGATGTTTTCAGGAACAGAGTTTTAGAAGTGTTGTAATTTGGTTGGGTGGTTTCAGACATACTGATGAAAAACTCCACGAACAACTCAGTTGACTATTTTAATACCTTAAGCACCAAAACATTCAAATCAGAATAAGTCTGATCATGGGCACACCAGACTTGTAGCCAGGCATAGTCACGGACACTGCACACACACATACACACACACCCAAGCTCCCTGCATTTACTAGCATGCAGGCTGGATTGACATGGACACACAGTGCAGGAGCACTTGGGTGGCAGTGTTTTGGCTTTTTTCTTTATGTTTTGTTTTTTTAATTTGGGGGGGAGCTGAGGTGCAAAGGGTCCACATCCGTGATGGTAGCAGCCTTTCTCCTGCAGGTGCACAACCTGCCTTCCCAACTATGAACCCTTTTGCCCCTTTTTCTGACAGTATATCCAAGCATCATCTTCCAAAAGATTTGAGTTCTTCAAGACCAGTAACAATGCTTCATTCACCTTTGTATTCCCAGTGCTGAGCAAAGATCCCTGCCAAGGTGATTGCTAAATATTAAATTTTACTGAATTAGTGGTGGAAGAATGCAGATAAACCTTTCAGGAATTCCCAAATAGGCATGCCATCACAAAGAAAGCCAAGGACAGGACCTTAAACAAGAAAAAAATTCAGAACAAGCATCCCCGTACTGAACCTCAGAACACTCTTAAATCCAAAGCAAATCTCTCTCTCTCCCTCTCTTCCTCCCTCTCTCTCTCTCTTGTTTTTTGGTTTGGATCTATTTTCTTGGTTTCTGGTTTTAGATTTTATATTCCTTCTGTGATGTAGAACTAAAACTGTATGGCAGACTGATTGAGAAAGTAAGTTTTAAAGGTTAAATATAATGTTTTTATTCTTTAAAACTATGGGAATTTAGCCAGGTGTGGTGGCACATGCCTATAATCCCAGCAACTGGGGAGGGTGAGGCAGAAGGATCTCAAGTTCAAAGCCACTTAGCAAGGCCCTAAGCAACTCAGCAAGGCCCTAAGCAACTCAGAGAAACCCTGTCTCAAAACAAAATATCAAAAAGGGCTTGGGATGTGGCTCAATGGTTAAGCATCCTTGGGTTCCGTCCCGAGTACCAAAAAAGAAAAAGAAAAAAGAAAAAAAAAAACGAACTACAGGAATTTTAAATTATATCAGTAATCCAGAGGTTCCTAGACTCCATTTAGAAAAATTCTCAATAACTTAGTTGAATTCAAAATAGCTCACATGGCAGCTGGGGCTCTTCTTCCTTTTGAGCAGCTCCTGAAAAGAAAGAACAAAGGAAGGATGAAATTTGAAATGATGTTAGAAAGTGAATGGAAGCATCACTGACAAGTCAGGAACTAGAAAAAAATCACTAAGCATAAAGACTTTTGTTAAGCAATCAAATTGTTTGTTAATTCATTTTTATTCAGTTCTGCTATTGCTCTTTCATATACTCTGGTTCTTATTTTATATCTTTCTTCTACCCCCACTCCTTCACTCATTTCATTTAAAATGACTTCAAATTCCTCAATTGAAGTGTGCATGATTAATAATGGCTTTAAAATTTATGTATTCAGAAAAATCAGCATGTAAGCAGATGTCAGGGCTTTTGAATTAAAAAATGAGTCATTAGTGCTGTAAGTTCAGAGTGGAATAACAAAGTGCAATGGTAAATGCACTCATGAAAAAACTATACTACTTTAAGTAAATTATGGGATATCTTTATGCTTTTAGTTAGTTATATGTCAATGGAGATGAAATCTTTGCAAATGTAAAGGGCTTACTTTACTCAGTTGCTAGCCGTTGTTTGCAGAAGGATTTGGAGAAATTCATGCCTATGCTCTGCTCATGTCCAGACTCTGTTTGAATCTCTGATACAAGGGGTCCCAGTGTGAAAAGAAAGGAGATGATGCATATTTAACACATCACTGAGGACTACTGAAACATCTGGTCTTGTTATTCCTTGTGCCCTTTAGGACTCCCTAAACCAAAACATTTTTTTTTTTTGTACTTGTAGTTGGACCTAGGGGCACTTAATCACTGAGCCACATTTGCAGCCCTTTTTTATATTTTATTCAGAGATAGGGTTGCTCAGGGCTTCTCTAAATTTCTGAATCTAGCTTTGAACTCGTGATCCTCCTGCCTCAGCCTCCTGAGTCTCTGGGATCACAGGTATATGTCACCACTCCCAGCTCCAATATTTAGGAACTTTTAAGAAACAACAGATTAAGAAAAAAGTATGATAGGTTCTGAAGAAAAAAGAAACATTCTGGGCATGGTGGCACACACGTGTAATCCCAGGGACTCGGGAAGCTGAGGCAGGAAGATTGCAGGTTCAAAGCTAACCTCAGCAATTTAACAAGGCTGTAAGCAACCTAGCCAGACCCTGTCTCAAAATTAAAAATAAAAAGGACTGAGGATGTGGCTCAGTGATTACGTGCCCTTGGGCTCAATCCCCAGTACCAAAAAAAAAGAAAGAAAAGAAAAGAAAGACATGCTTAAGTTAGAATTTACCTGTTTTTTGAAGAAATTCACGAAGTGTATCTAGGATTTTAGAAAGAGAAAAATAAATGAGACAAATTTAAAGCATGGTTTAATGGAATCCAGCTATGCATTTGTAAAAAAAACAAGTAGATTTACATACAAGTTAAGAAAATGCCTAAGAGAACTATATGAAAAAAATATATAAATGATTTGGATACAATGAATAAACCCTTGCCAAGTAGAGCCCTAATCCTGAACCTTGATTCTGAACAAGAGATGAAGAGAAAGTCAAATATTTGACGAATTTACATTAGAAGTAATGAAAGGGGAGCCACAATACTTGTAGACAAAATAAAGATGCTGAACAGAGAAAATTTGAGAATTAGAGCCATCTATAGCCATACAGCTCACTGTCTACATTCACATTACTTTGCTATCCAGAACACTCTTACCCAGCTGACAAACTGTTCAAATAACTATTGATTACTTCAAGAACTTGCCCAAAACTCATTTAAACAAGCATAAGTCTGTTCAACTCTTCCATGCCATTGATTGCTTATTCTCCCAGACTCTTCATATAACCTCAGGACCCTTCTCTCAGAATCTTATAAATTTTATCCACTCCAAACAAAGTCTTCATGAAACCAAACTCAAATTTTCATTTTTAAATATTCCATCTTTTCTCTTCCCCTCCAAGACACTATTAAGGCAAAGTAGCACTCTCCCTCATCATGTTAAGAATAAACTTCCTTTTGCTCATCAAAATATGGTTTTGGTGGTATTTTGAGGCATCGAACATTTGACCACTTTTTAAGCTACACTTTTGTTTGAAGGTTCCTTACATTTTGGCAAACCAAATGTTCTAAGAGATCATCAGCCACAGCCCTGCACTATATTTCACTGTGAAGTGTCTTGGGGAAATGAGTGACTTTGGGAAGAAAGGCAAGAAATAATTCATCACCAAGAAGAGATAGGAACAAAGGAATTTCTGTGTTGGATAAGGAGATTAACTTGAAAATATTCACTGTACTTAGGACAAAGCCAAGTCATTTCAAATAAAGTGAAAGCTAAAATAGTGGTCACAGAGTGAGAGAAAGATCCTGGGCTTTGAAAACCAATAGGGTTGCATCTATGATATAGCTATGCCTCATGCTAGTTATGTAAGCTCTGAAAAGTACTTAAAAAGTTAGGGAACAAGTGTAAAATATAGATAATAATATCTATCTCAAATGGTTGCAGTAAATAATTAATGACATACCGTATATGTTAAAAACGCAATAATTCATAGCACATACTTCTTTTGAAATATATTTCCTCAGAATTTTATTGTTGCTCTCCATCTAATACCCAAACTATCACAACAGAAGTTGAGGCTCAGAGCATGTTAATATAGACTTTGAAAGATATCTGGTTTGGAAATCTTTTTTTCATAAGCAACAAATTTGTCTCAGTATATGGCAACAGATTTAAAAGTCAAATAGCCTATTATAATTTCATTCATTGTTTAATATTTCAAGCAGTAAACAAGTTCATATTTTTAATATGCCCATTTTCTTAACTCAGGCTGCTTCTATATGGTGTGACAACATTTGACAAGGAAAAAAAATATGATTCTAGCTTTTCATTGTTTATCTTATAAGGGGTTTGGTATTTGGATATTGGCAATCATTTAAACAATAATCTGGATATTTGTTCTGCATCTATATATTTGATACCATAAAGATATGCCATCTGTCTTCTGTATGTGAAAGAGTCACAGATTGGTAATTAGCCTTTTCTTTTATTATATATAAATTTCTTCATTATTACCTAAAATGACCCATTTCTAGAAATCCATAAGTTTACTCAAAAATGCTTGTCTGAGAGTTGCATGACTAGATTTGTGTGTTAAAAAGATTAGTGATATAAATGAAAAGTTTAATAATTCCTGTCTAACATTAAAATTTTGATTAAATAAATAAAAATTTAATCAAAATTTCCAATACAGGTTTTCAAGTGTTTGATGTCAAAGAAACAAGATATCTAGATGAATTATAGAAATTTTACTTAATTTAGAGGCCCTGTTATACACAAGTGAATATCTGAAGATCCATATGTTATAATCATAAAATCTATACCATTAAGATACTGTTTTAAGATGTAAGCATAGGCAAAGATTTTCAGAGAGATATTGCTATCAGCGAAAAATAATATAGAAACTCATGTTGCCTCCACTTTTAGTAACCTACTCTCTGAATATAAACTACTGAATTTCTGAAAAGAGTCAATTAAACTCAACTCTTCTCCACACATTTTCACCCCATTTTCTGTTGTATGACTCCTACTTCTTACCATCATCTGCCCTGTGAGCTGAGCTCAGGGCCAGCAGGGCCATTGAGAGCAGGACCAGCAGCATCCTGGTGGTGGCCATGGCATCTCTCTCCCTTGATACTGGAGAAACTTCTTTATAAGACCCAGAAGAACAATGTATTGGACACTTCTCACCCATATCTAAATTTCCCAACTTGCAGAGTTGAGTTAAAGGGCTAGTCAGGTTTCTCAAGAGAAAACCATCAATTTCCTCTGGTTACTTAAAACAAACAATTGGTCATTCTCCTCAACAATTAGTTCTAATTACAAGTATTCATAGTTGTCTTCCATATTTTAGTATTCCATCCAGGACCACGATTTCATGTTCTGTTACTAGATCCAACATTGTTCAAGCTGTCCATATGCCAATTCTTTCAGGTCCCTTTCCTATAGGATGAGGTAACAGAATCCTCATTAAATGAAAGGCTAAAATAACAGAAATATAATCACAAGATGAAAAAACAACAAAGGGTAAAGAAAGTCTAGGTTAAGTTATCTTGCATGGCTTGAAAAAAAAAATGAAAGCAGTTGCCACTAAGAGACTAAACCCAACTTCAGACTCTGAAGACTATAATTGTTCAGAGTATGCCTGAATTCATAAATTGAATAGACCAAGATATTTTATAACAAAAAATTGTCAGAATAATGAGTGAGTTAGAAAATAATATCCTGTAAGACTCACTGAGTTAATTAAAGGTGTTCAGCTGAGAAAGAGAAGAGTATGAATAAGAATATTGTTCTGAAGTTGCACAAAATGCAGAGCAATCTCATTTGTATAGCCCTGGAAAATGCCAAAGGAGTTATTGATTTATAAAAGGAAGACATTTGGGTGACTTGGGAGGCAGTGACAGGAACAGCCTAAGCAACTTAGTAAGGACCTTAGCAACTTAGCCATACTCTGTCTCAGAATAAAAAATAAAAAGGACTAGGAGTGTGCCTCAGGGGTTAAGTACCCCTGGGTTCAAACCCCAGTACCAAAAAAAAAAAAAAAAAAAGGAGGAGGAGGAAGGTGGAAGAGGAGGAGGAAGAAGAGGATGTGAAGGAGGAGAAGGAGGAGGAGGAAAGAAGAAAGAGAAAGGAAAGAAGGGAAGGAAGAAAGAAAGGAAGGAAGGAAGGAAGGAAGAAGGAAGAAAATTATATATAAAATAGATAACTATATATAAAATAATTCCTTAGAAGTATTTAAATTGTCTTAGATGATTTTATTTAATTCTAAATTGTCTTAAGTTATAATAATATGAAAATGAATTTCTTAGAATTATTAAAACTTGAAGGGCTTGGGTTGTAGCTCAGTAGTGGAACTCTTCCCTAGCACATGTGAGGTACTGGGTTCAATCCTCAGCACCACATAAAAATAAATAAATAGAATAAAGATATTATGTTCATCTACAACGAAATTTTTTAATATTAAAATTTGAAATAATAGATTGAGTTCTCCAGGGAAAACTAATTTCTTATTCCTGAATGTGCTCAGGCACTAAGGAATCTATAAATTAGCATGTAAAAATTGAGACTAATGGAAGTAGAATCGTTTGTGATCAGCTCTCTCTAAAATGCTATCAGTGGAAGTCTTCTATTTTCTCTAGACGAAAATCCAAAGTGTTGCATGACTTCTTTGATTACTTTTTTTTTTTCAGTATATAGGATTGAACCCAGAGGTGCTTAACCACCGAGGCACATCCTTTTTAACATTTTATTTAGAGACAGTGTCTCACTAAGTTTCTTAGGGCCTCTTGAAGCTGCTAAGGCTAACTTTTAACCTGCAATCTTCCTATCTCAGGCTCCCAAGCTGCTGGGATTACATACAGGCATGGGCCACCATGCCTGACCCTCTAATCACTCTTAAATAATAAAAATTGAAGAATCAGTTTATTACAAAACACTGTCAAATCAATACATTAAAGTATTTAATTCCATGTAATGATCATAGGTTTGATATTCAGTTAAAGTCACAGTTATTTTCCCAACCATCTAAGGCCTTCTGTAGGCCTTTTATAATTCCACAAGAGTATCTTCCAAGATTACTCTTTTTTACCTTCTGTAGGCCTTAGCTCCTGATTCAACTTTAATTTATCCTTTACTCATCTATACATATTCCAAGAAAATATACTTTCTCCTCTGGCTCTTTCTTCCAAAGAGATGTCAAGTTTTGTCCACATGACTTCAAATATATTATTTTAATTTTGCTTATTGTTCAATTTTTTCATTTTTTTATTTATATATGACAGTGGAATGCATTACAATTCTTATTACGCATATAAAGCACAATTTTTCATATCTCTGGTTGTATACAAAGTATATTCACACCAATTCAATTCATGTCTTCATACATGTACTTAGGGTAATGATGTTCATCTCATTCCACCATCTTTTCTACCTTCATGCCTCCTCCCTTCCCTTCCAACCTCTCTGCCCTATCTAGAGTTCATCTATTCCTTCCATGCTCCCTCTCCCTACCCCATTATGAATCAGCCTCCTTATATTAGAGAATACACTTGGTATTTGTTTTTTTGGGATTGACTAACTTTCAGATATTTCTTATTTTTTCTTTCATTGAATTGTCAAACTTAATTTTAAAAGCTCACATTTGAGGACAATTTTATCCAGAATATATAAAGAACTCAAAAATGCTTAGTACCAAAAAAAATTTTTAAATAATAAATGGGCAAAAGAACAAAACAGTATTCTTGAAAAAAATATATATACATACAAATAGCCAACAAATATATAAAATAATGTTCAACATCTCTAGCAATTAAGGAAATGTAAATCAAAACTACATTGAGATTTCATTTTACTTCAGTCAGAATAGCAATTTTCAAGAACATAAATAATAATAAATGTTGGCAAGAATGTCAGGGAAAAGGTACATTCATACATTATTGGTGGGACTTCAAATTAATGCAACTACTATGGAAATCAATATGAATATTCCTCAAAAAACTGGGAATGAAACCACCATATGACTCAGCTATTCCATTCTTCATTATATATCCAAAAAATGTAAAATAGACATATTATAGGAATACAACCACATCAAGCAGCAAATTTCACAATAGCCAAGCTATGTAACCAATAGATGAATGGGCAAAGAAAATGTGATATATATATATATATATATATATATATATATATATATATATATATATATATATCCACAATGCAGCATTACTAGTTATAAAGAAGAATAAAATTATGGCATTTGCTGGTAAATCAATGAAACTGGAGAGTACCATGCTAAGTAAAATAAACCAGACTCAGAAAGTCATAGGTTAAATGTTTTCTGATATGTAGAGACTAAAATAAAGGAAGAAAACAAAATAAAAGGAGGAAGGGAGAGAGAAAAAAAGAGAAAGGGAAAAGGGGAAATTCCATCAAAATAGAAGAAAGATCAATGGATTAGAGGAAGGGAACTCAAGGGAGGGAGAAGGGATGGGAATAAGGAAGAGTGGAATTAATCTAGCCTAACTTACCTACATATATGATATACCACCATGAATCTCACCATTATGTGTATCTACAATACACTAATTAAAAAAAAAAGTAAATAGCACAAAGATCTGTAAAATAGAGGGAAGGTAAAAGAGAAATACTAGCACTGATTTAAAGCAAATTATATTCCATGCCTTTATTATTATTTCTGTCTTTGTTTTTATAGGTGCAAACACTAATTTACATCCACAGCCCTTTCTTAATTTTATTTTTTATTTAAAGATCTGGTCTCACTAAGTTGCTCAGGGCCTCACTAACTTGCTGAGGCTGGCCTCAAACTTCCAATCTTCTTGCCTCAGCCTCTCCAGTCACAGGAATTAAAGGCATGCACCACGGAGCCCAGCTCTGCACCTTTTATTCTTATTTCAAAATGATTCCCAATGTTATATGTAACTAAAAGAACCAATAAAAAAGGGAAAAAAATAGTACACTCTTGGTTCTTTTATCCCTGCTTTTTTCATTCATGAAATACACAATAGAGATAGAAACATAATGAGTAGATGAATGGATTGATGTGGATGGATGGATGGATGGATAGACAGATACACAGATCAGCAGATAAACTGTAATGTGTTTATTGCACTAATATGTGCCAGACATTATTCTAAGTGCTCAACATGCATCAATTCATTTAATATTAACATGACTTTAATTTTGAGGCAGGAGGATTGCAAGTTCAAATCCAGCCTCAGCAATTTAGCAAGACCCTGTCTCAAAATTTAAAAAAATTTAAAGAGTTGGAGTGTGACTCCATGGTTAATAACCCTGGATTCAATCCCTGGTATTAAAATATATAATATGCTAGCCATGAAGAGTGGCACACACCTGTAACACCAGCTACTCCAGGGACTGAGGCAGGATAATCGTAAGTTTGAGGCCAGCTGGAGCAACTTAGCTGAACTCTATATAAATTTTTTAAAAGGGCTAGGGATATAGCTCAGTGCTTTTCCAGCATATGCAAAGTCCTGGGTTCAATTCCCAAGACCATGAAATATTTAACTTATGTAATATCTTTATGTGTTATTTAATTTTATTTATAAAGACACTTGATCCTCATTTACATTTACTTTTTGAAATTTAGTTTTCACCCCTTCCAGTCTTCCAGTACTTCTCTATAAAAATCTATCAATATCTTAATAATCAAAGACAGATTCTATTGACATTTGCAGTAGTTGATTTTGTTAACATTTGCACTAGTTCAGTCTTAAAAGTCCCTAAAAGGCCCATGTATTGGAGGTTTGGTTTCCAAGGAGAAGTTATTGAGAGATGATGAAAGTTTTAAGAGGTGAGTCTAGTGGAGGTCACTGGGACATGCCCTTAAGGGGACTGTGGGACCCAGCACCTCCCACTCTTTAGTTCCCTGGCCATGAGGTAAACGGTTTTGCTCCATCGTGTGCTCATACCATGATGTGCTGATAAGTTGGATATCTCAGGCATTCATTACAGTGATGGGAAGCTGACTAACAGCATTTTTCAGTGACACATACGTTCTGATTTTGTTTCCTTTGATGATTTCTACCAAAAAAAAAAATTTTTTTTGCAATAGGTTCTTTTCCTATTTTAATATTTTCCTCTTAAAATTTATTTACTGGCTTCTTCTTCCACTGAATCATTCACACATTCACTAATATTTAATGGGTAGGTACTTACTTAGGCTTCTGTCACTGTTAGATGCTGGGTATTAATAAACACTGTTATTGTCTTCATAGAACATGAAATGTAACTTGAAAATGCAATTTTATGAAGTTATAAATCTAACTTTTCTAACAATATATATCCAAATTAAAATACCACTAAAAATTTTAAAAAGCCTCATATTCTCCCAGGTTCCATCTTTAATTCTCTACTCAACTGTTTATTCTGAGACAGCTTCAATAATGGTTTATGGGATAATAATCCTGTATCTAAATTCACCACCCTAATTTGTTTCCTGAACTTTGAGCCCGTACTTTTTTAATAAATATCACTGTCTGATGTCCACCGAGATCTTAAAGACTCTTAAACATGTTAAACACAAATGTAATTGCACTCTATATGCATATTGCTCTTATTCTCTGCCTTCTGTATTTCTGATCTTTTTTTAAATTTTTTTCTTAGTTGTAAATGAACACAATACCTTTGTTTTATTTATTTATTTATTCTTATGTCATGCTGAGGATCAAACCCAGGGCCTCACATGTGCTAGACAAGCACTCTACCATAGAGCTACAACTCCAGCCCCTATATTTTTCATTTTTATTAAAGTGGATGCTTCTTTCAAATGACTAAGTCAGAAATCTAGAACCTATTCTCAACTCTTTCATTCTCTTCCTTCTCCTACTTGCCAACTTTGTCCCTATTAATTCTATGGCCCCACGTACTGTTACAATTGTTACAACACCATTCAGAATTTCATCACCTCCTTTTTTGGATTAGTATAACTTTCAACTTCCCTCTGCCACCCGTAACTCCAATCTATGTGTTTCCATCAAAGTTATTATTTTAACTTTTCTAAGAGAGTAATTCAGTCTCTGACATTACTAGGTGTAACTGGATCTGAACATGATATACAAACCACTTAGCAATATGGGACCTTACTTGAACTCATAGCTTCATATGCCAACTACCCTGTCCAACAGTAATCACACATAATAACAAAATAACCTCCTCATCATTCCCTGAAAAAATGACATGTGTTATCTTCATGCCCTTTCTCTTGAAACTCTGCAAGCATGCCTTTCTTTTTCTTCCTGGAGAAGTAAGCCAAAGGTATTCTTAAACATCATCATACTTTTCTGAGAAGTCTTCCCTGATCCCCATCAGGAATCTTTTAATCAAGAATTTTGCAAGGTATTGATATTGTCACATACATCTCAGTACAGTTAGACTTCACTATATGTGTTTATGAATGCTGTATTGCAGTGTCTTTCACAGTAGGAAATTTGTCTCCTTCATCTTGTTATCTCCAGTACTCCACACACACCTGGTACCTGAGAAGTACTCAAAAGATAATTGCTGAATTAAACTGTCCAATTTTAAATATTATGAACATTGTCGGGTATGTTGGCACACGCCTGTAATCCCGGCAGCTGAGGCAGGAGGATCAAAAGTTCAAAGCCAACATCAGCAACTTAGCAAGGCCCTAAGCAATTTAGCAAGACCCTATCTCAAGATAAAAATATAAAAAGGGCTGGGGATATGACTCAGTGGTTAAGCACCTGGGTTCAATTCCCCCCACAAAAAAAAAATTGATTGTGAACACTTTATAATTATCTTTTCCCCTTTTCTCACCTGAAAAAGATATATATCCTGCTGGGGTTATAGCTCAGTGGTAGAGTGCTTGTCTCGCACACATGAGGTCCTTCGTTCGTTCCCCAGTACTACCTTAAAATATATATATATAAAGATATTTTAAAAATCATTTTTAAAAAGATATATATCCTCTCCTGATGTAAGCTAAACTAGTCAATTGTGGTTTTGATATTCTCCCCTGCATTCTCTGGCATTTTGTCTTTATAATTTTTTTCTACTTCTTTGCATATACAGTCTTCACCAACTCCCCTACCCAAAGTCAAAAAATTCTAAAGTCTTCCTAAGCCTAAAAAAAGGAATATTCCATAAACTTTTCTAACCTATCAGGTTCCATTTGATGTTCTTATTGCAACTCTCACTTTAAAACCATCCTGATGATACAGATTCATGCATTGTTAATAAAGGAGCCCTGGACTGGACATGGTGAGTAGGAGCTGTTCTGCCAATCAGTTTAATGTGAATCTAAAGTGGCTCTAAAAATAAAGTCTACATAATAAGAAAAAAAAACTTTAAAAAATAAAATAAAAACATCCTGAGATCATTACCTCCACAGATCTCAGTTTATTTCTGACCAACAAGCCTAGTAATATTGTCTTAGTCTTTTTGTCCTAACCTCCTTCAAAATTTGATATATTACTATGTATTCCTTCCCTCTTAAGTCTTATTTCTTTTGACTCTGATACTGAAATCTCTTGATTTGTTATGGATCCTTTTTATTTTTTATCTGCTTCATTTATTCATGTCATGTGACTATCTAAAAGGGAAGACCACTAACTACTTGCCCAATGTCCACTTTTATTATTTTCCTTGCAGAGACACAATGCTAATTAGGGTAGCAATGTGGCTGGCTTAAAACATGCATTTTCAGCAGCTCTTGTTACTGAGGATGGCCAAGAGCATAACTTCAGATAAATAGGTTATTTCAAGTCTAATGTGCAGTGTTTCTGAGAAGATTTCACAGCCAGGGTAAGGAAAAGAAGAGCAGAAACATAAGGCATAATATTTTGCCATTGACAATTTTTACTTCAGCTTCTTATTACCCGAAAGGCAAATGCAATGCTCACACCATAAGAGCCATCTTGCAATATGAGACCACAACATGAGGATAAATATCTACAGGTTTAGTATGGTAGAAATGAAGGTAGAAGCTGGGCATGGTGGCATACATTTGTAATCCCAGCAACTTAGAAAGCCGAGGCAGGAGGATCCCAAACTTGAGGCCAGCCTCAGTTATTTAGCAGGACACTTAGCAACTTAGTGAGACCCCGTGTCAAGATAAAATAGAAAAGGGGGGCTTGGATTTGGCCCAGTGGTAGAGCACTTGCCTAGCATGTGTGAGGCATTGGGTTCGATTCTCAGCACCACATATAAATAAATAAAATAAAGCCCCACTGACAATTAAAAAATATTTTTAAAGAAAGATGAAATAAAAAGGACTGGGGATATAGCTCAATGGTGAAGTGCCTTTGGGTTCAATCCTCAGGACCCACAAAAAAAGAAAAAAGTGATGAAGGTTAAAAAAAATAAAAGAAAAAGAAAAGCACTGGTCTCAGGACAGTGATTAGAACAAAAATTGGTTAAATTGCTAATAATTAGAAATGCAGCAGAATGAATTTTTTTCTAACTAATCTGTTAAACTTGTAACTTTGACCTTGTCAATGTCAATCATTTCCATCATTTCAACTGTCATATCTATAGAGATCACCTATGAAATGAGCTGATTGTTGGAGTAGAACATAAACATTTATGCCAACTGCTTAGCTGATTAGATGTTGAAGAAATAAGACCTGAAGGCATGACCTTTTATTTTATAGGACTAGTCACTAGAATGACCTTTTGAAATTAGGAAGGCCTTTTTCAATTAGGTAAGCACGAGATAATCATTCATCAATTATTACAGAAGGAGTTGAACAATCCATCACAAAGTAGCATACACTCGTTTTTCAAAATTCTGGAGATATGATTTCAAAATGATGTGTGCTAGGGGCTGAGGAATCCTTCTGTAAGGCAAGAATGTAAGATTTCCTCTCTCTGAGATTTGCCGCTAGGGAGTCTTGCCACAGAAAATGAGGCTTCTGCCTCTGTGGCCCAATGGGAAAGACTGTGGGGCCAATGAGTATAGAAAGGGAAGGGGAAAGTAATCACTTCCCTAAGTCTATAACAGGAAGTGTGAATAGAGTGGTTTTCAAGATGGGAGTTTGCAGAGAACATACTGGAAGACACACTTCAGTTTTGGATCTGTGTTTGGTTATAAGCAGCTACTTTGAGATTTGTGGAACAAATCTTGTATAGACTCTCTCTCTCTCGACAAAATCCCTCAAAGAGCTATCATGGCTAAGGTCAAGAATGTAGGTATTTATTTTGCATTCTTCACATTCTCTTGGAAATAATCCTAGGAGATACTGCTTCCACAAAAACTGATTGTTTAAATAATCTATGGGGCACCAATTCCACAGAATATAATCCAATCATTAAAAAGAATTCAGGACTGGAGATGTGACTCAGTGGTATAGCACTTGCCTGACATAATTGAGCCTCTGTGTTCAATCCCCAGCACTTTAAAAAAAAATCAGTAGACATAAATGTTATGAATATAGAAAGTATCAAAATGCTATTGTTCAACATAAACAGTATTCTCCCATTTGTATATAAAAAAAGTCTATCAATATGGTTATGAGTGTAGTATGTTCATTTTATAGAGATGGAGAAAGAGATTAGTGTTCAGAAAATACTTGAAGTTGTAGACAAAAATTATATTGGTGATTTTTTTCTAGAAATAAAATTGTGGAGCTGAGTTTGACTTTGTAATCCTTCTATATTGTTTAAGCTTTTGATAATGATGACTTTTTAATGTTTAAATATACTAATAAAAATGAAATGCCTCATCATCAAGCTGTAGTCTGACGGAACTAGAGGACTACCCTGCAATTTGCCTTTAGCCTCAACTTCCTGCTTCCTCGTTGTTTCTGCCAGGTTCAGATCTTGGCCTTTAACCATAACCTCAAGTCCAGTATTTGCTCCAGGAATGGCACATTCCTTTTCATCATCTAGTAATTAACTTGCTTCAGTTCTTAACTCTACTTGGCCCTGCAAAGCTATAACATTTACTTGCTTTCACTTAGTAACTGGCCTTTACTATAACTCCTAAATTACAGAGCTTCCTTCCAAATGTAATCGTGTTTCACCAGCTGCCCTTTACAATTAATAGAAACCATGACCTTGGTTTCCAAGTTCTTTATGCACAACCTTGAAACTGATCATTAATATTTGATGATTAACTCTTAGTTATCCCAGATTGATTATATGCCCAAAGTATTGGGTAAGTGCTTTTAGGCATTCTGTTATCTAATCTTATTCTAACAACCTTGAATAATAGGTGCTATTCACATTCCAATGTTATAAATAAATAGGGGTGTAGATCATAATTGTCTAATAAGTTCAAAAGATAAGACTTGATTTAGGTTTATTTAACTCAGGTAGAATGCATGCCTTTAACCACTACATTATACTATATACTATTCCTCTTTGATATCTTATTTTTTCTGCCTCATTTTAATCTGTGTTATATTCCTTAGTTGCTCATACAATTTCTCAAATGGACTAGCGATATTTGGTCAATATTATTGGAACAGATCATACAAGTCAAGGGACATTTTTCTTGCATTTACTCTTTATTTTGGGGTCCTAACTTTCTTCTAGCTTTTGTGCTTGATTAAAAAAATATTAAAAATCCAATCAACATCAGCTTACAGATACTCTTATTGTCAGATCCAAAATTATTATAAGGCCTCCTAAATCAATTTGCCATATCATAATTACATAGCTTAGTAGAAAATCTGGAGGAGTAGATATCAGAGTCAATGCATGCTAACAATAAAGGCAAAAGACTTGGATCTCAAAGGGAAGGTATAGGTTGAATCACCAGCTCCTGTAGAATTCTAATTATTGAAAAATATCTACACATATTATTGACAAATCTTTCTTTTCAAGGGTCCACCCATTCCTATTCACTATTTTGATCAAAAATTTCATAGTGATAACATTTTTTCCATATTGGTCAGCTGAAATCAATATGAGAGAGATAATAAGAAGGAAAGAAGAAAAGAGAGAGCACTAGAATACTTAATAATTTATCTCCAGAAAATTTCCAATTTTCTTGAGTATATCCAAAATGTCTACAAATTTATTTTCTTCTTTAGTATCTTATACATTGTTTTTTTCTTTTTCTTTCTACATACTAAAGAACATCTGACCTTCTGGGCATGGTGGAACAATCCTGTTTTGCACTATTGTAAAGATGGTGTGAAAATAAGTTTGAATACTTGGTGAGTAAATAACTTTGAAAGCAAATGTATTAAAAAGAAATTTAACTAAAAATATATTAGTTTCAGGTACAGTGATGCACAACTGTAATCCCAGCTACTAAGGAGGCTGAAGCAGAAGGAAGTTCTAGGAAAGCCTGGATTATTTAGCAAGATCCTGTCTCAAAATGAAAAACAAAGGTTAGAAATGTTCACTGGTAAAATACTCTGGGCTCAATCCCCAGTACCACAAATATATAAAAAAATAAATAACAATACATTAATGAATATGAAACAAACATCAGGAATAACATGAATTATGAGAGAAGTAAAAACATGTCTGTTATTATCAACTTAAAAAGCACTATTATATCTATACAATAGTTTATGTTAATCCTATTATAACCACAAAAGCAATACCATGTAGGTTTCACAATAGGAAAATAGTCAAAAACATATTAATGTAAAAAAAATCAATGAAACATGAAGGAAGACAGCAAAAGAAGAGGGACAAAAGATCTACAAGACAAACAGAAAACAATGGACAAAATAGCACTCGTAAAACCTCCCCAATCCACACTTTCAATATAAATCTATCAGACTCCCCATTAAAAAGCTTCTTCACAGCAAGGGGAATCAAGAATGTAAAGAGAGCGCCTACAGAATAGGAGAAAACCTTTTTCACCTGCACCTCAGACAGAGCACTCATCTCCAGGACATATAAAGAACTCAAAAAACTTAACACCAAAAAACAAATAACCCAATCAATAAATAGGCTAAGGAACTGAACAGACACTTCACAGAAGAAGAAATAGAGGTGATCAACATCTACAAATATATGAAAAAGTATTCAACATCTCTAGCAATTAGAGAAATGAAAATCAAAACTATACTGAGATTTCATCTCTCTCCAGTCAGAATGACAATTATCAAGAATTCAAGTAACAATAAATATTAATGGGGATGTGGGGGGGGGAGGTCTACTTATACATTGCAGGGGGACTGCAAATCAGTACAATCACACTGGAAAGAAATATGGAGATTCCTCAGAAAACTTGGAATGGAACAACCATTTGACCCAGTTACTCCATTCCTTGTTATATACCCAAAGGACTTAAAATCAGCATACTACACTGATGCAGCCACATCCCTGTTTATAGCAGCTCAACTTGCAATAGCAAAACTATGCAACCAACCTAGGTGTCCTTCAACAGATGAATGGATAAAGAAAATGTGGTAAACATACACAATGTAATATTACTAAGCCATAAAAAAGAATGGCTTGATGACTTTTTGCCATATGTTTGGGTCTAGAGAATATCATACTCAGTGAAATAAGCCAATCCCCAAAACCAAAGGCTGGATTTCTCTATGATATGCAGATGCTAACACACAATAAGGGGTATGGGTGTGAAGAATAAAAATTCATTGGACTAGACAAAGGGGAGTGAAGGGAAGGAAAGGGGGATGGGAATAGGAAAGACAGTAGATATGAATCAGATATAACTTCCCTATGTTCACATACAAATACACTATTAGTGGGCTGGGGATGTGGCTTAAGCGGTAGCGCACTCGCCTGGCATGCGTGCGGCCCAGGTTCGATCCTCAGCACAACATACAAACAAAGATGTTGTGTCTGCAGAAAACTGAAAAATAAATATTGAAATTCTCTCTCTCTCCTTTAAAAAAAAAAAAAAGACAAATACACTATTAGTATAACTTTATATCATATACAACCACAAAAATGAGATTCTAATTAAAAGAAATTATACTGAATTATTTATAATATATCAAAATGCACTCTACTGTCATATATATCTATCTAAAAAGAACAAATAAAAAAATAAATGCTTCTCATCAGAAATAAAACAGAGAAAAAGATATTGTATGGCCAAATCGATTTTATATATATTTTTTCTTTTTTTAAAAAAAAAAAAAACTTCACAACACACATACTGAAAGAGAAGAAATGGAAAAAGATATTTTTTCAAATGTTGATCAAAAGAGACATGTGTAGCTAGACTAATATCAGATAAAATAGACTTTAAGTTCAAAACTGTCACTAGACACTAGAATAACATTACATAGTGATAAAACAGTCATTCAACATGAAGACATAACAACTATAAATATATATGCACCCAACAGCTGAGAACCTAAATGTACAAAGAAAACATTGGCAGAACTAAAGGAGAAAATGAGAGAAATACAATAATACTAATGGACAGATCAACCAGACAGAAAATTAGCAAAGAAAGAGAGGACTTGAACAAGTCGACCTAACAGATACATGCAGAACATTCTGCTCTGTGCCAGTAGAATACACATTCTTCTCAAGCATACACAGGACATTCTATACGATAGATCACATCTTAGATCATAAAAAAAAAAAAAAAGTCTTAGCAAATCTGAGAAGACTGAAATCAGATCAGATGTCTTTTTCAACTATACTAGAATGAATATAGTAACTAGGAAAATTGGGGAGATTTACAGATATGTAGAAATTAACACACATTTGAACAATAAATAGGTAAAAAAAAAACTTAGAAAAAAAAATATATATTGACACAGCAAAAGCAGTACTGAGAAGAAAGATTAAGTGATAAACACCTATATCTAAAAAGAAAAAAAGTTTCAAATAAGCAACCTAACTTTACATCTCAAGAAACTAGATGGGCTGGGGATGTGGCTCAAGCCGTAGCACGCTCACCTGGCATGCGTGTGGCCCGGGGTTCGATCCTCAGTACCACATACAAACAAAGATGTTGTTTCCGCTGAGAACTAAAAAATAAATATTAAAAATTCTCTCTCTCTCTCCCACTCTCTCTTTAAAAAAAAAAAAGAAACTAGAAAAAAAAGGACAAAATAAGCACAAAAATACAAAAGGAAGAAAGTAATAAAAATTCAAAAGATTTAAAAGAGAGAATAAAAACAAAAAAAATTAATAAAACAATTTAAAAAACAGGTAAATAAAAATGAAAATTCTTGCTAGGCTAAGAAAAAAAAAAACAACAGAAAAGATCAAGGAGAAATTATAACTGATGCCACAGTGTAACAGTGGTCCACTTCAGTTTTTGAATATAGCCTTTGCTGCTCAGAGGCTTATTATTATTTTACTTATATATGACAGCAGAATGCATTAAAATTCTTATTACAACACATATAGAGCACAATTTTTCATATCTCTGGTTACTTACAAAGTATATTCATACCAATTCATGTATTCATATATGTACTTTATATAATAATGATTATCACATTACACCATCATTTATTACACCATGCCTCCTCCCTTCCCCTCCCACCCCTTTCTCTGTGGTATCTAGAGTTCATCTATTCCTCCCATGTTCCCCCTTCCTACCCCACTATGAATCAATCAGCCTCCTTATATCAGAGAAAACATTGGGCATTTGGTTTTGGGGGACTGGCTAACTTCACTTAGCATTATCTTCTCTAACTCCATCCATTTGCCTGCAAATGCCATGATTTTATTCTCTTTTATTGCTGAGTAATATTCCATTGTATATATATGCCAAATTTTTTTGATCCCTTCATCTATTGAAGGGCATCTAGGTTGGTTCCAGAGTTTAACTATTGTGAATTGTGCTGCTATAAACATTGATGTGGCTGTGTCCCTGTAATATGCTGTTTTTAAGTTCTTTGGTTATAGATGAGGAGAGAGATAGCTGGGTCAAATGGTGGTTCCATTCCCAGATTTCCAAGGAATCTCTATACCACTTTCGATATTTGCTGCACCAATTTTCAGTCCCACCAGCAATGTATAAATGTGCCTTTTCCCCTACATCCTCCCCAACACTTATTGTTGTTTGTCTTCATAATAGCTGTCATTCTGACTGAAATGAGATGATTCTTAGAGTAGTTTTGATTTGCATTTCTCTGATTGCTAGGGATGATGAGCATTTTTTCATATATTTGTTGATTGATTGTATGTCCTCTTCTGAGAAGTGTCTGTTCAAGTCCTTGGCCCATTTGTTGATTGGGTTATTTGTTTTGTTGGTGCTTAGCTTTTTGAGATCTTTATATACCTTAGAGATTAGTGTGTGAGGGGCAAAAATTTGCTCCCAGGATGTGGGCTCTCTATTCACCTCACAGATTGTTTCTTTTGCTGAGAAGAAACTTTTTAGTTTAATTCCATCCCATTTATTGATTCTTGGTTTTAATTCTTGTGTCAAAAGAGTCTGATTAAGGAAGTTGGGGTCTAATCCCACATGATGAAGATTAGGACCTACTTTTTCTTCTATTAGATGCAGAGTCTCTAGTTGTATTCCTAAGTCCTTGATCCCTTTTGAGTTGAGTTTTATTCAAGGTGAGAGATAGGGGTTTAATTTCATTTTGTTACATATGGATTTCCAGTTTTCCCAGAACCATTTGTTGAAGATGCTGTTTTTTCTCCAGTGCATGCTTTTGGCACCTTTGTCTAATATAAGATAATTGTAATTTTGTGGGTTAGTCTCTGTGTCCTCTATTCTGTACCATTGGTCTACCAGTCTGTTTTGGTGCCAATACCATGCTGTTTTCGTTACTATTGCTCTGTAGTGTAGTTTAAAGTCTGGTATAGCAATGCCACCTGCTTCACTCTTCCTATTAAAGATTGCTTTAGCTATTCTATGTCTCTTATTTTTCTAGATGAATTTCATGAATGCTTTTCTGTGAGGAATGCTATTGGGATTTTGAATGAATTTCATTAACTCTGTATAGTGCTTTTGGTAGTATGGTCATTTTGATAATATTAATTTTGCCTATCCAAGAGCAAGTTAGATCTTTCCATCTTCTAAGGTCTACTTTGATTTCTTTCCTTAAGGTACTGTAATTTTCATTATATAGATCTTTCAGCTTTTTCATTAAGATGATTCCCAAGTATTTTATTTTTTATGAGGCTATTGTAAATGGGGTAGATTTCCACATTTCCCTTTCTGAGGATTTGTCACTGATATACAGAAATGCATTTGATTTATATGTGTTGATTTTATATCCTGCTAGTTTTCTGAATTCATTTACAAATTCTAGAAGTTTTCTGGTGGAACTTTTAGGGTCTTCTAGGTATAGAATCATATCATCAGCAAATAGTGCCAATTTGAGTTTTTCTTTTCTTATCTGTATCCCTTTAATTTTTTTTGTCTGTCTAATTTCTCTGGCCAGTGTTTCAAGAACTATGTTAAATAGAAGTGGTGAAAGGGGGCATCCCTGTCTTGTTCCAATTTTTAGAGGAAATGCCTTCAATTTTTCTTCACTTAAAATGATGTTAGTCTGGGGCTTAGTATAGATAGCTTTTATGATGTTGAAGTATGTCCCTGTTATCCCTAATTTTTCTAGTGTTTTGAACTTGAAGGGGTGCTGTATTTTGTCAAATCCTTTTTCTGAACATATGATTCTTATCTGTAAGTCTGTTGATGTGATGAATTACATTTACTGATTTTCATATGTTGAACCAAACTTGCATCCCTGGGATGAATCCCACTTGATTGGGACATATGATCTTTTTGATATATTTTGTATTTGATTTGTCAGAATTTTATTAAAAATTTTTGTTTATTAGAGATTGGTCTGAAGTTTTCTCTTTTTTTGATGTGGCTTTGCCTGGTTTTGGAATCAGGGTGCTATTGACCTCATAGAATGAGTTTGGGAGTGCTGCCTCTTTTTCTATTTCTTGAAATAAATTGAAGAGTATTAGTATTAGTTCTTCTTTAAAGGTCTTATAGAACTCGACTGTGTACCCATCCAGTCCTGGGCTTTTCTTGGTTAGTAGACTTCTGATGGCATCTTCTCTTCGTCACTTAAAATTGATCTGTATAAATTGTGTACATCATTCTAATTCAATTTTAGCAAATTATATGACTCTAGAAATTTGTCAATGCCTTCAATGTTTTCTATTTTATTGCAGTACAATTTTCAAAATAATTTCTAATTATCTTCTGTATTTCTGTAGTGTCTGTCATGATATTTCCCTTTTTATCACATCTGTTAGTAATTTGAGTTTTCTCTCTCCTTCTCCTTGTTAGTATAGCTAGGGGTCTGTCAATTTTATTTATTTTTTCAAAAAACCAACTTTTTGTTCTATCAATTTTTCAATCATTTCTTTTGTTTCAATTTCATCTCTGATTTTAATTATTTATTGTATTCTACTGCTTTTGGTGTTGATTTGTTCTTTTTCTAGGGCTTTGAGATATAATGTTAAGTCATTTACTTGTTGACTTTTTCTTCTTTGAAGGAATGAACTCCATGCAATGAACTTTTTCTTATAACTGTTTGCATAGTGTTCCAGAGACTTCAATATGTCGTATTTGTGTTCTCATTCACCTCTAAAAATTTTTTTAGTCTCCTCCTTGATGTCTTCTGTAATCCATTGTTCATTAAGTAGCATATTATTTGGATTAGCTTTTATTTCTCATTTTATCATTGATTTCTAATTTCATTCCATTGTGATCTGATAGAATGCAGGGTAGTATCTCTACTTTTTTTATATTTGCTAAGAGTTGATTTGTGGCCTAGTATATGGTCTATTTTGGAGAAGGATCCATGTGCTGCTGACAAGAATGTTTATTTGCTTGTTTAAGAATGAAATATTTTATATATGTCAGTTAAGTCTAAGTTATTGATTATGTTATAGAGTACTATAGTTTCTTTGTTTGGCTTTTGTTTGGGAGATCTATACAGTGGTGAAAGAGGTGTGTTAAAGTCAACCAAAATTATTGTGTTGTGGTCTGTTTGACTCTTGAACTTGAGAAGAGTTTGTTTGATGAATGTAAATGCTCCATTTTGGGGTGCATATATATTTATAATTGCTAAGTCTTATTGGTATATGGTTCCCTTGAGCAGTATGTAGTGTTCTTCTTTATCCTTTTTGATTGACTTTAGCTTAAAGTCTATTTTATTTGATATGAGGATGGAAACCCCTGCTTGCTTCCACAGTCCATCTTTGTGGTATGATTTTTCCCAACGCTTCCTCTTCAGTCTGTAGATGTCTTTTCCTATGAGATGAGTCTCTTGGAGGCAGCATATTGCTGAGTCTTTTTTTAATCCAATCTGCTAGTCTATGTCTTTTGATTGGTGAGTTTAGGCCATTAACATTCAGAATTATTATTGAGACATGATTTGTATTCCCAGCCATTTTTGTTTATTTTTTGAATTTAACATGATTTGGTTTCTCCTCTGATTAGATTTTCCTTTAGTGTAATACCTCCCTCTGCTGATATTCATCATTGTTTTTTATTTCCTCTTCATGGAATATTTTGCTGAGGAAGTTCTATAGTGCAGGCTTTCTATTTGTAAATTCTTTTAACTTTTCTTTATCATGTAAGGCTTTTATTTCATCATTAAATCTAAAGCTTAGTTTTGCTGGATATAAGATTCTTGGTTAGCATCCATTTTCTTTCAGCTTGGGATATGTTGTTCCATGATCTCCTGGCTTTGAGGGTCTGGGTTAAAAAATGTGCTGAGATACAAACTGGTCTCCCCCTATATGTGATCTGATTCCTCTTTCTTGTGGCTTTTAAGATTCTATCCTATTCTGTATGCTAGGCAATTTCATTATAATGTGCCTTGGTATAGATCTGTTGTAATTTTGTACATTTGGTGTCCTGTAAGCCTCTTGTATTTGGTTTTCCAATTTGTTCTTCATGCTTGGGAAGTTTTCTGATATTATCTCATTGAAGAGATTGTGCATTCCTTTCATTTAAACTGTGCCTTCCTCTATCCCAATAACTCTTATATTTGGTCTTTTGATGTTGTCCCATAATTCTTGGATGTTCTGTTCATGGTTTCTTACTATCATCACTGTGTGATAAGCTTTATTTTTCAAATTGTATACTTTGTCTTCATTATCTGATGTTCTTTATTTCAAATAATCTAGTCTGTTGGTTATGCTTTCAGTTGAGTTTTTTATTTGGTTTATTGTATCCTTTATTCAAGAATTTCTGGGTTTTTTTTTTTCCATAGTCTCTGTTTTTTGAAGTAATCTTTTGCTACCTGTACTTGTTCTCTTATCTCTTAGTTGGACTGATCAATTTTTGCCTGTATTTGCTCATTTAGGCCATTCTTTAATTCACAGATTATTTTAATTATGAACCTTCTGAACTCCTTCTCTGACATTTCATCAACTTTGCTGTCCATGGGTTCTGTTATTATAGTATCCTGGTTTGTTTGGGGCACTTTTCTTCCTTGTTTTTTTTTTTTTTTTTCATGTTGTCTATGTGTCTTCCTTTCTTGGAGTGTGGATCTGAGATATTAACAGTGTCTACCCTATACTCGTGTAGTATCCATGCAGATTGTCTGTATCTCACTCTGATGTTGGACTTCCAGACCCTGCTGGTGTCCCTCCAATGTATGCTACTGCTACTAAGGGGGGTGGTGGCAATAGCTGAGGTAACTTCAGATAATAGTTGAGGTGCCCCAAGATGGAAGTAATGTCAATGGAGGGATGGACCCAGGCCAACTTGAGCCTGGGTCCCACACAGGCTTGTGTGGGCCCATCTTCAGAGGCTTATTTTTAAAGGGACTTGTTTTTCTTTTCCTCTTCTCCCTCTTTTCCTCCCTAACCTGGGAGCAGGAACAAGATAACCTTTTCCAAGTTTCAGTTATCTGTCCTTGAACACTCTCCCACCACAGGAAGAAGATGTCACCTGAAAATCTAGGGAGTAACATCTCCCAAATTCACAAGTGAATTTCAACACAAGGTCAGGGCACACTCCCATCAGGGCACTTCAGGAATGGAACCTTTAAAGAACTTCTTTAAAAGTTCTCTGTTCTCCCTGATGGGCAGAATCACAATCTTTGGACAGGACTCCCCTATGCTTCTCCTTTGCTAGGAAAACAATAAAGCTTTATCCTTTTTCTGGAAACCATGTCCTCCTTATTAAATTGGCATTGGAACCAGAATTGAGCTTTCAGTAACAAAAATGAAACCAATGTATAGAAAGAGACTATTATGAATTATATGCCCGGGCTGGGGATGTGGCTCAAACGGTAGCATGCTCGCCTGGCATGCGTGCAGCCTGGGTTCGATCCTCAGCACCACATACAAACAAAGATGTTGTGACCGCCGATAACTAAAAAATAAATATTAAAAATTCTCTCTCTTCTCTCTCTCTCTCTCTCTCTCTCTCTCTCTCTCTCTCTCTTTCTCTCTTTAAAAAAAATGAATTATATGCCAACAAATTATACACCAATTATACACCAACAAACTGGGGTTAACCTAGAAGAAATTTTAAAATTCCTAGAAACATATGTAATGCCAGATTCGTAGGACCCCATAGACCTCCAGGAGCTGAATCCGATGCAGTCACACAAGAGTCTTTATTGCAAGCTCAAGCCTGGACTCACATCTGTTTTTTGACACAGCGGTCCCAGGGGGGTGAGTCCCGGTCCTTTGTCCAGTGAGATTTTATAGGTTTGGGGGGGATACTGTATGCGCACAACATCACACAGCAAATCATTTCATACCGCAACTCTTAACATTGATTTTCACATTCTCTGGCAGGAACAAGTTGGGTAGGGATGATTGGTTAGTAGAAGAGGAGAATTCCTTTGAACTGATTGGTTTAAGCCACGAGGGATGTACATTTCCCAACATGTTATCAACCACCATAAACTACTGGGGGGTCATCTGGCATCCCAGGTATTTTCCCTGTCTTATGATGATTGGTGGTTGTTGGTGGGTTGCTATGGGTCCTCATCTAGCCTGACTGAGTCAGGGATACCTGGCGCAGCAGATCTCTCCTGTTATTTGTAGACAAACAACTCAGTAGGGTGGGTATGTGCCTAGGAGTGCTCTGTGGGTTTTTCTAAGGACAAGGGTCATGCCCCCTTCCTTGGACAGGCTTTGAGGTAGAAGCTGTTTTCAAAAATGGAGTCACATCAGTCTCTTAATACCATCTACCAAAACTGAATCATGACAAAATAGAAATCAGTACTGATCTATAATGGTAGGGAGATCAAATCCATAATCAAAAATCTCTCAACAAAGCAAAGTTCAGAAATAGATGGCTTCACTGCTGACTTCTAAAAATTTTTTAAAATAAATAATATCAATCTTTCTCAAACTTTTTCAAGAATTTAAGAGCTTCCAAACTCATTTAAAGCCAGCATTACTCTGATACAATCAAAGACACAAGACAATTATAAGCCAATATCCCTGATGAACACACATGCAAAATCTTCAACAAACACTAGTAAACTGAACTCAGCTACACCTTAAAGAATCATGAATTACAACCATGTGGGATTTATCCCTGGGATAAAAGGACACTGCAACATACACAAATCTATTAATGTAAATGACAGGAGAGTTTGAAGTAAACATGTTTTGATGAAGAAGGGTGCATAAGTTAGAAATATGTGTAAGTTAGATAAGGATATAAGGTAAACATGTTTTGATGTATTTTAGCACAAACAAGTGTGATAGTTTAAGACAAGTGTGTTGTGATGCAATGTAGACACAATCTGTGAAGATAGGATAAGAGATAGAAGCCACGACATAAACATGTTTTTGAGTTGAAATGTTGTAAACAACTATAGTATTTAAGGGCCAGGAAGGCTGAGCTCTTTGGTCAGTTCAGATCCACGATGCCAGTGGGTCAACATCGAGCGAACTGAGCCCCGCCAGTCTCTGTTCCTGTGCCTCCTGTGATGTGATGAACCTGGTGTGAATAAACCGAGCATTCGAAAAGGCATATCGTGTGCAGCGGCTTCTTTCTTCAGGACACCGATCGTCGGCTGGGAGCGGTTACCTGGGGCAGAGGCGATCCTGACTCCAGGACCACCTGGGGACGGTCACCGGACCTCGATGTAGTCCTGCTCGTGTCAGTAATATAACAGGTTAACAGGTTAACAGTGAAGGACATGGAAAACACCATACACCATCACCCAAGAAAAAAGGGAAATAACAACTCCCAGGGAGAAAGAAGATAATGGGCCCCAGGAGAGGGAAAGCAAACCATGGGCTCTGGACTTTCACCATTTTCCAGCAACAATGGACTTTGAACTTGCACAACTGTTCCCCCTGACTGCCCAAGAGAAAGAAGCATTCTGCTATGACTCAAGTCTCACTTAAACCCTATAAAAATCAGACCCCTATTGTAACTAGTTACTATTTTCTCTCCTGAAAATGTGCCCCTCCAATGCTTAACTTTGCTGCTTAATAAAAGGCATCACTGATCCATTAAGGCCTGTCCCTGTTTCAGTTATTTTTGCTTTCAAACAAAATACAAAAAAAAAAAATTATTATGTCAGTAGACACAAAAAAAGCATTTGACAAAATTCAACTTCTTTTTATAATTACAATAAATAAGAGAATGTACCTCCACATAATGAAAACCATATGTGACAAGCCCACAGTTAACATCATACTCAATAGTGGAAAACTGATAGCTTTTCTTCTAAGACGAGGAGCAAGGCAAGGGTAGAAGGATGCTTAGCATCTGGACAGCCATCTTAAGTGACAGCTGCCATTTTAAGGAAAAAGTTTTGCTTTCTGGCTGAGGGCGAGGGCTTTTCTGAGAAAGGTTAACCACTCCCTCATACCAACACAAGCCCTAATGGCCTGCATTAGGACCCACCTAGCTCTGATTCCTGAGCCCACCCTATAAAAGTCCTGGAACCCAAGCTTGTTCTGCTCCCTCTCAACTATAAAGAGACGGGCTTTTATTTGTCAGCTCTGACAAATAAACTCTCCTATGTATCTCTACCTAGTCTCCGTCTTTCACTTTTCACCCATTTTTCGTTCCTTGCTTCCCCTTCAAGGGGTACTTAGTCTTTGTCACTTCTAGTGAACATAGCACTAGAAAGAGCAATTAGACAAGAGAAAAAAATAAAAGTCATATAATCTGGAGGCAAAAAGTTAAAATGCCTCTGTTTAACGTGCTATGTAGAGAACTATGATCAAGCGCACACACACACACAAACACATATTAGAACTAAAAACACAAATCCAATGCATTTGCAGGAACAACATACCAATATCAGTTTCATTTCCATGCCCTAACAATTAACTATTCAAAAAAGAACTCCAGAAAATAATCCCATTTATAAGAACATCAAAAACAATAAATACTTAGGAATAAAATTAATCAAGCTGAAAGAGCTACACATTGAAAACTAAAATGAAAAAAAAAAAAAGAATGTGCAGATGATTGCAAAAATATCTCGTGGTCATGGATTGGAAAAATTAGTATTGTTAAAATTTCTACACATCTCCCCCGCACCTCACCCTGTCACTTGCCCAGACCTCCGAAATGGAGGTGCCTTCCCATTTGGTCTAGGAACCACAGGAAAACACCAACCATTCTTCCACTTGTTGCAACAATACTAGCCACCTGCCTTCCCAGGTGCCCATCCCAGGTCCCAGGAAAAGCCTTAAGCATCTATGGTAGAGAAGATGGGATATGACACTTGCTCTTTTGTTCTGCTTCCTTTACCCAATCAGCTGTGGGATTTATGCCAATGACCTTTATTATAGAATAGAATTCAAATTCCTTTACATCTTTAAACCAAACACAGTTCAAAAAAAATTATCTCATTTGATCCTTAAGTCAAAGTCATGAGTAAAAAGGACATGTTTTTTTTTCATGTGCCAATAGAGGAAACATAAAATAACCCTTATGTAGAAACACTTCACAGTTTGCATTCAAGAGCTGCTTTGCATCCATTTATTGGAGAATCTTATAACCAATTCTGTGTCCTCACCTGAGCCACACATGCCAAGACCCATTGTGTATCTCTTTGCAAGTCCCTGGTGCTGTGTGACTGGGTTTCTGAGTGGCCTTCATTATAGCTCACCTTTTTGCTGTAGCCTTATTTTTAATTACGTCAAGACACTGATAGAAGAGTCTGTGCTACACTTCTCAGGTTTGGATTTTAAGGCTGCTATTCCTACAACTGCCCAGGGCCTGGATGATTTTTGGGGGATGAGAAGAAGGAACCACTGTCCTCCAGGTGTTAGACTTGCAAATCAAACTAGCATTTTCACCTGTGCCTGGAAGGCTCAGCCATACCTCTAGAGGATGCCCCCTACTTCTACTACAGCCAGAGCCAACCTCTTCCCAGAGTTCCAAGCTGAGGTCTAAGCCTGAGGTCTCTCAAAGGGATCATGACCCCACCTTAGATATTGCCTGAGAACAAAGAAACAAGGCTCCTTTGCAAAGAGCATTCCTGTGCTCTATATGTGTAATATGAAATGAATTGCCTTCTGCCATCATGTATAACAAATTAGAATAAATAAATAATTTTTTTAAAAAAGAAATGATGCTTAAAAAAGAGAGAAAAACAGAAGAGTCATTTTAAAAACTACAATAAAATTTTATTTAAAGCTATATTTGTATTTGAAAATTTGTATGTTATTTAAAGCTATATTTGATTTTAGGAAAAAAAACTTTGTTTTTTTATATACTGGTTATCAATCAATTCACTAAAGTCATAATAATAATGTAAAAACAAACCAAAAAAAAGGAATTCCTGTGCTCCTAGCAACTACAGGGCTTGAACGTGGAGCCAGAAAGTTGAAAAACCAGGGCAGCTGGAACAGGCCATGGGCCTCAGGCAGAGCCAAGCAGAGGGAGTCTTACAATGAGCACATTCAGTGTTCTAATCGGTTGGAGATTTTTCCTCCTGTTTTCAAATAAGAATGCCCTGTCCCAGCTTCCTGTCTGCAGGGGATGACTGAGAGGGCTTAAGTGGAGGAAAGGAGGCTGATAAGGTTGGAATCCTCCAGAACCCAGAGGGGGACACTTCACAACCATTGTGTTTACATAACAATAAGATGTGTTTATACCACAGCAGTGGCCACTAGCAGGAGTCTTTCAGAATTGTATTTTTACATTTGAGAAAATGTTTTCATACTTAATAGAGGAAAATATATATTTTAAAAAATTAATATTTCCCAAAGCCATCTACAGATTCAGTGCATTTCCTATCAAAATTCCAATGGCATTTTTCACAGAAATAGAGTACTATATATTCAAAAATTTTGAAAAAAAAAAGGATTTTGAACATTTCACAGTAAAGAAATGACAAAATGTTAAAAGAAAATGGGCATTTACCCTTTGCACAATGTGTACATATTTCAAAATATCACTTAGTTCCCCCAAAATGTTCAGTTTTTATGTTAAGAGTCAGTTAAATCTGGGTGTGGTGGCGCATGCCTGTAATCCCAGCGGCTCAGGAGACTGAGGCAGGAGAATCACAGGTTCAAAGACAGCCTTGAAATTTAGCAAGGCCCTGAGTGACTCAGGGAGACCCTGTTTCTAAATAAAATATGAAAAAGGGCTGGGGATGTGGCACAGTACTTAAGTTTCTCTGGGTTCAATCCCTTGTACCTCTCCCCCAAAAAAGTGTCAGTTAAAAGTGTTTTAATTTTTTAAAAAATCTTAAAATTCCTTAGCCACCACAAAAGAATTCAAATGGCCAAAATAAGAACAAAGCTGAAAACATCACAATTTCTAATTTCAAAGCATATAACAAAATATCTCACCAAAACATTATGGTGCTAGCATCGTAACAGGTATATAGACCAATGGAAATAAAATAGAGAGCCTAAAGCCAGGCATGGCGGACCATACCTGTAATCCCAGAGGCTCAGAAGGCTGAAGCAAGAACAAGGCCAGCCTCAACAATTTAGCGAGGCCCTAAGGAACTTAGTGAGATCCTGTCTTAAAAATTTTTTTTAAAGGGGCTGGAAATGTGGCTCAATAGCTAAGCACCTCTGGGTTCAATCCCTGATTAAAAAAAAAAAAAAAAAAAAAAAAAGGCCTAGAAAAATAAATCCATGCATTTATATTCAATAGATCTTTGCATCTTTGACAACTTTCCTAAGAACACACAAAGGGGAAAAGAATATCTCCTTAAACAGTTGTGTTGGGAAAACTGGAGAACCACATGTAGAAAAATAAAATTGGACATTTATCTCACACCATATATAAAAATCAACAGTAAATGAATTTTTTAAAAAACGTTGTTTGAAACAGCAGTGATAATTCTGGACATTATGATAAGTGAAATATGTCAGATACCGAAAGACAAATGCTGCATGATCTCACTTATGTGTAGATCTGAAAAAATTGAACTCAAAAATGTAGAGTGTAAACAGGAAAAGAAATGGGGAAATGATGGTCCAAGGAGAAAATTTTCAGTTACACAGATAAATAAGTTCTAGAGATCTCGGGGCTGGGGATGTGGCTCATGCGGTAGCTCGCTCGCCTAGCGCCTAGCGTGCGTGCGGCCCGGGTTCGATCCTCAGCACCACATACAAAGGAAGATGTTGTGTCCACCGAGAACTAAGAAAAAATAAATAAATATTAAAATTCTCTCTCTCTCTCTCTGTCCCCCTCTCTCTCACTCTCTCTTTAAAAAAAAAAAAAAGTTCTAGAGATCTAATGGGATAGATAATAACACTGCATGTATACTTGACATGTGCTGAGAAATTAAATTGCAAGTGTTCTTCCCACAAAAACAAACCATCTGAGCAACTCTGTGAGGTGACAGATATTTTTAATTTTAATAAAATTTTAATAAAATTAAAAATAAAGCTAATTAGCTTGATTGCAGTAATGCTTTCAGTAAGTATTTGTTTAACAAAGCTTTAAGTTATATATCTTAATATGTAATTTTTTTCAATTAGGCCTCAACAAAGCTTGGGGAAAAAAGAATATTTGGATTCACCAAGATACCACCAAGACAGTGAAAAAAAGAAGACACAAAGTGGTAGCAATATTGGCAACATATATTTAACATTTAGTATTCTGAATTTGTTTATGAACTCCCACAAATCAATAAAGAAAAGGAAAGCAACCCAGTGGGAAAAAAAATGGGTAGAAAATATATTACAGGAGGTCTGAGGTTGGGACTCAGTGACTGAGCGCTTGTCTCCCACACATGAGTTTGATCCTCACTGGGTTCAATCCTCAGCACCACATTAAATAAATAAATAAATGATATTTTGTTCATCTACAACTAAAAAAAAATTAAAAAGAGAAAATATATTACAGGAATTTCACAAAAGAGGTATTCAGCTGGCAGATAAACATGAGAAGGTGTTTAACCTAATTAATAATCAGGGAAATTCTAGTTCCCAAACAACCACCAGATTGGCAAGTTAAAAAATCTGACATTGTACTGTTATGGAGTTAGGGCCTTCCAAGAAACTGAGGCTGCTGTGAAGACCCCTGATTCAAACCCTGATTCTTGAGATCAAGTCATAAAGATTTCACGCACGTTGCTCAGAGTAACAGGAATGAGTTTATTGAAGGGAATACTCTCAAGGAAGAGAGAGGGTCCTCTCAGAGAGGAGAGGAACAATGTGCCTCTCCTGCACTCCAGTTTCACTGGAGACCCCAGAGATGTTTCCAGAGACCCTTGCTCAGTTCCACCTCCTGACTTTTGGCTGACATCAGGATGACTTCAGACTTTCAAGACCCCACTGTCATAGCAACTCTAAGTCCCTTTGTCCCATGCTGACCGGTTCTAACTGAATGCTTAATCCTAAATTCTTACAGATTTTATGATTAAGAGGAACTATCCTTATCTCCAGAGTTTCAGAATCTGGTCCAGAAGTCTCCTGCTTCAGGGTAATTTGGGTTCCTCTTATCAACATTACTTGAAGCTTACATTTTTCCTGCAGTGAACAGGGAGTTTGCTGAGGAATGTGACATATCCTGAACACTGAAGCCAGGCAGGCCTACAAGTAAATTGTGTTTTAGAAAAGAAAGCATATGGGGGTCAGCACAATGGGCCCATTTTATAGAATTATTCTCTTAACCTCATGGTCCCACGATCCTCATTGTCTATCCCCTAACAGTACAAAGGGTTTCTTTATTTCAGAATGCTGATCAGCACTTGTGGTTTTGTCTTTTTGATAATAGCCTAACAGATATGAGATGATATCTTATGTTGGTTTGATTTTCATTTTCCTGGTAATCAATTATTTTGAGCATATTTTCATATGCCTATTTGCTATTCCTATGTCTTCTTTTGAGAAGTGTTTATTTAGCTTCTTTGTACATTTTAGAGAGAGAATTTTTTTAATATTTATTTTTTAGTTTTTCAGCGGACACATCTTTGTTTGTATGAGGTGCTGAGTATCGAACCCAGGCCTCAGGCATGCTAGGCGAGCGCACTACCACTGGAGCCACATCCCCAGCCCAACTTCTTTGTACATTTTAAATTGGGTTATTTACTATATTGAGTTATAAGAGCACCTTACATATTTAGAATACTAACCCTTTGACAGATACATGATTTGAAAATATTTTCTTCCATTCAGGAGGCTTCCTTCTCTTTTTGTTGTTTCTTGCTTTGCAGAAGCCTTTTAGTTTGGTGTAGTTTGTGTCCTGCTGTGGAAATGTAAATTGGTGTAGCAACCATGAAAAACAGTATGGGGGTTCCCCCCAAAAAAAATTAAAAATAAATCTACCATATGATCCCACAATTCCACTTCTGGAAATATATCCAAAAGAATTAAAATAAGAATCTTGAAAAAGTATCTGCAGTTCACATTCATTGCAGCAAATTTCACAATAGCCAAGAAGTGGAAGCAGTCCAAATGTCCACTGATAGATTGATAAAAGAACAACATGTCCAAAAGCTATTGAGTGAGTAGTGATAGGTTAACTCCTGAAATAGCCAGAAGAAACTGTAGGTGAAAAAAAAAAATGTTGGTGAGGATGTGGGGGAAAGGCACACTCATACATTGCTGGTGGGACTGCAAAGTGGTGCAGCCAATATGGAATGCAGTATGGAGATTCCTTGGAAAAATGGAAATGGAACCAGCATTTGACCCAGATATTCCTCTCCTTGGATAAAAACAGCATATTACAGGGACACAGCCACATCAATGTTTATAGCAGCACAATTCACAATAGCTAAACTGTGGAGCCAACCTAGATGTCCTTCAGTGGATGAATGGATTTTAAAAATGTGGCATATATACACAATGGACTTTTACTCAGCAATAAAAAAGAACAAAATTATGGCACTTGGAGGTAAATGGATGGCATTGGAGAAGATAATGCTAAGTAAAGTCAGCCAATCCCCCCAAAAAACAAATGCTGAATGTTTTCTCTGATATAAGAAGGCTGACTCATAGTGGGGTGGGATGGGGAGCATGGGAGGAATAGATGAACTCTAGATAGGGAAGAGGGGTGGGAGGAAAATCAGAGGCAGGGGATTAGCAAGGATGGTGGAATGTGATGGTCATCATTATACAAAGTACATGTATGAAGACTTGAATTGGGTGTCAACATACTTTATATACAAATAGAGATACAAAAGTTGTGGTATGTATGTGTATTAAGAATTGTAATGCAGGGGCTGGGGATATGGCTCAAGGGGTAGCTCGATCGCCTGGCATGCCTGCGGCCCGGGTTCGATTCTCAGCACCACATACAAACAAAGATGTTGTGTCCGCCAAAAACTAAAAAATAAATATTAAAAAATTCTCTCTCTCTCTCTCTCTCTCTCTCTCTCTCTCTCTCTCTCTCTCTAAATAGAAATAGGTATCTATGTTAAAAAAAAAGAATTGTAATGCAAAAAAAAAGTACATGTATAAAGGCATAAAAACAAATAAATAAATGGTTAAATAAATAAATAAATAAGTTGAATGGGATGCTGTCTTGGAGGATATAGAAGCTACTCTTCTCAAACAATTAACAAAAGTAAGCAGATGTGCAGAGAAGGGAAGAAAATGAGGTCTGAAAATAGGGGAATTAGCTAAGCAGTTAACTACTGTGGAAAACCTGTGAAAATGGTTACACCTGAGCCCAGGCCTTGCTCAGCCTCTATTGAAACCACCAGTACTGCAGGGAAAAAGTACATTTTAAAGTCATTCCAACTGATTCAGTGAATTTACAATTTCAAGCCATATGTTTTCTTGAATCATATGTCTGAAAATATCTGATTCTGTTACTTATTTGGCCAAAATTAATCTTCCACATTGCCTCTACAGACTTGCTTTCTACAAGACACTCTTTTCTGTTTTATTGATAAGAATCAGAAAGACACTAAACTTTTAGCAGCACTTTGAGAAATCACATTTAGTCCCTTTGCTCTGGGGACAAAGTCCCATTTTATTCATTCTTTAGATGCATCCTATTTTCAAACATATTGAAATATGGAGATCACACAATTCCTTTGGTAAACTAATCCTATATCTAAAAATTTTAAAATCATTATTAGGTATTTGTTTAATATGATTACCACAAAATAGCTCTGACTTGTGTCCTATTGTATAATCCCAATAGAAGCTGCATGGGGAGATAAAAATGAAAGGATAGTTAAATAGTAAATGTCTTTCATTTTTCTGTGCTGTGATGATTTGACATCTGGGGTTTTGCTATCTCTTTCAGGATTAGCAAATTCCCTAGAGATAGTAAATAACTTAGCTCATTCAGTGAGCACATTTTCAAATGCAAACCCATGAACCAATTAATCAAGGCCCCAGAATCCTCAATCAGATTTTTTTTTCCTTGTTCTTTTTAAATACACATGACAGTAGAGACAACCAGCTCCTTTATCAGGCTCTCACATTCTAGTCTACTGACCACCTACATCAATTGCTAGTCAGGTGTTAGACAAGGAGGGATTTTCTGTACCTCAGAGCCCACTGAAACAAGCAAGCCAATCCTTAACCAGTTTACCCTGCACCAACCCTTCATTCCTGAATAAAATAAAAATTCTCACCCACAGTCCTCCCCTTCTCTCTCTGCCTCCTAACTGTCACCAATGCTTCCAGGTATGGCCCCCTATGGCATGACACAGTATGCCCCATTCTCTGGGGATCATAAGTAACAAGCTTGTCATTACGGTGTCTGTCTTCTTCTGATCTGTTGGCCTTACCTTAAATAATTAATAAAACTTATATTAAGCCAAGTGGTGTGGTACATGCCTATAATCACAGCAACTCAGGAGGCTGAGGTAAGAGGATCCTGAGTTCAAAACCAGTCTCACCAATTTAGCAAGACCCTAAGCAACTTAGCAAACCCCATCTCAAAATAAAAAATGTAAAGGTCTGGGGATGTGATTCAGTGTTTGAACTCCCCTGGGTTCAATCCCTGATACCAAAATAATAATAATAATAATAATAATAATAATAATAATAATAATGATGTCTATATTAAAGCAGGTGTACAGGAAGGGAATGTGGCTCAGTCCTAGAGTGTTTGCCTAGCATGCATGTATGTCTGAGTTCCATCCCCAGCGCTTCAGGGGGTGAAAAAGTTAAAATAGGTATATGCAAGATTATTCACTAAAAATTATTTATAATAGCAAAGAAATTATAGCAATTTCTTTGGTAGAAGAATGCTTGAATTAATTATAATATGTCTATGGTGTGAAATCTTAAATAGCAGTAAAAAGTAATGAAGCAATTTCTTATAATTAACATGGTATTAGCTCCAAGACATATTGTTAAGTAAGAAACTGAAGCTGGAAAACAATAGAGATACTATGAAACACACAGTAAGTCTACAAAACAATGGAATATGTTTATGAATATTCCTATACATGAATGTACATATAAAAGGACCTATTTTGATAATAAACTGAACAGATCTTAGTGCTTAGTTCCAGGTAATTCAGGAGAGATATTTCCTTCATTTATGGTTTTCAAAAATATGTTTATATTAAAAATGAAGATATATACTTTTTGTTAAGTTTAAAATAGCCAGATTTTATGGTGCACACTGGTAATCCCAGATACCTGAGAAGCTGAGATGGGAGGATCAAAAATCTGAAGCTAAAATTTTAAAAAAAAAATTTAGGTTAGCCTTGGCAACGTAGTGATATCCTGTCTCATATAAAGATGATTGGGGCTCTGGTTCAAACCTTAGTACCTTAAAAAAAAATTTAAATAAGGGCTGGGTTTAGTCATCTCTCAGTGTCCAGCATGTACAAGGCCCTGGGTTTGAACCCCAGCACCACAAAAATATAAATAAATATGAATTTTTAAAAATTGATAACTAAATTGCATAACTCAAATTGGTAAAAAGTAGTTTAACTTAATGAAAAACTACAATTATTAAGATCTCCTCAACCCAGCTCTAAACTCACTTTTATGTCAATGTTAGAGGAAGAAAATGATCCCTTTCCAAATGGACATGGTAAATAAAATCAGAATTGCAATTGTGCAGAAAACTACACTGAATTCAGGTCTTGAGCAACATAGTCCAATGCTGAGTTATAAGTAAAATTTGGTGACCAACTTTTAGTAAACACAATTTTCTTCTTCCTCCCCCCTCCACCAACCCCGCTTTCTGCTTTCTCTTCTGGAAAATGTGGCTATGCATATCTTATACCATGGAGAATTATTTTAAAATTCTAAGATTTATTTGATAAAGTGTAAGGAAAACACATGAATAGATTTTTATGTGAAATTTCTCTGGAGTTCCTTCTTCCCCGTGATAAGAACAAACTGGAACATTTTCCACAATAGTCAGCAATAGCTTACACCAGCCATCTCTTAGTTCTTCAGATTTATTCAAGTTACTATCTATATGATTCATATTTTTCATACCATATTATGTAGCCTGTCTGTACCAAAGGTAGGCTTCATTAAATATTTCCTAAATTAATGAATTTCAAATTACCCAAATGGAAAAATTCATCACACTGAGATTGACATCACAAAGAACAGTCCTGTGCATCTACTAATCTCAAGTGCTTTGGCTTAGGCCCATTAGTAAATGTCAGTGGCTCAGGTTTCTTCCATATATTTCCCCAAAATAAATACTAAAAGATTAGATAAACATAAAATGAAAGATTAAAATAACACCAATTATATCACAAAAAAAAATACTGTACAGCATGTGAACTTCAAGAATTATCTTGCAGGCAACTAGGTGATCAGATTGAATTTCACATAGAGATGCCTCAGAATCCAGTAGGTTCCATATTTAAAAGAAACTCTGTGAATCCATTATTGGTATCCCATGAGGACAACAGACCAGGTGCTTTGCAATTCTAGTTATTTCCAATTCCCTTAGATACTGTCAAATGCATGGGTAAAGTGGTCGTTTCTGTTCTACCCATCTCTCAGTGCCTGGCACTGGGATAATGGAGAAGGGGTTATCTTGCCTGCAGTTTACTTATCCTGGCTTGTGGTAATAGTTTAAAAATGGCAAGGCCAACCCAAAGAAGATGTTGAAACTTAGACCACACCTGTAGGATTTCATAGCAATTTTGCAGTCAAATCAATTTTTTTGCAAGGATCCTTAGAACAATGTATGGAAAACTTAGTTTTTTGCTTATTTGCCATATTGAGCCTGTTTTCCAGGACAGTCTAAAATTGGTTTGGCTTAAGCCTTGACTGCTACAGTGTTGCTTTTACTCAAAATTGTTTATAAATGCAGGACATATACTCTGCCTTCCTTCATCTATAAGAGAAAAGAGAATTGTTAGACATTTAACCTTTTCTCTAACTCTATAAGGAGTGTAATTCCTTTTAAAGATGTGTCCATTATCTCCTTAATTATGTTTTTCTGCTAGTAGATTTCTTTCCTTAAATCATGTCTTTAAAGCACTATAAAATATGACTAAGTATATTCTAAGGTATATTTATAAGCCTGCTGTTAGACCAGGCTCAACCTGGCTACTGTGATATATATATGGAATTATATATATGAAACACACATGTATATGGAATTATATGTATGGCACATATATATTTAAAATATATAAATCTGGAATATTTATATACATATTTGGATATATAATGAATATTATAAATTCAATAAAGATGTATATTTATACTACACACATTTGAAATAAGCTGGGGGAAAATTACTCAAATAATGAAAAGTGTTTCAACTCAGGTTTATGTACTTTTATAGACTTCTATTATAGTTCTACATAAGATTAATAAAATATTTCTGTATGCATATACATTTTTCTATCACCAGAAGTGTTTAAATGTAGGCTTAATTGAAATATAGTATAGGAAATTTAAATTGTGTATAATCAAGATTTAGGTACATTTAATTCGTCATTTAATTTCTAACAAATATTTATTGAATTTTCAGTATTGGAAATGCAGAGTCAAATAGAACAAAACAAAAAGTCCTTTCCTGGAGTGAACAAGATAGATAAATTAGTAAAATATGTAGTGTGTTAGATAAAGATAATTAAAGGAATGCCTAAAAATCCCTGGCAATCATAAAGGCCTCAATTCTTTAACCCTGGCATGTAAGAACAAATCTATATGCACTGGTTGTTCTCAGAAGTTTTTGCACACCGTATGTCTTACCAATTCATACTGACTGCGATTCAAGAAGCCATGGTCAAACTTTCACCAGAACTAACAGGAACAGTGCTCAAGCTCTACATTAGATCATATAGGTTATTGATACTTTATTGAAATGCAAGTAAACATTTCGAGTAAACAATGCAAGTAAACATTCATTTTAATGAATGACGGTAAGCATTGTATTTAACTATTGTGAATTGTGCTGCTATAAACATTGATGTGGCTGTGTCCCTGTAGTATGCTGTTTTTAAGTCCTTTGGGTATAGACTGAGGAGAGGGATAGCTGGGTCAAATGGTGGTTCCATTCCCAATTTTCCAAGAAATCTTCATATGCTTTTCATATTGGCTGTATCAATTTGCAGTCCCACCAGGAGTATATGAGTGTACCTTTTCCCCACATCCCTGCCAACACTTATTGTGTTTGTCTTCATAATAGCTGCCATTTCTGACTGAAGTGAGATGAAATCTTAGAGGAGTTTTGATTTGCATTTCTGTAATTGCTAGCAATGATGAACATTTTTTCATATATTTGTTGATTGATTGTATATCATCTTCTGAGAAGTGTCTGTTCAGGTCCTTGTAGTATTGGCACCAAAACAAACTGGTAGACCAATGGTACAGAATAGAGGACACAGAGACTAACCCACAAAATACAATTATTGTATATTAGACAAAGGCGCCAAAAGTATGCACTGGAGAAAAGATAGCCTCTTTAACAAATGGTACTGGGAAAACTGGAAATCCATATGCAACAAAATGAAATTAAACCCCTATCTCTCACCATGCACAAAACTCATCTCAAAATGGATCAAGGACTTAGGAATTAAACCAGATACTCTGCATCTATTAGAAGAAAAAGTAGGCCCTAATCTCTATCATGTGGGATTAGGCCCCAACTTCCTTAATCAGACTTCTTTGGCACAAGAATTAAAATCAAGTATCAATAAATGGGATGGATTCAAACTAAAAAGTTTCTTCGCATCAAAAGAAACAATTTGTGAGGTGAACAGAGAGCCTACAACTTGGGAACAAATTTTCACCCCTCACACATCAGATAGAGCACTAATCTTTAGGGTATATAAAGAACTCAAGAAGTTTAGCACCAATAATAATAATAACTCAACCACATTTTCTTCTAGCAGTTGCAGTGTTTCTTGTCTAATTTCTATTTCTTTTATCCATTTTGGGTTGAGTTTTGTGCAGGGTAAGAGATAAGGATCAAGTTTTATTCTTCTACATATGGAAATCCAGTTTCCCCAGCGGCATTTGTTTAAAAGGCTCTCTTTTCTCCAATATGTTTTTGGCACCTTGTTGAGTATCTGATGACTGTATCTATATGGATTCTTCACTGTGCCTTCTATTCTATTCCAGTGGTCTTCATATCTGTTTTCAAGCCAATGCCATCTATTTTTGGTACCATAGCTCCAGTATAATTTGAAATACGGTGTTGTGATGCCTCTGGCTTTGCTCTTCTTGCTCAGTATTGCTTTGGCTATTCTGGGTCTTTAATTTTTCAAATGAATTTTATAAATTTTTTGTAGTCCTATGAAGAATTTCATTGGTGTTTTGATTAAAATTGCATTGAATCATATAACACGTTTGGACTATGGCTATTTTGACAGTATTAATTCTGCTTATCCAAGAATGCGGGAAGTCTTTCCATCTTCTAAGTCTTCAATTTATTTCTTTTTTTTTTAAAGAGAGATTTTTAAATACATATTATGATTTCTTTTTTTTTCAGAGAGAGAGAGAGAGAGAGAGAGAGAATTTTGTAATATTTATTTTCCATTTCTCGGCAGACACAACATCGTTGTTTGTATGTGGTGCTGAGAATCAAACCCGGGCGCATGCATGCCAGGCGAGCACGCTACTGCTTGAGCCACATCCCCAGCCCTTCCATTTATTTCTTTAGCATTCTATAATATCCATCGTAGAGGTTTTTGATGTTAATGGGTGCTAGATTTTGTCAAATGCTTTTCCTGCACTGATTGAGATGAGCATGTGATTCTTGTCCTTAATTCTATTTATGTGGTGAATTACATTTCTTTTTATTTTTATATGTTGAAACAAACTTGCATCTCTCTGATAAACCCACTTGATTATGGTGTACCAACTTCTTTATGGTTTTTTTAATAGGTTTGCTAATATTTTATTAAGGATGTTTGTACCTATGTTAATCAGGGATATCGGTTTGTAGTTTTATCCTTTTATTCTCAAGGATTTTTTTTTAGGTTATTGTGAACAGGATAGCTTTCCTGATTCCTTTCTCAGCAGATTTATTACTGGAGCATAGAACAATTAATAATTCTTTTATGCTGATTGTGTATCCTGTTAATATGCTGAATTTGTTTATCAGCTTTAGAAATCTTCTGGTGGACTTCTTCAGGTTTTCTAGATATAGGATCATGTCATCAGCAAACAAAGATGATTTTACTTTTTCTTTTCCTATTTGTATTCCTTTAATTTTCTTCTCTTGCCTGATTGCTCTGGCTAGAGTTTCAAGACTATATTAAATACAAGTAGTAAGAATGAACAATCTTGTCTTGTTCATGATTTTACAGTAGTTTTCCTGTGTTTAGTATTATGTTGGCTTTGAGTTTGTTGTATATGTCTTTATAATGTTGAGATAAGTTCCTTCTATCCCTACTTATTCCAGAATTTTTTTTGCAGAGGTGGGTACCAGGGATTGAACTCAGGGGCAGTTAACCACTGAGCCATATCCCCAGCCCTATTTTGTATTTTATTAGAGACAGGGTCTCACTTGAGTTGTTTAGTGCCTCACTTCTGCTGCAGCTGGCTTTGAACTCGAGATCCTCCTGTCTCAGCCTCCAGAGCTACTGGGATAACAGGCACGCACCACCATACCCAGCTACTCCAGGATTTTTAACATGAATGAGTGCTAGATTTTTTCAAAGGCTTTTCCGGCATTGGTTGAGATGAGTACGTAATTCTTGTTCTTAATTCTATTTACACGGTGAATTACATTTTTTTAAATTTTTATATGTTGAAACAACCTTGCATCCCAGAGATGAAACCCACTTGATCATAGTATACCATCCTCTTTATGTGTTTTTAAATAGGTTTGCTAAAATTAAGGATGTTTGCACATATGTTAATCAGGGATGTCAGTTTGTAATTTTCTTTCCTTGATGTGTTTTTGTCTGGTTTTGGTATCAGGGTTATATTGGTTTCATAGATTAATTTGTGAGTGTTCCCTTCCTTTCTCTTTCATAGAATAATTTGAGGAGAATTGGCATTACTACTTCTTTAAAGGTATGGTAAAACTCTAATGAGAATTCTTCTAGTCCTGGACTTTTCTTTATTGGATCACTTTTAATTGCTACTTCAATCTCATGGCTTGATATTGGTCCATTTAATTTTTTTATATATATTTTCATCATTCAATTTGGGTGGTCATATGTGTCTGTCCAGAAATTTGTCCATGACTTCTAGAATTTCCAATTTATTGGAGTATAAATTTTCAAAATAGTTACTAATGTGCCTTTGGACTTCAGAGGTATCTGTAGTGATATCTCCCTTTTTATCTCTAATTTTTTTGATTTGGGTCTTCTCTCTCTTTTGGTAAGTTTGACTAAGTTCTTTCGTAAGTTCTTTTGTAAGTTCTTTGACTAAGTTCTTTTGGTAAATACTTTGTCTATCTTTACAAAGAACCAACTCTTTGCTGCATTGATGCTTTACATAGTTTATTTTTATCAGTTTTACTAATCTCAGTTCTAATCTTAATTATTTCTTGTTTTGTACTGATCTAGAATGAGTTGTTCTTCCTTTTCAAGGCTTGGAGATGTGACGTGAGTTATTTATTTAGAATCTTTCCATTTTGTTTTGTTTTTGTTATGTGGGCACTCAGTGCTTTCCTCTTAGAACTGCTTTCATGCTGTCCCAGAGATTTTGATATGTTGTATCTCTGTTCTCATTTGTTTCTAAAAATATTTACATTTCTTCTTTCATTTATTCTATGATCCATTTTTCATTTAAAAGACTATTAATCAATCTCCATGTGTTTATGTAGTTTCTATCATTTTTTCTTGCTGATGATTTCTACTTTCATTCCATTATGATCTGATAAAATAAACAGGATTATATCTTTCTTTGTATTCAGTAAGACTTGCATTGTGACCAATAATATGTTCTATTTTGGAAAAAAATGCTAAGAAGAAAATGAATCCAGCTGGTTTTGGGTGAAATATTCTATAGATGCCTATTAGGACCATTTAGCTAATACTACTATTCAGGTCAGAAGTATCCTTATTGATGTATGGCCAAAATACCTGTCTATTGGTGAGAAGAATATGTTGAAATCACCCAAAATTATTGTACTGTATTGGGGTCTATCTGGGATTTAATGTCAAAAGCATTTGTTTTATGTAATTTGGTCCACTGACTTTTGGAACATAAATATTTACTACATTATATCTTCTTGTTGGATTGTCCCCTTTACCAGTATGTACTGAGCTTCTTTATCTTTTATGATTAATTTTTGCTTGAAATCTACTTTGTTAGATGTGAGAACAGCTACTTCTGCTTATTTTCAAACTCATTTGCACAGAGTGTCTTTTTCCATCCTTTTATTTTCAGCCTGTGAACGTTTTTGCCTAGGAGTCTCTTGCAAACAACATACACTTGGATCTTGTTTTTGTATCTATTCGGTCAATTTATGTCTTTTAATTGGAGAGTTGAAATCATTTCATTCAGTGTTATTATGAACAGATGTTTGCTATTCCTGCCAATTTTTGTTTATTCCCTATACTTAATTCATTATAAATTCAATTAAATAAATGTAATTAATCTTAAATTTGGCCTCTTGGTATTGTCCCAGAGTTCTTATATATTCAATCATGGTCTTTATTTATTTTTCCTTTGTTGCATCCTGAGTGTTTAAGTTCATGTACCCTGTCTTCAAGACCTGAAGTTCTGTCTTTGAGACCTGACATTCTATTTTCTATGTAATCTAACACACTGGTGTACTTGCAAGTGATTTTTTTATTTGATTCATTGTGTCTTTCATTTCTGGGAGTTCCGATTGGTTTCTTTTCAAAACATGTATTCCTTTATTGAAATGGTCTTTCACCTACCTCCTGTAATTGCCCTCCTAATTCATTCCTTATTTTAGCCCACTGACATTCTAATAATCAATTTTACAGTCTTTCTCTTGAATTCTATCCATGTCCATATCCATAAATTCATTTGCTGAGGGATTATAGATTTAGGCAGGAGACTTATTTGCCTGTTTCCTCATGTTTTCAGAGGACTTGGACTTGCACACCTATTGAAATTGATTCCTCTTCCTCTTTTATATGTATGTCCTTTGGTGTACAGTTATCTTTTTTTTAGTGAGTTCTGTGTTTTTGGTATCTTTTGCCTTTACTACCTAAGCTGTGTATAATCCAAGTGTTAATTTCAACCTCTAATACTGCTCAGTGTGCTGCTGTAGAACTACAGATTAAATTCACTCTTGAAGATATGCTGAAATATATTGGGTTCCTCTGAGGTATCATCTTGGGACTTCAGTTTTTGCTGTATAAGTAGATGTCCAGGAGTGAAACGTGAGGTCCCCGCTAGCTGTTCCGACTTAGGGCCTGGTTGTCAGTTTGGAGGTTTTATGAGTTAAAGTATTGTTGAGGCTTGAGTGGGACTAGTTTATATATGGGGTGAAGTTTGCTATCACTTGGCTGAGTTTGTTAGTGTAGCCCAGCTCAGTAGTAAGTGTGAACTTGTAGTGTCCCAAGTGTCACTTTCCAGTCCCTCTTAGAAAAAGGGAAAGCAAGCCATAGTTATAACTGTCAAACCAATACATAGCCTTAAAATAAATGTCCAGTGCCTGCCATGACATCTATAACACCAATTGCCACACAAAAAGTAAAGGTGGGTGAACATTTCACAACAGCAACAGCAATAAATAGCTGTGAACTAGATCTAGCATGAAATAGCAAGTGTCAACTACATCATCCACCATATTTATAACCATAACAATCTGAGTGGTGCCCCTGAGTTCAATCCCCTGTACCCCCCCAAAAAAAATTGTAGTTCCTTAAGTAAAGAGAAAATGTGAGGTAGCAGGTGATGGCTATAAAGAAAAAGAAACAAAAATAACTACAAGTAATAAAATAAAAAGAGAGGAAGAGAGAACAAAAAAAAATTGGCTATTGGAGAGAGAAGAATGGAAAGAAGGATTAGTAAGAGAAACAAAAACAAAGGTAAAAACAATCCAAAGTCAACACACAAAAAACTCTATGCCTCCAAAGTCAAAACAAGGCTAAATAACAAACAGTTTGAAGAGAGAACAATAAAAATGAAAGAAAAATTACCTAAACATAATTTTTATATATTTACACATATAAATATAATTTTATATATTTCTAAATAAAATTTTTACTTATTGAGATAATATATAAAGAAAATTTTATTTTTTTTTCAAAGAGAGAGTGAGAGAGGAGAGAGAGAGAGAGAGAGAGAGAGAGAAAATTTTTAATATTTATTTATTTTTTAGTTCTCGGCGGACACAACATCTTTGTTGGTATGTGGTGCTGAGGATCGAACCCGGGCTGCACGCATGCCAGGCGAGCGCGCTACCGATTGAGCCACATCCCCAGCCCAAGAAAATTTTATATGTATATGCTATAATATATACTATAAATATATATTACACATACATATAAAATTATATATATATATATTCATATTCTTAAGTCAATGAGCAAAGCAAGAACACACACAATGAAAAAAGTAAAAAAAAAAAAAGGGGGAGGAATGGAGAATAGGAAAAAATTCTTAATGAAAAACGAAGGGCTTGTCTCCAGTGTGGCAGTCAGACTGTTAACAGAGATAGATATTCACAGCCTATGCTGTTGTGTTCTTCTGTGCATTTCTTTTGGGGCTATGTACCCCTTGGATCTGGAACTTAAGCAGTTGGAGTATTTCTCAGCTTTCCTTCTGTCAACATAAAGTAGGACAGATGGGGCGTACTGACAATTTGAGCTTTGTCTGAACAGACTAGGCTACTGCAGAGTGGACCTGATGCAGAGTTATAATTGGGAAATTCAGTGTCTGGGGTTTAGTTCTGAACATTCTTTAGAACTTTGTCAGGAGGTATTTACTCCAGAGAGTTTAGATCCACACCTGCTATTGGTGGACAGACACCAATCTCTGCTAGACATCTGAGTCACAAGGACCTCCTGAAAATTCCTCTGGTAGAGTGGAGAAGTTAGCCTTCCACAGGTCTCACAAATTCCACCGCAATGATGTGGACTTTCCAGAATCAGACCTGGAGCGCAGAAGCAACTGTCTAACTAGTTTCTGGCCTCTCTCCAGCTGGTGGTATGAGACACCAGACACAAAAGGAAGACAAGACTCTCTCCCCCAGGATCTTCAGCCAGGATTCCCCTAGGTACTGTCCTCTCTGTGCCTGTTTCAATTGCACTGGGCCAGATACACTCTGGAGCCCATGGCAGATGTTTGCTAGGACAGGCTGGCAATGCTTTCTATGAACTCCAGAGCTCCCGCTACTGAAAGCTGCCAAGAGGTCACTTGCAAATGGAAGTGTCTGCACACCAATCAAGAGAGTCAAAGCACTTTTCAGTCATCAGCTTGCCATGTTGTCTGTAGATCTGTTAAGGTCAGCCCCCTTACTATTCCACAGGTTCTCCTGTGCTGAATTTATCTTCAGTGATTTTTTTATCTTTCCACTTGTTACTCCGCCCTCTGCAGTGAACTGGAGGTACTAATGACACTGATGCCACCTCAGGCAAAGTAGGCATGTCTCTAGCATATTATTTCTTCTTCTGTTCTCAAAGCTTCTGAGTTTCTGTGCCCCTACAATTATTTTGAAGTCCAATGTTGAATTTCAGTGAATTCCCTGTCACCCACCTCACTGAAAAGCAATGCTCCTGCTGCTTGAATCTTGAACGGTGGATTATGTTTTCTCTTATCTTTCATCTTTCAGACTTCAAAGAGTTATTCTTGTTTCCTTTTGGTCTTCTTAATTCTGGAGGAAAAAAAATATAAGACACAATATAAACACATCACACATGCATTCAGATATAGTTTTACTGTTATTCATGATGCTCAGATGCCACCATCTGGTTAGTGTAAGTATAGCTTCTACATTGCTCACTGAGTACCATAAAGTTAATCCTTCCATGACATTTTCTTTCACTGTATGTTGGTTCAGTCCTATCGATTAACCTCTGTGTAATTTTTCTTACTCTATTAACTTTGTCAGATAGTAGTGAGACTCTTACTTACATTTCCCTTGCTCTATTTTTTTAAAGAGAGAGAGAGAATTTTTTTTTAAAGAGAGAAAGAGAGAGGGAGAGGGAGAGAGAGAGAGAATTTTAATATTTATTTTTTAGTATTTGGCAGACACAACATCTTTGTTTGTATGTGGTGCTGAGGATCGAACCCAGGCAGCACGCATGCCAGGCGAGTGCGCCACTGCTTGAGCCACATCCCCAGCCCTCCCTTGATCTATTTTTACTATATGTTCCTCAGTTGTGATTTCTAGTGGCAGAATAGCATTATGTCACATTACTTTTGCCCACTGAATCATGTACTCATAATTATTTACTTATTTATTTATACTCTTTTTCTTGCAGGCACTGCTAGCTCAAGTTCTCTTCCTCCATTTATTTGCTAATGAACACCTATCTTGACCAGGGGGATAATGCGCCAAGTGATTCTCAACCAGGAGTATTTTGGAAATCTTTGCTCACTCACTGATTTAGGTGTCCCAACATTGAAGCACACTGCTGGTATTCAGAGAGTGAGTGTCAGAGCTGCTGTTACATAAGGCAATAAAACACATCACACATTTGTTTTGTATCCTTTATACAATATATACTGAATAAATACATACTTGATGCATGGAACAGGCCCCCCATATGAAGGTGGAAGAGTAGGAATATAGCAGCCTGCCTATTTCCAGACTTCCTGTGTGACATGAAAAAATTGAAACCACTATTTGATTAAGCTGCATTTAATCAAAAAATTTTATTACAAAGCTGAGTGCAGTGGTGCATCCCTGTGATCCCAGCTGCTTGGTAGGCTGAGGCATGAGGACTGCAAGTTTTATGCCAACCCTAGCCACTTAGGAAGGCCCTATGCACCTTAGTAAAACCCTCTCTCAAAACAAGAAATAAAAAGGGCTGGGGATGTAGCTCGGTGGTTAAGTGCCCCTGGGTTCATTCCTGATACAAAAAAAAATTGTAATTAAAAAAATACTATTACATAATTTTCAACTGATAAACCCTCCAGTCATTTCCTGAGTATGCATACACATACTGTTATTAATGATGCTCAGATGCCACCCTGTGGTGAGTGTAAGTATAGCTTCTATATTGCTCACTGAGTACAGCTTTGAATTTCTAGACATCAGTGACAACATTTTCGTAGACTTTTTATTTAGTTCTCAATGCAGCTTCATGTTTTGAGTCTTCTTGAGTAATATTAAACATTAAAAGAAAATATAAGACCAATTACATAATGCAAATTACAGAAAGAAATAGTAGATAAAGGAATGAGAATCAAAAAATGGGTTACTGCCCTAAATACATAAACCTACAATTAGCTGACAATTTTGTGATGACAACTGAAGTTAACTTCTAAAGTATGTTGATTCATATATTATGTTTACATAGTTCTACATAAAAAATGGTGCAAATTTTAAAATAATAAAATTCATAAAGACAGATGAATGTTCAAATGCACATTATAATACTTATAAATCAAGTAGGCTGTACTCTTGTCCACTTCATCTGGCCCTATTTAACCTTTTTATATTTGATTCTAATAACTTATTATCTTAATCTTGCAAGTCAATAGGATGTATATCATTTGTGCATATCACATAGCTGCAGTAAAATGTTAATTCAGTTCTTCTTTTATATAATACCTTACTAGATCTATTTGAGCCTTCTTGTCCCATGAAGATTGCCTGTTACATAAGGCAATAAAATACATCACACATTTGTTTTGTATCCTTTATATAATATATATTGAATAAATACATACTTAACTTGAAATTATAGATTTTTTTGCCATACTAGGGATGAAACCCATGATAGACAAGAGCCCTACCACTGAGGTTATATCCTAGTCCTGAAATTAATAAACTGAAGAAAGCTTAGCTCTATAATTTTATAGAAAATATTCCAATTTGATCAAATTAATAAGATTCTAAAAATTTTACTGACCAATGTAATGAGTGTATCAGTAAGAAACTGATTGTCCTTTAATTTATTAATTCACTTGACTATTAGAAATGCTTTCAAAATAAATCTAATGTCTCCTCAAAATTTCTATTCTGCATGATCAAAATAATAAAGTAAGATTCTTGGGAAGGCATAAGAGAAATTTGGGGGATGTTATTGTGTATTGGTTTCTAATCTGTAACACTGATTAGAATAATCAACAGCTTATACAATTGATAGAGAAATTAGTAGACTAACATGAAATGAAATCCTGGTTTAACAATATCTACTGAATAGATATTATCTGGCAAGTTACTGTTTTGAAATTGGGTTGAGTACATTAATCTAAAGCTGTCACTTCTTTTTTCTCTGTACTTCAGGAGAGAGGAAACAGAAACAAGACTGAGGAAAGACAGCCTGTTTGCTAACATACACAACCTTACCATCCTGTTCTCCTATATATAAGACTCTTCACTCCCTTGGGCAAAAATGTTTTAGGGACTGTGCTCAAAGACAATAGAGCAGCTAAAAGAAAGAAGGAAAGCATCTATATGTTAAAATTCTACTCCTTTCTCTTATGGAGAAACTTGGGAATGCTCCCCTACATCCTTCATAGAGAACAGTAACATTGTTACTACCCAGGAATGGGCTTTGGAGCCTTTTATCTGATGAGGTGGTTTCAACTAAGACATTTTATCAATATGATTTATCACCAATTTCACTGTGTATTATGTTATCATCAAATGATATGATGTCATCAAATGATAATATGGATTCTGCTGTCTTCCTTAGTTGTGATGACAATGACACAATCAAAGATTCAGCTGAGCTGAATGCAGTGGCCTACAATCCCAGTGACTCAGGAGGCTGAGGCAGGAGGATCACAAGTTTGAGGCCAGCCTCAGTAACTTAGAACTTTTCTCCATATTAAAAAAAAAAAAAAAAAGGGCAGGGGATGTGGCTCAGTGGTTAAGTGTTCCTGTGTTTAATAGCTGGTTAAACAAAAATTCAGATGAGACAATTTAATTGCTTGATGACACTGGCTATCTTGACAAAGTATCTAAGAAGAACATCTGGTTTGTCAGTAGAGGCAAAGGAGTCACTGAGAAATACCAGCAAAAGAACCCTAATGAAGCAACCCGCATTAATATTTAATATCTAATTCAAGATTTAATGTAGGGGAGGGGGGATAGTAGGGGATAGGAAAGGTAGCAGAATACAACAGTTACTAAAAGGGCATTATGTAAAATTGTGGATGTGTAACCAACGTGATTCTGCAATCTGCATTTGGGGTAAAATTGGGAGTTCATAACCCACTTCAATCTAATGTATGAAATATGATATGTCAAGAGCTTTGTAATGTTGTGAACAACCAATAAAAAAAAGAAAATAAAAAAGAAAAAAAAAGATTTAATGTAATTCATAAAAATTGATTTAAAGTGAAGATTTAAAACACCATGTGCATTCTCTCAGCAAAAGTCTTAGAAGTGAGGAGGCAGAAATTGTGGGAGACGGCATTTTCACAGCAAGCTGGAAGAGAAAATTAAGATAAATTGGCCTCAGTAGAAGAGAATTGAGGAATTTAAAAAAAAAATGGCTTTCTTGCGTGAACATGAAAACCAAATCCAGTGATTATCCTAAGCTCAGGATGTGGCTCTTCCTTTATTATTTATTTGACCTTTAGATAACCCATATGGGGAAGCTATAGAAGAAAAAGGAAAGGGGGTAGGATCTCATGAAAATCAAAGGGAGATGGGTAGAGGAAAGGGACCAAGGGATGGGAGTTGGGGAGGGAGGGGGGAAGTGCTGGGGAGTGATATTGGCCATATTACATTGTTATATTGTACTCCTTTACAAGTATGTAAGAACAAATCCATCATTATGTACAAATATAGCGCACCAATTAAAATGTGGAAAGAGAAAAAATAAACTAAGAGAAATGAAATCAATGATCTCTCCAGGGGCTGGGGATGTGGCTCAAGCGGTAGCGTGCTCGCCTGGCATGCGTGCGGCCCGGGTTCGATCCTCAGCACCACATACAAACAAAGATGTTGTGTCTGCCGAGAACTAAGAAAAAATAAATAAATGTTAAAATTCTCTCTCTCTCTCTCTCTCTCCCCCTCTCTCCCTCTCTCCCCCTCTCTCCCTCACTCTCTCTTTAAAAAAAAAAAAAGAAGTAACAAAAATATTCTTATCAAGAAACAGCAACAGTTATTATAAAGATGGGATAATTTCCCATGGTGGTGCCACTACTAACTTCCTTTGAGTCCTGCCTTCTTACATTGATGTGTCCTTTGGTGAATTTCCACTGGTATCTTATAGTCATCTAAATATCTACCTCATTCTTTCAATTTTTTTTTTTTTTACTATTCGAAATAATAATGTTTTCTGATCATTCACATGTGGTATGCATTGTGCTAAGCACTGAGTAAGCTTACTTCATTCAACTCTGTCCAAAATCTCACAACCGTGTAGTAGTATTATTCCCATTTTGCAAGTAAGAACACTAAGACCCCTTCAGGATCACACAGTTAATGATCAGTTGAATTCACACTCAGGCAGTCTGACTTCAATGCCCCCTACATCTTAGTTCTGATTTTGGTTCTGATGCGTGTTTGACTAGATTAGCAAATGGACGAAAGCCCGGACATGGTGTCACAAACCAGACGTGGTGACCTATGATCCTAACAACTGGAGGGGCTAAAGTTGGAGGACTGAAAGTTCTAGGCCAGGCTCAGTAACTTAGAAAAACCTTGTCTCAAAATGAAAAATAAAAGTGTTGGGGATACAGCTCAGTGGTAAAGTGCCCCTGGGTTCAGTCCCAGTACCAGCCCCCAAAAAGGATATAAAACAAGATGCAAAAGGAAAAAAAGGCAGTGGTAGGAGAATGGTATTTACTAAGCAACTGTTTGTATGAGACAGCAAGGCACTGCTTCCTCATTTTATGTTTTTAAAACCATGTAAACTGGGTTAAACTTCCCCTCTTTAAACAGATGAGACTGCCAAAGCCATGTTGGGTTAACTGTCTAAAATTATATGTTAATCAACCACAGGAAAAGAAAACCATCCTAAATACCTTTGGCTTATGTAATGTTCTCTTTCTGTTTAAGTCCCTATAGTTTCCTGATGGATTATTTGGATTACTCACTCAGTTTTCTGAACAAAAAAAATACAAAGTAAATGGACTAGTTCTTTGTCCTGAATCACACAATTTGGATAAGAAGAACCTAAGGATGCTTAATCACTGAGTAACATTCCCAGCCTTTTTAATATTTTATTTTGAGACAGGGTCTCACTAAGTAGCTGAGGATGTCTTTGAACTTGCAATCCTTCTGCCTTAGCCTCCTGAGCCGCTGGGATTACAGGTATGTGCCATCGTGTCTGGATCAGTTTAGAGGATTTAAAAAGCTGCTTGAGGCTGGGGTTATAGCTCACCTAGCACATGCAAGGTGCTGGATTCGATCTTTAGCACCACATAAAAATAAACAAAAAAAAAAATAAAGGTATTGTGCCCAACTATAACTAAAAAATATATTTTTAAAAAAGGCTATTTGAATCAAAGCCACTATAAAGGAATGAAGAAAGCAGGAATTGAAGTAGGCAAGAATTAGTTCCTCTGTTTGGTATTCTATTTATTCAAAATCAATTTTAAATGCCTTTCACTATAAGAGAACAGTTCAATTCCATACGGACTCTTGTGGGGATTGGAATTTTCCATTTTAAATCTGAATCCTCCAAGTTCCATTTTCTGAAAGGTTTCCTTTTACAAGGCCTCCATCTAGTGGTAAAAGTTTGAAAACAAGCAGCTTGCTCTATTCATGGGTCATTACATACTGTCTTCTAAACTGACATCTACCATTTGTGTGTGGTTTTTATAAAACGATATTGTTTCTAATAGACATGAAAAAAAAGTATCAATGTATAATTAGAACCAGTTATCTCCCAATAGTCACAACTCTTTAATTTTATCCTTTTAAAAAATCTAAACTTTTACTAAAATCTAACTTTATGAATGTAAACCTTCTCTTAAAAGAATGAAACAGGCTGAGCCTGGTGGCACACGCCTGTAATCTCAGGAGCTCTGGAGGCTGAGGTGGGAGGATCCACGAGTTCAAAGCTAGCCTCAGCAACAGCAAGGTGCTCAGAAACTTAGTGAGACCCTGTCTCTAAATAAAGTACAAAATACAGATGGGGATGTGGCTCAGTGGTTGATTGAGTGTCCCTAAGTTCAAACCCTGGTACCAAAAAAAAAAAAAAAAGAGCAAAAAAATCTTTAATTTGAAAAGAAAGAAAATGAATTGAAGCCCAGCACATTTTAGCAAATTCCTCAAGTTTATATTATTTATGGGAGAAGAATGAGAAGTAAGATTTGTTTCAACTCTGAAGATTTCTTTCTTTCTATGTTATACAGATATATTTACAATTCGAAATAGATGTCACTTTAGATGATTCTGAAGGACTTGATTTCTGCTATAATTTCGACCTGAAATGTCCCCCCAAAGCTTTGGTCCCCATTTGGTAGAGCTATTGGGAAGTGGTAGAAACGTAGGAGGGGCTTAGCTAAAGGAAGTATTCACTAAAGACATGCCTCTGAGGGTATACTTTGTCCTTGGCCCCTTGTGTGCATACTCCTTTGCTCCCTCCTTCCTGGTCACCATTAAGTGAACAGCCTTGCTCTGATACATCCTCCGTGAGATGATGTTCTGCCTCACCACAGACCCAGAAACAACAGACTCAAGTGAACATGGAGAGAAACCATGAGCTAAAAATAAATCTTTCCTCTAAACTGTTTTTCTCAGTTTTTTTGTCACAGCAATGAAAGGCTGACCTTACCTTAGTGCTTTTCTTGAATACAAAGTCTTGTTAACTTTTCTCCATGTCTTCCATTTAAAAGTGATGTCTCCATTACAGTCCTTTGGAAATTAATGGATATACAGGAAAAAATCAGTGAAAGGTTACCTATCCCTCAACAATAAATTGAGCCTCACAAGGATTTCAAAGCAGAAGAACGAGAAGATAAAGACATAACATTGTCATTCTTATTATTTTTCTATAATGGATTACTCATGATTGGTAGCCTCATTCTCAGTGACTTATAATGTCTCCTCATTGTGAAAGCTGTGTATCGGGCTGGGGATGTGGCTCAAGCGGTAGCGCACTCGCCTGGTATGCGTGCGACCCAGGTTGTTGAGATTGCAGGAGAACTAGATATGTAAGGAAAGATTAAAGTACAAAAGCCTATAACACTAGGTGGAACAGAAAATGAAACATTGATAACAACTAAAACCTGCCTGATATTCCTAATTAGGAGAGAACTTTTCCAAAAGGGCATATCATTTAAACCTTATTGATGCTGTTGTTGACCTGTGTTATGCTCTGTCCCGACAGGAAAGGGTCATATATTCAAGTTCATCTTGAATTTTCTTCTCTTTGTACTTATGCCACATAGAGCTTCTGAGAATTTCCCCAGAACCAACTGCCATATTCCTCCAACAAGAAGATAGAAATTAAAGGGATATGATTATTTTTGCTGATTAACAAAAATTATTGTTTAAAAGAATTAGAATTTTGAGAAAAAATAGAGTGTCTTCATTGAGGCCAATACTTATTTAAATCAGGTATATTGAGCTTCCTGGTGTATCTTCCCTTTTTAAAAACAAACATTTGATCTAAAATCCTCACCTTACTCCCAGGAAATTACATTGTGTCTTTGAATGAAGACATTTAGGCTCAAAGGCATGAGGGAATTATGGAATAACATCTATTTTGCAGCCTGTTTTCCTGGCTTAAAATGGTTATACTTCTACATGTTAACTCAGATATGTTTATTGCTTCTTTACAACATCTGAGTGCATATATTCTTCACTATTATCTGTTCTAGAAAGTACAACTTTCCGGCTGGGGATGTGGCTCAAGAGGTAGCCCACTCGCCTGGCATGCGTGCGGCCCAGGTTCGATCCTCAGCACCACATACAAACAAAGATGTTGTGTCTGCCGAGAACTAAAAAAAATAAATATTAAAAATTTAAAAAAAAAAAAGTACAACTTTCATTAGGTCATACTGCTCAGATTCTTTCTTTTACCTATCATTATTTTTTATAATGCCATGATAAGGTTTAATTTCAAAAATTACATGCAATGCCCACCTGTTATATATTAGATAGAGCATGATATGTTTAATGGCTTCTACTTATTTTGATGGCACAGAAATTTTTGTTTCACCTTTTCTTATTTCTTTCTTTCCTGTGAGAGCTGCATTAGCTTGTCTGACTTATTAACAATGAGCCTCTACACATGTTCAGGGAGAAGTAGGAAATGGTATTGACTGAAGAACTGAGCACTCGATGGAATAATGAAAAACTAAGGGCAACAAGAAAATATAATAAGGTTTTTATCTGGAACACTTGGCTCTAAGAGTCAGGTTTACTCAAAGAATTTTTTTAAACATTTCCTCTTATATTAAATAAGAAATGAAATTGCAGAGACATTCCTGTAATGGCAGAGATGATGCTCCAAGTTCACTAAGTCATTTTCTGTGTTCTTCCCTCCTGGGATAAGGAAAACTACTTCCAGCAACCTCTGTAGTTGCCTCCAGCCTTGTGACTAATTCTAGGCCATGACCATGAACAGAAATGGCATGTGTCACTTCTGATTTGAGGCAGCAAGAAGTCCTAGGTGATTCTCCAAGTAAATAGGTCTGTGTTCATGTTTTTTAGCTTCCGGATTTTTCAGACCATGAGTAAATCAAGGTCTTGATTCTTCAGACCTTGTGTTCTATTGCTGGAGCCATGAGATAAAGTAGCGAGTTTTACTGAGAAGCTGCATTGAAGTTAGAGTCATTCAGACCCACAAAGAACTTTCTAACTGGGAAGAAGACAGAACAAGCAACTTGGTCTCCTTAGATTTTAAGATTTTGAACTTGCTGCAGAGAAAAACCATGAGAAAACTTCCTTTAGAAGAATTAATATTGTTAAAATGTCCACTATATCTGGAGCAATCTACAGATTCAATTAAATAACATTGTTTTAAAAAAAGAGAGAGAGAGAATGAATTTTTAATATTTATTTTTTAGTTTTCGGCAGACACAACATCTTTGTTTGTATGTGGTGCTGAGGATCGAACCCGGGCCGCACACATGCCAGGCGAGCGTGCTACGGCTTGAGCCACATCCCCAGCCCCTGAAATGACATTTTTCACTGAAGTTGAAAATCAATCCTGAAATTACTATAGAACCACAAAATATTACAATAGAATCCCCAAAGAACCCCTGAGTAAAAAGAACAAAACTGAATGAATCACACTACCAAATTTCAAAATGTAGTATAAGGCTATAGTGATCAAAACAGCGTGGTACTGGCATTAAAACATACACATAAACCAACAGAACAGAATAAAGAAGCAAATCCATGCATTTAAAATCATGGGAGTTCATACCCCACTTGAATCAAATGTATGAAATATGATGTCAAGAGCATTGTAATGTTTTGAGCAACCAATAAAAATAAATAAATAAATGAATGAATGAATGGATGAATGAATAAATAAATAAATAAAACCTAGACACTTTAAACTTTAAAAAAAAAAAATCACTTGATTTTTAACAAAGGTGCCAAGAATGCACAATAGGGAAAAAAGAGTCTCTTCAATAAAAACACTGGGAAAACTGAATATCCTCATCTCATACCATGTATAAAAACAAATTCAGATAGGTTTAAGTCTTCAACAGATGACCCAAAATTGCAAAACTACTACATGAAAACATGGGATAGCTGGGTATAGTGATACATACCTGTGGAGACTGAGGGGGAGGATCACAAATTTGAGGGCAGCCTCAGCAATTTAGTAAAATTAGCTCAAAATAAAAAATAAAAAGGACTGGGGATATGGCCCAGTATTAAAAAAAAAAATGTTTTTTGACATTGATCTGGCTATTTTGGGGATATAATCCCAAAATCACAGGCAACAAAAGCAAAAATAGATTTGTATCCCTCAGGCACAGTGGCACATGCCTATAATCTCAGCAGCTCAGGAGGCTAAGGCAGGAGGATCATAAGATGAAAACCAGCCTCTGCAATTTAGCAACACCCTCAGTAACTTCTTAAGTTTAAAAAAAAAATTAAAAGGGCTAGTCTGGGGATATGGCACAGAGATAGAGTGCTCCTGAGTTCAATCCCTGGTACTCAAAAAGAAAGAAAGAAAGAAAGAAAGAAAGAAAGAAAGAAAGAAAGAAAGAAAGAAAGAAAGAAAGAAAGAAAGAAAGAAAGAAAGAAAGAAAGAAAGAAAGAAAGAAAGAAAGAAAGAAAGAAAGAAAGAAAGAAAGAAAGAAAGAAAAGCGAGAGGCACGCTGTGGATGAAGTTCAGTGGCAGAGAGTTCAGGGTTCAATCCCAACACAAAATAAAATAAATAAATAATAGATTTGCATCAAAATGAAGACACTTTTATAGCAAAAGAAACAATGGGAGGGCTAGGGATGTGGCTCAAGCGGTAGCGAGCTCCCCTGGCATGCATGCGGCCCGGGTTCGATTCTCAGCACCACATACCAACAAAAATGTTGTGTCTGCCGAAAACTAAAAAATAAATATTAAAAAAAATTGACAAGTAACTCAATTCAATAGTGAAACTGTTCCAATAATCTAAATCTAAAATGTCCAAGGATGAAAAAGGCATTTCTCAAAAAAAGTACAAATGAGCAAGACACGTGCAAGCTCACACACACACACACGCACAAAAGATCTAAGCTTCACTAAACAGAAAAATGAAAATTAACATCACAATTAGATATCACTCACTTGTTAGGGTGGATTTTATTAAAAAGGTGAGAGATAAATTTTTACTAGGATGTGAAGAAAAGGGAAACTTTGTACACAATTAATGAAAATGCGAATTAGTACAGACATTATACAAAACAGTATAGAAATTCCTCAAAAAATTAAAAACAGAACTACCATATGATCCAGCAATCCCCTCTTGTGGGTATATATAAAAAGAAATGAAATCAGTATCTTAAAGAGACATCTGCACTTTCATGTTCATCCCAGCTTTATTCACAATAGCCATTGAAGGAATTAAGCAAAGTGTGAAAAATGGATGGATGGATGGATAAAGAAAACTATGTGTGTGAGAGCGTGCACACGTGTAGGAATGAAATATTATTCAGTCTTTAAAATAAAATGAAAGCGCAAGCTGGGCATGGTGGCACACTCCTGGAATCCCAGCAACTCAGGAGGCTGAGGAAAAAAGAATACAAGTTCAAGGCAACCTCCAAGACTTAGTGAAGCCCTATTTCAAAATGAAAATAAAATAAAATTTTAATTAAAAAGAAAAAGGAATCCTGTCATTTGTGACTGCATGGATGAATCTGGGATATTATAGGAGGCAAAATAACTAAGACAAAGACAGATAAAGACTACACTAACTCACTTATGTGTAGAATCTAAAAATGTTGACCTGAGAAAGAAGGTAGAATGGCATTTGCCTGGGGCTAGAGTAGAGACTGGAGAGTTGCAAGACAGATGTTGATCAAAGAGTAAATATTTCAGTTAGAGGAATAAGTTTTATAGCTCTGTTGTATAATATGGCAACTATGCTTAGTTATATCTTATACAATAAAACATATTGTATAATTGAAAATTGCTAGTAGATCTTAAATGTTATCACCACCCATACACAACCCTCACACACACACCAAGAGATGATTATGTGAAGTGATGGATATGTTGATTAGCTTGATTATGGTAATCATTTCACAATTATATACAAATCAAGTCACATTGTGTATAGTAAAATACACAATTTTGATTTGTCAATTATACGTCAATAAAACTTGGGTGGGGAAAAAACCTATAGGAGATGCCAGTGATAAACACTGTAATATTTCACTAAAAGTTTTTGGGCCTTCTGCTGGGGTTAAAGTTATATAGAAAGAGAAGCATGATACTTTGAAAGAAAGCTAAATTTGTTTAGCCCTATCTTGCATTAAAAAATACTGTTGAGAACTCATACTCCACTTCCTAGGACGATGCTAGGAAAATAAGGTTCAAAAAGAAAATGGAAATTCTGAAGTCTCTCATATGGGAAGAAAAATCCTTTTTTTTTTTAAGAGAGAGGGAGAATTTTAATATTTATTTCTTTTAGTTATCGGCGGACACAAGATCTTTGTTTGTATGTGGTGCTGAGGATGGAACCCAGGCTGCACGCATGCCAGGCGAGCACGCTACCACTTGAGCCACATCCCCAGCCCAAGAAAAATCCTTAATTAAACCATATACAGTGTTTATAAAATTTTAAAGATACTGTTGCATTATACTCTCTGAAAGAGTATATAGATTATATTAAGTTTATAATTTACAGACTATGGACAATCTGGTAGAAATTAACTGACAGTCTAAGATGGAAACAGCATTTTTTTTCCTTTTTATTTTTTCTTTTTGTTTGTTTTTCTTTTTCCATTTTCCTACATCTGTGATTGGCAATAATAATGAAGGCCTATTTCTTTTTTTCATTGAGTGTTATTGCTCCAGGCAAGTTTTCTAAACTTAAGTACAGAGGTATCTTTAAAATAATATTTTTATGGCAATTATCCTTTTTATTCTTCAGAAAATGGTAAATGTAAGAAGCTATGGGTAGAAAGCAGGAGAATATTTTTCAACTTTGTAGATTCAAGGACCTATAATACTCAAGTAAAAGATGACTCAAACTTAGTTGCAAAAAAAGGAAAATTGAATCAAACTGGGCCTAAATAAGATGAGCAGAAGATGACACTCGAGTGCAGAGTATCTTGAAATTTATTGCTTCAGAATTTTAATTTTTAAATACAAGATTTTTTCTTTAAAACAATTTATAGAAGGAATTTTTCCTTTGGTGGTATTTTTGTTGTTGTTGTTGTTTTTTTGTTTTTTTTCTTTGGTGGTATTTTTAATTGTAAATTTTAGGTTTGTTGTGTTAACTAAAGAACAAAGGCTTTGCAATGGATAATTAATAAAGAGAGAGGCATGTATATCCTTCTTCATATAATTTTGTCCTTTTTTATTTATTTTTCAGTTGTAGTTGGACACAATACCTTTATTTATTTTTGAGCTCATACAAACCTAGGTTAATGTTTTTCTGATCAGTTTTATTTTTTGACTGTGAAGTTTTTAAACATTGCAATGGAGATTTCACCTAGGTAAAGCTACAAGGCCTTTACTATTGTCTTATGTGTTGTATGTTATGTGTGCACACTTTTGTGTTGTATGTCTGTATGTGTGTATGTCCATATTTCATATATAAGGAGCGCTCATGAAAAAATGGATCCGAATTTTTTTTATTATTCACGTGATTTAAATGGTTTAATTTAAATTAGGTAAACAGCTGTTAAGGATTGTTTTTAAAAGAGGTTAACAGATCTGTTTGTTTACTTTCACCTTTCCTTTTCATTATATTTAATAATTCTGTTCAGGATAATGTCTCTTTAGCATCTTTGCCAGAATTCCCACCTCCATCCCAGTGCCGGTGAAGACTAAGATAAAACCAAACTACAGCTTCTATGATAGCTATCACAGTAAACTGTATAAACTGATGCATCAATGAATATAACTCAACAAGTAATGCTCAATCAAGGACTCGATTTACTTTGGGAGGAAATGGACATATTGATAGACTCTTCTGCTTTGAACTGCCTGTAGAACTTGCCTGGACTATATATCACTTGTATGCATTGTGAACTATCGTCTGGTGCAGTGAATTGTGGTACTGCTGGCATATCGTTGCTGATGGTGTCACCAGTGATGCAATTTTTCCAAAGGAGCCATCAATTGGCTTGGTGTCGTGGCATTTCTGTATCCTCCTCCCTTCTGCTAGTGATGGTCTAAACTTTGGGGGCCAACAGGGGTGAGGCAAAGAACCCAATTCCCCCACTGGCACCAAGACTAAATTTGGGGGCCAACAGAGGTGAGGCAAGAACCTCACCCCCCCACTGGCGCATAGGCCTATCCACAAGTATGGCTGTATGCTGGACCGGTAGTCAGTGAGGGGTATGATCCAATTGCAGTGGTATCAACCTAAGACAGGAGGCTGACGCCTAGAGGTCAGTTTTTCCCATGACCGGTAAGAACCATATGTTGAATTGGACAACCTACCAGGCACGGTCCTTAAACCACATTGCTTGTTGTTTAATTAATCAGAAGGGGGGAGATGCTGAGAGCCATTGCCAAGTAGGAATGACGCATCAAAATTTCCTTGCCAGCGTACCCCATGTTGCTTAGAGGAAGGACTCGTGAAAATGGACATTTTAAGTAACATTGCATGTATGTTTGAGAAAGGTGACCCTGCTCTAGGACCAGGGTGGATCCGGGTTTAAGGAGGATCCTACTGGATTAGGGTGGATCAGGTTTTAGGGAGTATCCCCCTCCTTGGGTTTAGAACAATCTGGGTTTAGGGCGGTTCCAAATTTAAGGTTATTCCTGCTGGGAATAGGGCGTATCCTGCTGCCTGAGTTCTCGTGGAATTCAGAAAGTATTTGGGATTCAAAGCCTGGTGGAGTATGTGAATTTTGCGGCAGAACGTGAATTTCCCCAGAAATAAAGGAATAAAGAGTTGCTGTTTGAATCTACAAAGTGTGTGGTGGCTCGTGATTCTGTGCCCAGCCAGACTGCGGCAACCCAGGGCCTTGCATGTGCTAGGCAAGCGCTCTACCACTGAGCCACAACCCCAGCCCCAAATTTTGTCCTTTATTCCACGTTTCCAGTCCTCTATCTCCTCTTCTGCTCTCTCTCAGGAAAGAAGAAAGAAGTATTCACTAATCTGCCTGCTCAGAACCAAAGGTCTTAGGATATTAACTACAACAAATGTAAGCAGTATATTTGCTCTTTCAGAATCCATGCACAATACACTCTCTTGTTATCTATTTCCTAAAAAAAAAAAAAAAAAAAAAAAAAAAAAAAAAAAATCCAGCTGGGTTTATTTCCTTGAGGCAGACTGGCTATTCTCTTATTCTCTTTTTTTTTTTTTGGGGGGGGGGCGGGGGGAGGTGTAAGGGGAAAGGAGCTATGTGGTACTGAAGACTGAACCCAGGGAGCTCTATCCCTGAGCTACATCCCCAGTCCTTTATATTTTATGAAACAGGGTCTCACTAAATTGCTGAGACTGGCCTTGACATTGCAATCCTTCTATCCTGATAGAAGTCACTATAATCCTGAGTCACTGGGATTAGAGGCATGTACCACCACATCTGTCAGACTGATTATCTCTTCTCTCCATCATTCTATTAGACCAAGAAATAGGCAAGGCCAGACAAAGTGGCACACACCTGTAATGGCAGTAACTAAGGATGCTGAATCAAGAGTATCACAAACTTGGCAATTTAGCAAGACACTGTCTCAAAATAAAAAAGAAGTAAATAAAAAGGGTTAGGGATATAACTCAGTGGTAGAGCACTCCTGGGTTCAACCACAAAATACACACACACACACACACACACACACACTCAAGTATCTCCTTGTGTTCAGTCTTCTCAAGACAGAAATAGACTTGGAGCCTTCACTTAGGCCTTGGTATTGCAATCCTGTTCATATAGTACTGCAATACCCAGTACTTACCCAGATAATTTCCATTACAATGGAAATTTTCCATAAACACATTTAACTTATTGAAATGTTGCATATATATTGATTGTCACTTGCACTAAATACAAGTTGAAAAAGAGTTAATAAATATCAGAAAACCTAAGGAAATAATGCACAACCAATTGAATGATTTTTTTCACATAGAGTCAAAAAAGAAGTAGAAGAGAGACAGAAAATAAGAGGAAAGTTGAGGAGAGAAAAAAGTGTACGGTTTATGTGAACCATACATGTGAACAATAATGGATTTGTCAATATTCTTGAGAGAGAAACAGAATAATTAAGTAATGTCACACAAAAAAGGTGACTAGCTGGACCAGATGGTTGAGGCGTATAATTCCAGCAACTCTAGAGGCTGAGGAAAGAAGATTGAAAGTTCAAGGCCAGCCTCAGCAATTTAGTGAGTCCCTAAACAACTCATTGATCCCTGTCTCAAAATAAAATTTAAAAAAGCTAAGGATATGATTCAGTGGTTAAGCACCCCTGGGTTCAATCCCCAGTATCATAAATAAATAAATAGCAAGGCATGGTGGAACATGCCTGTAATCCCAGCAATTCAGGAGGCTGAGACAGGTGGATCACAAGTTCAAGGATAGCTTCAGCAATTTAGTGAGACCCTGTCTAAAAATAAAAAATAAAAAAAGTTTTGCAGTGTAGTTCAGTGGTAAAGTGCCCTTGGGGAATTGGTTCAATCCCCAGTACCAATAATAATAATAATGAAAAAATAAAATCAGAAACAGGTGCCAAGTACATGGGGCAATTATGGAATTATCACAGGAAATTATGTCAAAGTGGTTTTCACCTCATGTTCGAAGTTTGGTCCTTATATTTTCTGTTTTGTTTTTTTAAATGTTGGGGATTAAACTCAGGGCTTACATATGCTAGGAAAGCTTTTGGCCAAAGCCACCAAATCTTACTCTATTTTCTAAGAACACTTCCTTAAAAGACTTTTGCTCCTCTTCCATTGTAACCTAGCTTCAACTACATTTTGCTCCATTAAGGATACTCTGGAGAATTGAACAACAGCAGATGAGGTAGAGAGGGAAGATGGGAGGGGAGAGGAGGGGGGATAGTAGGGGATAGGAAAGGTAGCAGAATACAACAGTCACTAGTATGCCATTATGTAAAAATATGAGTGTGTAACCGATGTGATTCTGCAATTTGTATTTGGAGTGAAAATGGGAGTTCATAACCCAAGTGAGTCAAATGTATGAAAGATGATATATCATGAGCTTTGTAATGTTTTGAACAACCAATTAAAAAAATAAAAAATTAAATAAATAAAAGGATACTCTGAAAAAGTTCCCCATCCTGTCTCATGCCCTGAACAGTCTTGCCAGAAAACAGGAAACTTTTTTTCCATCCTGACTTTGATTTTAAGTTCAAACGCAATTCCATTGAAGTTTACTTTCTTTTCCCCTTCTCTGAGACAGGGTTTCACTGTGTTACCCAACCTGGCTTCAGTCTCCAGCAAACAAGTGATCCTTCGGCCTTCCTGCCTTAGCCTCTCTAGTAGCTGGGAAAAAGGCATATGCCTGCACCAGGCTCTGAAGTGTGCTTTTCTTTTGTGTACTGTTCTTTTCATAATCTCTTCAAACAGGAACCATGAGGCAACAGTCGGAGTGGCAGGATCTTGGATGACTTTTTTTTTTTTTTTTTTTGGTACCAGGGATTGAACCCAGTGGTTCTTAGCTACTGAACCATATTCCCAGCCAGTTTGTTTTGAATTTGAGACAGGGTCTCACTAAGTTGTTTGGGGCCTCTCTAAATTGCTATGGCTGGCTTTGAACTTGTGATCTTCCTGCTTCAAACTCTTAAATCACTGGGATTACAGACATATCTAAATGACTATTTTAATGACATCTAAAGCCACCAAATCTCACTCTGTTTTCTAAGAATCCTTTCTTAAAAGTCTTTTGCTCCCCTTCCATTGTAACCTAGCTTCAACTACATTTTGCACCATTAAGGATACTCTGGAAAGGTTCCCCATCCTGTCTCATGCCCTGAACAGTCTTGCCAGGAAACAGATGACTTGGGTGCATGGGATCCCTGGTGACTCTACTGGAACAATAGACCTGACTTCAAATGAGCCTACAAGTGTAGCTGCTTGTTGAGGGGTAGGCTGTGAAGTACCTCCGCACATATCCTTGAGACCACCAAGAGGAGTATCTCAGCTCTTCATTTCCTTGAATGAAGCTCAGTTATCTTTAGTTGTCTCTCAGCTCAATCAGCAACAGGGACCTGTTCCTGATCTCTCTCTAGAAAAACAGAGTGAGCAAAGAACAGTGGGTATTTTCTACTGACTTATTTGAAGGTAACTTAAGGTCATGTTACCAGAGACTCTGCCTGGATTCCAGCTGGCTGGATTTGGCTGTCTGCCTACATAAGAAATAGGGGAAAGATGGGAAAAAAGAGAAATGAACTTCATGCAGTTTGATCAGCTGGAGAGAAGCAGCTAGACTGCTTCTTTATCAGACATCTTTATCTATTTTGCTCACTAATATACCCCAAATGCCTAGAAGAGTGCTTAGGACATGGTAGACAATCACTATGTATTTGAAAATTTTATATAATGGTAATGATTAGAAATCTCACATGGATTTTTTGAGGATGAATTTAAAATAAAAAATTAATTATCTGGGTGGGGGTATAGCTAAGTGGTATAGCATGTGTTAGGATCCCGGTTCTATCCCCAGTACTGGAAAAAAAAAAAGAGTCTAAATTATTAACCATATGGGGAAAAAATAGGAATGTCATTAGAATACCCCCCCAAAAAATGTTTCTATAGGTCCAAACAATAAAAGTCTGGCAAGATTCAACTGTGGAAAGACATCTAAGAACACAGAAACCAGATAAGATGACCCATGTGGGTGAGAGTCGTTCTTAAGACTCTTCTAACTCATAATTAAGGGAAATAAAGAGGAGTAGGGAGCCAAGCACAATCATGAGGTGACTGTTGACAGACGGAAGGCGAGCAGTCAGGCAGGCCGGCCCTGTTCCACACCCCCCACGCAAACAGAAACAGGCACCCTCGTAAACAGCAGCGCTGCACCTGCTTCCGTTCAGAGAAGTTAGTATAAATAACTGGTTCAAAGAAGCAACGAAGGCGGTGTTCCAGGTGGCCGGCCTTCCCTCCTGCTCCAGAAGTTTCTGTACGGAGTAGATCTTCTCTCCAACCCTGGAGGCCGGGAAAGAGGAATCTCAAATACAGACAGAAACCGTGATCAAAAAAAGGTCCAGCCTGCTGCGGTGGGGCGAGCCTGCAATCCCAGGCTCCCAGAGGCTGCGGGGCAAGGATCGCGGGTTTAAAAGCAGTCTCAGCAATTTAAGCGAGGCCCTGAGCAACTGAGCGAGAGCCTGTTTCTAAATAAAATACAAAAAAGGGCTGAGGATGGGGCCCAGTGATTAAGCACCCCTGGGTTCAATCCTTGGCAAAAAAAAAAAAAAAAAAATTCACAAACCACACGGGGAAATAATGATTTCACTAAAGAGCAGATCCAAATAGATGAGTGATGAGTTAAAAAAAAAAAAAAAGCCTGAATATACGAAAAGCACTAAAATTGGAAAGAAAAGAGTCAATAATTATAGGTGATTGTAAATTGATACATAAGTTCACCGGGGCTGGGGATATGGCTCAAGCAGTAGCGCCCTCACCTGTCAGGCGTGCGGCCCGGGTTTGATCATCAGCACCACATACAAACAATGATGTTGTTGTGTTCGCCAAAAACTAAAAAATAAATATTAAAAATTCTCTCTCTCTCTACTACTCTCTCTCGCTCTCTCTTTAAAAAAAAAAAAAAAAACAAGTTCACCAGAAAAAAAAGATTACTGAAGGATTTAAAATAATGCTTGGTGCATACTAAATACTATGTATGTGTTAGTTATTTAAGCAGCAGTAATTAATAGAAAATGGAAAGTTAAACCCTGTTCACAAAATCTCAGTGTAAGAACTTTAAAAGAAAATGTCATAAATATTACTGAAGGACTTAATGACGATGTAAAACAAGTAGAATTATAAGTCAGTTTTAAAATTGAGAAAATAAATATTGCAAAAATATTAATTCTCCTTGAATTCTTCTATAAATTCAGTGAAATTCTAATTCAAAATTATCCTCATACAATTTTTTTCCATAAAATTTACAAATTCTAAAATTAATCTGAAAAGTTTAAATGGGTGACCATTGTATCCATTAAGAACCACCATCCCAATTTAAAGAACTGAGGATTCTAGATAAAAACAGTTTAAAAATATATATATATATAGTGTTAAGTGCATGGCTGAATTAGTAAAAATCAAAGGAAATGCTCAGAGATTTAACAAAATAAAGTAAAACTAAGCCCGAAGGAGAAAGTAAAGCCTGATATTGGGCTCTGCCCTAAGGGTTTCTGCCAATCCAGGATAATCTTGAGCATCCATTTGTATAGCCTTAGGACAAAGAACAGACAGAAGCCAAGTAGCCACTCAAGTTGGACTCATATAAAAGTTTGAGTCAAACTGGAAACTAATTAATGGAAACTGCTTCAGTACATACGAATAAACCTGGAATACATAAAAGCTACACCCTCACTATAAGGGTGAACTACAACCTAACTAAACATATTCCTTCTCAGATTGGGGGACCACAAATTTACTATAGCTTTCGACATTGCAAATGAGGAAAAAGAAGAAAAATCATCTCCACTGAAAATTTATAACCACAAACCAACCTTTAAATATGTTTGCAAGATTTAGTCCCCAAAACCTCAAGCCAGAAATTTGTTTTAAAGTGATGCCTTCAGCCAGACAACTGATGAATGCTCAGAGAGTTTAAAAGGCTGTGGCAGGAGGATCGCTCATTCAAAATCAGCCTCAGCAAATTAGTGAAGCCCTAAACAATTTAGGAAGACCCCATCTCAAAATGTAAAATTAAAAAGGCCTGGGGATTTGACTCAGTGTTTAAAAGCCCCCTGGATTCAATACCTGGTCCAAAAAATAAATAAAAAACCTAAAGTTAAGCCTTTGGTGCTCACATGGGCAGCACCTATACTAAAATTGAAATTACACAGAGATTAGCATAGGCCCTGTGCAAGAATGACATGCAAATTCATGAAGCATTTAACATTAAAAATAAATAAACAAAGGGACGTTTTCATTTGTGTGTAAGAAGCAAAAAGAAAATCTTCTGTAGAGAAAAACAACTTCAACACAGATCCCAAAGAATACACATAAATTCTCCACAAAAGAAAGTGATGGGGGAATCAAACACAAGACATAGACTCAACACATACATGCTTGCACAGAATGATAAAGCAGGTTTCCACAAGTGAAAATCAGAACCAAAATGCAAAGATCTGATACCACATAAAATAGATCATAGCCATTGCTGCTGTTGATGTTGCTTGTGCTTACTTGGAGACATGGAAACATGACAAAAGGGGAAAAGAAAGCAGAGATGCCTGCAATGCATCAATAAATGGGGATTAATCTTGTATACTTTGAGAATTCAAGTACTTAGTAATGTAATTAAGACATGGTTCTATTTCAAAGAGATCATAGTCTACCTAAAGACATAACAGTAGGGGCTGGGGATGTGGCTCAAGCAGTAGCACACTCGCCTGGCATGCGTGCGGCCCGGGTTCGATCCTCAGCACCACATACAAACAAAGATGTTGTATCCGCCGAAAACTAAAAAATAAGAATTAAAAAAAGTATATATCTCTCTCTCTCTCTCTTAAAAAAAAATAACAGTAAACGGGCCTAAATAACTTACATAAACTGATGATATGAGACCCCCAAAGAGGATCATGAGCCACTTTGGCCTAAAAGGCTCAGAAGCCTTTTTAAGGTGGGACTTAAATTGAACCCAGAAGAAAGAGGTTTGCACAATTTCTTCAAAGTAGACAGATGTTTCAGGAAATATGAGAAATACACAAAGGTGGAAATTCTCATGGAGTCTTCAGCAAATAGGGACAGCCCCTTTTACTATCACCTAGTACAGTACTGTCAAAAAAAAAAATGACAGAAAATGGAAGGGAAAAATCATGTAAATAGGAAATCATGTAAATAGGAAATACGTTAGATTGGGAGTCAGAGGAGACCTTAAATTATCTTCCTAGATTTAATTCTTGTCATCCTTGAAATTCAAATTATTTGTGCATCTGTTTTTATTTTTTTAAATTGGGGAAAAGGGAGAATTAGTGGATTCCACATTCATCTTTTCAAACCAGAAGGCAACGACAGACTGTTCCTCAAGATGTCAGAAGAGGGCGCTCACGGTGACAGTCGGCATTCCTTTCAGTAGCAGTTGATGCAATTCTCCTCTTCTCGTCCTGAGTTTCATTTCCCAAGAAATCCACAGGATGGCAATAACACTGAACTAAAAGCAAGTTCAGAGTTGAAATTCTAGGAAACATTATTCTCCATGGCCACTGTTTATAAATTTTCCTTTCCCTGTTTTTATGAAGTCATCAAGGCCACGGAAGCTGGTGGAGCAAAAGCCACACACAAAGCATGATCCTGAAGATGATGAGCCCCAGAAGAACCAAGTAGTTCTTACTGAAATACAAAGAAGTCTTCATCATTCTCATGCAACATTTACGGAAAAAAAAATATATATATATATATATATATATATATATATATATATATATATATATATATATATATATAATCAAGTAAGTAATCTAAGGTGCAGAGGTAGTAAGTGATCTAGCCAGAATTCAAGCTTCAGTCTTGGATCAATGTCCAATGTTCTTTCTCCACATCAAGCTGAGAGATCTGAAAAAGACCCATTTGGCCTTCCATAGATGGTCTTCTTCACATCAACCTCCTCCTGGATGCAGGAATAAGACTATTTTACTATTTTTACTATTTTATTATTTTCTTTATACCTGAGAGGAAGCATAAAATTTTTTATTCAGCCAAGTGTGCTGGTACACACCTGTAATTCCAGTGACTCAGAATACTGAAGCAGGAGAATCACAAAATTAAAAGAAGAAGACGACGATTGGGAATGTAACTCCTGATAAAGCAACCCTAGTTTCAATTCCTAGTACAAAAAAAAAAAAAAAAGATTTGATTAAATTTTAGCACAAGATAATGTGGATAATTTTCCTTGTTAACCTGTCAATAATAAATAATAATTTGATAGCTGCAGTAATTTTACTTTTTCAGGTATATATCAGGGTTGTTCCTATTTCTTTCCTGGTACTTAAATAGCAACAAGGAGCTGGGGATGGAATTCAGTGGTAGAGCATTTGCCTATTAGGCATGAAGCCTGGATTCAATCCACATCATAATAAATAAATCAATAAGGAAATAAAGAAAGAAATTTTTTTTTCATTAGCTGCAATTTTAATTAAGGCACTTTGAGTTAGAAATAATAGAATTTCAATCAAATTGAGTTAAGGGGAGGAAAAGAAGATGGCTTTTCAATGTAATTATGAGACATTTCAAAGACTCTAAAGACAAGAATCTTTTTTAAGTGATGCAGAAGATTAAAATCAAGAACCAGAAAACCATCAGGAATTACAATTCATGCAAGTTGAGCATCCTTAATCCCAAAATCTGAAATTAGAAATTATCCAAAATTCAAAAGTTTTTGAGTGTCAACACAAGTGGAAAATTCCATACCTGATTTCATATGATGAGTCACAGTGAAAACACAGGTACAATTCAAATATTATATAAAATTACCTTCAGGCTGTATGAATAAGGTATATATGAAACAGAAATAAGTTTCATGTTTTGACTTGGCTCTCTTCCCCATTGATTCTATGATCATATGTACACATATTTCAAAATTTTTAAAAAAATCCAAAATCCATTATATTTCTGGCCCAAGCATTTCTTTCTTTCTTTTTTTTTTTTTTTAACCAGGGATTGAACCAGGGGGACTTAACCACTGAGCTACATCCCCAGCCCTTTTTATTTTTTATTTTGAGACAGAGTTGCTTAGGGCTTCATTTAGTTGATGAGGCAGACCTTGAATTTGTAATCCTCCTTCCTCAGCCTCCCAAACAGCTAGGATTACAGGCATGCCCCACCTTACCCCACCCAAGCATTTTTGATAAGGGTAACTCAAGGGTTGGGGATGTGGTTCAAGCGGTAGCGCGCTCGCCTGGCATGCGTGCGGCCCAGGTTCGATCCTCAACACCACATACAAACAAAGATGTTGTGTCCGCCAAAAACTAAAAAATAAATATTAAAAATTCTCTCTCTCTCCCACCTCTTTCTTAAAAAAAAAAAAAAAAAAAGCATAACCCAACCTGTACTTCTGTGTTCTCTGGACTTTTCTCAAGACTTTTCCGGTCTGGACTTTCTAATGACCCTTCTAATGACCTGGGACTTTCTAATAAGCCAGTTTCTCTTCCTCTTTAGATCTCACAGCTTCTAAATTGGCATGTTGCCAGCTCTAGTAACTAAAAGACTGACCCACATCTTTGATTCCTTTTTACTAATCTGTGAGATTTCATCTAGCCTGGCTAACTTCTAGAATAACTAAGTGAAAACAAGAGTGATGATATCAAACAAAGTACATAGATACCCAAGAAATGATTGGATAAATATTTTTCTCAAAAATTAAAAAGTTCCTGGTGCTGTGGCACACAGCGGTAATCCCAGCAACTCTGGATGCTGAGACAGGAGGATTGCAAGTTCAAGACCAGCCTTTGTAACTTAGGCCCTAAATAACTTAGTAAGAATCAGTCTCAAAAAAAAAAAAAAGTAAAAAGTAAAAGATTTGTCTCCTGGAAAATCAGTATGTAATTCTAAATCATTTTGCATGTCCACATCCCCCTTATATTCATGATAACACAACACCATAATGTGGGATGATGATTTTGTTGTTAGTCCAAAATTAGAAAATTTCAGATTTGTACGTATACCTACACCTCACTTGCCTTTCTTGCCTTTATTTTTTTTTTACCATGGTAAATAAAAACCACAGCACTTGCCCCATTTTGTTTGTTTGTTTTGTTATTATTTTGGTATCAGGAATGATTGAACCCAGGGGTGCTTAACCCCTGAACTCATCTCCAGCTCTCTTTTTCATTTTGAGACAGGGTCTCACTAAGTTGCTGAAGCTGGCTTTGAACTTGCAATCCTCCTTCCTTAGCCTTGAATTATAGACATGCACCACCATGCATGGTCATTCCCAGCTTTTTAAATAATTCTTTGAAAATGTTCTCACTAAGCCACCAAAGCAACCTCAAACTTGCCATCCTCTCGTGTCAGCCATCTGCATCATTGATGTTACAGATGGACCCTATCCTCCTAGCAGTTTAATCTATTTTGTATGAAATAGATTGAATTTTTAAAAATGTATGCACTGAGAGTTGGGCATGGGGATTCATGCCTGTATTCCCAGTGACTTGGAAGGCTGAGATAGGAGCATTGCAAATTCCAGGCCAGCCTAGGCAACTTAGGGAGACCCTCAACAACTTAGTGAGACCCTGTCTCAAGATTTAAAAAAAGAAAAGGACTGAGGACATACTAAAGAACCCCTGGGCTCAAACTCCAGGCCCTCTGCACCGCCCCCCACCCCCAGCAAATGCAGTGGAAACAAGTATTTTTATTTTTATTTTTTTTACATATAAAAAGCATGCAATGAAATTTTGGGTTTATATTCTAACAGTTTCTTTCCTAAAAACAGGAGCTATTTATCAACAAGAACTACATTTAGGTTATTCTTACAGGAGATTTGAGGCATTGATTTAATGCTATGATGGATCTATCAACTAATACAAATGTGTGATCACAAATTCTTTTTAGATCTAGCATTGGATAGAATGCATCAAATACATAATAAACCTGATCACTTTACCAGTTGTAATTTTTTTCTGCCATTAATTTCACAAAGTCTTAATCTAATTTTTCTCTGCCTTTTTTACCATGATAGCTTTCTTTGAAAAATACTATATTTTGAGTGAAATTATCCCTTTCATCTTTCTTTTCCTTTGTCCTTCCAGTATCTTATTTCCCCCCACCTTTTTTTTTTCTTTTAGCACTCGTTGCTATTTGGATTCTTCTTACTCTCCAATCAACAATTCTTTACATGCTTAACCTTGCATACTGTGTGTTACATATTTTCCTTTCTTTCACCAGACTGTCATTTTTTTCCTGAGTGAACAGTTGCTCATCATTCTTTTGGTGTCTTCTTTGCATCAGGCACACTGCTGGTGCTTCAGAGACTGTATTGAGGAAGGTCTAGTGATGTCGGAGGAAGCACTGAAGTGCAAGGTAGTAGGTAACGTTCCACAGAGAAGGGAAAGTTGGTGCACAGTTTTTTGGTTTTTGCTTTTATGTCATCAGGTAAGCATTCTGCTGCTGAGCTATTTCCCCAGCCCTGGCAGAGAGTCTTTGTGTGTGTCGGCGGGTGGGTACCAGGGATTGAACTCAGGGGCACTGGACCACTGACCCACATCTTCAGCCCTATTTTGTATTTTATTTAAAGACAGGGTCTAGGGGCTGGGGATGTGGCTCAAGCGGTAGCCCACTCGCCTGGCATGCGTGCGGCCCGGTTTGATCCTCAGCACCACATACAAACAAAGATGTTGCATCCGCCGATAACTAAAAAATAAATATTAAAATTCTAAAAAAAAAAAAAAAAAAAGACAGGGTCTTAGTGCCTCGCCTGGCCTTTGCTGAGGCTGGCCTTTGAATTCGTGATTCTCCAGTCTCAGCCTCCATTGCCCGGCCTGACACAGAGTCTTGAAGGGATGTTGAAAGCTCTCAGATTTGCAGAGGGGAAAGGTGAAGGGGATTCAGATAAATGAAAATAGTAAAAATGAGCCAGGAGCGTGAAGTTCTTTATTGTCTCCAGCCAGTCTTGAGCATTTCCCTCATGCTCCACCCTTTACAATCTGAAACTACAGAGTTATATGATACCATATTGTATTAGTTAGTTTATGCAGTCATAACAAAATTCCGTAAACCCAGTACCTTTAAATTCCTTAAATAACAGGAATTTATTTGAAGTCTGGGAAACCCAAGGTCAAGGTTTCAGAAAATTCTTTTTTATAAAGACCTTAATCCTATGAGGTCCCCACCCTGCAGATCTCTGAAAGCTAACTAATTTTCAAAGGCCTCAGTGCCAAATACCACCGCATTGCATTGGCACTTAGGACTTTAACATATGAATGGTGGGGTCACAGACTTTCCGTCTAAAGGCCTGCCATTGTTAATTTTTGATAGGCACTTCAAGGTTATTAAAGTCATTAACCATTTTTTATAGGCTACTCCTTGGCTGGTTTCCCAAAAATGGAGTCACATCAGTTTCTCAGAATAACCATGTCCTTCAATCCCATTCTTATTAGTTCTGTCGACCAAGTTTAGGCATCTCTGTACCCATTTTATTTTTATTTTATTATTATTATTTTTTACAAACCTAGGTTTATATCATTATTTTTATTATTTATTTATTCTAATTTGTTATACATGACGGCAGAATGCAATTGATTTCATATTACACATATAGAGCACCAGTCGGCCTACTTTCTGCTTCTAGGCCTTATGCTTCTTGGTTCACTAGGAGCCACTCCAACTCTTTGTTCTGTGCCTTGTTGTGTGATTTTATTTTATTGTAAATCCTAATGACTCAGGAGGCTGAGGCATGAGGATCACAAGTTAGAAGCCAGCCTCAGCAATTTAGTGAGACCCTCACAACTTAGTGTGATCCTGTCTCAAAATAAAAAATTAAAAAAGGGCTGGGGATGTGGCTCAGCGGCAGAGTACTTGAGGGTTTGTTGCAGGAAAGCTCAGTCCTTGTCCCCATGACAATCCAAAGAGGACAAGGTCTTGAGAAAAAGGAAAAAAGGTTTTATTGCTTTGCTAGCAAAGGAGAAACATGGGACTCCTGTCCCAAGGGCTGTGATTCTGTCTATATACAGAACAAGGAGCCTTTAAAGAAAGTGATTCAAAGGATACATTCCATTCAGTTGGAGTTGTAATTCATTTGTTAATTTGGGAGATAGTCATTTCTGTTATATTCTGGATTAATTAGTTAATTAATTAATCCAGAATATAACAGAAATTAATTAATCCCCAAATATAACAGATTAATTAATCCCCAAAGTCTGGATTACATGGTTCCTATGGTAGGTGTGTACAAGGACAGGCAAATCTGCCAAGGATGCGAAAGAAAGATAATCCTGTTTTCCCTGAGATTAGAGGGGGGAGAGATTAGGGAGTAGCAGTGAAGATTAAAAAAAAAATGTCCATTTTTTTTTTAATAAGTTGCAGTGACAGAGCAACAAGGGCTATAATCAAAGCATAAGCAGACCACTGTTACAGGTTCAATACTTGTTACCATAAAAAAAAAAAAAAATGGCCTTTGGGTGCAGCCTAATGGTGATGTGCCCCTGGGTTCAATCTCCAGTACCAAAAAAATAATATATAAACTTCTACAAATTTCTCATTATATCAGTTTTAGCTACAATGCTTTTATCTGATCTGCCATCTGAATTCCAGTGTTTTCAATTTGTTGTCAAAAGATAGGTCCTTGTCCCCAATGCCAATCCAAAAACAAAGACACAATTTTGGTAAAAAGGAAAAAGAGGGTTTATTGCTTTGCTAGCAAAGGAGAAACAGAGATTTCTGGTCCAAAGGCTGTGATTCTGTCCATCTGCAGAAACAGGCGATGGGGGTGGAGGGTGGTGATTCAGAGAAAATGAGATTAGGGAGGAGAGATCATAAAGAAGAAGATCAGGGAAAAGAAGATCAGGGAAGAGAAGTTTAGGGGAAAGAAGATTGGGGGGAAAAAAAAGCATGTAAGTTTCAAAGCCACAAGGGGTATAGTTAAAGCATCAAGTGAACCCCAATTACAGATTGTTATGCGTATATTGGCTTTTTTATTTTTGATTTTTTGGTACTGAGGATTAAACCCAGGGGTGCTTAACCACTGAGCCACATCCTGGACCCTTTTTTATTTTTTTATTTTTACTTTTTTTATAGTTGTTGTACCTTTAGTTTTTATTTATTTTTATGCAGTGCTGAGACTCAAACCCAGTGCCTCACACATGCTAGGCAAGTGCTCTGCCACTGAGCCACAACCTCAGCCCCTTATTTTTGGTACTGGGGATTGAACATGAGGATGCTCCATTGCTGTGTTATATCCCCAGACCAGGGATTGAACTCAGTCATGCTTAAATAGTGAGCCACATTCCCAGATACATATCTCTCTCTCATATATATATATATAAATTTAGAGACATGTCTCACTGAGTTGCTTTAGGACCTGGATAAATTCCTGAGGCTGGCTTTGAACTCACCATCCTCCTGCCTCAGTTCCTAAACTGCTGGGATTACAGGTATAGGCCACCATGCCCAGCCCCCAGAACTTTTTATTTTTTTATCTTGAGACAGGTTTCACTAAGTGGCCCAGGCTGGCTTCAAACTAGCAATCCCCCTGCATCACCCTCCAAGAGCTAACTGGGATTAAGGCATGTATCACCTGATCCACTTTTTTTTTTCCCCCTAACCAAAGGAAAAAGAAAATAAAGAAGTTGAGAAAGTAAAGTTCCCTGGGGCACTCAAGAATCATCAGGAAGTAATAATAGCTAATAGCACGGTCTGGAGGCAAAGGGCCTTCCTAAAGCTCTGTGTCTCTTTTAAAGTGTTAACCTAAGAAATGTTTGGGGAATTACATTGATGACTCAAAGTCTTGAAACTAATCTTGTGATCAACTGTCAAGTATTCAAATCAATGAGTGCAAGTTAGATCTACAGTGTAGGGCTTAAAACCTAGTAGAAACTAAATTAACTGTTAGGGGACATCAAACTCAATATGTCATCCTACTAGACTAGCAAAAAGATTAATAATTTTATATTATAATTCAACACTGTTTTACCTCATTCTCACTATTAATCGTTACATCTCTGTAAATATGCTCCTATTTTGTTGACCTCTTCTCAGGGTTCACTGAAAGAAAAAAACTGTTTAGACAGAGGTGTTTTTAAGATAGGAATTATCTGACAAGAATTAGTGACTGGACATAGAAGTGATATTTTCCCTGAGTTCCTCAAGAGCTAAATATATAAAATGAGCTCAAAGGATTTTTTTCTTTAGGTACTGAGTAGCAAACCTAAGGGCATTCTATCACTGAGCTACATCCTCAGATTTTTTTTTGTTTGTTTGTTTTGTTTTACTATTTATTCTAAGATAGTGTTTCATTAAGTTGAAGCTGGCCTCGAATTTGCAATCCTCCTGCCTCAGCCTCCTGAGTCTCTGGGATCACAGAAGAGGGCCATCCATGATGGCTAGTTTATTTTTCTTTTTGAAACAGGGTCTCTCTCGGTTGCCCAGTGTGGAAAGCAGGCTGTGCCCTACTCAGTTACTGCACAAAGTATGGAACAACAGTTTTCAAGCTTTGCCTAAACCTCCACTTTGTAAAGCAGTAGTTTGCCAAAAGCTACTCCACTCTAAGTACAACTGCCAAGGTGTAATGACTCTACACCTTATTTGTACAAATAACCACCATGTGCCTAGCACAATAAGGCACAAACTGACAAATTAATCATGCTAATAAAAATAACCAGTTGTGAATTTACTGAATTAATCAAAAGCACATGGATTCCTGGGTGTATATCAAACTCATATTGGAAAAACCAGGTCCATGATTTGATTCCACACACCAGACTACCTAATAAAGCCCATGAAAATGAGGAGCACCCTCAGCCTGGAAGCAGTAGCACCCTGGCTGTCACCTGGTTCTTGTCACAAGCCTGACCCAGAAAAAGTGCCACAGCGGACAACCTTGGAATCTCTGCCATCAGGCTTCAGTAGAGCATGGTTTTTCCTGACCATGATGACCACACACAGTCCACTCCAAGCTGACATTTCAAGCTGACACTCTGAAACTGCCATCCATCTGGATCTTGGCCTAGAATAAATTCCTGAGCTTCAACAGCTCTGCACCCTGAAGGAATTCTTCACTGTTTCCTAATCTTGTCTGATCACCTACAGTGACTTTTCATTCACATCTGCTCTCTGACTTTGCTTTCAATTCACACTGTGGCTTCCTTAACCCTTTCTTAATCTTTCTGTAACCTATGAGTGTTGTAGATATTAGGAATTAAGCAAAATAATTTGTGTTTTCCTAGCTTATAACTAAAGGTCACGCACAAGTATTTGGAGAATGGTCACAGATAAAACGGGTATAGTTGGTATAGTCGTGAATTTATTGCTTTTTAATAAATTCGGACATGGTGGGAAGACACAAACACATTTGGTCTGTGTTAACCTGCCACCAGTGTGCTCCTCCATATTGAAACAGAGGTTTAATTTTTTTGTCTGTTTGTGGTGCTTGGGATCAATGCATGCTAGACTGCATGCTAGGCAGGCACTCTACCACTAACCCCTGCCAGAAGTTTAATTTTTTTTTTTTTTTGGTACCAGGGATTGAACCCAGGAGCACTTGGCCACTAAACCACATCCTCAACCCTTTTTTATATTTTATTTTATTTAGAGATAGGGTCTCACTGAGTTGCTTAGGGCTTCACCGAGTTGCCAAAACTGGCCTGAAACTTGTGATTCTCCAGACTCAGCCTTGTAGGTTGCTGGAATTAAAGGTATACATGCCTGGCTCACAAATTGATTTTGCTTCAGTGGTAGGAGTTAAAATCTATACAGGCCTCTTATATAGACTGCACAAGTGTTTTTGGTAATTCCAGGGGAAAAAAATGGCACATTTAAAGGATATCAATCATAGCCCATGTATTCAGGAGAAATAAAAGAGTCATATAATGTATCAGTGAAGGCCCCGACCAAAAAATAAAAGAAGAAAAATATATTTTTAAATGGTATGATTAAAGGCGATTAATTAATAATTAATTTAACTTTGAAATTATTTCAAAGGTGTAGGTAGGGGTGAAGAGAAATCAACTAGGAATAGTGCAGCTCTCCAAGGTATAATAAGAACAGGGAAGCTTCTAAAGACCATATGCTTGGGAAGGCAAGGAGAAAGAATGGTTACCAGAACCCAGCCTAGAGACAGAAACTACAAGGGAAGGCCACTAGATAGGATCTGCTGCCTTCAGTAAAGTGACCCAGTTAATTCCTAGGGAGGGATCCCAATTCACTCTGCTTTCCTTCTCTGATTTCCTGCCAGTGCCTCTCAGTGGCTGGACCCATCTAGAAACTAGAAGGCAAAGAAGTCTATAAAAACTTCCCAAATGGTTAGACCCCTGAGGCCCAGGAGAAAGGGGGAGAATGGATCTAAATCATACACACACACACACACACACACACACACACACACAATCTGCCTGCTTTATTTTCTTTTCAAGTTAATCTTCTTTTGGAATTCATCCCACCAAGGTGGTAAGATATTCAAGCTGTCATTAATGCCACTCTGTCTCTCCATCCATGTCTATCGTATCTAAGACTAGTAAGAACAAATGGTTTAGTCTAACTGAAGTCACAGGTACTGCAGAGATGGGCAGTGTCCAGTTTGTAGCTGTGCCTATGTCCATTGGTTCCATGTCTTTACATAATATTCATAGGAATCTTTACAAGGGCCAGGGTGCTACTCAAATGTGTCCACCTTAAAGATATCAACCACATTTTAAAGTCCTTCCAGGGGCACAGAAGGAGCAGGTCACAGACCCACTTATCCTTAGTAACCTGTTGTCCCTTTCCCAGGCCTCAGAACCTCCTTGCCTTGGATTTTGCTATTACACATCTCCTCTCAAAAGATACTAATGCTGCTGCTTCTTCATTCTAAACACCCTAACATAGTTTAGTGGCTTTGGATTTTCACAACATAAAGAGAAGTCTTCTTAAAACAGCTTCTGCTTTCAGCCCTGCAAACTACTAACTGTCAAAATCTTGGCTTCCTTTTTGGAAGAAAGGAAAAAAAAGAAAAACCACAGAAACAAACTCAGTCAGAATTTTCTCCTCTTCTTCTATTGCAGCATAAATAACATGCAATTTAATTTACATAAATCAAATTGGAAATTTAAATGGAACTGGAATAGCATAGCAAAAGCAGAAATTGAGGTTGATTCTGCCTTGTAAGATAGAAACAAGAAAAAAATATATATGAAAAAAAATCAGTGTATAAAAAGATAGTAAAACAGCTACCGTTTTGCCATTTATCTCACTTCACATATGTCCTTTGCCCTCCTTTTTGCTTCCATGTGTCTGAGCCCAGGAGGTTGACAGAAATGGGAGGTGGGAAGATGAAGGTACCACATAATGATATAGCTTCTTCTGTAATTTTCAAACAAATTTGCCTCCAAATGAGTGCTTGATTACTGTACTTTCTGGAGTTAGGAGGTTCGAACCATCTATACATAGATACTAACATCCTGAGAAAGTGTCAGTATAGAGTTGAAGAGATGGTCCTGGCTGTGAGCCTTGACAGAGCAGAGTTTGAATTCCTATTCTATGATATACTAGTTTTATGACATTAGACAAGTCACATGACTCTTCTGAGTTTGGGTTGTCTCATTGTAAATTTAGTACAATGATACTAATCTTGCAGAGATAGTATCAGGATTGGAAATGATAAACTTAAGCCCCATCTTTAGTATCTAGACCACGGTAGATATCAGATAAATGATGCTTCCACTAATAATCAAGGAATTGGTCTGTCTTCACTACCACCAAAAGCAGCACATGAGAAAAGGGACTGATAATATGATGGATTAAAAACTGATTTGGCCCTGATTTACCCAATAGCATGTGAACCAATATATACTTATGTACAGTCTTGATATCAATATTTTGAGATCCAAATAAAGGAAAAATATTTTAAAAAACTGATTTGGACTAAAAATTAACAACAATGAAATGACAGGACCAACTGAAGACTAAGTGTCTCCCCAGGTGATATATCTGTCCTTTTCAGCTTTTCAGGGAGGATGGGAGGATCCTCTGATTTCAGTACCTACTGTCAGTGTAAGTGTGGTCCCACCTGGACCTAGAGGCTTCAAGAATTCCAACTCAGTCTTTTCTTGACAGATGTCTATCACACTCAGCACAGTGGCCTATTTCTGTAGGTAGGTACAGCTTGCTTAAGAGTTTCAGCCATAATAGAGGTCAGGCAAGTGCCAAGTAATCTCATGGGACCAGAATACACTGAGAGCAGAAACTGAGACAAAGGTGTGTCCAGTTATACCTGTCGAGCAGTCATAGTGAATCTTATCCTATTGAGCAGTGAATCTCATTTACTAAGCTATAAAGCAAAGTTGAGTGGTGGAGGCTGAAGACTCTTTCTGTTAAATTTGGATAACAAAATAGCAATGAAGCACATCCTATGGGCATTTCACAGGGAGTCAAGTCTATATCCAATCACCAACCAATTCCCTGCCCACAAAGACTGTGGCTACCTCAAAGAGACACCTCAAAATCATTTTGTCTCATGGTTGAGTTTCTCACCCTCCCACATGTGAATGCTACTAAAATGAGAATAGTCTTGTCCAATTTAACTTGTGTTCTTCTCTTTTACTCTTATTAGTTATAATGAAATAGCTCATGAGCACTGGTATATATTTTGCAATTCAAATAAGATGACATTCTTTTATATTTTTATGTTCTTAGGTCTGCACCCCCTCTCCATGAGCCTAATGACTCCCGCTAAATTCAAGGTTCCAAATTTTTGCATTAAGGAAGTATTTCATTTCACAGTAGTTATAGAATATCATTTCTTTATTCAGTACTGGAAATTGAACCCAGGGCATTCTACCACTGAACTACATCCCCTTTTGTTTTTAGTTTTTATTTTGTGGTAGGGCATCATTAAATTGTTTGAGCTGGCCTTAAATTTGTGATCCTCCTGCCTCAGCATCCTGAGGAGCTGGGATTATAGTTAGGCACCACTGTGTCAAGTTTAGAATATGAATCTTTGTGTGTGTGTGTGTGTGTGTGTGTGTGTGTGTGTGTGTGTATGCTGCTGAGGATTGAACCCAAGGGTACTTAATCACTGAGCCACATTTCCAGCCCTTTTTTATTTTGAAATAGGGTCTTGCTAAATTGATTAGGTCCTTGCTAAATTGCTGAATCTGCCTTTGAACTTGTGATGTTCCTGCCTCAGCCTCTTGAGCTGCTGGAATTACAGACATGAGTCACTATACCAGGCTGAAACTACTCTTTTATTGACTACTACTTTTCATTTTAAATGCCACAGAGAGTCAAAGAGAAGGAAAAACTCCTTTGAGAGTCAAGGCATTGCCAATCTCTATAACTTGTCCAAACAAGAATACAAATAAAGTAAAAAATTATGCTACTAAAATTATTTTTGAAAATATATTTCATGTCTCAAAGTAAAACAGCATTAGGCCAATGTGTTTCTGGAAATTTGCAAGAAGCTCATCTCAAACTATAAATTGTAGAATATAATTTAATAAGGACATAGGTGTTAAGGTTTGAACGTGTACCACAGAATTTACATTTGACACCTAATCATCAGGGTGAATAGGATTACTATCTTTATAAAACAGGCTTGAGGGATGTTGTGAGCCTTTTGCCCTTCTACCTTGGGAGGACAGACAAAAGGCACAAGCTATGAGAAAATGGCCCTCATCTAACTCACATTTGCTGTCTCCCCAGCCTCCAGACCTATGAGAAATACATTTCTCATGCTTATACATGGCCTAGTCTAGAATAATTTATTATAGCAGCCCGAACAAAGTAAGACAATAATATAAAGATACCAGGCTGCTCATTTTTGCTCAGACTCTGATCTCTACCACCCTTCCCTGATTAAAAGACCAACAGTAATGTGTGCAAGGGGTTTAGGCAAAGGTAGAATAAGAAGGAAAAACTAGAGTTTGCCTACAATAAGATTTCTGGAGTTTTAAACACTTGGAAGAAGTGAAAATTACTCTCCTCATTCATGTTTGGTGCATAATATAAAAATAAATATATGTTTAGATCTATATTAGCAAATACTTCTATTTTGTGAATTTTAAAAAATTGAACCAAAAGCCATATACCCAGCCCCTGACCTTTCTTTTGAAACAGGGTCTCACTAAGTTACTTAGGGTCTCCCTAAATTGCTGAGGCTAGCCTGAAACTTGTGATCTTCCTGCATCATCCTCTTGAATCACTGGGATTACAGATGTGCACCACCATGCCAGGCTATTTTGTGGTAATTTTATGTTGTGTGCATTTATATAGTCTTTTTTTCCTTCTACATCATGACCTTATGGAAATCAAAACTCTGATGGTGTTTTGAGTAATCTTTCTCTCTTACAAATTTATTTATTTATTTATTTGAGGTCTTTTTTTTTATTGGTTGTTCAAAACATTACAAAGCTCTTGACATATCATATTTCATACATTAGATTCAAGTGGGTTATGAACTCCCATTTTTACCCCAAATACAGATTGCAGAATCACATCAGTTACACATCCACATTTTTACATAATCTTACAAATTTATGAGAAGCCAGTTGCCTTCACAAATTTTCTCAATTTCAATTCCAAAGTTTCCACGTTGTGGGAGCATCAGAATCCAATTAAACAGGTTGGGTGCAATGATGTGCATCTGTAATACCAGCTACTCAGGAAACTGAGGTAGGAGGATTACAAATTCAAGGTCAACCTGGGGATATTAGCCAGATCTAGTCTCAAAATAAAAATTAAATAGGACTGGGGCTGGGGAGGTAACTTAGGGTAGAGCACTCGTGGGCTCAATTCCCCCGGCCACACAGACATACACACAAAAATCCAATTAAACAGAGGTTTCCAAATATGAGTACTAAAAAGATAACTGTGTGAACAGTTACGCTAATGGGATCCAAAGGAAGTCTGATTAAGAGGAAGAGTTCAATTTAAAGAGAAGAAAAAGGAAGGAGTTAAGAAGCAAAAACTGATGAAGAAATACATTGTATTTTTCCCTTTTTTTGGAGGGGGGGAAGGCGGGTAAGAGTGCATTTCCAAGAATTATCCTATTTGCCAAAAAAAAAAAAAAGACATTATATTGTCTAGACAAGAATCTATATTAGATAGATTATATAAGGTATAATTCATAAACAAGTAAGGCCATAGGGAAGTAATGAAGAAGATTAAACAAAGAAAACAGACTAAAAGGGAGGAGGGAAATAATATGGACAGAGAGAGGCAGAAGAAAGCTTTTTCAGGAAGAGGATATATTTTATTCATTGTTTCAGAAAGTTCCAAAATTCTCTGAAAGAAAATTGCATACAGCTGTTTAGTTTCCTCTCCAGAGGACCTAATTGGAAAGATCTGAACATCTTTAGTGGCCAGAGAGCCTTGCTCTACTTCTAAAATGAGTTCAGAGTGTTTATAGATTCTCTGTATGGTTTTAACATTTTGCCAGATTCCAATTCCTATGTACTTGGTCAAAGAGGAGAGTTAAAATAGCATTATACTCAACGTAACAGCATGCGAAGTTTCCTGTCAGAATCTTGTGGATCATACACTAGATTGTGTGTAAGTAGGCTCAGATTTTGACTCTAGCTTTGTTAGTACATACAGCAACTAGGAAGTGACCTTGATTCCTTCTTCTCCAAATTCATGGGATTGAAATGGATAATTTATAAGGTTTCTTTTCAATTCTTATTTATCAGATACAAGTTCCACCAAAATTGTACTAATACGCTAGTAAAAACTTGTCTAGCTAGGTGCTGTGGGGCATGTCTATAATCCCAGGGGCTCAAGAGGGCTGAGGCAGGAAGATAGAAATTCAAGGCCAGCCTCAACACCTCAGTGAGGCCCTAAGCAATTTCCTGAGATCCTGTCACAAAGTAAAAAATAAAAGGGATGGGAATGTGGCTTGGTGGTAAAGTGCCTCTGGGTTCAACCTCAAGTCTTTAGTACCACCCCCTCCCCCTCAAAAAAAAAAAAAAGAAAAGAAAAGAAAGTGTTATTCTAGGCCTTATCACAGTGAGCACTTAGAGAATTGGTCAGGTTAAACTTCTAGTAGTCTTGAAGACTTGTGCTACTCAACGTGGTAGACACTGACTATGCTGAACTCTTTCTCTTTCTCTCCCTCCTTCCTTCCTTCCTTCCTTCCTTCCTTCCTTCCTTCCTTCCTTCCTTCCTTCCTTCCTTTCTTCCTTCCTTTCTTCCTTCCTTCCTTCCCTGGAGATTAAACTCACGGGTACGTGTACTTGACCACTGAGCCACTTCCTCAGTCCTGGGAGCTTTACCACTGAGATACATCTCCTGTCTTTTTTATTTATTTATTTATTTATTTTTAAATTTTGAGACAGGATCTCGCTAATCTTGCAAATTTGCTATCTGGCTTTGAATTTGTGATCTACCTGCCTCAGCTTCCGGAGCCACTGGGATTTCAGGTGTGCAACACTGCGCCTGGTTCTTTTTACTTTTTATTATGACTGCTAGAAATTTTAAAATTACATATATACTTAAATTTGGATCCCTCTCCCCCAGTGGGGATTGAACCCAGGGGTATGACAAAGCTACATGTCCAGCCCATTTTATGTTGAGACTGTCTCACTAAGTTGCTTGGGGCCTTGCCAAATTGCTGAGTCTGGCCTCAAACTTGCAGTCCTGCTGCTCCAACCTCCCCAGACCCTGGGGTTACAGACATGTGTTGCCATGCCCCACTATGTTTAATTTTGGGGACTTGTATTATATTTCAGTTAGGACAGTGGTGGTCCAGATCATAAGCTCATTCCATTCCTGCCTTTTTCTTTTTTTTTTTTTTTGTTTGTTGTTGTTGCTCAGGATTTAACCCTCGGGCACTTTAACTCTGAGCTACATCCCAATGCTTTTTATTTTGACACATGGTCTCTTTAAATTGCTTAGGGTTCTGCTAAATTGCTGACACTGCCCTTGAACTTTCCATCTTCCTGCCACAGCCTCCAGAGTAGCTGGGATTATAGATATGGGCTACCAAGCCTGGCATTCCTATCTTGTTCTACATAAAGTCCTAATACCTAATGAGAATGCTCTAATTGTACTAAATGCAATTATTAGTGAATGTCAAACAGAGCAAAATAATCAAGGTGCCCTTTTCCTTGAATATTGCTGAAACTCTCTCCTTCTGCCTCAGCCTGAGTCCCCAGGATTATAGGCGTGTGCCATCACGACTGGTTTCTTGTACTTGTGTGTGTGTTTTTTTTTTCTTCCAAGGGAGTTCCATTCTGCTTTGTTTTTGCATCAATTTGGTTTAGATGAATACGGCACTGTTTTTAAGTTTCATATATGATGATATATCAATGAGTCCTCACTTCAATCTCTAGACCCTTGAACGGTTTAAAGTCTCCTTAATCTCTTTAGTCAATTAATAGCATTTTCTTGCCAGGTGTGGTAGAGATACATACCTATAATCCCAGGCACTTGGGAGGCTGATGCAGGAGGATTGCAAGTTTGATGCCAGCCTCAGCAATGCAGCAAGGTCCTGAGAACTTAGCGAAACATCTCAAAAAATAAAAAGGTCTGGAGATATAGCTCAATGACAAAGTGCCCCTTGGGTTCAATCCCCAGTATCCACTAAAATAAATAAATAATAAAAATAAGAAATAAAAAAAAACCCCACATTTTCTTCCCTAGGGCAATATGTAGGACAATCTCTTCAGAGGCAGAAACTACATTTCCAAGAATCTTCTTTTTTGTAAAATTTCAGGTTGGAATATATTGATAAGATGTACTGGTTCAAAATTTAGAAAGCAGAGCTGGGCATGGTAATGTAAACCTGTAATTCTAGCAGCTGGAATGGCTGAGGCAGGAGGATTGCAAGTTTGAGGTCAGCCTCATCAATTCAGCAAGGCCCTAAGCAACAGAGAGAGACCCTGTTTCAAAATAAAATTATTTAAAAAATAAATAAATAAATAAGGAGGGCCGGGATGTGGCTCTGTTTTTAAGCACCCTGGGTTCAATCCCGGTACCAAAAAAAGATTTAGAAGACAGAAGAGGAGGATATCATTCTTTTCCAGATTGAGTTTCAGGAGGATACATGGGCAGATGGAGGTTAAAATCTGCTTCTCAATGAATTTCTTGAGAAGCTCCTACAACTGTGTTGCCAACTGAGACGGTGAAGGTGTGGACCATAAAGGCAATGAACTTCAGGGCTTCTGTCTTGCATGAATCCTATCTGAGACTCTGAGAGTAACCCTAGCAATTTTGTTCTTATAATTTACCTTATTATTATTATATTTTAGGAGGGCTCTCTAAAGAAGTCTCTCCAAATTGCATTTACTTTAAATGACATTAAACCTGGATCTAACCCTTAGTGCTTGAGAGCTTATGATTCCAGTGGCTGCAGGAGAAATTATGAGAACCACTGGGACTACAGTTTGAGATCTTCAGTGAAGTGTCTCTGGTTTTCCCTCCTTCTGCCCTTCCAACAGTTGTACAAGCTCTTACCTCCTTCATACTAGGAATAGAGTGGCTTTTGTTTTCATGACCAAATTAGTCATTGCTTAAAAATGATTGCTGTCATCAATTAGATGATTCTTCTTTTTCTTCTTCTTCTTCTTCTTCTGTTCAGTTAATCTCAAATTTAAGAAATAATTATATTTTCTTATAATACAAAGGATAGTGAGAAAATTTTAACATCATATGGAAACAAACAAAAACAATCTTAGAGTATGCTCCATTTTATTCAAAGTTGGATCCTCATAACAGTACTTGGGCACTCCGTGTGTGCTTAGTAAATATGGGAGTGAGCGCATGAGTTAATAAGTGAGGGAAGGAATAGATGTAATTATGTCCATCTGTACCCAAGTTGCTTCCTAGTTATGATTATTAAAACAACATAGATCTTGTTTGTTCTCATTAATTCTCTCTAGATTTATTTAGCAAGGTACCAAGAACTCCCAGCTGCTTTTTTTGGATGAAAATGATGACTAGTTTCGGGAGCCATTCCAGCACAAATTCTAGGAAATCTCACAGTGCAACTGTAATTACTTTAGGGTCTTCCAGAGGTTGGAGACACACCTGTTAATTATGAATTATTTTCCAAGAGTGAATACATTAAAAAAAATAAATTTGATGATTTGTTCAGTTTGAAGAGTTCACTTCTTACCTTTAGTTTTGTAAGAGGAATTGAACCTGGGGCGCTTTACCACTGAACTACATCCCTAGTCCTTTTAATTTTTTTTTTTTTTATACAGAGTCTTGCTAAGTTGCTGAAGCTGTTCTTGAATTTGCTATCCTCCTGCCTCAGTATCCTCAATTGCTGGGATTACAGGAGGGCACCACTGGATTTGGCTCTCATTTTCTTTTCCCCTTGTAATTCAATTCTGAATGACATACAGAAGGAAAACCTTTTTTTTTTTTTTTATAAAAAATGTCAATGACCTGAGGGCTGGGGATATGGATATAGTTCAGTTGGTAGCTTGTCTCTCATGTACAAGGTCCTGGGTTCAATCTACAGCACTGCCAAAAATAAATAAATAAATAAAACCCCAAAGTTCTATATATTGTTATTTTTTTCTAAGAATTTATTTTCTTTAATATGTATTTGTCATGGCTGGAATAACAAAGTAAGAATGCAGGACACTTTCATATTAATAATGAATATGAAGATAAGTAAATAAGTTTAGGAGAATTGGTTACTCTCCCCCACAACATGGGGATAAACCCAGGATCTTGCAAATGCTAGACAAGTTCTCTACCATTGACCTACATCTCCAGTTCATTGTTAGTTTTCATTTTGCAAACATTAAACTATATTTAAGCTACATTCTAAGTACTGGGCTAACTAGTGGAGACACAAATATGAACTATACCTATCCTCCTGATGTGGGGCAGACAGCCATATAACTGATGAATTCCAGGGGAAAAAAGGGGGGGGGGCGTGGTTCGAGGGAACTGAGAGTTTAGCAGAGGAGAGTTTGTTGGACCAGACTCGGGAGTAACATATGATAATCTCATCTACTTGTCATAACCCTTTAAGAACCTCTCATAAAGAAGGAAGCTGACCATGAGACCTTGAATACCTTATATAATTTCCTTAATAAAGAGCTGAGCCAGAACTAATGGGGGCTCTGCCTGAACCCTAGAAGCCAAATAGTCTCGTATTCCAGGTCACAGTCTCTTCTGGCCATGTGTTTAGCATCATTCAGCTCATTCTTTAGAGGCCACGTGGGCTCTTCAAACTGGGAATAATGTTTATTGGGTGATCTGTTTCTTTGTACCTCTCATCCTACAGGCTAAGAAAGCTGTTACTTAAGCTTTCACCAGCTCGCTGAAGCAATCAGAGCAGAAAGCAGGATGTGGATCTATTAAACTTTTTTCAAGTACATTAATAAGTACATATTAACAACCCTATACCTGTGGCCTTTGAATTAGTATAAAAACCGAAGAATTTGCATTAATTCTCTGAGGTCTGGACCTCAATTTTACCACCTGTGGGCTATGGATTAAATTATATGCAAATTACCTTTCAACATCTAAGTGCCAAACAGTCTTAAGATTTTATTGTTCCAGTTCTTAACTGCTGTAGCAAGAATAATTTCAAGTGTTTGATAAATATTGGATGAGTACATGTAAAGGGTTTAAAAAACGTGTGGTTTGAGTGAAGCGCAGCGTAATTTGGATGCCCTATTTTATCTCTCTTAAAGGTCAATTTCAGGTGTAAAATGCCCTGGGGGAGGATAGACTCTTTGCCCTGCTCGGACAAAGGCACAGCAGCGCGGGTTCCGCTGGAAACCCCAAATTACAATTCAAACTTCACATTCACCCTTGCTTTTCTTTACTCTCCAACCCCGCCGCCGCTCTCCAGCTCCAGGCGGATTGGTGAGTTGGAAAGTGCACCAGGCGCCTTTAAATGCTAATGAGAAGAGATGCCCAATTCTGGAGCCAAGTTTCCCCACCCTCTTCCCTCCCCGCCCTTCCCTCGCTGGCCGGTGCGCCGCCTAGAAAAACTTGTGCGGGGCCATTTTTGGGGCAGTAAGATCCAGCGAGGAGCCCAAGCGCGAGCGCGCAGCCCGAGAGCTCGAGCCGCCTCCGCCGCGAGACGCCCCCTCGGCCGCCGCCGCCTGCGCCGCGAGATCCGCACCGGCCTCCCTGAGAGCGAGCCCGGCCGTCGCGACCACCAGCCGCGCCAACCGCCGACCAACCGCCACCGAGGTGCCCGAGTGAGAGCAGAGGAGGCGGCATGAGCGAGGCGGGCGAGGCCACCAGCACCACCACCACCACCCTCCCGCAGGCTCCGGCGGAGGCGGCCGCCGCGGCGCCCCAGGACCCCGCGCCCAAGAGCCCTGTGGGCAGCGGTGCGCCCCAGGCCGTGGCTCCCGCGCCCGCCGCCCTCGTCGCAGGAAACCCCGGTGGGGACGCGGCCCCGGCAGCCACGGGCACCGCGGCCCCCGCCTCTTCAGCCACCGCCGGCAGCGAAGACGCGGAGAAAAAAGTTCTCGGTGAGTCAGCGTGGGATGGTCGGTGCTGCTCCAAGTGGGGAGGCCGGCGGCCGGCCCCGGAGCACGAGTGGGCAGCTCCCGCTGAGTTCCCACCCGGTCAGGAGAGGCTGACAACACCGGGTCCCCTCGCCCCGGTGCAGGTTGCCGCTGGCTCCCCGCCCTGTAGGCGCTGCCAGGTGAGCGCGCCGCGCCCTGCGCTCCACGCGACCCTTTTGCACCTTCCTCCTGATTCCGAACGGCCAAGTTGGGGGTCTTAACTTATGTCACACAAGCGGGCACTGCCACTCATTCTTGTAGTGGAGAATGCCTTTATCCAAAAAGAAAAGGAGAGTCCATGTGGGGAAAGAGACCCGGGGTAGGGATCCTTGTGGATGTAGTGATGCGACAAACACGTGGGCCCTGGACAGTTCTTGCTTACTATATGGGAAAGGACAGCATTTCCTTTGGGGACGCAGAAGGCACAGAAAGAGACGCGGAGAGGAAAGTGGAAAGACTGCCGGGCAGGCTCAGGTGTCTGTCCCCGACGCCCTTCCCACATGGGCTTGGGAAAGACGCCATGCTTCAGTCTGCCACATGCCGGCAAAGAGATGTTGCAATCCTCTCTGGGAAACTTGGGTCTTGGTCTCACGTCCTCCTCCCCCTTGTGTGCCCACTGATGCAAAGAGCCTTTCAGTGTTCACCAATCGCTACACGTTTCCCTCTTCCTGGACTGTGGGAACGCACGTGGTGTAGCAGCTGAAAAAACTTCGTCGGAAGTGGGGTATGACGTCTGTCCAAAACATGGTTACCTTGGGACTTGTGACTTAGGAAGGGAAACGGGAAGATGAGAAGTTCAGATCTGGGGGGCAGAGACTTAGAAAGGGTTTTTGTGGTGGTTACTGGTTTTGTCATATATTTCAGTGTTCTCATCTTTTGAGAAACGCCCTGAGTGAGGCTTTAAACAGGCTTGCAAAGCAGGTGGGCGGTGAATAAACTCTCTTGAAGGGTGTGTGCGCATAGTATTCACCCTTTGAAACCGGAAAGTTAACAGATGGTGTAGGATGCTTCAGAAAAGTTTTTCCTTGTTTTGGGTGGGTCATGCTTGTGTGATTTCTCTGAGCCTTGCCTCCCAATTAGAGAGTAGAGGCAATAATGCTAAGAAAGATAACAGGATTTAGTGTTCTCCACCTTGGGGACCACTTTTCTTTTTCCAAGAATTTTTGGTCAGTTTCTGCCAAACAGCATGCAAAGTATAACCTGTGTGAGTTAAGAAATTAAATAACCCTCTTTTTATGCTGTACTTAAAATAAAACTTAAATCTGTTAATATTATAATTATGATATTGTTTCCACTGAGTATTTTTTGAAATACCTCCAATGCAAAATTTGTGGGAGAGACACTCATGTCATTCAGAGCATTGTTATGTTTTTAATAATATGCTATTTTCAACAGAAGCTTTTGCATTTTTTTTTTTCATTTAATCCTGTACCTTTTTAAAATAAGGAAAGCAGATATTATCCTTAAAGATGAAGAAAGCTATCAATTTCCAACTACTGTTCTGTTCCTACCAGATCCCCTGGTGAGGACTCTGAAGTCTTTTATCTTTCCCCAGCTAGATCCAAACTGTCTCAAAATGAAGGACAGCCTTCCACATGACACTTCAACACTGTTTGTCTCTGTCCAGTGTGTTCTGCCATCTTCTGTCCTTTGCCAAGCAAACACATGGATGCCCAAAATGTGCTAGACACAGTGCTGACTGAAATGGATATCTGTTCTTGGATTCTCCAATTCTAGTTTTTCACTGGCCTTAACTTCAGTTCGTAGAGCACATAGTCCTGGGAAAATATTTACATGGATAGAATAAAACTTTCTTTTTTTTTTTTTTTTGGTACTTGGGATTTAAAAACCACAGATACTTATTCCCACCCCTTTTTATTTTTTGATTTAGGGTCTCATTAAATTGCTTAGGGCCTCTTTCTCTTTTTTTTTCCAGGCATTTAACCACATCTCCTTCCCTTTTTTTAATTGATATTTTTAAAATAAATGATAGCGGAATGCATTACAATTCTTATTGCACTTATACAGCACAGTTTTTCATATCTCTGTGTATAAAGTATGTTGATACCAGTTCATGTCTTCATACATGTACTTTGGATAATGATGTCTATCACATTCTACCATCCTTGCTAATCCCCTGCACCCTCCTTTTCCCTCCCACCCTTCTGCCCTATCTAGAATTCATCTATTCCTCCCATGCTCCTCCTCCCCACTCCTCCCCTCCTTCCCTTTTTAAATACAGTATTTAGAGACGGGGGTCTCACTAAATTGCTGAGGCTGGCTTTGAGCTTTCTGATCTTCCTGCCTCAGCCTCCTGAGCTGCTGGTATTACAGGTATGCCACTGCATCTAACAAGGGCCTTTCTGATAGCTGAGGCTGTCTGTCCTCAAACTTGCAGTCCTTCTGCCTCAGCCTTCTAGTGCCTGGAATTATAGGGTTGGGTCACCATGCCAGGCTGAAATAAAGCTTCCTAGTGAACATTATGGAAGCCTTATAGTAACTTCATTTACATTCCCCCTCAAGGTTGCCCCACTTTGTAACACTCTTCCCTTGCATATATGAAGTATGTTTATAATTATGGTTTTAAGAAAGAGTGAACCATTTGATTTTATTTGATTAAAGTCCTTGGAAATAGTGATAGAATTTGGATTTTTGTGAGTGGAGGTGCTTGGGATTGACTTTACAAATGAGCTACATCCCCAGCCATTTTTGAGATAGGATTTGCTAAGTTGCTGAGGCTTACATAGAACTTGTGATCCTCCTGCCTCAGCCTCCCAGGTTCCTGAGATTGCAGGCATGTGCCATCACTCCTAGCTGAATTAGGAATCCTTATCTTTATTTTTCTAGGTTGTTAATTTTTGAGCAAATGAAAAGAAGCACAAAAAAATTATCAAACTGTCCTCTTTGAACATTTGCAATCAAATGTTTTTTCTTCCTGGCTGCTCTAATTAGAATGGCCTCAAACTAAAGATCTGCACTAGCAAATGCTTAGTCAGAATGACTTCTGCCCCCCCCCCCCCGTTCCCCCCCCAAGAAAAAGCTAAAATATCAAGCTTAGCATCTAACAACTCAGAACTAACCCTGCCCACAACATAACATAGCAAGTTCTAATTACTATTTTAGTTTTGAATTTTAAAAACTGATGCCTTATTATTTATTTTATAGTACAGCAGCTTGGATTAATGTTAATTGTTACTTTTATTTTCTACTTTTATTTTAAATTGTAATCATCTGTCAGGTTCTGTTTCATTGAATCTAGATAATTCTTTATGTATTTCCTGAATTTACACATAGGTATTTCCTTAGAGGCATTAAATTTGACATTCACAACTGATTCCAAGAACACTATTTAAAATAGTTAAATATCTACAAAATACAGTTACATGAAGTTAATAATTTGTTTAGATCTTTTTCTCTTAAATCTAAAATTTTTCATTCTATAGAAATGGTCTTGCTCATGACAGAATGTAGAGTCAATAATCAAGTTAAAGGAGGATTTTATAGAAAATGTCAAGTTTAATTCCCACCTACTGAAGAGAGTAGGGTAAACAATGAAACAGCCAGAATTCTTCACTGTGGTTTGAAAAGCCTGTTACATCATGTCTCAGGGTGGTAAGTACAGAACTGGATTGAGACAGCATCAGTTCTATTAATACTCTTGACTCCTGGTAGGCCCCCATTTGAGTAGAAGATGACTGTTTTATAGACTGCCTATTAACAATAAGATAGGGGGTTTCTTATTCAGGTTTATTTAGTGTTTCAAGTCTGAAAATGGTGTGGTGAGGTCATTCATTTATCTATACTCCCCCTCAAGGTTGCTCCTGTTTCATACTTACTAAATTTTTCTGCATTAATACTTGGAATTTGAATCTTAAGCAGCACTTTTTTCTCCCAACATTTTCTTAATTTTTAATTACTGCAGAATTTAATTACTGTGTAGAATTGTGACCACTCTGGCTTACAACTTTAATGAAAAGTTGAACAAAGAAAAAAGGTTTAGTTTTCTGAAAAGTAACTCCTTATGATATCTTGCTCCATTTTCTTTTCCTAATTTATTTTGGAATTAAGCTGTTAACGGTTTACTTAGGTATGTTTAGGTTTTGTATAATGTTATCAAGATCTTAGTGATATAAGCTTTATCTCTTTGTAGGTCAGATAATAATTTATCTGCTTAATTCCATTTTAGCCACCAAAGTCCTTGGCACTGTCAAATGGTTCAACGTCAGAAATGGATATGGATTTATAAATCGGTACGTATGTGTACATCTGTGTTTTAAATTTACACTTATGTTGTAGCACCTGCAGTTATAGATCCTTTACCATACTTTTAATGGGTTGTATACATTTTTAAGGTTTATAAGCACTATATTCTCATTTTTAAGCAACTGGTCATTGAATTTTAATTAAAATATGTCTAGAACACTAACATAACTGATTTCAAAGTGTCTAATTATTAGTAGAAAAACATCAGAAATTGGAAGAATAAATGAGTCTGTCCATAATTTCACAGATGGAGAAATGGAGTCTGAGACTGGTCAAGCAACTTTCTTTAGGTCACACACTAGTCAGTAATTGAGCTGGATCTGTACCCGGGCCTGGTCCAGGTCCTCAGAGGAAACCAGTTTTCTTTAAAGTTTGGTAACTCATAACCATACAGGAAAGAGGATACACCAAGCTCTTGAGAATTAAGATGTTTTAATAGAACATTGTAGTTTTCTCTGCTTCCCTCCTTCTTTAAACAAATTCTTCTAGTTTCTTCCTTGTCTGTTTTGGTGAGGTAGGGTGGGGTGGAGTGGTGGGAAGGTTGTTTTAAGTTTCAGTGTAAGGAGAGCCTAGTTCACAGCTGTGCCCTGTCCTTTTGACTGTCTTGCTTTGCTTTTGCTGGGAGGAAAATCTGGGGCTCTGGTTACATACCATGTGATTTAGGAAGAGATGAGAGGAAAGGGATGTTTCTGTATGTTGAGTCCTGTGTTTGGCTCTAGCACTGTGGTAATGTGGAAAAGTAGGATGGGTATTTTGGCAGAGTTAGTTTTTAATGAGGATGGATTCTAGGTGTCAAAATTTAGAGGATACACAAAAATTTATGTTGTAAAGGTCTTGAGATCTGAAGTTATAATATATTGTTCTTTAGGTTTATTCACATATTTAGTACCTCTAATGGTGAGTTTTTGTCTCCCAACAGAAATGACACCAAAGAAGATGTATTTGTACATCAGGTAAGAGGAATTGTAAATATAATGTTTGTTGTATGAGGAAAGGTATTTATAAACTGCTGCTGTTTCTCTGAAGCGAGTCCTACAACTTATTGTATTCTAAACTGTGTTTGAGACATTTTAAGAGTGCAGAGAAACTCTTCTGTCCCATCATTAATTATTTTTCAGTTTTAATTTTGCAGATGAATGGAGTAATTTAGTTGAACCAGTTTTTTAAAGCCTGCACCCTTAGCAAAAACCGTTCTGTTTCTGTATTAGCATCCTATTCTCCTTACAGGGCGGGTTCTCTTCAGTGTTTGGCTGCAATCATCTGGCTTTTGCATGGGTGTTGGTTAAAGCTCCTATAACTTGAGGTAAACAGCACAGTGAATCAGATGGTTGGAGTGTGTGTATCTAAGATGTGAGAAAACTTCCGATTCCCCAAGGCAGTTCTCCTATTAATATAAGCATGCTTAGCACATGTCCAAGTCAGAAGATCCACCTTCTCTTATGAAGGAAATATAGAAAATGGCTAAGGTATATACAAGATGGGCATCTGTTATAGCTGTCTTTCTTTCTTTCTTTACATTATTAGACTAGGATATTATTTATCCTATTATGTGTCCTAGAATACTTGCTTTAAAATACAGAGAAGTTGTACCTATGTTAGCTATTCTTTTTGTATGTTTAGCCTTCAGTGAATTGGCTGAAATAAGTGTTTTTCATGTAGTATGGCAGTAGGTACCAAATGCCAGTGCATTTACCTATAGGTCTCTCAAGCATCTGGTTTTCTGTATTTTTTGTGTCCTATTTAGGTTTGTGTGTGTGTTGGGATGGAATTTGCGTGTGGAGATAGCAGTATCTGAAAAGCTCTCTGGTTGTGGTTTTTCCATCCTTTATATTTCTGCTTGATTGGATATATTTTCATTTTTACATAGATAATTTGAATAATTTTTTTTTGGATGAGATACAGTAACTTTTAAATAATAGCATACTGAAAATAAAGTGTCACTTGTAATATCTGGAGGTTCATAGACATTCTGAGGTAAGAGCTCCATTCAGTGACTGTTACAGTAAAGGAGTTTCTCTGTGCTGGTGGCCGGCTTATTTGCCTGTGAGTGTATGACCTGATTCCAGCCCCATGAGGTTGTGTGGTGAGTCACCTCTGTGTTGAGGCCTGCCCAGTTTAACAGGAAAAAGGGAACAAGCCGGTAGGGAGGGGCTGTTTTTGGAATGGCTGAACATTCGTGCTGCGTGCGCAGATATCCTGTCCTGAGCTGCCTTTTTTCCTCTGTGGGTGAGGTCTCTGCCCTATTGGCTCAATCTTTTTTTTCCCCCCTCTGCCTCCTACTCAGAGTAGGGGAAGGGCCGGATTACACATGCCTAATCGCTTTATAAAATAAGGTTGACCTAGTTCCATGCAAACTCCAGAGCCCCTTTAACTGTTTAGGGATACCAGCCAAAGAAATGGAAATTTGTTGCAAGAGAAATATTCTCTCCCTTTCATTGATTGAAAAAGGGAAAGGGGCCTTTTCATAAGCAGATATTTAGGCAGAATAGCATCTTCATTAAGCTTTTAATGAGTTATTGGAAAACCTGTAGGGAGTAATTATCAAGTGAATGAAGTGATGGGAAAAATATTCAATGAATTTGATACAGGTACAGTAGAGGGATCTGAATTTTCTCTACTGCCTTCTCCCCATCAGGGCTGTTAGCTTTGTGGCTTCAGATAAATCACTTAATTGTCAGCCCAGCATTTTCTTATCCACAAAATGGGATGGCAGGGAAGATGCGAGATTATCACTAATATTTTGATTCCTGAAGTAATTGTATTTACCAAGTGGTGCATGCCTGTAATCTCAGCAATGTGGGGAGACTGAGGCAGGAGGATTGCTAGTTCAAGGCTAGCCATAGCAACTTTGTGAGGTTGTAGCTTAATGGTAAAGAACCCCTGAGTTCAAACTCCAGTACCCCCCAATGCCTCCCCGAAAAAGGAATATTTATCTCCTTGGCATTTCTTTTTATTGTTTTTTTCTGTTCTTCATCACCCACCACATGTTCACATTTTATACATTCTTTTAACGTTTACAGTTTTGTCTAGTCTACAGAGCATCTGTACCTAAAATGTGTGCTTGTGTGTATGAAGCTGCACTTCGACTTTTGAAGTTTAATGGTTTGACGTAACTAATCTATCCAATATGATGATCAGGACAAAACAAGTTTGTAATAACTATGTATTTCTCTTTAATCCACTTGCCAAGATGAATTTTGAAGAACAATAAACCAAGAAAGTAATCGACTGTAGTTTTGTAAGGTTTTTGTTGTTTTGGAGATTCAGAGTAGTAGAAGAATGATAATAGTAATAATAGGACAACAGTTGCTTCAATCAAGTTCAATCTGTAAATTTGATTGTGATGAACTTGCTTTAATATTGAAATACATCTTAAATGCAATGTTTGTTTTTTTGATAGACTGCCATCAAGAAGAATAACCCACGGAAATATCTGCGTAGTGTAGGAGATGGAGAAACTGTAGAGTTTGATGTGGTTGAAGGAGAAAAGGTGAGAAATTGTGGTTGCATTACAAACTATACTGGCATATAGCTTTGTGGCATAAAAAATGGCCTTTGGGTTTCCTATGAATATTTGTTGGATTTTTTTTGTATGAGAGGAGTAAGTGACTTTTAAGCAGAAATAATAGTAGCAGCTGGGCATAGTGGTGCATGCCTATAATCCCAGTGATTTGGGAGGCTGAGGCAGGAGAATCATGAGTTAAAAGCCAGCCTCAGCAATTTAGGGAGGCTCTAAGCAACTTAGTGAGACTCTGTATCGAAACAGAAAAAAAGGCCTGGGGATGTGGCACAGTGGTTAAGCACTCCTGGGTTCAATCCCTGGTACCAAGAAAATAAAAATGAATGAAAGGAATAATAGTAGTACATTCTTATTTTTTAATTAAAAAAATTTTTTTTGATGATAATGGGGATGAAACCTAGGAGTGCTCTATCATTAATCTGTGTTTCCAGCTCTTTTTATTTTTTGTTTTTTTGAGACAGAATCTTGCTAAGTTGCTCAGGCTGAGCTCAAATTTGTGATTATCCTGACTCGGGCTCCCGTGTACCTGGGATTATAGGCTTGAGCTACTGAACCTGGCTTAAGTAGAAATATTTTTCATTATTAAATGTCATTACATGCTTTGTTATTATTGTTTTGTAGTTCTAGGGATTTAATCCAGGGGTGCTCTACCTCTGAGCTCTATCCTCAGTCTTTTTTTTTTTTTTTTGAGGCAGCATCTTTTAGTTGAGGCCTCAGTCTCCAAGGTCACTGGGATTACAGGTGTGTCTCTCTTCACCTGTCTAACATTCTTCAGAAAATTAAATAAGACATTTTTAAAATTTTATTTAATAAATGATAAACACTGATTGTGAAAGAAGCTAATTTCCCCCAATTTGTAAAATGCCTGTTTGATTTTGGAACCAAATATTTATAATTTGCTGCGTGGCATTAAAAATAGAGAGAAATTGCCTGGTACAGTGGTGCACGCCTATAATCCGAACTGCTTGGGAGGCTGAGGTAGGAGGATCACAGATTCAAAGCCAACCTTAGCAACTCAGAGAGACCCTGTCTCGACAAAATAAAAATGGCTGGGGATGGCTGGAGATGTGGTTCAGTGGTTAAGCACCCTTGGGTTCAATCCCTGGTACTAAAAAAAAAGAAAAAATGCTTTAGGACAGAAAACTTATAAGACTAAAGTTTTTGGATTGATTTGTAGGCACTACTATGTATAGTAAAGCATATTTTATTCTCAATAAAAGAAGGCTCACATTGAATATAATCACTCTTCTTTCTTTGGGTCTCAAGAAAACTGAGGTGTTTTGATAGCCATGTTTTTTTTAGAGGCTGTCAATCCAGAAAGCCTATGGGTCATCTTGAAGAATTTTTTTATGCCATTATTTATTTAATTACAATACTACTAAATGTGCCTCGTGTTTTGATTTTAATCAGTAGTCTTTTTGTAAATTTGCTGTGGCAAGGAATCATAGCAGCCGAATGAATGATAAACTGATTGACTAACTCCCATGCACCTGTCCTTTCCACATGCATTTAAAGTCTGATAGGCTATTTTTAATGTCCTTTGTCACAATTTTACTTTTAAATTTTTGAAGCATTATTTTATACTTTGGCTCCTGAGATAAGAATGCTCATCTATTTCAAGCACAATAGGAAGGTATAAAGAGGAATTGTTTGTGTGTAGACTGTTTTACTTAATCAAAGACCCTTTCTTCTTGTTGGTGCCAAGGTGGGAGAAGTTTTACTTTCAGTAACTTAGTGCTGACTTGGTGTGGCACATCACTTCAATCCTGTCTACTTGGGAGACTGAGGCAGAGGATCAAGTTCAAGGCCAGTCTTGACAACTTAGTAAGACACCCTGTCTTGGATTAAAATTAAATAACTCAGTGCTACACAGAGCTACAGGAGTAGGGATTCTCTTGGTACTTCTTGGGGTAACCTAAGTTTCAGCATTTTAGGAAGATTATATTATCTCATTTCTTTACCATTAAGGAATATTTATTTGGAGGTTGTCTGTTCATTTTCTTCCTCAGGGTGCTGAAGCAGCCAATGTGACTGGCCCAGATGGAGTTCCTGTGGAAGGGAGTCGATATGCTGCTGATCGGCGCCGTTATAGACGTGGCTACTATGGCAGACGCCGTGGACCTCCCCGTAATGTATGTTGAATCTGTTTCTAATTAGTGATTGGAAATTTTTTCAGCCGGTTGTGGTGGCACACTCCTATAATCCCAGTGACTTGGAAGGCTAAGGCAGGAGGATTTCAAGTTCTAGGCCAGCCTGGGCAACTTAGTGAGACCCTGTCTCAAAAGTAGAATTAAAAAGATGGGGATGTAGCTCAGTAGTGGAGTTCCCCTGGGTTCAAATCCTAGTATCACAAAAACAAAACAAAACCACTTAATGAAATGGAAACAAATGTCTTATATTCTCCTGGAGGCAAGACAAGTGATTCCCCCGCTTGGAAACTTGCCAGTTAGCAGTTTTATCAGGATGTATTTGGCTGCAAGTAACAGACATTTTTGTAATAAAGAGATTTAAAAAGTAGGCAGTGCCAAGATTATAAAGGCTTTTTGTCTTCATTTGTTTCTTTCCTCTGGCATTTGTTGGCATAGGGGATAGGATTGCCACCTATATCTTAAAATCTGTTGTTCCTTACTTGAAACTGACACTGTTGACCTCAAAGAAAATCAGTATTTGGTTAGCAAGGAAGAATGATGAATAGTTAGAGAATAGGCAGTCAAAAGTGCTGGCCACAAAATGCGATTTTTCTCAGTTAAACTCTTTTGTTTAGTGAAACATTTTGCTACTATTTTAAAGTGAAGAAGCAATGAGGTTTTTGGTTCTTTAGATTGGTCCCTGTCTACGGAGGCTGAATTTAAAGGGGTCCTCTCAAGGCTTGCATAAGGGACCCTTATAAGGTTGTAAAGACCTTATTAGATTTGAGTTCATTATGAATTGATAATGTGAGATAATAAAATTATCTAGATTTTTATCTTTTTTTAGAGTAAGAACCAAGGTTCAGCACCATAGACTAAAACTCAGGATGTTTTGTGAGCACAAGATGGGCTACCTATATCTTGCAAAGAAACTTCTGAAAAATATCAGTAGAACAAAACCTGAGGAATGAGAATTGACATACCTTCTACTTAAATGCTTTTTTTTTTTCTTTTTCTATCATATTCACACCCTGGCTAAGTTGATTTTTTTTTTTTTTCCCCCTCATGTTTGTTAGGGTGTTTCACTTGTTCCTATATTTTTCTTTTATTTTGTACTTCATTTTTAAGAATTAGCCAGATTGTTGTGGTAGGAATGAGCTATAGTAGCAGTTTACTTCCTCATGTTAACTTACAAGTTCATTTCATATACAGAACTCTAGCTGTGATTAATTTGACTCCTAGTTGATTCAGAAGTAAAAGTGCCAGAAAATTGTCAAGTAAAAATTTTTTTCAAGACTTTTTCCTCCATAAGCTAGAAAAAATACTTAGAAATAAAATTTTCGAAATTCTTCTAAGTGTTTATAAATGGAAGTTTTCTGTTGTAATATCTAAATATGGACAACTTGTTCATTGTTGAGTATGGTCAACACAGGTGGCTTTATTATTATTGTAAAGTTCTTTTTAATTTTTTAATGGTGATGTGATATAGTAATTTTAAATATAATCAAAAATGTAAAATGGTTCCCTTTATTAATAGGGATCTGTTTAGAAATGGTAATGGCTCATTACTATTTGTTAAAATATTTTAAAAGTAATATTTCTAAAAATATAAAGCCGTCCCTTGGTTTTTAAACTTTTGGTTTTGGGATCTATTTATGCACTTAGATTTTTTTTTTTTTTTTTGAGGATCTTAGGGTTAAAGTGTGTTTATATTAATACTGTTAGCCATGTGTGGTGCTGCATGCCTGTAATTCCAGTGAATTGGGGGGCTGAGGCATGAAGATCACAAGTTCAAGACCAGCCTCAGCAACTTAGGGAGGCCTTCCCTGAGCAACTTAGCGAGACCCTTTCTCAAAATAAAAAAAGGTTTTGGGGTGTATGTAGCTCCGTGGCAAATCACTCTTGGGTTCAATTCCCCAGTACCCCCCAACATACACACACACAAAAAATCATATTAGAAATTAAATTTAAAATAACTCATTATACATTAATGTAACTAACATTTTTTTATTATGATTGGAGTGGTTTTGCCTTACACATTTATAGATCCTTTGTATAGTTTAATAGATTGGTGAACCCTCATTTATTTTGTATTTGTCTGCCTATGGATTGCATGTCATTGTAACCTGTGAAACCCAGTCACTTATGAGAGATTAATGGAGAAAAGAAAAATAGCACCTTAGTATGAGGATATTTTGATTTTGCTGACTTTGGAAGGTTTCAAAGACCCCACCACATTTTGAGAAGCATCTTAGGAAATATTCCTCTTAGGTTACACAGGCTCATGTTGGAAGCAGTGGCGCATGCCTGTAATCCTGGTGACTTGGGAGATTTAGGCAGGATTGCAAATTTAAGGCAACCCCTGGCAATTTAAGACGATGCTGTCTCAAGCTTTAAAAGGTTGCAGGGGCACTGGGGATATAGCTAAATGTCCCTGTATTCAATATCCAGTACTGCAAAAGAAAGTATTCTCATAATATCATAAAAATATAGATTTTCTTGATGTTCCCCTTTGTCCCAATGGATGGTAAATGTTGGAAGAGACACATTTAAATGAGCCAATTATTACAAATTGTGTAGATGTCCTTTGGGTGGTTGGTCAGCTGGTTACCCATTCTGATTAGAGGACTGACTATGAAGTTTGTTACAGATTTATTGCTCTTGCTTTTCTGCTTGGTGTTTCATCTGCATAGATCTACTTTAACCTTAATGTAATTTATCCCAGGGAATCCCATGATAACTTGGGCTAAATGCATTTTGTCTGTATATTGAAAGGGATTATTGTATTGCTTTGGGAATATATTTTTTTTTCCTTCTGCTTTTGGTGGTAATCATCCTAAGTGTGGTGTTCTTTGGTCCTTCCCTTGCTGAAACTTCCTCTGAACCTCTGTTTCTTTGCTTCGCTAGTACGCTGGGGAGGAGGAGGAGGAAGGGAGCGGCAGCAGTGAAGGATTTGACCCCCCTGCCACTGACGGGCAGTTCTCTGGGGCCCGGAGTCAGCTGCGCCGCCCCCAGTATCGCCCTCAGTACCGGCAGCGGCGGTTCCCGCCTTACCACGTGGGACAGACCTTTGACCGTCGCTCACGGGTCTTTCCCCATCCCAACAGAATGCAGGTAAAATTGCACCTGGAACTTCTCAGCAGTCCTCACCCTTCCATCCTTCTTTGCCTCTTCCTCCTCCTCCTCCTCCTCCAACACCAAGAGCTGGAAATAAAACCTTGCTTGTGGCTTCCTGATGCTACGAAAGCTGAGGCAAGGCCCTCATTGGGCTTTTTCAGAGCATTGATTCTAGAAACATCTCTAAAAGTACAACCACATGAGCTATGGTTGTAATAGAAAGGTAGGGTAGCATTTCTGGTTTATAGGAAAAATAAGAGAAAGTAGCGATACAGGTAGTATGTTTACAAGCTCGCACTCCAAAAGTACATAAGACCTGAATTTGAATCTTACCACTGCTGCTTATGATCTGTGATGTTTCAAGAATGCTATGTTTTACAGACCAAGTCGTATAAAGCATGCAACATTATGCCTGCAATAGAAAACACTTATAAAATACCAAATTTATATGAGGTGATGCTGATTTTAAGAAAACTAACAAAATAGAAATTGTTGGATGTTTATTCTCTCTCTTTTTAAAAACTACACAATATTATTAGTAGGAATGTTATGAATTCACTGTTCTTAAACCAACTTTGCATTTTCCAGGAAGTAGGAAAACCAGGGGTAGAGTGTCATATTTTTATCACTAGCTACTTTTTCCTCCTTTGTGTCCTAGGGTTTTCCTCTCCCTGCCTTTCGAAAATGTTTTGACTGAACATTATGTTCTGTCTGGTCTTTGCAACTCCTACCTATCATGCATGACTATGTTCTTTCTACATTGCTTCTTGTTTTTTTCCCTTCTACTCCTCAACAGCTGCCCCTGACAAATGTGCTAAAAATAACAAGCAGACTTACATATATGGAGACCTTGGGTACATGAGACATAGTAGGTTTCTTTAGGGCAACTCTCGGCTTCTAGGAAATTAGGACAGGAAAAATTGAGATTGTGAGATTATAATATCTATATTTTTGGTGTGTTATTATTATTGCCATTATATATACACACACATATCCTATTTTATGAGAGTATAGTATTATTTTCCATTCATTGTAAAAAGAGTATATTGAGGGGCTAGGGATACAGCTCAGTTGGTAGAGTGCTTGGGTTCAATCCCTAGCACCTCAAAAAAAAAAGTATATTTAACCTTAGGAGTTAAAAATTTCAGCAAAGTGACTCCTTAATGCTCTGTAGAACATTGCGGATGCTAGTTGAACATGCGTGCTTGTTCTCAATAATCTAGCTGCATGTGCTTGTTTTTAATGCAGACTGACCTTTTCACCCATTCCATTTTGGAAGTAGAAGCCATCTTAGATGTCCTCAACAATTTTCCCTTTTTACCTCTTTGCCATACATTGCAACCAAGTTTGGGTATTAAGTGACATTAATAAGTTTCCTAAAGCCAAATCAAGAGCACCAAATGAAAATTTCCAAGTTCCTTATAATTATGCCATTTCAAGGTTGTCACTGTAATATGCTAAAAGTATAGGTTGATATGTAGAATGTTAAAAGCTATTGATAAATAGAAAGTTTAGACAACATTTCTTTCTGTATATAATACTATTAAATTTATTGGGTGCAATGAGGGGAAATGATGCTATCCAGGTCAGTAACAATTGTGTTAGGCTTCAGAACACAAAACAGCATGATCTATAAGTAACTAAAATGATTTCATTTTTAAAGACAATAACTTAATTTGGAAATTAAGTAGACTCATTGAGCTAATACCAACTATTATCACCTAAGAAAATATTTGAAGGAAAGGGAGTGACATTATTTGGCATCTACCAAGTGGAATCAGTTCTTACTCTGTCCTCTCTGCCTTATTAAAATTGACATCTAGCTTTATGAAATTGGCAGTGGTTTCCATATATACATAGATTATATATAATTATTTGCAAATGAAAAGATTTGAATATTTTTGAAAAAACTGACATTTTTATCCAAGTTTATCCAAGGTGATGTTGTTAAGAGGTGGTAGAAGTTGATTTAAATTGTTCATGCTTTCCTTTTCTCTCATTCCACTAGACTCTTATGCTTTAAATATTAATTGATGTTTTTGTCAAAGTTTTTGAAGAAGGAGCAGTTTGTCTTATTCAGGAAACTAAAGGCAGGCTTGTGGTTGGTGTGAGTGGTAGGTATGAGATCTTAGAGGAAATTGGGCACCTTGATAGAGCACAGTAAAGGGCTTTTGTCTTACTTGAAATATAATGAGAAGCCAGAAGAGGGATCTGATCAGAAAAGAAAGAAAAAAATGCTTGGGTAGTTATTGGACTGTTTCAAGGAGACCAGACTATGGGAGACTACAGCAGAAGTCAGCCACTGTGATTTCCCAAAGCACAGATAGTAGTGGGTTGGGTTAGAGGCTGGCAGTGGAAGGTGGGAGTGAGTGGTCAGGATTGGGACATGTTTTAAAAGTAAATGTGACAGCATTTGATGATGGCATAAGTGTGTGTTATAAGGAACAAACAATACCTTTGTTTTTTGTTTTTTTTTGTTTTTTTTTTTTACATGAACAAATGTAGGGATATTGAAAAAGGTTGGATTTGGGGGGAAAGATGAAAAAATTTTGGAGATCTTTCCCCTGTGTTACAATTTACATTCAATCTGGGCATGGTGGTGCACACTTATAATCCCAGTGGCTCAGGAGGCTGAGGCAGGAGGATCACAAGTTCAAAGCTAGCCTCAGCAAAATCGAGGTGTTAAGCAACCCAGACCCTGTGTAGTTTTAGTATTAAGGTTGACAAAGTCTCTGGAGCTCTCTGAGTGGTGTTTGAAAAGACCTAAGGAAACCTTTCAGTTACCAAAGAAGATCATGCACCAAGCTAGAGGTCGCCTCCAAAGGGCAGACATGGGACTGCAGGTTTAATTTGGAGTCATAAAATGCTTGAAGCTATAGATAGCAAGATGAGATTAACTATGAGTGCAGGTGAGAAAATGATCTTGGGACTGAGTCTGGGACATAGTAATAAAGATTAGGAAGATGAGGAATATTATCTGGCAAAGGACATTGGGAAGGAACCTCAGAGCAAGTATTTTAGGAAGGATATGTGTTTAGATGCTGTTGATCAGTAGAGGGAATTATTAGGTTTGGAGGTCAGTGGTATGGGGAGGGCAAAGTTTGATTGGACTGAGATAGTAAATGGAAAGAAGTTTATGCTTCTGGAGTGGTTACTGTGGGTGGCAGTGGTACTAATGGGGGATGTTTTGTCTTTAATATATTTGTCTATAAAGGAGCTCAAAGAAATGGGTAGTGACTCCAGGAGGATGAGATCAGGACAAGAATTTTGTGTTTCACAATTTCATATTTTACAATGGTGAGTTCCCCCTGGTGTGTTACCCCATATACCTCACCAGCAACTTGGTTCTAAAGCCATTAGGTGGGGCAAATAAAGAGATTACCTATTACACACCCACCCACCTATGCACTTATTACGTATATTCGAATGTACACAGGTAACTACATTTCTTTAGTTCTTTCCACTAAAAGGTTCTGAAAGTAGGAATGCTCTTAACAGCATTGAGCATTCCTGGGCCCAAGTTTTATTTATTTTTTTTCTCCTAATTACCACCACTCTTAAATAGAAGTTTCTTTGGTGATATAACTGATTTCAGAACTAGGAGGGAGAAAATAAAACACAAGCCTGGAACATCTTGTGCCAGAAAGCAAGGAAGTTTTTCAAAGAATGTTGGAGGCATGTCAAGAGGACATGAGCCAACCTGAAGGGATTCCTATTGTCCAGTAATGATAGTAACAGAATATAACTCATTGAATAAAATGGAAAACTATGAGTCCATACAGATATATGGACTGTATATGTTGAAAATTTTGAAGACCAAGATTTTATAGACTGAAAATATATCCTTTTAAAATAATTAATAATGGGAACAGGCTCCATGCAGTGGTGCACACTTATAATCCCAGCAACTTGGAAGACTCAAGCAGAAGGATCATAGGTTCAAAGCCAGCCTCAGCAACTCAGTGAGACCCTAAGCAACTTACCAGGACCCTGTTTCAAAATAAAATATGAAAAGGGCTAGGGATGTTACTCAGTGGTTAAGCACCTTGGGATCAATCCCTGGTACCAAAAAAAAAAAAAAAAAAAAAAGAGGAACAGGTCAACTTTTAGCAAAAGATCCTGGCAGATGCTACCTTAGCAAAAGGAACATTGTCAGTAATGGTTCAAATTGAAGCCATCTGCCACCTAATGGGATACAATGAAAAGAATGCTGTGTCACCTCTGACTTTCTGGTCTCAGATGCATGAACTAAGTCTAGTTATTATGAAACACCACACAACCCAAATTGTGGGATCTTTTATAAAATATATAAACTTGTCAAGATCATGAAAAACAAAGATTGACAAAATGTTCCAGACAAGAAAAAGACAAATTCAACACATGATTCTAAACAGGTAGGAGTTTTTGTTTCCTATTAGGGATATTACTTGAGACAAATGGGTAAAACTTTAATAGGTCCCGAGAATTAGATTCTGTACTTCAACTTTTTTCCGTAAGTATGTGATTATTTCAAAATTTAAAAAGTGGAAAAAAGGTAGATGGTACTTCAGTGCATTATATACCTTGAAAAGGGACATTTATAGAGTAAAGAAGGAAAAAATTTACATAGTGAAGGGAGAGAAGGAGAGGATGAATAGAATTAGCATACTCTAGCTGAGAATATAGAGGATTTGGTTTACATACAAGCCTGAACCACTTATCCTATGTAATAGGAGAGAAGAAAATAAATACACATGGAACAATGCAGAAATTTTCTTCTTAATTTTTTCTTTTTTCCTAGTGAAATACGGAGGTTGGTATTTGCCTTTGAAGTGTAGAAGGGATGTAATTTGTCAGATAAGATTGATTTGTATGCTTATATTGTAAAGAATCTCAGAGCTGCCAGGCATGGTGGTGCATGCATGTAACTCCTGTAACTCTGGTGACTATGGCAGGAGGATCACAAGTTTGAGGCTAGATGGGCAATTTAGGAAGACCCTGCCTCTGAAAATAAAAAGGGTTTGGGATGTGGCTCAGTGGTAAAGCAGTCCTGGGTTCAATCACCAGGACTCTTCACCCACCAAAAAAAAAAGACTCAGAACATCAGTGGGTTATTGTTGTTTTGTTTTTATTTCTTTCCTCCTCCTAGAGGGTATACAGAATGTTAATTTTATTTCCCCAGATTAAAATAAATTACAAGAAGGTGTTTTTCTCTTTAGTTGTTATACTTAACACAGATGGTAAAACTGAAGAAATCATCGGGAAAAGCATGGTTTTAAGGTTTGATTTTGTAGTGCTGGCATGGGACTGAGGGTCTTGCACATGCTAGGTAGCCTCTCTACCACTGAAATATACCTCCAGACCATGGGATAAGATTTGGATGAATCTTTATAGAAACCTTTAATGGTACTGGGAAAACTAGCTTGTGGAGTTTGTAGATCTGAGTTTGAAACAATTGAAAAAAAGTCTCACTGCTCAAATGTGGCATTCCATTTCCCTTTATAAAATAAGATTTTATTAAAGACTTGAGTGTATCAGGTTTCAAAATGTAAATATTGTAAATTAAGCTGCCCAGAGATAGGAAAGGATTCAGTCCTGAGAGCTTTAATAAAGCTCTCAGGACTGAATCCTTTCCTATCACAAACCTCTAATAATAATAATAATAAAAAGTTCAGTAAAACTGCCCAGTTTTGCAGTAAGTATTTTTCTTTTTTACTTTAAAAAATGTTTATGAACTACACTGTGGCTCTGTTCCTATTCTCTGTGCATGTCACTTATTTTCCCCTGTCATTGCCCTCTGTAGGCTGGTGAGATTGGAGAGATGAAGGATGGAGTCCCCGAAGGAGCACAGCTTCCGGGACCAGTTCATAGAAATCCAACTTATCGCCCAAGGTACCGTAGGTAGGTAACATTTCCCACAATAATGATGACAGACTTGTGAGTGACAGTAGAATGAATGCGGGCACAATGGGTTTGTCTGTGGATTAATTACATATTTGGAAGATGTGGCTGTTTTGAACACATGCCTGAGTTGTTTGACTCAGTCATGTGTTTTCCTATGGTGATGTGAAATTTTCCTCTTCTGAATACCTAGAATGTTTAGTTATCCCTGTACCAAACCACTATTTGTATTCTGCAACTTTCATGGGATATAAATTAATACTTAAAGAAATTAAGTTAAATGAGAAACAGAAATTAATTGGTGAGCAAGTCAATGGTAGTGTTACAAGTGAAAAAGAATTGTTAGAGTATTTCTGGTGGGATTAAATTGGGCTGTGGATCATTGCCTAAACTTAAATTGCATTGTTTTATTTAGTAGTTGTATGTCATTGAGCAAGTTCCTGGACTCTGTTAATTTGTTGCTACCAGATCTGTAATTTGCATATTAAGAATTGTACAGTGACCAGTAAGATTAAATGTACTGTTTCATCTATGAAAATTAGTTTGGTACTCTCAACAAATAAAGGATATTATTACTAGTATTAATATTAGTGAAGGACTGTTATTTGTACTAGAAGTGTTTCCAATTTCATAGTTTTCCGATTTTGGACTATTTGGAAACTTTACAAGTTCGAACATCAATAATCTGAAAATCTGAAATGTTCCAAAGTGTGAGTGTTGTTTCAGCACTCGATAAGTTTGAGTTTGGGATTTTGAGATTAGGGGTACTCAATTTGTACCTTGAAGTTTGTTGGTAAGGATTTATTTAGTGAAAGAAAAGTAAGTGCCGGACATGGTGGTTTATATTTATAATCACAGTGGCTTAGGAGGCTGAGGCAAAAGAATTTCAGGTTCAAAGCCGGCCTCAGTGATTTAGTGAGGCTGTAAGCAACAAGAGCTGGGATGTGGCTTAGTGGTTAAGTACCCTTTGATTCAATCCCTGGCACTGCCCCCTCTCCCCCCAAAAAAGAACAAGTATATTATATTGGGAAAGAATTAATTTATACTAGGCTATGTCTCCTTCCTCAAAAGATTACAGTTTTAGGCATAATCATAATACTAAAAAGTTTCAAAAAGTCTCTTCATAGTGTATAGTGTCCCAGCTAGAGTAATCCCTAACTGCCTGATCTTGGGGAAAGTCATGTTTGGCCTTTTTTGGTCTATAATAAAAGCAGCAGCACTTCCAAATGGTTCACGCAAATACTTATCTCTTCACCTGTGGGTTTTCTAATTATAAATTTAGCTCACAGAATTAACATTGAAATTAAATATTCAATGTGAAAATATACTAGCACAGGCTTTGGCAGACAGTAATGTTTTCTGCCTGTGTTTAATCTCCTTAGTTCCCACTAGACTATGCATGAAGGACTGATCAGATTCCTCCTCTTTTTCCATTTTCCTATCCTTAGTGCCTATCAAATGTACCCGATAGAATCATAGTAGAAATTCAGTGTATGTTTGTTCACTCAAACATTTATTCAAATGAAAGAGGAAAATATTGGAGAAATAAGTTGTTTATTTTTTCTTAACTACAATTTTGTTCCATTTGCTGTATTGGCCTGTGAATGATTCTAGCAGTAAGTACTAATCACTTCACTTTCTACCTTTAACAATAAGCCCTATGTTCTTGAGAATCTCTGTCTTGTGGCACTTGTTCCTTTTGCTTTGTATTCCTGCTCTAGGGGACCTCCTCGCCCACGACCTGCCCCAGCTGTTGGAGAGGCTGAAGATAAAGAGAATCAACAAGCAGCCAATGGTCCAAACCAGCCATCTGCTCGCCGTGGATACCGGCGTCCCTACAACTATCGGCGTCGCCCCCGTCCTCCAAATGCTCCTTCACAAGATGGCAAAGAGGTAAAAGCCAGCCCATCAGGGATATTGCTGCATCATTGTTAATTAATTATGTCAAACTTTAGCATGTAAGAATGGGGCTCTCATGTTAAGGGAAGCTGCCTTTAAGCATGAGTTGAAAGCAGTTGTATATACACAGTAGATATTATGGAGCACTAGTGGTGCTTAATGGCCAGTTGAAAGCCACCCTTCTCTAGTACTAATCTTTTGGCTCACGTACATATGAATAGTTAAATTTTGCATGGTTATTTTCTTAAATGTGCCAGGACCCTTTAAACTTCCCATAGCATCAGGGTGGATTCATTTTAGTTTACAGTTTGTTTTGTGTTTTAGACCAAGGCAGGTGAAGCACCAACTGAGAACCCTGCTCCAGCCACCGAGCAGAGCAGTGCTGAGTGACACCCAGCTCCCCAGGCACCTTCACCACCAGCAGGGTAAGAGCATGGGCGGCCCAGTCTTGAGTTGGTATTTTCTTTTAAATAGCACTGATTTCTCAGTAGTAGCAGAAATTTAAACTAGTTCTGTGATTCATCTGTGCCAACCCCTGTCTCCATTGGGATTCTGGGGAAAATTGTTTTGGTGGTTCACTATCTCTGGGATTGACCTTATTTGGATAAGTTTTGGGGGTGTATACATGGAGACAGTTGATATTCAACTTTTTTCTAGACAGCTTTTAACTGTTAATACCTCTTTAAGAAAACTGATTCCGTGGCACTTAGGGGCTAATTTGATAATTTTCAAGCCCCTGACATGGCTTGGTTTTTTTCTTTTTTTTTCCTTTGGTAACCATTATTTATTTTGAGGCAGTACAGTGTATTTTGTAACATCCAAAGGGTTTACATATCCAGCACATACTGTTTTGCAGCCCGAGTTTGCTAGGAGATCTTGAATTTTGAGTGGCTTATGGATCCTCTGCTTTAGTGATGTCTGTGATGTTTGTCACCTGGAGTTTTATATATTTCTTGCTTGTTGCCCTTTTCATTAGTTTTTAGTTAAAAGGGATATAATGAAACCTGATGTTATTTATTAAGACATTGTTAAAATTTTATAAATAAAATTATGGGGTTTTTATAAATTCCTTCTTTAAGGTCACTTGCTTTTTTTTTTTTTTAATTCTTTTTTAGTTGCTGATAGACCTTTATTTTATTTATCAACTGTTTTGAAATGGCTTTAGCCTTTTACTGAATAGTATTATTTGTAGACATTGTTCCTAAAGAAATAATCTAAAATGTGGCAGGGAACAACTTTCTACTATGACATTGGGGACAAGGCTAATTAATGATGGTAGATATGTATTAGGAGGTATGTTGCAGCCACTAAAATATTATAATATGAAGAGTTATGGATGTTAAACTATTTGTTAAGGCCTCATGGTAGTAATTCTATAACTTTTTATAGAATTATAACTTGATCATTTTTGACACTTTTATAAGTTTGATTTTAATGTTTTCCAGGTGACCTAAAGAATAATGACCATTCAAAAGTAAAGCAAAAAGCACACCCACGACCTTACCAACACCAAAGAAACATCTAAGCAATAAAGTGGAAGATTAACCAAGATTTGGACATTAGAATGTTTACTGTTATTCTTTGAGAAACTAACATCTGCGAAATGAAAATGTCAGCATATTTTTCCAGCAAGCTGCCATTCCGGGAATGCCTGCACAGAGTACGAGAGAGCAACCTCCCCAGTTTCAGCAACCACTAGGTTTATATTTTTTTCCTGGTTTTTACTGTTTTGGTAATATGAATTGAAAGAAGAAATATTAATACCACATGGGGAGAACCCCAACCAAAGAAATCTGAAATATATAGTAAATGCTTTTTTTTCCTTTTTTGTTCATTTTGGATGCTGGTGCTAAACTTACAAGTGTCATGATTTAAAAAGAAATTTTATGCCCTTCTTATTTATTTCTAGGATGAGGGGAGGATAACATTTTTGCTTTCTTATGTGACTCTCTTTGAAAATGTGCAGTATGAATTCCTCAAAAATAAAATTTTTACCCTTCAAAGGAAAAGATGTGTAACTGGAGTATATTTTCCTATGTCAGTATGTTTTCCTCTCCTTCTCCTCCTCTTCATTCACCTAACTTGGTTAATAATGGCAAATTCAAAGCCAATTATAGGTGAATTAGTGCTATTTAATAAATTTTAGTTATGAGTTTGAGATAGAAAATTAGATTTCTTTTGGAATGTACAGCTGAGAATTGGCAAGTTCATGTTCAAGTTGGGTAGTAGGCATGAATCATTTGGGTTTTTTTTGGGGGGGGGGAGGAGAATACTAGAGATTGAACCCAGGGGCACATCCCTAGCCTTATTTGAGACAGGGTCTCAATAAGTTGCTGAGCTGGCCTCAAACTTGAGCCTCCTGCCTCAGCCTCCTCAGTTCCTGTTATTATAGGCATGCACTATCTTACCTGGCTCTGATTCTCATGAGTAATCTTCACTGAGGCAGTTTGATGGCCTTTGTGTTAACAGCTTCAGATAGACTTAATTGTTTTTTTAAAGAGAATCTAAAAATATTTTTCAGTTTTCGGCAGATACAACATCTTTATTTTTTATTTTATCTTATGTGGTGCTGAGGATCGAATCTAGCGCCCCGTGCATGCCAGGCGAGCATATTACCTCTTGAGCCACATCCCTAGCCCCTACTTAATAATTGTTTATAGTTGGATCTAACTTCTTGAATTTTCAATCTGAGGTTTATAGCACCAAACTGCTATATTGTATCTGTATGTAGCCGATTCTAGATATATGCTTGGAAGTGGTTCCAGGACACCTGTATACTTTTAAGTCATAACTAGATTGCGTATAATACCTAAGACATTGTAGATAGTATGTAAATAGATGTTACACTATTGTTTAGATGATCGCAAGAAAAGAAAATTACTTCTGACTCTCGATTGATTCTTTAGGTCCCAGAACCTGTTGATAGAGGGCCAATGTGTATGTATCTTTCAGAGAATAGTGGGGGCTCTTTGCAATTGCACAAATTTCTGCCCCCCCCCCCCCCCCCCCCCGCAGTGCTTCAGGTTGAGAATCATTACAATGTGTGTCAGACTCTGTGGTTACTTCTCAGACTTGCTATACCTTCAGATTCTTTGCTCCTTAGCCACATGTTGAGCCACAGTTGACCAGTGCTTTGAGAAAATAAGGAAAGATGGAATTTAATGTCAGATGCCAGTATGTACTAGTAAGAAAAATGAAACCTGGTGATGGGGATAGAATGGTATAATATTGGGATTTGTTTATTTAGGTTAGGGGTATTCTCTATAATATAAATGGGTTTCTGAGCTGAGGAGTAAATTGGTAAATTTGCCTTTTTTGTGTTATCTGGAGCAAAGAACATTCCAGGCAGAGGGAGCATAGTTTGAGAAGTGGCAGCAGGTGAATTGTGTTGTTCAAGAACCATGTGTTACCTTCCAAGTTTAAAAAGAAATATTCCAAAAAGGAAACTGGTAGTACACACGAGGCAAAACACAAAGGTATAGAAATGTATTCTGTGAGAAAAATATATCCTCTGAGTTCAGTTCCCTCAAGGCAACCAGTTAATCTGTTTCTTAATCTTAGTTTAGCTACCCCATGTATGTGAGTATTTATGTGTGTCAGTTTGCAAACTACTGCAAATTTTAGAAAAGGAGATGAGTTTAAATTGTGCTTACCTTGACTTAAAAACAATCATTAGGTATCTATTTTCAAAGTCCATACAATAGTTGTGTGTGATACAATCATTTTTCTAAATTTCTCTTTTGTTTCTGCTCATTTTAAAGCAATTTTAGTATAGAGTATTTAAAATATAAATGTACCATACAACTTCCTGGCACACTGTGTGTTTTCTCACCAAACATATTTTCTGTTTTTAGCATGTGTATAGTTCTCATTTGTACTTGCTATATAATATTCTGTTATACTGCTCTTAATAATTGTGCTAATCTATTATTGAATATTGAAGGTTTTAAAATTGCAATTGAAAACTTTTTATATTCTAACACCCTCACACTTCCATCCATTTCAGTGTTAGAGCTATTCTGTTTCTATAGAAAATGAAACAATGTGATGAGTTTGGGCAAAAGAATCTAAGCTTTGACAGTAAATACCAGTCTAATTCTTAAACACAAATTGAATGGGATGTGAGTAATCATGGGTCTACAGTAGATAAATACAGACCACCTGTGTGGAAGCATAGCCAGACATCAACTAGAAACCTGTCATACTTCACTATGGTTGGTGTTTTAAAGCCAGCAAGTTATGCTTATTTTTGGTGTCATAATACCTATTAGTAACACCACATAACTGAAAAACCAACCATGTGCTAAGAATGATGCTGGGGGGGGCTGGGGATGTGGCTCAAACGGTAGCGCGCTCGCCTGGCATGCGTGCGGCCCGGGTTCGATCCTCAGTACCACATACAAACAAAGATGTTGTGTCTCCCGAAAATTAAAAAATAAATATTAATAAAAAAAAGAATGATGCTGGGTGCTTTTATGCCCCAGGGATCTCAATTGTAATGGTAATGTAGGAGTTGTTAGGTTTATTGTAAAGAAACCATTATTGAAAGTTCTTTTGCTCTCAGTGGTATTTAGGATAAATAAAGGTTAATTTTTGCTTGGGATTTTTGAACAAGTAGCTGACATATGTTCAAGCTTCTGAGAACTAGCAGTTGTTTTCACTTGAAAGGGAAAATAAAAATCTCTTGCCCTCAGAAATGTGTGTACTCTAGCATACATGTTTAATAAACTCATTAGAAATATGTGCTGTTATATAAATCTGAAAATTAGATGATCTTGTCAAAAATAGTGATCAGCTTTGTGATTTCCCCAAAAGGCTTTGTGAAAGCATTTTATTTTATCTGATAAGCTAGTTCCAGAACTACCTAGATTTTCAGAATAATAGATGGGAGGCTATAATGGGACTGAGATCCATGCTGGTCCCATGACACAGGGAGCTTAGTTAGCAGATTGCTCCTTGTACCTCCATAGGACAATATTGTGTCAAAAAGGATGTTGAGTGGAAGCATGTGATATAAAAGTCTAGAAATCACCACTTTTATTACCTTAGTGTCATTCTTTCATGCATTGATCTAAGTCATGAAGTCTCACATAGGATTCTAGGCAACTTTTGTGCAAATTCCTGGACTAGGCACTTCTCATCAGTTAAGAATAGCATTTTTAATGTTTTTCCCCTGCTTTTTACATTTTTTATTGATGCATTCTAATTGTACCTAAGGATGGGATTTGTTGTTATATATTCATACGTGCACATAATGTGAAAATATATTTTGGCCATTATCACTCTCAGCATTTCTCCCCACCCTCCAAGAACAGGATTTCTTGAGCAACAGAAACATTAGGAATAATTCATGTATATGTGTATCACTGAGAAATTCCTAAATTATTTTTTCTAGAGTCTTTTAGGAGCTAAATTGTGTTCCCCACGAAATTCATGTGTTGGGAGTCCTGACCCACAGTCCTCAGTACCTCAGAATATAACTATTTTTGGAAATAGGGATTTCTAGGAGGTGATCAAGTGAAAATTAGTCCATGAGGGTAGGGCCTAATCCAATATGATTGGTGTCCTTTTAAGAAGAAACATCCTGCATAGAGAGCAAGTGGGCAGCCATTGGCAGGCCAGGGGGAGGAGCCTCAAGAAACCAAACCTGCCAAATCCCTGATCTTGGACTTCCAGCCTCTAGAACTGAGAAATAAATTTCTGTTGTTTAAGCCACCCAATATGTGGCATTTTGTTATGAGAGTTCTAGAAAACATAGCAGGTGTATTTTTTTACATTCACAACAGCGATGTATGAGAGTCACAGTTGCTTCACATTCCTATTAGCATTTGACATTGTCACTTTAAATTTTGTACATTTTAACTCAATTCTGTGATGACACTTATTTAATTTTCATTTCCCCAATGGCTAGTGGTGTTGAACATATTTTCATGCACTTGTTTGACATCTGGTGAGATGTCCATATCTTTTATCAATTTTTTCAGTTAAGCTTTTTATTGTTTTTATTATTAGAGAGTTCTTCGTGTAATCTGGATGTCGAGTCCTTTGTTAAATATGTGTAAATATTTTTCTCTACATTGGCAGCTTGTCTCCATCCTTTTGACCACAGCAAGTTTTTGGTTTTAATTGAAGTCTAATTTAGTGATTCTTTTTTTGTGTGTGTGGATTGTTTTTGGTATCATGGCTAGCAACTGTTTATGTAGTCTAGGTCTTAGAGATTTTCTTTTGTATTCTTGAGATAACAATGAAATTTAGGTTGTGCTTCCATTTTTTTTTTTTTTAACCTATGGGTGTCCAATTGTCCCAGCACCATTTTTTGAAACTACTTAGTTGTTTTATTGCTTCTTTGCCTTTGCTCAACTAAAACTGTCCATACTTGTGTAAGCCTTTCTGGGGTTAGTATTATGTTCTGTTGGTACAAAACTTCCCATCACTTTGAAGGAAATGTGTTAATAAATTTATGATCAATTTGGAGAGAGTTGACAATTGTCCAATCCATGAAAAAAATACTACAACAGTACTGGCTAGTCACTTATTCAGATCTTTTCTTTCTTTCAGTATCATTTTTCAGTCAGTCAGTCCTATTCACATTTTTTTTTAATATTTAATTTACATTTTAGTTTTCGGCAGACACAACATCTTTGTTTGTATGTGGTGCTGAGGATGGAACCTGGGCCGCACGCATGCCAGGTGAGCGCGCTACTGCTTGAGCCACATCCCCAGCCCCCCATACGCATTTTATTAGACTTATACCAATGTATAATCCCCAGATCTTTTTTTTATTTCGAGACAGTGTCTGTCTTGCTAAGTTGATGAGGGTCCCACTATGTTGTGGAGGCTGGCATTCAACTCGGCAATTCTACTTCAGCCTCCCGAGTTCATGAGGTTACAGGTTTGCACCATTGTGTCTGGCTGATCGATAATCTTGATACTGTTGGTTGTGGGGGAAGACCAAAGAAACCTGAGGCCATATGCTGAGGAAGTTTATTAAAAGACTAGTTTGAGCCAGCCAGGTGCAAGATCTTAGCACCTCCCTTACTTTGAAACTTGCCTTGTAGACTCATGTATTGACCCTGCTGAGGATTGAACCCAGGGATACTTAACCACTAGGCTATATCTCCAGTCCTTTTTATTTTTTATTTTGAGACAGGGTCTTGCTAAGTTTCTGATTTCAAACTTACAACCCTCTTGCCTCAGCTTCCCAAGTAACTAGGATTAGAGGCATGCACCACTGTGTGCCCAGCTCATATTTTTGACTTATTAACATATGACTGCATTCATAGTATATGTTATAAAACATAACAAGGAGAAATTAAAGACCACATAGTTTTCAGAAAATGTTTATTAGTGTAATCAATTTCTAAGATTATAATATCATTAATGTGATTTTTAAATTTTTCATTATTTATAAAAGTATTGTCAATAATTGGGGATATGTGATTTTTAAAGTCTGTTTAGTTCAATTTGATATTTGCTGTCAATACTATAATAGCTGAAAAAATAGGTCCAAGAGGAAGAAAAGTATTTTGTTTTGCATATGTATTATACATATGAGTATAATATACATGAATATATAACATTTATATATAAATATAAATATTTATGAATTATTATATGAACATATATAGATACAGATGATATGGATATATATAGATATAACATTTCAATTTCATCAACTAATTATGTAAATTTTTAAATTTGTCCTGGTATCAAAACAGTTCATGTTAGTTACTCACATGATATGTACATTCAAAGTAAATGTAATAGTAAATGTAATTTCAAAGTAAATAAAATAAAACTTTATTTTAAAGTTAAGTTTTTACAAGGCATAGTGGCACACACCTGCAATCTCAGCAACTTGGGAGGCTGAGACAGGAGGATCACAAATTCAAGGTCAGCAGCTTAGTGAGACCTTGTCACAAAATAAAAAATCAGAAGGGCTACAGATTCAGCTCAATGGTAGGACACCCCTGGGTTCAATTCCAAGCACTAAAATATTTAAAAAGTAAATAAATAAAAAGTTAATTTTTTAAAGTGCTTACTTTTAAGTTATTAAATATGGAAATATGAAAAATTCATAGGTGAGGAAGATCATTTCTGTAACAAAATAAGATTATGGTAACATTTCCATAAATCCATTTTTCAAACCCTCATAGCAAATCTTTTTTTTTTTCAGAACTCTATTTTTTTGGTTTTGAACCCAAGAGTCCTTAATCACTGAGCTACACCCCAGCCCTTTTTATTTATTTGTTTAATCTATTTATTTATTTACTTACTTACTTTTGGTACTGGAGATTTGATTCAGCAGTATTTTAACACTGAGCTATATCCTAAGCTCTTTTTTAAAAAAATTTTGAGACAAGGCTCACTAAGATGCTTAGGGCCTTGCTAAGTTGCTGAGGTTGGCTTTGAGTTTACAATCCTCCTGCCTCAGTCTCCTAAATTGCTGGGTTTACAGGCATGCACCACCACACCTAGCCCACCAGCTCCTACGTATTCTGCTTCTCTAGAGATTGCAGATTACATACTGTACCATTCTTCCTTCTTCTTTCTTTCTTTCTTTCCTTCCTTTCTTCCTTCTTTTGCAGTGCCAGGGATCAAACCTAGGACATTGTACACACTAAACAAGCACTCTACCACTGACCTATACCACCAGACCTCATTTTATTTTGAGACAGGGTCTTGCCAAGTTGCCCAGGCTGCCCAGGCTGACCTTGAACTTGTGATCCTCCTGCTTCAGTCACCAGAGTAGTTGGCGTTACAGGATATACCACTGCACCTGGTTTCCATTTTTGAAATTATGATATAGTTTAAAAATATAAAAAGAGACATCCTGAACCTGGCATTCAATGGACAGAAGGCTCAACAGAGTATCTGGGGATTCTTACCAAGGTGCATCATCTTACTTCAATTATGGTAAAATGACAGACAACTCCAGCTGTGGGACATTTGGCCAAATATCTGATCATTGTCAGGTCATGAACTTAGGTAAGGGAAGACTGAGGTCTATCATAGACTGCAGGTAACTAAGGGGAAGGAACAATTAAGTGCAACTTGTATTTCTAATGAGATCATAGAGGTAGCAAAAGGACATCTGTGGAAGAACTGGGGCAATTCCAGTACTGTCTTTGTGTTAGCTAATGGTATTGCACCAGAATTAACATCATGGTCTGCTCACTAGGCAAGTTGTGTAAGATGTCAACATTGGAGCAGTGAGCTGAGGGATATATAGGTGCCATTCAGTGTGCTTGCAACTTCTCTGGAAGTATAAACTGAGGCCAGGTAAAAGAAAAATATACAAAAGTACGGAAAATGATATAACAAACATTCATGTATTGCAACTCATTTTGCCATATTTTATCCATTATTTTTAAATAATAATACATTATAGATAAATAATACATTATAGTAACTTGGGCACCTGATCTTCCCCTTTTCTATTCCATTTGTTTCCTTCTTCACTCACGGGCACTGTTCTCATCTAGATATTTATTTAATGCTATTTCATGTTAGTACATTGCTTGACTTTGGGGATAAAACATGGAGGTAGGAATACACTTAATACATCTGAATTGTACACAATAATTGTTAAAGTGGTAAACTTTATATGTTTCATTTATTTGTTTGTTTTTGTGGTGCTGGGGATTGAACCCAGGGCTTTGAGCATGCAGGGCACTTTACCAACTGAGCTATATCCCCAGCCTGATTTTATATGTATTTTAACAATGAAAGATGCAGGGAAAAATACCAGTGTAAATGAACTTTATGTGATTCTTTTTGAATGCTGAATTATTCTTTTTTTTTTTTTTTTTGTGGGGCTGAGGATTGAACCCAGGGCCTTGTGCATGTGAGGCAAGCACTCTACAAACTGAGCAGCAACAGTATTTATCAAGTGCTTGCTTTATCTTGTTCATTTTGAAACAACACTGTGAGGTCTGTGGTATTACCTTCCTCAACTGTTGAACGAAGACAGCCAGGCTTGGGATAGTTCAGCAGCATTCCCAGCTCTCACCTTCCTCCATGGGCCACTTACACGAGCCAACTTGCTAGAACCAAACAACATGCCAGAACATTTTAGAATAACATGCGAGAACCAGTCTGATTCCCCAGGATCATCAGAACTGCTTTCTGAGAGTCTGAACACCATTGCTTGAAATGGACTTCCCTGTGACTCACTGCCCACTGCCACTTGCTTAAGACCCAGAAGTTCCACCAATACCATCCTGCTATGTGGGAGTCACAGGTGTCCTGCTGCCTTCTGACAGTGCAGGTATGGGTTAATGATAAAAGAGGATAAAATGCATGAAATAATGGATCAAATAGGGAGAGATACAGTAAGAAGGGACACAGGGAGAGAGAGAAAAAAATGCCTTCTGTTTAGGAAACATAACACTCCCTGAAATGTCCTGAGAATCCATTTCAGTCTTCTAGTCAACATACATTCATTCAACCTGGGCTCAGATGTTATGATGGAAGAGGAGAAAGATATGGATAATAAGAACATTTGTTTTGTTTATTGGGAAAACATAAAACCATGATAATTGTACAAAAGGGGCTATCAAAACAATTAAAATTCTGGGTATATATAGTTTCCTAACTAGAGGGATTCTTGAGGTAAGATTCTATTGCCTCCAACAAAATGTCTTCTCTGTAGTGCTAGCAGAAGGGGGCCCTCGTTGGCCCTCCCAGGGTGCTTTCTCCCTAGCAGGGAGGGGATTAGTTGCTTGCTGAGCCACAGGAAGCCTAACACAAAATTCAGACAGCATGTGCTTTCTTTGTTTGAAGGTGTATCCCCCTCCTTTGACTGCTCTGATGAGATTGAGGAGGTTTCTTCACTACCAGTCTCCGGCTTTGCATCTGCCTAGACAAAGAAGATGAGTTTGGGGCACACAATGTCAGCAGCAATGGACTCAATATCTAATCATTCATTAATATCTAATTTAATTTTTATCAAAAATAGCCAATTATAAATGATAAACTTCAGTACTCATAACACCACACACACACACACACACACACACACACACACACATACACACGTATTATCATTAGTTCTTCTCTTTGCTCCTCCCCTCTCTTGCCTGTCTCAGTGCTCCTTGGCATTTCCCCCATACCTCCTCCCTAGCTCCTTTCCTTGCTGTCCTCCTTCTCCTATTGCTCATCTGCTCGGACCCTGGGGTCCACCTCTACTTCACAGCAGGTAGAATAACTCCATGCTGTCCAACCTGTACCCCCACCGTGCCAATCCCTTGCCCTGTAGTGAGGCAGCTCTCTGCTCATCTCAACAATTTCACTGTCCTCAAGCCTAGGAGGCATTTCTAGGAACTGGTCAATGTCTCCATTTTCTGGTGGTTTCCACTTGGGCAAGTCCTGACAAGTTTCATATTCTTGATGACTGATCTGATCCATATAGGGAAAGACACTGCTGGACAGCTGGAGATCCTCCTCCTGAGGGGAATCAGAGAGCAAAGGGTCATCGTCTTTGTCATCTTTCTGATTGTCTAGAAATGCCTTAAGATTTTTCATTAGATCATCCAGGTCCCAGAGGGTCTGCTTTATCCTCTCCTGTGGGTACTTGTCCATCCTCTGGTAGTCTATACTCCAGAACCCCATTAGCTACCAAGTTTTTACAATGCCAGCCCAGAATTATTGCTTCTTCCTCAAGCTTCTCTGTATTGTCCTGAATTGGATTTCATTTCCTCATGGGTCTCTTTATACTTTTGGTTCCCCATTCCCCTTAGACAGGAGGGAGGAAGTGGCAAGAAGAACCTGCAGAAGTCAACACTTCACAGGGTATGGTATCCTTACCGTCAATGCTGTCCTCATAGGGGAAATAGCCTACAGAGAGGCTCTGATTGGATTTGGATTCTGAAACTGCTCCATGTCAGGGCAGTTTTCTGCTGGAGGATGAGTTTTCCATGGAGTCCAAGGCCTCAAATGCCCAGTGTTCCTCCACACTGGAAACTTCAAAAGAAAAACATTAGTAGGTGATACTGGGAAGAGACTCATTTACTTTAGCAAATAATACTTATTCCTTTTTCCATTCACAACTATCCCACTAAGCCAGAAGTACATCCTATGTTTGAACTCTCCAGCCAAGGGCAGAAGAGGCAGTTCTTTCTCTTTAAAAAAATGTATTGTATAATAACCCTGTGCACTGAGCATCTCCACCTGATACAGCTCATGCTTTGTCTTATTACTGCAGTTGGAAGAAGAGCTCATCATAAAAAATAGTTGTATAAGCTTTGAAAAATACAGGGAAGTAGGAAGAAAAAGATAATTACCCTTATCCCAACATCCAGGATGAATGATAACCATCAGAAAAAGACTTTGGTAAATTTCTATATCTTTTCTTTCTTTATATCTATCTATCTATCTATCTATCTATCTATCTATCTATCTATCTATCTATCTATGGATCATACATAAATGGGCTCATCCATATATATGTAGATGTCACATCAAAGAAAGTGGCATTATTAAATTTTATGTCACAGCCTACAAGAAATATGTGTATGGCTATTCTCCAATTCTTAACCACTTTCTCATTAACTCTTTTGGTGATGATCTATTAGTGACCATTAGTTCAGGTGATCTATGACACTTAGATTATTAAGACCATTAACAATTATCTTATTAATGATGGTAAACCCCCTTATCTACAAATTTCTACCTGTCTTTACATAGTCCTATAGGTTGGATTATTGGATCAAAGATTAAAAGTATATTAAATTTATGATAATTGATACTTAGTTACTTTCTAGAAAGAATACAGCTATCTAAATATCTATCTTGCCATCATCTGATGGCATCTCTAATTCAGCATTTCCCATGATGCTTCAGCAAGTCATTGGGGAAGAGAGTACACCGTGATGGCTCTCTCTCTCTCTCTCTCTCTCTCTCTCTCTCTCTCTCTCTCTCTCTGTCTCTCTCTGTCTCTCTCTCTCTCTGTCTCTCTCTCTCTCTCTCTCTCTCTCTCTCTCTCTCTCTCTCACACACACACACACACACACACACTCATATTGCATATTCTGTCACTCCTGGCTCTTGTGACTGCCTGCAGGAAAGAGATTCCACCAACTCCTGATGCATAAATGGGTTATCTGAAGTCTATTAGGTCCTGAATCTGGTAACAAACAAGGCAACTGTCAGAAGTCTGTGTTTTGAGACTGTTGGCTACTATGGCAACAGAGGACAAGTTAGAGCCAGAAGTGTGGAAGGAGAAAAAGGAGATAGAAAACCAAAGGACCCATCCCCTTGCTTTAGTTGTTTTTTTTTTTTGTGTGTGTGTATGTCACTGTGACCAAAGTATATGACAAGAACAATTTAGAGAAAAGAAAAAGGTTATTTGGGGCTCACATTTTCAGAATGGGGGGAAGGTCCTAGAGGAGGAAAGATATCGATAGATGGGGAGGGGGGTTCAGAAGCAGAGATAAGAAGGGGCCATAGGAAGAACAACACTTCCAGGGCCAACCCCCAGTGACCCACTTCCTCAAAACATGTCCCACCTTCTTACAATTACTACCCAGTCATTCATTCAAACTAGCATGGATTCATTGGGCTTTAGCTTTCATAATCTACTCCTTTGACCTCTGATTAATCTTGCATTAACAACAGGAGCTTCTAGGAGGACACCTTACATCCAAACCATAACATTTTTCCCGTGTCTCCTAAATAGCTCATATCATTCTCAATGAGCAAGATGCATTCAGTTTCTCTCCAAGAATCTCATAGTCTCCACAGCCCTGGCACTGCCTGAAAGTCCAGTCCAAGTCCAAGTCTCCTCCAAGATTCAAGACAAACTCTTGGTTGCGATCCCCTGTAAAAATCAAAAACAGGTTTCATGTATTCAAACTACAGTGGCACAGAAGAAAAACTGAATTATTCTCATTTCAAAATGAAGGACTAGGGCACAGAAGAAAAACTAGGGCCAAAATAAGACCAAGAGTCCCCCTGAGTCCACTTAACAGTGACCAAGACACATGACTGTGAGGTATTATTTCCTAAGGGCTTGGTTGCAGTGCTAATGGGCTTTCTATTAGCCTGGTGGTCTCTGCAGCTCCCCGCTGCGCTCAGCTGACAGTCCATGTTACTGGAATCTCTTAATACCCAGGGTCTCTGTCCCAGCTTCACTTTCGCCTTTGCAACTTCAAGCATTGGTTTCTCAGGGGCAGCCCAAGGGGACTTGGACCTGGCAACACTTTGCCTGACCTCCAGGTCTTCCTTTGAAATATTAGTGGAAGCCTTCATGACCCCTGAGATATTTGTCAAAAACCAGGCCTGGGTTTAAGCACACGTGAAAACACACACACACCTCTTACATAATAGTAGGACAAAGCCAAGAAATAGCTATCTGACCTAAAAGAACCTCAGCTTATTGGGATCTGTCAGTTTCATAAGATCTTTCCCAATTTTTTGTCTCTATTTCCAGCCAAAAAGATAGTATTTAAAGTGTGTCATAACTCTCTTCCATTTTTTCACTATTGACTGGATTTAAATATCTGTTTTTTGTTCAATAAGATTGTTGAAGGTGACGCTGTTTCAGAGTTTCAATGGCATGATTCAAGAAAGCCCACAGGCTCCCCCAGCTGCTATGAATGATCATGTCTCCAAGAATTTGGCCAAGAATTTGATTCTGAGATGTGCAACCAATTTAGTTCTAAGAGAAACAAATAGTAATAAGGTTCAGTGCATCTATAAAAAGAGTCAAATCTTTTGCTTAAAAAACAAACATGCACAACTATAATTCATACTTCAATCAGAAGGAAATACAAACCACAGATCAGTGATACATTCATTCATCCATTTCACAAATATTTATGGAGAGACTATTATGTGCCAGATATTGTTTTAGGTTCTGGGTATACATTTGTGAACAAAACAAGATCCTGTACTTATGGAGTTAGGGAAGAGAGATGATAAATAAACACATAATTGTATAGAATGTCTAGGGATAAGTCCTAAAGGAGAAACAGAAAAGCTAGGGGTGGCTGGATGTGTCCAGATGGAGTTGGGTGGGGTGTTCAGGAAAGGCTTCGCTGATAAGATAACATTTGAGCAGAGACCTGAAGGAAGCAAGGGAGTTAGCTGTGTAGAAGCCTGGAGCATTCCAGGGAGAGCAAATGACATGTACACTGGTCTGGGAATATGTTCAAACTTTTTGAAAGACACTGGGAAGCCAAGGAGATGCAGGCAAAGAAACACCAAAGATCTTGTTTGATGCAAGAAGGCAATTTTATGCTATGCAAAGTGTTCAGATCATCCGGTAAAAGCACACTTTATTTTAGAACACACCTGACAAATTACATGCTGGATTTTCTCTTTCTGAACTCTATTCAGCCCCCTGCACTGTTAATGACATAATATAAATGAATCCTCAATGGGATTTCTTTTTCCTAACTTCAACACATTTCTTGATTACTTCTCAGAGACTTTAGTGTACCGTTATATTTTTGTACTTAATTTTTACTAGCAATGTTTGCATATTTGGGTACAAATATATATTTAACAATGCACTTCACTTGGAAAAAGAAAAACCTTAATCCAGATCTTGACCTTGGAGCTTTTTTCTGTGTAATAGTGGACAAGCCACAACCAGAGTCTCAATTTCCTTATAGTGCAGTAAAAAATAAGTGTGTTCTTCCAAATGTTTTCTCTATCTCACAAAGCTGTTAGAGGGATCAAAGAAGATGATGAACCCAAAAATATTTGAGAATTCAGTTTTAATATCATAACTTTTTCTGATCTTCTTATATTTAATAAACATTTGCCAGTGCTTTACTAGAATTTGCATATAATGATTAATTGGGGTCTCGGCCATCAAGAAGAGCCTATCAAAGAAACATAAAAGGAACAAATGAGAAACGCTCTGGGTACTCAGAAGAAGGAAGAATAGTCTGCATTGAAGAAGATTCAAAATGAAACTCAGAGAAGGTATACTTCTCAGAGGTAAGCTGGATCCCAAATAGAAGGACTTAGTAAGTAAGTTAGGAGGGGAATGGTCACAAGCATAGCAAAAGGGTATGCAAGTTCCCTTGTTGGTTGAAAGGCCTTAGTACTTCTTGGGTTTTTTGATTGTTGTTTTAGAGATTATGAATAATTAGTATGACCAAAGAATATTGCAATGTGGAGATAAGGTAAATTTTTATGATATTTTCAATCATTAGGAATTTAATTCTGTAATGATGTAAAAATCTTATATGGGGAGAGATATTACATGGTAAGGCTTTGTTTATTGGGAAAAAAAATCATTGGAGAGGGAATAAGAACAATGAATTGAAACGAGTTAGAAAACCCTTAAAGAAATCCAGGCAAGAAAAAAAGAGGAGCCGATGTGTTGGCACATGCCTGTAATCCTAGGGGCTCCGGAGGCTAAGACAGGAGGATTGCAAGTTCAAAGCCAGCTTCAGTAATGGCAAGGCGCTTAGCAACTCAGTGAGACCCTGTCTCTAAATAAAATACAAAATAGGGCCGGGGATATGGCTCAGTGATTGAGTGCCCCTGAGTTCAATCCCCAGTACCAAAAAAGAAAGAAGAAAGAAAGACAGTGAATAAAAGAAAGTATGCAAAATGAAGAGAGATTTTGAAAGTAGACTGTACTTAACATTTTATAGGGTGAAATGGAGGCACAAAAAAATGAAAAACATCTATAGGGCATTTCCCAGCTATCTGTGTGCACAGCTAAGTGGATGTACACTCTTAATTTGAAGCTTATAGCCCCTTATAGAGGCAAATAATATTTAAAGAGTGTTATGAAATAATTACAATCAACTTTTATAGAATTATTTAAGTATTAAAGCCCTATTCTTCTCACTGTTATTAATGAAGTAGGTGGAAATCATACAAAAGAGTGTTTCTAGTTGGGTGTGGTGGCACACGCCTGTAATCCCAGTTACTTGGGAGACTGAGGCAAGAGTGTTTGGCAAGTTCAAGGCCAGTCTCTGCAGAGAGACCCCATCTCAAAAGAGAAAATATAAAGGAGTGCTGTCACTCAGTGGTAAGGGGGTCCCTGAGTTCAAACCCCACCACACACCCACACACAAAAAATGTTTCTTTTTAAAGTCAACTTGAGGTTGAACAGACTTCAGTCATATAACCAGAAAGCTACATGTCAGAGTTTTATTCAGGATAATTTTTAATGCATTACCTGAAAAGAAAATAAATTGATAAGAAAAAAATATTTAAGATACAAATGCACAGTTGGGCATGGTGGCCTATGCCTGTCCAGCAGCTGGAGAAGCTGAAGCAGGAGGACTGCAAGCACAAAGACAGCTCAGCTATGGCAAGGCACTAAGCAACTCAGTGAGACTCTGTCTCTAAATAAAATACATAATAGGGCTGGGGATGTGGCTCAGTGGTTGAGTGCTCCTATGTTCAATCCCCAGGAAACCACCGCCCCCACACCGCAAAAAAAAAGGACAAATGTACAACCCATTACAAGTTGCACAAGTATAAACGAATAGAAACCTAGATATTCTTACTAATATTTGGTAGTATGAAAATATCACTTAAGTAGTTTATTTATTTATTTATTTATTGGTGTGCTGGGATTGAACTTGGAAGCACTTGATCACTGAGCCACATCCCCAGCCCTATTTTGTATTTTATTCAGAGACAGGGTTTCACTGAGTTGCTTAGTGCCTCGCTGTTTCTGAGGCTGGCTTTGAACCTGCAATCCTCCTGCCTCAGCCTCCCAAGTAATTGGGATTATAGGCGTGGGCCACTGTACCTGGCAGTACCTTCAATTTTTAAGAAGTATTTTGAATTTTTTTCATTTGAACTTCTTAAGATGTGTAAAAGATATTTTATTCACTTTTATTTTTTAATTAAAAACATTTGGGGCACTGGGGATTGAACTCTGGGGTGCTTCACCACTGTGCTATACCCTATCCCTTTTCATTTTTTATTTTGAAAAAGGGTCCTACTAATTTGCTGAGGTTGACCTCAAACTTGGAATCTCCCTGCCTTAGCCTCCTAAGATTATAGGTGTGCTTTGCACCAATGTCATCTCCATTTTACACATAAAGAAATCAGGAGCTAGAGAGGTCAAGTCACATTTTCTACTTAGTATGAGGAAAAGTTTCCTGCTGATCAGCTGTTATGAATGGAATGAACTGCCCCTTGACAGGCCCACAGCTTTGACAGTTTATACAGGGCTGGGTGGCCAGAGATGCTTTACTGAGCAATGACTCCAGGAGGCAGGAATCTGGACTAGATGAAATTTTTTTTAGTCTTTAAGGATTAGAGAATCATGAAATATAAAACTGAACAAAGACCTGAGGCTAATCTTGCCTAACCATTTTGTTGTAGTGTTTTGTTTTGTTTTGTTTTGTTTTTTTTGTACTGGGGATAGAATCCAAGAGCACTTAAGAACACTTAACCACTAAGCCACATCCCCAACCTTTTTAAAAATATATTTTATTTAGAGATGGGGTCTCTCTGAATTGCTTAGGGCCTCACTAAGTTGCTGAGGCTGGCTTTGAACTCATGATCTTCCTGCCTAAGCCCACACATTACAGCCATGTTCCACCACACCCAGCTGATCTTGCCTAACCTTTTCATTTACAAGTGAGAAAACTGAGGATCAAAAACCTGTTCAAATTGAGCTAGGTATGAAACCTAGCTGTATGTAGGTCAGTGATCTTTAACTGCACTGAATGATTCTGTTGAAACTCATGGGAAACAAGGGAAAAAGAAAAAAGAAAGTGAATGGAACTAGATGGTTGGCATAATGCCCCAAATCACCACATTTTCCCCCTTGGGAATATGTATGTAACAGTCCAGGATAAAAGTAGTTGGCAAGGGGGACCCTTCTTTTATGGTCAACAGTGTTTATTTATTTGCAGGAAACACAGGCTATGAAGAACTATGAGAAATGGACTTTATACTACAAGTAACATGTGGTAGGCAGAACCAAGGCCCCCCAAAGGTACCCATATTCTAATCCTCAGAACCTGTCATTAAGTTACCTTAGGTAGCAAAAGGGACATTGTAGATGAACATAAGATATTGGAGCTTTAAAGGGGAAGATTATCCTGTGGGAACAATTCAATAATTACACAAACTCAGAAAAGTGGAGTAACTTTCCCAGCTGTGGTCAGAGAAAGACACACATACAGCAATGAAAGAACAGTCCTTACACATATTATGCGAGAGAACTCTACCAGCCACTGCTAGCTTTGAAGATGGAAGAAAGAGCTATGGGCTATGGGGTGGACTGCCTGGTGGTAGGTCTTCAGCCCTGAGAAAGTTTAGAGAGAGATGAAGTTTAGAGACAGTGACCCATTAGAGATGTTCCATCATGCACAATGGCTATAGGGGGTAGGTGTTTGTATCAAATCAAAGAATGAGAGCTATGTCTTAGATGCCAGAAAAGGGAAGGAAACAGATTCTCTCCAATATCTCACTGAAAGGAATATAGACCAGCCAGTATCTTAATTTTACCCAGCGAGATCTTTGTTGTATTTCTGGATTTCAGAGCTATAAGATTACAAATTAGTATTGTCTAAACCATCAGGTTGTATAATTTGTTACATATCTAATGGGAAACTAATATACAATGTGAATTAAGATACAAAGTAAGACTGGCATGCAGTGAAAAGGAACAGCATATACATGGAAGTTTATCTATGATCAACATTCCTTAGAATATATTTGTCTGGGGTGAGCATGAGGTCATAGCGAAAATAATATCCCACATTTCCTTTAGTTGGTTTCAACTGTCCCCAACTATCCCTGGAAGTCCTCTAGGCACTAGTGGACCTCACTAATTATTACCAGCCTAATCTCTAGCAACTGCACTGAACCCACCATTTCCCTTGTCTTGCTTAAATTCTCTCTGGTGATGTCTGTGAGCTTGGAAATCTCACTTAAGGTGCCAAGCAGGCAGCAGTGTCTCTACTGATGGCTATTCACAGCTTCCATCAAAATTGTCTTGATCCATTGTTGCCTTTGCAATCCTTTCAGGAAAGCCTCAAGATCCAAAGCTGTCATTTACTGACAGCCACCACTTGCCCTCTAGTGGTGAAGTAGTGGTATATCTGATGACTCCATCTGCCTCATTTTGTGTTGTTTCTTTGAAACAGTTTCATAGAAGTACTACTCTGTGTACCCATTTTGTGTGTGTGTGTGTGTGTGTGTGTGTGTGTGTGAAAGCTCTAAAGTTGTACTTATAATCTCCTCTCCCTAGGATTCAGTTATAAATTGTGAGGGCTTGGCCAAAGGACACTGAGACAGACTCAAGGCTGAGCTCCAAGTTATTATTATTATTTTTGGATACTGGGGATTGAATCTTGGGGCTCTCTACCAATGAGTTACATCCTCAACCTCCAACCCCCTTTAAATGTTTTTTTTTTTTTTGAGACAGAGGCTCCCTAATTTTCCCAGACTGGCCTTGATCTTGTGATCCTCCTGTCTCAGCCTCTCTGGTAGTCGGAATTACAGGTGTGTATCACTGTGCTCACCATAAACTATTTTGTTAATGGACAGTGTCTTCATGCTTTAGCTTTCTTTTTCACTCCAATAAATGATTTCCCAGGAATTCCTCATGAATAGATTCCAGGAGTGTCCACCCCAACAGATTGCAAGTTGGTATCCTTCTTCACAGTTGGGAAGTCATAGTAGAAAGAAAATACTGTCACGTGAATGTGTTGCCATATGGGAGTTAGAGGAAAATAGGATCTGGTAGCTTAGTTTCCTATAAGCCAGATAATGAAGAGGGTGCCAGTGTATATTTTAGTGTGACTTCCTACTGTTCAGTACTTAATGCAGGCAAAATAGACACTGAACACTAAAAAAAAAAAAAAAAAAAAAAAAAAAAATGCCTATTGAATTAATTTCAAGACAGAAATAACCATCTGACAGAGATATGGGGACTGAAACATTGCTGAAAATGAGTCCAATATATATAAATTTGAGATGGAGGTGATATTTGAAATTATGAAGAAGTGACTCCTTGGATGGAAATTAGAAATAATGGGTATTCTAATCATTTTATTTATAAGTATAATGTGTGTGACAAGCCACAAATATATATCTCCTAGTTCTATCTGCTGTGTAAGTAGGACTTTCTTATCTTGCATGTACCTTAGGTGTTCTTGTGTCTGAACATTTCTGTTCACAATGTTTTCTGTCAAAAATTCTTAAAATTTACACTTTATTTGAATTGCTAAATAAGGTTTGAGAATAAAATTTTGCCTCCTTATATATTTTTAGTACGAGAGGTTATAACTTCTATAACTCCTTGACAATAGCTAGATTTTTAATCACAGTTCTGTACATCAAATGAGTATCTAGCACTATGCTGCAGAAGTTACAAAATGAATAAACTAGTTTCTCCTCTCAAGGAAGATAGGAGGTAGAATAGATCACATGATGTGAAGTTCATATCAGTTACTTTTGCTTTTATTTACTATGACTGAAAGGATGGAAAGAACAATTGATGGATGGAACTTTACCTTTTTTAAAAAATTGAGGTAGTATTACAAAACATAAAATGATCTAGTAGTCATTTTAAAATGTAAAATTCAGTGCAATTTATACTGCTTTTTAAATTTTTTAAGTTTATTTTTGTATATATGTATGTGGATACCTAGAACTGAACCCTGGGAGTGCTTTACCACTGAACCACATCCCCAACCCCCTCCCTCTTTTTGATACTAGGGATTGAATCCAGGGGCACTTAACCACTGGGTCCCAGCCCAGTCTTTTTCAGTTTTTAGGTTTTTTTTCTTTTTTTTTTGGCACCAGGGATTGAACCCAGGAGTGCTTAACCATTGAGCCATTTTGCCAGCCCTTTTATTTCCTTATTTATTTATTTTTTGAGACAGGGTCTCACTAGGTTGTTTACAGTCTCTCTAAATTATTGAGGCTGGCTTCAAATCTGTGATCCTCTTGCCTCAGCCTCCAGAGCTGCTGGGTTTACAGGTGTGCATCACCATACTTGTCTTGTTTGATTTATTTTAAACAGAACTGGAGATCCCAGAACCTTTCATGGGCTAGGCAAGCCCTCAACTACTGATCTATAACCCCAACTCTTCCTCTTGCCTGAATAAAAAAGGTCTAGTGGAAATAAGAATTTCAAAGCAAAAAACTCTAGAGAACTAAATACTCCATACTGCATTGCACACAAATTTGTTTTGTTCTAGTAGATGTTTCTTTGTTTGGTACACTATCAGTGCTGAACAAATTGGTCATCTACTCAAGTTATTTATGACCAATATGTCTTTAAAAGGCTTAATAGATTACCTGCTCCTGCGATCTTTATTTCCACTTATTTATTCATTCATTCATTCATTCTAATTAGGTATATATGACAGCAGAATGCATTTCAATTCATTGTACAGAGCACAGCTTTTCATTTCTCTGGTTGAACACCATGTAGAGTCAAACCGCACGTGCAATCATACATGTACCTAGGATAATGATGTCCATCTCTTTCCACCATCTTTCCTGCCTTCATACCCACTCCTCTCCTGTCCCTCCCCTTTGTCCAAAGCTCCTTCCTTCTTCCTACAGCCCGCCACCCCTCCCTTTGGATCAGCAACCACTTATCAGAGAGGACTTTCAGCCTTTGGTTTTTGGGGATAGCTTACTTCATTTAGCATGATATTCTCCAACTCCGTCGATTTACCTGCAAATGCCATAATTTTATTCTCTTTTAAGGCTGGGTAATATTCCATTGGGTATAAATACCACATTTTAAAAAAAATCCATTCATCTATTGGAGTCTAGCTATTTTGAATTATATTTCCACTTATTTCTTACAAGCTTACTATTGTCCCGGCAATAGTCAATACTCTTCTAACACTTGGCAAAGCTTTGGGGTCTGGCTGGGACTAAGGGAGCGCTGACGATCTAATCCTGACAATTTCTTGCACCTGCGAGAACAGCTGCCAGGGGCTGGGACGCGAGGTGGCGCTGTTGCGTCGTAGCCTGACTCTGGGTTCACCTGAACTGGCGTCTCCATTGCACCTGCCCCTGTCACATTCGCCCGAGTAGGAAATGAGGAGGCAGCTCGGCAACAAGTCCAGCTGTGACAGTTTCACCAGAGGTTTCCTGCTGGTTGGTGTGTGGTGAGCGTGGGAAACCTCAGCGCCCTCAGACTTCCCTTTGTGGGGAGCCCGCCCCGGCTCCATCCTTGGCCGGCAGCCACGCCCCACGGTGGGAAGGAGAAACTGGAAAGCGTTTCCTTGAGCCTGGCACACCTTGCTCAGCCTGAACCGGTCATTTTTCACTCCCCTGACTGGGCCAGTTCCATCCGAAACCAGACTGACCGGAGGAGGGACACGGTAGCGAACGGGGTTTTTTGGGGTTTGAGGGAGGAAGGGGGTCAGCAATGATGCAGCTAAGGGTGGACTTTGAGGTTGGGAAAGAGACCAGGGGAGGAAGCTGCGAGTGGAATGGTTAATCCCCAGGTGAATTAACCTGTATTTCTTCAGAACAAGCATCTTTCGGCTTTTGGCTTCTGTGTTTTTATAAGACTAAACCTGTGTCAGCAGCAGGAAGTAAACCCTGGGACAAGAGGTCTCTCTCTATCCCCAGACAGGCAGGAGATGGAAGGAAGGAGGGAGATGAGGGTACAGAAAATCCTTGTCGGAGGACTGCACAATTGTTCAGATGAATGCCTCGGCTTCAGCGTCCTCCTCTGTGAAGCATGATACTGAAATGACCCCACAGGGTAGTGGTGATATTTGAATGAGATAATATCTGTAACCATGTTTATAAACTGTACAGTGTGAGCTGCTGTTCTCCTTAACCAAATCTGCTTCTTAACCCCTTTTGCCTCTTTTTCTTTTTCCCCACCAATTACTCGACCTCATTCCTATTTTGTCTCCTTTGTTTCTCTTGCATTTGTGTGATTTTTTAACTTCCTTCTCTAATGAATCCTCTCCCCATCTGAGTTTTTCATAGATTTCAGACCACACTTTCTCTCCCCCCCCCCCCCCCCGCAGAGAGAGCCACTCATAGTTGTGGAAATAAAGCAGTTCAGCCCTTATACTGTGCAGCACACAAACTGAAAAGCACTTGCCAGCAAGCACAGCTTTGTGCTGCCTACCTAGCATCCCGCCACGAGAATCTCCACTCAGAGCCAGCCAGAGATCATGTATTTCAATGAAGCATCCTGAAGTGTTTGTTTCAGTGAAAATCATACACTTTTTCTTCAGCACCTCCCTTACTGTGTGAGTTTGTTAGGACTGCTGTAGCAAAGGATCACGAAACCAGGTGGCTTGAACAATTGAAATTAATGTTTCAACTTTTGGAAGCTAGAAGTTCAAAATTAAGGTGTTGGCAGGATCGGTTGATTCTGAGGGATATGCAAAGGGGTTTTATTTCAGGCCCCTTTCTTTGGTTTGTAGAAGCTGTCTTCATATTCTATGGTGTTCTCCCCCTGTATTTGTCTGTCTCTGAATTTACCCTTTTTGTATGAACATCTGTCATAAGGGATTAGAACCCACTGTACCTACCTCATTTTATCTTGATTTTCTTTTTAAAGACCCTGTCTTCAAATAAGGTCACATTTATGGGGTCCTGGGTGTTAGAACTTCAATATAGGAATGAGAGGGGCACCATTCAACCCATAACAGTGAGTAGGTCTTTAAGTATGTACATGCTCAAAGGTAGTTAGACTTCTTTAATTGTCTTCTGTAGACACTTACCCCACCTTCCCAAGCTGCTCATGTGCTCCGGGCTTCCATAGGCAGTTATGATTCTGCAGCTTTCTCAACTTTTGTTTTAAGTTGAGTATATCCCTTTTCTATGGCTGCTGTAGCAAATTACCACAAAAGTAATGGCTTAAAACAACACCACTGTTTTATTTTATAGTCATAGAGGTCAGAGTTCAGACAAGGGTAGGCAGGTCTATGTTCTCCAGATTGAACTCTGGAGGCTCCAGGGAGAACCAGTTTCCTGGCTGCCTTGCTGGTGTCCAAAGGTTACTGGCTCTTTTTTTTTTTTTTTTTTTTAGCTCCTGCTCCCTTCCTCCATCTTCAAAGCCAGGAATGGCCTGCTGACTCTCACATTCCTTCACACTGACCCTTTTTTCTTCCTCTTGTACTTGTAAATGTCCTTGCAATTACATTGATAATAACTGGATAATCCAAGATAACCTCCTCTGCTAAGGTTAGTTTATTAATCTCATCTATATCTTTAATTTTCTCTTGTTATTTTAAGCCTATTGAAAACAAATGCTTTCCCTGGGGACAGGAAGAAGAGCAGGTGGTGGGGGGAATGCTGGGGATCAATATTGGCCAAATTATATTGTTAAATTGTGTGCCTGTATAAATATGTAACAACAAATTGCATCTTTATGTACAACTATAATGCACCAATTAAAAAAAAAGTGGAGAGAGAAAAGCAAAAACCAAAAACCAAAAAAACTGATGCTTTCATCAGTTCCAGAAATGAAAACAGACACCTTGAGAATGGCATTAATCTGCCTGTTGTACCTGTCCTGTCTCTGAAGGTTTGTCCTTCATTGGGTTTTACTCTGGGGTTTGGTATTTTACCTGCTGCTACGTTGCTCCCTTTTAAAAAGAAGAAAAACAACACTCACCCTAAAGACAGAATGAAAAATGTGTCTTTATCAGACAGAAGCAGGGTACCCTAATACTCATTGGATAGCACATTAAAAGCTATTTTGTTGTTGTTGTTGTTGTTGGTTTTTGGATATCGGGGATTGAACTCAGGGGCACTCACTGCTGAGCCATATCCTCAGCCCTATTTTGTATTTTATTTAGAGACAGGATCTCACTGAATTGCTTAGCACCTCGCTTTTTGCTCAGGCTGGCTTTGAACTTGTGATCCTCCTGCCTCATCCTCCAGAGTCGCTGGGATTTCAGGTGTGCGCCACTGCACCTGGCTTAAAACTGCTCTTTCTATATTTGGCATTGCAGTTTAATCCTTTATGCCCAGTTCATTTCTTTTCTTTTCTTTTTTTTTTTTTTAAAGAGAGAGTGAGAGAGGAGAGAGAGAGAATTTTTAATATTTATTTTTAGTTCTCGGCGGACACAACATCTTTGTTGGTATGTGGTGCTGAGGATCGAACCCGGGCCGCACGCTTGCCAGGCGAGCGCGCTACCGCTTGAGCCACATCCCCAGCCCCCAGTTCATTTCTATAGGTTATTTTACTATAAAAACTTCTTTTAGATCCAATGCTACTTTTTTTTTCCAGATCGTCATTCTGTTTATTTGCTTCAAACTTACAGCACTTAAGCATTTTATCCTTGAACAGAATGATGAATAATTCCTTTTTTAAAAAATTATTTATTTTATTCATTTTAGTTGTTGATGAACCTTTATTTTTTATTTATATGTGGTGCTGGGAATCGAACACAGCACCTCACACATTCAAGGCAAGTGCTCTACCACTGAGCCACAATCCGAGCCCCTGAATAATTCCTTTTTAAAGTTATACAAGAAATACCAAATTAATAAAGTATATGCTTTTATAGGTGGATTTACATTTTTATTCAACAGGCATATGAATTCTGATATGTGCCGGACACTATTTTAGGTGCTGGGGAAACAGTGATGAAAAAAATAGCCAAAGCCCCTAAACTCTTCCCATGAAAGTTTAATGCTTTTTCTTCTAACATCAATACTTCAATTTTGTCTTCCCCACCAGCCTAGGTTTAGCTGGTTTGTTTCCCCAACATACTTTCTGAATTTAGAACTGGCCACTGCTCTGTGTCTGCTTCTAGGCTGTGCTAATGGGAGAACCTAAAGAAGATGACTAATGAGGGATCTAAAGAAAAAATTACTGTCTGGTAGGAAAGAAACACAATAATAGACAAATTTAGTATTAAGTATTGAATAAATAAATTGAGAAGTAAATGTGTTTTACTAGTAGATCATGTCCTAGGCAGTTTCTAATTAGAAAAATAAAGAAAGTAAAAGTGAATGAATTTGCACAAAAGTAAAGTTGCTAATTACGCAGACATCAGTGTAGAATGGATAGAGTCCTGACCTGAATCCGGGGGCCTGAAATCTGTTTTTAAGTTCTGGCATTGTATTTGTGACCAGAGAGCAAGGCTTTGGCTCAGTGGTCTTTGGTTGTTTTATAATGTTTTCCTCTTAGAAAATGAAGGTAGAGGTACTGTGAAATATCCAGGGATCCTTTCGGCTTTGAAAAAAGGAGTATTCTATTATTTAACAACTCAGAATTTCATAATAATGGGGAGATGAGTTAGATAGTCACCTCTGGATAAGGAAAGGAACACTAAGAATGAATGATGTTCTTTTTTTTTTTTTTAAAGAGAGAGAGAGAGAGCGAGAATTTATTTTTTTAATATTTATTTTTTAGTTTTCGGCGGACACAACATCTTTGTTTGTATGTGGTGCTGAGGATCCAACCGGGGTCTCACGCATGCCAGGCCAGCATGCTTACGCTTGAGCCACATCCCCAGCACATGAATGATGTTCTTATCCACTTCCTGACTTATAATCTCATTCCCTGAAGTAGCCTATTACTCTCTCAGCTCAGAGAAGCCTTCTCCAGCAGTTTCCTTCCCTATAATGTCAGCTGAGTTAGGCACTAGAGAGTCCAGCTATATCATGATGTCAATACCATTTTCTTTATTTTTTTCTCCATTTCTTTCATTTATTCTTTTTTTTTTTTAAGAATTTTTTAATATTTATTTTTCAGTTTTTGGCAGACACAACATCTTTGTTTGTATGTGGTGCTGAGGATCGAACCCGGGCCGCACGCATGCCAGGCGAGCGCGCTACCGCTTGAGCCACATCCCCAGCCCTCATTTATTCTTTATTGTATAAAAACCTTATACCACTTTGTATGGTGGAATCTGCAGGGAACAGGAAAATTTCCTGGTACATACTCTGCTTAGCTACTACTAGGCTCTTTTATATTCCAACTTCTGAACATTGTCTCCCCTGAAACTTGATCTGTTTTTTCACTTGACCACATCCCCAGTAACTCCACCCCCCCCCCCACATCTTAGAAATTTGTTTTACTTAGGTATACATGACAGCAGAATGCATTTCAATTCATTGTACACAAATAGAGCACAACATTTCACTTCTCTGGTTGTACACAATGTAGAGTCACACCATTCATGCAATCATATATGTACCTAGGGTAATGATGTCCATCTCATTCTAGTGTCTTTCCTACCCCATGCCCCCTCCCCTTCCCACCCTCCTCTTTGCCCAATCCAAAGTTCCTCCATTCTTCCTATCCCCCACCCCCATAATGGATCAGCATTCACTAATTAGAGAAAACATTCTGCCTTTGCTTTTTTGAGGATTGGCTTACTTTTTGCTTAGTATGATATTCTCTAACTCCATCCATTTATGTGAAAATGCCATATTTTATTTTTTTAATGCTGAGTAATATTCTATTATATATATACAACAGTTTTTTTTTATCCATTCATCTATTAAAGGGCATCTAGGTTGTTTCCACAATTTAGCTATTGTGAATTGTGCTGCTATAAACATTGATGTGACTGTGTTACTATAATATGCTGATTTTAAGTCCTTTGGGTATAGATCAAGGAGTGGGCTAGTTTGGTCAAATGGTGATTCTATTCCAAGTTTTCTGAGGAATCTTCATACTGCTTTCCAAAGTGGTTGCACCAATTTGCAGTCCCACCAGCAATGTATGAGTGTACCTTTTCCCCACATCCTCACCAACATATATTGTTACTTGTATTCTTGATAAATGCCATTTTGACTGTTGCCAAGGGCCAATGTCTTGGCTTGGCACCAGAATCACAAGGCACTCACAGCTTTGTAGGTTCAAACAGCAATTCTTTATTCCAGCTCTCACACTGCCTCCACACAGGTCCAGGGGCAAACGCGTTCTGCCGTCTGCCTGCACAATTCACCTACTCCACGAGGCTCTCTCCAAATCCCATTTTAATCTCACGAGAACTCAATGGGAACAAGCAGCAGGAACACCCTAATCCCAGCAATAATCTTCAACTTCCAACTTCCCTAAAACCCATTATCTTAAACTGGCAATGCCTTAAACTCAAGGAGCTGGTTACTTCCTCAAACCTGATCAGCTCTAAACCCGAATCCGCCTTGGTCCTTGAGCAAGGTCACCTTATTAAAGCATGCATGCAATGTTCCATCAAATGTCCTCTAAGCAGCATGGGGTACGCTTGGCAAGGAAATTTCGATGCGTCATTCCTACTTGGTAATGGCCCTCAGCATCTCCCCCCTTCTGATTAATTAAACAACAAGCAATGTGGCTTAGGACCGTGCCTGGTAGGTTGTCCAATTCAACATATGGTTCTTACCCGTCATCGGATGAACTGACCTCTAGGCGTCAGTCCCCTGTCTTAGGTTGAATCCACTGCAATCAGATCAACCCGTCGCTGACTACCGGTCCAGCATTCAGCCATGCTTGTGGATAGGCCTAAGCACCAGTGGGGGGGTGAGGTTCTTGCCTCACCTCTGTTGGCCCCCAAATTTAACCTTGGTGCCAGTGGGGGGGTGAGGTTCTTGCCTCACCTCTGTTGGCCCCCAAATTTTAGACCATCACTAGTAGAAGGGAGGAAGATACAGAAATGCCACAACACCAAGCCAATTGACGGCTCCTTTGGAAAAATTGCATCACTGGTGACACCATCAGCAAAGATGTCAGCATTACCACAATTAACATGGGGTGCGCTGGCAAGGAAATTGCATCACTGGTGACACCATCAGCAAAAATATGCCAGCAGTACCACAATTCGCTGCACCAGACGATAGTTCACAATGCATGCAACTGATATATAGTCCAGGCAAGTTCTGCAGGCAGTTCAAATCGGAGGAGTCTATCAATATGTCCATTTCCTCCCAAAGTAAATCAAGTCCTTGATTGAGCATTACTTGTTGAGTTATATTCATTGATGCATCAGTTTATACAGTTTACTGTGGTAGCTATCATAGAAGCTGTAGTTTGGTTTTCTTTGTCTTCACCGGCACTGGGATGGAGATGGGAATTCTGGCAATGATGTTAAAGAGACATTATCCTGAACAGAATTATTAAATATGATGAAAAGGAAAAGTGAAAGTAAACAAACAGATCTGTTAATCACCTTTAAAAACAATAGTAAGCAAACAGATCTATTAACCACCTTTGAAAACAATCATTAACAGCTGTTTACCTAATTAGATTAAACCACTTAAATCACGTGAATAAAAAAAAAATTCGGATCCATTTTTTCATGAGCGCTCCTCATATAAAAATATGGACATACACACATACTGACATGCAACACAAAACAGGGCACACATAACATACAACATACAAGACAATAATAACGGCCTTGTAGCTTTACCTAGGTAAAATCTCCATTGCAATGTTTAAAAACTCCACAGTCAAAAAATAAAACACAGTCAAAAAACAAAACTGATCAGAAAAACATTAACCTAGGTTTGTATGAGCTCAAAAAATAAAATAGAACTATGATGTGGGAAAAATGCAATAATAAAATAGATATTGAAAAAAAAGGCACCGTGGTTAATCACTGTCGCAGATGTAAGAATAGCCAAGCTGGAGCTCTGGATTTCAGCTGTTATGGATTTCAGTCAAATCATCTTCTTTTTCTGTAGAAATTGTTTTGGTTAACCTCTCTGGAATCCAAATCGGCTGCTGTTCTCCCTGTGGGAACACACAAACAGAACCCCGACTCCAGACAATAACTGGGTCGGGAGCTTTCCAATGTCCTGTTAGAATATCTTTCCAAAGTACCTTAGGCTTATGTACATTTTTTGGATATATATGTCTTTCCGCAGCATTAAGTCCTGATGAATCCAAATTTAAAAAGTTTAGAGTAAAAAGGGTTATTTTAAGTTTATCTTTGGGGGATAAATACCCCTTTAAGATCCTTTTAAATTTAAGTCTTTCAAAAGCATTTTGCCTTAGTTTTTAGAATTACTTTAATCCTTTTAATTTTTAGATGTGGTTTTAAACCATAGTTGTCTTAGCCTTTTGTATTTTCTATCTGAAATACCTTTACTTGACATTTTCAACCATTTTTTATCTTATTTCTATCTTCTACTTTTCTTCTAAGGTTTTTATATTTACCCTTAGTTGCTTTTTTTTCTCTCCTAGTTTTCTTTTGTTTCCTATTTTGTGGGTTTAAAATTCTTGTCTTTCTACATCTTTTTTATCTTCCTATATCTTTTTTATCTTTCTACATCTTCTCTCTCTCTCTTTTACCTTCCTGTACTTCTGTTTTTGAAGTTTTCCACTTCAAATTTTTAATCTTCTTTATCTAAATATCTTTTATCTTATTATCTTCCCATTTTCATGTTTTTTTTCTCCATCATGAAGGCATCTTAACCACCTTCAATTTAACCTTTTAAAGTCTTTTACAACTTATTTAGACATTTACAACCTTTTACTTTACCACACAAAGATTATCTCATCTCCCTCTTTTTAGTTTAATAAGTATATTTTAATAGTTAATAGTTTGATAAGTAAAGCAATCTTTTATCCACCATGAAGGTATCTCGACCACCTTCAATTTAACCTTTTAAAGCCTTTCAATTATCATCTATACTGTACTTTTAAATGTACTTTTTCTCCACCTACAGCTTTATTCTTTTAAACGAGGCTTAGATTCTGTATAAATCGCTTTAATATTAGTTTACATGGCTGCCCTTCAACCAAAGGCTCTTTTTTACTCCATTGAGAAGCTTTGTCTCAATCTGCCATGTACAAATACCTTTTTCTTCTTTCTACCTTTCTCAAGCTTTTAAATTAAGTCTAGTTTCCACAAAATCTTTTTAAATGGCATTTACAACTTTTTACCACACAGAGATTATCTCATCTAGAAACATTTCTTTAACCTTTAACCTTTTATATTAAAATATATTTCCACATCTAGAACCTTTTTATATCCCTTTTTTAACCGTTAATGCTTTTTATAAATTCACATTCTGAAACAACCCTTATAAAATTACTCCACTTTAATAAGATGAAATATTTTCATGTTTTCTAAGGTACTATTATACTGTAATTGAAACCCAACTGAAACTTCTTATACTCTCTGTATATAAATTACACATGAGAGAATCTTAACACTTAGTAACCTTGTTTAGCAAAGACACAGACCAAAGCAATATTAAACTTTTTTTCCATTTACCAATTTATGAAAACACACATAATGTTTAAATATATTACCTTATGGAACTTAATAAGTAAAGAGTACTTGATTTCATATTTAGTGGTTGATATTTTAACACTTTAGCTTTGTAAATTAATCAGATGTCTGTAAAAACCAAGATCTTAGACAAGTATAGTAAACAGAATTAGCCATCTCTTTCTTGTTGAAGAAAAATCCTTCTACAGGATACCATGATGGTCCCATTGATATACTTAATAACTCATCTTTAAAAAGCCATGGGCTACATTTTTGTACTGTATCAACATATGCCCTAGTTTTTCTTGGTCTTACTGGGGTGCCTCCTTCCTCTAACAATCTCTCTTCCTCAGAGGCGAACAAATTCAAACCTTGAGTCAACCATTTTCCCCAGTTTGCCTGAGAAAGTTCTAGGAACAGGCAACTTGAAATAAAAACAAAATAAATCAAAACAAGAACACGTTGTTTTTTGAAATGGTCACCCATTTTTTTGCTCTCCTTCAGGATCGAGCAAATTCACTTACCCCCAAGCTTCAGACATCCCAAGTACGGGCCACCATAATGCCAAGGGCCAATGTCTTGGCTTGGCACCAGAATCACAAGGCACTCACAGCTTTGTAGGTTCAAACAGCAATTCTTTATTCCAGCTCTCACACCGCCTCCACACAGGTCCAGGGGCAAACGCGTTCTGCCGTCTGCCTGCACAATTCACCTACTCCACGAGGCTCTCTCCAAATCCCATTTTAATCTCACGAGAACTCAATGGGAACAAGCAGCAGGAACACCCTAATCCCAGCAATAATCTTCAACTTCCAACTTCCCTAAAACCCATTATCTTAAACTGGCAATGCCTTAAACTCAAGGAGCCGGTTACTTCCTCAAACCTGATCAGCTCTAAACCCGAATCCGCCTTGGTCCTTGAGCAAGGTCACCTTATTAAAGCATGCATGCAATGTTCCATCAAATGTCCTCTAAGCAGCATGGGGTACGCTTGGCAAGGAAATTTCGATGCGTCATTCCTACTTGGTAATGGCCCTCAGCAGACTGTTTTTTTTTAAAGAGAGAGAGAGAGAGAGAGAGAATTTTTTAATATTTATTTTTTAGTTCTCGGTGGACATAACATCTTTGTTTGTATGTGGTGCTGAGGATCGAACCCCGGCCGCATGCATGCCAGGCGAGCGCGCTATGGCTTGAGCCACATCCCCAGCCCTCTTAGAGTTGTTTTGATTTGCATTTCTCTAATTGCTAGAGATGTTGAACATTTTTTCATATATTGGTTGATTGATTGTATATCTTCTGTGAAATGTCTACTCACTTCTTTAGCCCACTTAGTGCTAAGTTTTTTGAGTTCTTTGTATATTCTGGAAATTAGTGCTCTATTTGATGTGCATGTGGTAAAGATATTCTCCCACTCTGTCAGCTCTCTCTTCACATCACTGATTATCTCTTTTGCTGAGAAGAAGTTTTTAGTTTGAATCCATCCCATTTATTGATTCTTAATTTTACTTCTTGCACTTTAGGAGTCTTGTTAAGGAAGTAGGGGTCTAATCTGACATGATGAAGATTTTCTCCAGCCCTTTATATATATATATATATATTTTTTTTCATTTTTTATTTTTATTTTTTATTTTTATTTTTTTATTGGTTGTTCACAACATTACAAAGCTCTTGACATATCATATTTCATACATTAGATTGAAGTGGGTTATGAACTCCCAATTTTTACCCCAACTTTATATATTTTTTTAAATTTTGAGATAGGCTCTCACTAGGTTGCTTACAGCCTTCCTAAGTTGCTGAGTCTGCCGTTGAACCTGAAATTCTTCTGCCTCAGCCTCACAATCAGCTGGGATTACAGGCATGTACCACCACATCTGGCTGTGATTTCAGTTTTTAGACGTGTAATTTTAAACTTTTGTGTCTACAATTATAGGCTAAAAATGGAAAGGAAATCTTCTTTAATTTTTCTAAGCCATGTTAAGTGGCCCCCCAACCCTTACATATTTAAGCGTGTTTCTTCACATTGTCAGATAATAGGATACATAGAAATATAGTTCTATTTATAAAATTGTGTTCTAAATGCAAATTATTATATGTATGTAATTCTAGGTTAAATTAGAATTCTGGTAAGAACATTTAGTATTATTTCTGTTGCTCTAAAGGAATACCTGAGACTGGATAACTTATACAAAATATTTGTTTATAAAAACTCATGGTTCTGGAGGTTGGCAGTCCAAGATCAGAGAGATGCATTTGGTGAAAGCCTTGAGCTCTGGGAGGGTAAGTGGGTATATGCGAAAGGTAAAAAGTGAGGGATAGCTTCTCTTTACAATAACCTGTTTGTCTTAGCTAATTTTGTCCTGTGAGAAAGGCATTTCTCCCCTTTAATGACTTACTCCCTTCTTAAAGTTCCCACCACTACTCAATACCATTACATTGGGAATCAAATTTTAAGATGCATTTCAGAGGGGACAAACCATATTCAAACCATATCAGACACATAGTAGTAGATGCTAAAGGTTTAAGGGAACTAATGTTTCAAAGTGTACACAGTAGAAGTAGAAAAATCTCAATAAAACACATATAAGCCAGGCATGATGTCACTTACCTGTAATCTCAGTGACTTGGGAGTCTGAGACAGGAGGATTCCCAAGTTCATAGCTAGTCTGGGCAACTTAGTAAGACCTTGTCTCAAAATAAAAAATAAAAAGGGCAGGGGATGTAGCTCAGTGGTAGAGTGTTCTTGGGTCCAGCCCACTTGGGAAAACCAAAACTGGAACAACAACAACAAAACGCATAATATTCACATTTGAAAACAAGTGCTTTCTGCAAAAGCTTTGAAGTTATTAGCTTTAGCTATGCACTCAGATGTTGAATGATTTACTGCATTGTTGGATAAATGCACGGTGTTATACTGAATAACCCCAGAAGACATTATTATATTCATATTGTACTACCAACTAAACTGAAAAACATTTGCCAGAGACAACAATTGGGGTTTAGAGAAGTGTCTCAAGCACTTTTCTATTTTTCAGACAATCATAAGCTATCAGCATCCATTGTATATCAATGCTGCCCTTAGTTTATATCAGCAAAATTGGCTTAAGATCCATTTTTCCAAAGTCCTTCTTAAGTCACATTGGGCTGGTTTGGCCCCAACAGGCAGAGCTCCCAGCTGACCTTCACCTACGTGCTCTCTGAGTCTTCTTCAGCCTATGCTGCCTTTGGCTAAAACAACAGGAATACATTTGTTTGTCCTAATAGAAATGGCATGCTTGGCTTGTGGTTTAATGGGAAGGGAGCAAAGGGAATACTGACAATCTGTGTTGATTATCTTGTTTTTATCAGATTCACAGTGAGGTTGCACACATCCAGTCTGGTCTGAAGTCATATGGCTGCTCTGCTTCCTGCCTCTGCATCTTGCCTCACAGGTCACAATGTCTGATCCCTTTAACCTTCCTTGAGGCTCATACCTTGGAGGAGCAGAGTATTCACTAGAGTATTCTTAAAGCCCCAACAATGGAAACACAACCATGATATACATTCAATATGTGGGACAGAGGTTTTCAGAGAATAATTTCAGACACATGCATATCCCAAAGTCCCAGTAGGCAGAAGACTCTGTTAAAGTATATGCACATGATGAACTCTAAGAAGTACAATCTTCCTTCTCATTCTCATCCCTACAAATTTGGCTGAATAGACAAAAGATTAAATATCCAGTCAGCCTTATGAATGGGAAATGGTAGCAGAAGGAGAACCATGTGGAGATTCAGAACCCAGAATGCTAGTTTTAGCTTAAGGGCTAATCAACTCTAAGAACTAGGATCTTCCTCCTCATTCTCTGGAATGTAAGCACTGTGCTTCAGTGTCCTCAGTAATGGGAGGTTAGGGGTTTTTTTGGTCTGGTTTAAAAGGGATTTTTTTTTTTCCTTTAGTGCTAGGGGTTGAACCCAAGAGCCTTCTACTATTGAGCTACACCCCCAGCCCCTTTTACTTTTTATTTTGAAACAGAATCTCACTAAGTTGCTCAGGCTGGTCTTCAATTTGTAATCCTCCTGCCTCAGCCTCCCACATTGCTGGGATTACAGGCATGTGCTTCCATGCCCCACTCCAAATGGCTCTTATTGTTGTGCATATTTAGAATTCTGTGGCATTTTTGAAGCATATACTGCTTTTCATAATGTGAAATCTTCCTTTAGAAGGAATATTAAGAAATGGATAGCAGGGTTACTCTTTTTTTCTTGTTTCTTTGTTTCTTTAGCAGGAGGTGTGACTATAGGGCATAGAAAATATGAGGTGGTTGTTACATTTGCATTGTACAGATGGAATGGCTTTCTGACACTGAGAGTTGAGCTGATGTGTTTGAATTAATTCTTGAAGCCCACACAGCTCCCATGACCCTAAGTGACCTTGACTTCCTTGTCTTTCTTTTCCACACTCCTGATCCATACTTAAGGATAGTCTAATGATAGGTTCATAATCAGGTAGTCTCACATCTCCTGATGAGATCTCTGTTTTATTTTCTATATTCAGGCAAGTCACTTTTTCATTTAAATTTTATTTTCTAAACATCCGTGAGTTATTCTGAATGATTTTCTACTACAAAAAAAAAATGAAGATAATTTTGAAGAATATTACAATTTTGTAGGGTTGGGAGGAAGAAATAAAGATAAACCAATTGTGTTTTATAATTATCCACACACTCCCTTCTTTAGCAACACACTTATCCCTTTAAGCTGCTTTTCTTGGGCCAATATTAAAGTGGATTATTTTAAATATACTGAATTAATAATGACTAGGAAATAGAAGCAGGCTAACTTTAAAATAAAAGTAGGAGCTTAGGTTATCTAGATAACATATTTGTTGGTATCAGCAAGGCCACAAATGTTGACAGGTTATGGATTTATAGATATTTAGATAGTGTGTTATGCAAACTACTCCCCAAAAGAAATTCTTTGAACCCTGGTGTAGAATTCTCCATGCTAGATTTGGTGTATTTTCATACATGAAGTATAGATTTAGCATCAATATTGGGGCCACATCTTTGTGAACTTTTATTAACACTTTAATCAAACATACTTTGGGTTGCTTAGGAAACACTAGTTTGTGTGTGGGATAAATAGAGGTATTCATGTTGGTGAAAGTTGTGTATGTGAATACTTTGGACACCTCTCTGGTCCCACCAATTCATGGCAACCAGAGAAATTTAGATCATATTAGGACTGTCAGAACAAATGAACTGGGTTGGGGATGTGGCTCAAGCGGTAGCGCGCTCGCCTGGCATGCGTGCGGCCCGGTTCGATCCTCAGCACCACATACCAATAAAGATGTTGTGTCCGCCAATAACTAACTAATTAAATAAATATTAAAATTAAAAAAAAAAGAAAAAATGAACTGCGTTCTGATACCAAGAGAGTTATAGATCATTGTGCCTTAGACTCCATTAGGAGAAAGAGCACTAACACCCTAATATTACACCATGGTAATCAAATAGATAGCATTTCTGGCTAGTCTCTAAGAGGTCATAATTGCCAAAATTATTCTGGGACTGATTCATTGAGACATGGACCATTCTGTTGTTTCATCAAATCACATAAGAATTCTGGTTTAACCTTTTGAGGCTATGGAACTGTCAGTGTTATCATCAGCCACAACTACATGAGACCCATATACTGGAAACTGTAACACTTCCTTGAAAGAAACTAAAAGGGTGCTTAAATAAAAGGGAAAACATCCTGTGTTCTTAGGTAAGGAAGACTTGAAATTGCTAAGATGACAGTATTCTTTTTTTTAATATTTGTTTTTTAGTGTTAGGTGGAAACAATATCTTTATTTTATTTTTTTATGTGGTGCTGAGAATCAAACCCAGTGCCTCACGCATGCTAGGCAAGCGCACTATCACTTGAGCCACATCCCCAGCCCCTAAGATGACAGAATTCTTCAAATTGATCTACACATGCAGCACAATTTCCTTCGAAACTCCAGCTGTTTTGTTTTTGTTTTCAGAAATGGTCAAGCTGATCTTAAAATTCATATGAACTCAAAATAGCCCAAACAATTTTCAAAAAGAAAAAGTGGAGGACTTAAACTAATTGACTTAAAAACTTAATATATAGCTGTAGTAAACAAGACTGTAGGTCAATAGAAGGGAAGCGTAGGTTGAAGTAAACTTTAACATTTATGACTAATTGTTTTGGTGCTAAAAGCAATTCATTAGGGAAAGAAGAATCTTTTTAACAAATTGTGCTGGATATCTACCTGCAAAAAATGAATTTGAATCTGTTCCTCATACTCTATGCAAAAATTAATACAAAAGGGATCGAAGACTTGAATGTAACAGCTAAAACTATAAAGTTCTTAGAAGAAAACATAGGTATAAATCTTCATGATATTGATGTTTAGATACGACATCAAAAGCCCAAGCAACCCAAGACAAAATTGCCAAAACTTTGAAGGATATTATCAAAAGTGAGAAGACCACATGCATAATGGAATAAAATATTGCAAATAATATGTCTAGCTAGGCATGGTGGCACACACCTCTAATCCCAGTGGTTGGGAGGCTGAGGCAGGAGGATTAAAAGCTCAAAGCCAGTCTCAGCAACTTAATGAGGCCCTAAGTAACTTAGTGAAACCCGGCCTTAAAATAAAAAATAAAAAGGTATGGGGATGTAGGTCAGTGGTAAAACACACCTGGATTTTATCCCCAGTACTGAAAAATAAACAAACAAAACAAAACGAAACAGCAACAGCAACACAAAACAAACAGAAAAAGCAAATAATATGTCTAATAAGGGTAGAGAAGGTCACTTAGAACTCAACAATAAAAAGACAAGTAGCCAGATTTAAAAATGAGCAAATGATTTGAATGGACATTACTCAAAGAAGATATACAAATGGCCAATGAACACATGAAAAGATGCTCAGCATTATTAATCATCAGACTACACGCAAATCAGAACCACAATGAGATACAATTTTACACTATCCACTAGGGCTATAAAAAAAAAAGTGTGTTGAGGATGTGGAGAAACTAGACCCATTTTGAATTGCTGTTAGAAATGTGAAATGATGCAATCACTGGAAAATAACTGGTAGTTCCTCAAATTTAAATATAAAGTTATCACATCAGTACTTCCACTTTTGTGTGGAATTATAATTCCAAATAGAAATGAGAATTTATATTCACATAAAACTTGTATGTGAATGTTCATAGCAATACTGCTCTTAGTGGTGAAAAGTGAAAACGATTCATGTGTCTATCAACTGATAAATGGAAAAACAAAATCTGATGTTTTCACACATTATAATATTATTTAGCTTCAGAAAGAAATGAAGTTCTGGCGGAGCATGGTCCTGCACATCGTTAATCCCAGGTACTGGGGAGCCTGGGGCAGAAAGATCGCAAGTTTGAGGCTAGCCTCAGCAATTTAGCAAGGCCTTAAGCAACTTAATGAGATCCTGTCTCAAAATCAATCAAACAAATAAATAAATAATTAAATAGGTTTGGAAATGATGCTCCATGTCAAAACACCCCAGGGTTCAATTCCCAGTATGGGGGAAAAAAAGAAAATTACAAAAGAAAAGAAACGACAATAGAGAGTGACTGCTACTGGGTAGGAGGTAGAAATATCTTTTGGGGGGTGATGAAAATATCCTAAAATGAGGTAGTGGTAATGGTTGCATACCTTTGTGAACATAATAAAGACTACTAAATTGTATACTTTAAAATGGTGACTTTTATGGTATGTGAATTATATCTCATTTAATAAACAAAATCATATTTAATGTTATTCTAATTTAAAAAAAAAGAAGTGCTTTTGAGGATCTACTAGAGAGATAGTTCAGTATAGTACAAATTTTAAGGACATGGACTCAAGTGCCAAATGACTTGGTTTAGAATCCCATCTTTACTGCTTAAAAATGGTGTGATGTGGAACAAAGTATAAGCTCTCTGTGCCACAGTTTCTTTTCTTTTTCTTTTTTATTGATTAAAAAAAAAGAATAACAGTGGAATGCATTACACTTCTTATTACACATATATACCACAATTTTTTAATCTCTGTTTAATATAAAGTATATTGACACCCAATTTGTGTCTTCATACATGTACTTTGGATAATGATGTCCATCACATTCCACCATCCTTGCTAATCCCTTGCCCCCTCTCTTTCCCTCCCACCCCTCTGCCCTATCTGGAATTCATCTATTCCTCCCATGCTCCCCCTCCCTACCCCACTATGAGTCAGCCTCCTTATATCAGAGAAAACATTCAGCATTTGTTTTTTTTGTGGGGGGATTGGCTAATTTCACTTAGCATTATTTTCTTCAATGCCATCCATTTACCTGCAAATGCCATGATTTTATTCTCTTTTATTGTGGAGTAAAATTCCATTGTGTATATATGCCACGTATTATTTTTATCCATTCATCCACTGAAGGGCATCTGGGTTGGCTCCATACTTTAGCTATTGTGAATTGTGCTGCTATAAACATTGATGTGGCTGTGTCCCTGTAGTATGCTGTTTTTAAGTCCTTTGGATATAGATCCAGGAGAGGGATAGCTGGTCCAATGGTGGTTCCATTCCCAGATTTTCAAGGAATCTCCATACTGCTTCCCATATCGGTTGCACCAATTTGCAGTCCCACCAATAATGTATGAGTGTACCTTTTTCCCCACATCCTCTCCAACACTTATTGTTGTTTTTCTTCATGATAGCTGCCATTCTGACTGGAGTGAGATGATATCTTAGAGTAGTTTTGATTTGCATTTCTCTAAGTGCTAGAGATGCTGAGCATTCTTTTATATATTTGTTGATTGATTATATATCTTCTTCTGAGAAGTGTCTGTTCAGGTCCTTGGCCCATTTGGGTTATTTGTTTTTTTGGTGTTTAGCTTTTTGAGTTTTTTTTTTTTTTTTTTTTTAGAGAGAGAGAGAGAGGGAGAATTTTTTAAATATTTATTTTGTAGCTTTCGGCAGACACAACATCTTTCTTTGTATGTGGTGCTGAGGATCGAACCCGGGCCACAAGCATGCCAGGCGAGCGCGCTATGGCTTGAGCCACATCCCCAGCCCTGGAGCTGTTTTTTTGATTGAGATGTTTTTAGTCTTTTACTCCAAAATGTAAAGTTGAATCCACCTTTTTAGGGTTATTTATTTATTATTTTTCTCTTTCTACATTTTTTATTGGTGCATTATGGTTCTACATAATGATGAGATTTCTTGTTACATATTTATACATGCACACAATGTAAGAATATGATTTGACCAAGATCACTTCCCAGCATTTTCCCCCCTCCATCTCTGCCTCCCAGCCCCCAGATTCCTTTCTTCTACTGATTACCCTTTACTTTTCATGAGATCCCTGCCCCTTTACTTTTTCTTTTTTCTCTCTACTCTCCATGTATGAGAGGAAACATATGCCCCCTGACCCTCTGAGTTTGGCTTATTTTACTTAACATAATGGTCTCAAGTTCCACCCATTTTCTTGCAAATTACACAATTTCAAATTTTTATAGCTAAATAAAATTCCATTGTGTATGTATGTGTATGTGTGTGTGTGTGTGTGTGTGTGTGTGTATAACTTTTTTTTTATCCATTCATCCATTAATGGACACCGAGGCTGTTTCCATAGTTTGGCTATTGTGAAATGTGCTACTGTGGGTATGCATGTATCACTGTAGTATGATGACTTTAATTCTTTAGGATAAATACTAAATAGTGATATAGCTGGGTCATTTGGTTGTCCACACCTAATCTTTGAGGAACTTCCATACTGATTTCCATAGTGTGTGTATTAATTTACAACCAACAATGTAAAAGTGTTCACTTTTCTCATATCCTCTCTAGCATTTATTACTTTTATATTTGATGACTGTCATTATGACTGGTGTGAGATGAAATCTCAGTGTAGTTTTATTTGCATTTCCTTAATTGCTAATGATGTTGAATATTTCATCATTTATTTGTTGGCTATTTATATATTCTATTGAAAAGCATCTGTTTAATTTATTTGCCCATTTATTAGTTGGATTATTTGATTTTTTGATACAAAGTTTTTTTTGAGCTCTTTATATATTCTAGATATTAATCCTCTGTCAGAAGATTAGCTAGCAAAGATTTTCTTCCATTCTGTAGGTTCTGTCTTCATATTCTTAATTTTTTTGTTGTATAGAAGCTTTTTAATGTGATGCCATCCCATTCATTAACTTTGGGCATTATTTTCTGAGCTTTAAGGGTTCTATTGAAAAAGTCATTACCTGTGCCTATTTGCTGGAGTGTCGACTCTACGTTTTTCTTCTAGAAGTTGTATGCTTTCTAGCTTTCTATTCTAAATCCTAGATCTTGATACACTTTGAATTGATTTTTTTTTAGTACCAGGATTGAATCCAGGGTCACTTAGACACTAAGCCATGTCCCTAGACCTTTTTAATATTTTATTTAGAGACAGGGTCTTGCTGAGTTGCTTGGTGCCTGGCTAAGTTGCTGAGACTAGCTTTGAACTCTAAATCCTCCTGCCTCAGCCTCCTGAGCAGGTGTTAAGTTGATTTTTGTGCAGGTGAGAGATAAGGATCTGGAGTCATTCTACATATGGAAAACCAGTTTTCCAGCACCATTTGTTAAAAGACTCTCCTTTCTCCAACATATATTTTTAGCTTCTTTATCAAGGAAAAGATGATATATCTGTGTGAGTTTTTCTAGGTGTCTTCTCTTCTGTACCATTGGTCTCTGTGATGGTTTTATGCTGTTACTATTCAGTTTTTTTTTTCCTATATCTCTGTAGTATAATTTTAAGTCAGGTATTGTGATGCCTTTGGCATTGCTTTTTTTCATTTAGAATTGCTTTTGTTGTTTCGGGTCTTTTACTCTCCAAGTTAATTTTTTTTTTTTTGGTTGTTCTAATTCTGTGAAGAATACCATTGGTATTTTGATGGGGATTACATTGAATTTGTATTTTTCTTTTGGTAATATGGCCTCTTTAACAATATTAATTCTGTCTATCCATAAATGTGGGGCATCTTTCTATCTTCTTGTGTCTTAATTATTTCTTCAATGTTCTATATTTTTCATTGTAAAGTTCTTTCATCTCTTTGGTTAGATTTATTCTTAGGTACTTCTTTTCTGAGGCTGTTATTAATGGGATTGTTTTCCTGATATCTTTGTCAGCAAATTTATTATTGGTACACAGGAAAGCTATTAATTTTTGTATGTTTCTTTCTGGTTTCTTGGATACTCCCATGAGATATCAATAAATAATGATAATGCCTTGCATTTTTATTTCTTTTTATATTTTTCATAAGGTCTCACATACAACCCTCTGACAAAGGTATTGTTTTGGTTAGGGTCACACAGGATGCCAAGGACTCAGGGTCATAGCTGAGGCCTCATGACTTCTTTGCCAATTTCAGGAGAGAACTCTTCTTTTTTATCTTATATCTTTTCTAGAACTTTCTATTGATAAATAATCCTGATGAGGAAAACATGAATTATAGGACAGAAGGCAGTTGAAGCCAAGGTGAAAATTAAGACCAGAGGCTTGTCCTATTGTAGATCACACAGTTACAAATATAGCATTATTTAAAGTTTATTTGATCTCAGATTTTTTCCAAAGTGCACATCATATATCACCTCTCTTTAGATTCATTCATCTTTGTCTTCCTAAAAATTATAAGTGATAATATAAAAGAGGAGAAAAAGTATGGCCAATAGATAGTGATGAGTACAGTGTTGAAATTCTCTAAAACACCAAAGCTTTGACTGTTTAATAGACCCGCCAATCATTTACTGCAGAAAAAAAAGTTTAACTTCTTAAAGCAGAGTTCTTCAGAAAAGACAGGAGTGGTATATGTATATGTGGAGGAGCAGGGATAGAAAAAGAGAGAAGGTAATTCTACTTTGGATTTCTGAAATACTTTTATTCTAAAACTTTAAAGTACTTTCTCTCATTTGTCTAGTCAGAATGCCCTGGATTATGTGCTGCAGGATTATGATTTATTGTCTATATAATCTATAGATTAGAAATAAAAATCCAGAAGAGATAAGTTTGCCCCAAATTACATAGAAAAATGAGAGGGAAGTCAGGAGAGAGAGAGAGAGAGAGAGTGGGAGGGAGAGGGAGAAAGAATACACTAGATTGATGGTTGCCAATGTAAAATCTTATCCATTAAATTAGATCCTCATGCATGTCCTCTTCATTAATTAAGAAAGGGAGATAACTAGGGTTTAAAGCAGCATTCCCAACTTGGTTGCATATTGGAATTACCTTGGAGTCTTTAAATAAATATTAATATTCAATTCTCATTCCCAGAAAATTTGATTCTGATTTAATTTATTCGAGATATATCCTAGACAATGGAATTTATTTATTTATTTATTTTTGTTCTAATTAGTTATACATGACATCAGAATGCATTTTGACACATTGCACACAAATGGAACATAACTTCTCATTCCTCTAGCTCTACATGATACAAAGTCACACTGGTCACCAATTATACGTGTATATAGGGTCATAATGTCTGTCTCATTTCACCATCCTACCCCCATATCACCTTCCCTCCCCTCAGATTCCTCTGCCCAATAAAGTTCATCCATTTTTCCCTAGCTTCCCTCCCGATATTATTTGAACCAACATCGGCTTAGAGAAAACATTTGGCCTTTGTTTTTTTGGGGGGATTGGCTTATTTCACTTAGCATGATATTTTCTAGCTCCACCCATTTACCTACAAATGCCATAATTTCATTCTTCTTTAAGGATGAGTAATATTCCATTGTGTAGATATACCATATTTTCTTTTTCCATTCATCAGTTGAAGGGCATCTAAGTTGCTTCCATAGTTTAGCTATTGTGAATTGAGCTACTATAAACATTGATGTGGCTATATCACTGTAATATGCTGATTTTAAGTCCTTTGGGCATAGACTGAGGAGTGGGATAGCTGGGTGAAATGATTTGCTGCAAGTTTACATTAAACTTAGACATCAGGAAATAGTTCTCTCATTCCTGTGTCAAAAACAGAAATATGAGTATTCTAGTAGTGATATTATGTTATGATATTGATGTTGCAGAGAATGAAGGTCTTACCCAAAGGAGAATAGTAATAATGATAATAGTAATTATTGTAGAAGAATAGTAATAATGAGAATAGTAATTATTATAGAATTATTTTTATAATTATTAAAGGAATAATTAGTAACAGCTTGTATTTACTATATATGGTAAACCAGGTATTATTCCAAATGCCTTATGTATGTGAAATTATTTAATTCTTTAAATGGGTCTTTGAATTCGATAATATTGTAAACCATGTTTAACAAATGGGAAAACTAAGGGATAGGAGAGATTTAAGTAATTTGCTTTAGAGCACACAGCTAATTAGTGGTAAAATGGGTATATTTGATTTCAAAATGGCTATGCTATGCTTCTGAGACCTGTAACAAAATTGAAAGGGGACTGAAGCCTAGGAATATGCATAATAAATATGTTTGTCATGATATTTACAAAAGACCACAAAGAAAGAATTGTTGGGAAACAGTATCTTTTGCGTGCATATAGGTTCAGGCAGGGGAGATACAGGACAAAGGCAGGTGACAGAGGTTGGTCCTGCTGCTTTGCTCCAGTGTGATGTATTAAGATAGCAAGCAAGTTGTAATAGAATAACAAACTTCTACTTAGGCAAATACCATACACAGTACACCCACGCGCACACCTGTACACAATCTTGTTTCATTAATATCTCCACATACTTCTTCCCTTAATTCTTGGAATCATTTTGAAGCAGATTTGTATGTTTACAAAAAAAAAAAAAGAAAGAAAGAAAGAAAAAGAAAAGAAGTGTGTAATAATTTTTTATGTGTTCAGGAATATTTTCCATTTAAAATCACTGTTTTTATTTGTCTATAAATTGTGATCATTGTGATTCTTTTCTATGTCTTATTATAAGCTTAAGAAGTCACTAGCAATTCCATATTATTTAAATACTAATATGTATAGGATATATATATATATATATATATATATATATGTACACACACACACACACACACACACGTATATGTACCAGGGATTGAACTCAGGGGCACTCAGCCACTGAGCCACATCCCCAGCCCTATTTTTTGTTTTATTTACAGACAGGGTCTCATTGAGTTGCTTAATACCTTGCCATTGCTGAGGCTGGCTTTTAACTCACAATCCTTCTGTTTTAGCCTCCTGAGTGGGATTCAAGGCATATGCCACTGTATCTAGCATTAAATACTAATATTCTAAGTTTCTAAAAACGAATTCTTTTTCCAACTAAAATTTAGTTTGCATGGTGATGAAGCAAGGATCTAAATTACTTTTGAACAAATAAATAATCCATTGCCTAAACTCCATTTAGTGAATATAATGAATAATTTATTGTAGAACTTCTCAATACCAGTTGTATGTTGATATATCCTGGGAAGATTTTCTTTCTTTCTTTTTAATATTTATTTTTTTTGTTTTAGGTGGACACAATATCTTTATTTTACATTTATGTGGTGGCTGAGGATTGAACCCAGTGCCTCATGCCTGTTAGGTGAGAGCTCTACCACTGAGCCACAAATCCCAGCCCCATACAAGATTTCTTTTTTCTTTCTTTCTTTCTTTCTTTCTTTGGTACTGGGGATTGAACCCAGGGCCTTGTGCATGCAATGCAAGCACTCTACCAACTGAACTAACTATATCCCTAGCCACCTGGGAAGCTTTTCTATTTCTGTATTGTGATATGTGAAATCATGTTCAATGGGCTTCATAAGTGTTTTAGTCAGCTTTTTTTTAAGAGAAACTCTCTTTTTTTTTAGAGAGAGAGAGAGAGAGAGAGAGAGAGAGAGAGAGAGGAGAATTTTAATATTTATTTTTTAGTTTTCGGTGGACACAACATCTTTGTATGTGGTGCTGAGGATTGGACCCAGGCCGCAGGTATGCCAGGCAAGTGCGCTACCGCTTGAGCCACATCCTCAGCCCTTAGTCAGCCTTTTCCTGACAAGAACAATTGTAGAGGAGGAAGAGTTTATTTGGGGGTTTATGATTTCAGAGATCTCAGTCCATAGATAACTTGCTCTATTCCTTGGGGTTGGAGGTGAGGCAGAACATCATGGTGGAAGAATGTGGCAGAAGGAAATAGCTCATATGATGATCAGAAAGCAGAGAGAGAGAGAGAGAGAGAGAGAGAGTCCACTTGCCAAATATAAAATATGTACCCCAAAGGCACGCCTCCAATGGATCCATCTTCTCTAGCTACCCTCTACCCACCTTCAGTTACCACTCAGTTAATCCTATCAGGGGATTAATTAAACGATTGGGCTAAGGCTTTAATAATCCAATCATTCTTTCTTTTTGTTTAGATTTTTTATTCTAATTTGTTATGTATGGCAGCAGAATACATTACAACTCATATTATACATATAGAGCACAATTTTTCATATCTCTGGCTGTCTACAAAGTATATTCACACCAATTCATGTCTTCATAAATGTACTTAGAGTAAGATGTCCATCTCATTCCATCGTCTTTCCTACCTCCATGGCACCTCCCTTCCCTACCCTATCCTCTATCTAGAGTTTGTCTAATCCTTTCATCCCCCCAAACCCATTATGAATCAGCATCCTTATATCAGAGAAAACATTTGGTTTTTAGGGATTGGCTAACTTCCTTTAGCATTATATTCTCCAGCTCCATCCATTTACCTGAAAAAATGCCATGGTTTTATTCTCTTTTATTGCTGAATAGTATTCCATTGTGTATATATACCACATTTTTGTTATCCATTCATCTACTGAAGGGTTGGTTTTTAGGTTGGTTCCACAGTTTAGCTATTGTAAATTGTGCTGCTATAAACATTGATGTGGCTGGGTCTCTGTAGTATGCTATTTTTAAGTCCTTTGGGTATAGATCAAGGAGTGGGAGAGTTGGGTCAAATGGTGGTTCCATTCCCAGCTTTCCAAAGAATCTCCATACTGCTTTCCATATTGGCTACACCAATTTGTAGTCCCACCAGCAATGTATGAGTGTGCCTTTTCCCCCACATACTTGCCAAGACGTATTGTTGTTTGTATTCTTAATAGCTGCCATTCTGACTGGAGTGAGAGGAAATCTTGGAGTAGTTTTGATTTGCATTTCTCTAATTGCTAGAGACACTGAGCATTTTTTCATATATTTGTTGATTGATTATCTTCTGAGAAATATTTGTTCAATTCCTTGGCCCATTTATTGATTGATAACCCAATCATTTCTCCTCTAAACCTTCTTGCATTATTTCACACCTGAGATTTTGGGGGACATCTCATGACCAAACAATAACAATAATTATTATCATCTATTGCATGAACACCAGCATTGGTATTGTTTTTCAAAGCTCCCTGAGAAACTCTAATATGCAGCCAGGTTTGAGAACTATGAATCTGAAGAGGCCCAAAGTTTCCAACAAATAAACTGTGAAAGCCCTCTATGAACCCTTCATCTCAGTCCTCTCATTCATAAAGCTCTTGAGCATCTTAGAAGAACTGCCTCCACAATGTCCCCATCTATTAATTTCTGGGCCCACCCTACTCTTTGGCCCTGCTGCCGCAGTGTACCCACTCTTTCTGTGATCATGAATGATCTCCATTTTGCCTGTATCCACTGGTTATTTTTTCCCTTACCTCCCATCACCTGTCAGACCAGTTGTCTTCCATGTTTTTCTGACACACCTTCCTGTCCTTTGATTCTGAACAGGGAGAGCTCCTGGTTCTCCTCCTCTTTCCCTGGTACTCCTTTTTAGTGTTTTTGGATTTCTTCTTCATGTTACCCCAACATGTTGGAACTCTGTGCCTTCTGTTCTAGCCTCCTCCCTCTCATGTTCATTTTCTTTTCTTTCATTTTTTCCTTATTTTCTCTTTCATCAGTTTCCAAGCTTTTAAGTATCATCTAATGACTTCTAAATATTTATCTCTAGTCCAGACTTCCCCAATGAGTCTTAAAAACTATACCATCGACTTTCTTGCTTCTTCCTTCCTCTCATGCTGGGACTTGAACCCAGGGCCTCACATATGTTCGTCAAGCTCTCTATCACTGAGTTACACCCACAACTTCCAAATGATTATTTCTATCATTAGAAAGTCACACTGATTATCTCAAATCAAAACGTTAAGAACAACAAATGATCCCTATGAATCTTTCTTTTTGATTTCTCCTTTTCCTCTTCTGCCTCTTACAAACACTGTGTTCTGTTGGTTCAATCTCCTGCAAAGCTCTAATCTCTCTTTCTTATTTGTTTTTGCTGCCTTTATGAAACTATGAGCTTCATAATTGGTATTATTGTATTCATTCTTATCCCCTTCAATTTATTATTCAATGGTTACTAAAGTAATATTATTTTTAACTTTTAATTTTGAAATAACTATAGACTCATGAGAGTTGCCAAATTGAGTTTACAGAAATGGGTGCACCCATCACGCAGCTTCCCCTGGTGGTAACACCTATATGATGATAGTGCCTTATCAAAACAAGGAAATGACAGTGGCACAATATCATTGACTGAACTGCACAGCATTCTCAGATTTCAGTTTTTGCATGCACTCAGTATTTTGTACCTTTCTGGGTAGTTCTGTGACATTTTATTGCACATATAGATTCATATACTTACCACCACAATGAAGAAACAGAATCATCTGTCACCATAAAGAAAGTCTCTCATGTGATCCTTTTATAGTCATACCTTCTCACTTTCTTCTGACAACCACTGATCTATTCTGTCTCCCTACTTTTGTCATTTTTGAAAATGTTGAATATATAAAATTATACACTATGGAACTTTTGAGATTGGCTTTTCTTACTCAGCACCATGCCCTCAAGCTCCTTCCAACTGTTGTATGTAATTTGATCCTTCTTCCACCTGAGAACATAGCAGCTCTGCTCTGATTCAAGGCCTGAGTGCTGTCTTTCCTTTTCCTTTGTACTTTGTCTTTATCTAGTCAGTTCCTACTCATCTTTTGTCTCTGTTTACCACTTAGGGAAACTTCTCTTGACATCCTTCCCTTTTCACCTTTTGTAGAAAAACATTTCTCATTCATAGCAAACCATTTTATAATGAATTCTTATGACTTTTTTTAAACCTCTGGCTGAGTGATTTAGCATGAAACTTAGACCCCTCAGAGTGAATGATGTAAAATAACTAGACTGTTGGCAGAGGAGATAGACTCTAGGCAGAGGAGGACAATGCAGTTATAGAGTAAAATTTAGGGAAGAATTTTCAACTAATATTTTGGGTGTGGTTGGCAGAACACAGAGTCAATGAGTCTGAGGTGTGCTGGTGAGAGTGAGATAGAATGGGGGCAGGACAATGGTCGGTCATCAGACACAAGGCTAGCAGGGCTATATTTATCTGGAGGTATTTCCATTAATAGCAGAGCTCAATAATGGAATTATAGGGCACAATTCCAGTTTTATTTAGGAAGATTAATTTAGGCAAAGAGAAGACAAGGCCTACCTGTGTGGCATTCAGGACAGAACTCCAAATTTGAGGGGGAAGCAAGAATAACTGGCAGATCTTATGAAAGTGGGTCCATGCTATATCTTTCCAAATTGGGGAATATAGTAAGAAGAATGGGAAGAAAGGGAATGAGATTCTTGGTTCATTTTTTCACCCTCAGGATTGGATTAGAAAGTATGTGGAAATTATTCAGCATATTTATGGTATCAGCGGACCTAGCTACAAGGAGCTGAGAGATTTAAACAGAGAAGAAATGGGGCAGGTGTTGTTAGTTATTCCCTGGTTAATATGGCACTATAAAGCATTCTTTCCATTACTATACTTTTCTTCACAGCATTATGCTATTTTAACCATTTACATCTTGTGTAAATCTCTTACTCAACATGATTGTTCAGATCAGAGATTAGCAACTATAAAACTTAAGTTGTCAAGTGACAAAAAGCTGAAGTATGAGAGGTTTTAAAACCCTTGTTAATTGTATTATTACTTTACCTCCTTCTCCACATGCAGAAATGCATATACTTAGATAAACAAATACTATAAATATTTAGATGAGTTTTTTGTTTTATCATATATGTTATATAATATTATATATATGTTATATAATATTTATTTTATTGGTTTAGTTCTGTGCAAAAGCAGATGGAGAAGGAAGGGAGGAAAAGAAAGATTAACACATAGATTGTCTGCAGTGGTCATAGCAAGGCACTATGTATTTTACATTAATTATGCCATATAACTCCAATAGTCCTGGAAGGTCTGGAAGGTAGATATCACCATTGCCACTTTATAGGTGGGAAAACAGAGGCCCAGAAAATTAAATCACCTTATACAAAATCAGAATGAGTGGTAGAAATGAGTTTTGATTAGAAGTCAAACTCTAAATCTCTTTTCTTACAACAGCACCAAAGAAAATTATAGGCAGGGTAAGGGTAGGAATAGATAGATACTGCTGAGATTCTGGGACTGCCATGACATGGGTAGGAAGATGCTGGAAAAAGAAGCCTCCCAAGTTCAAAAGCATTTGGAGGGAAGAAGTGAGGTGGGGGTGACTGGCTGAGGGAGCTGACTGAGGTCTGATCCTTTTGTAGCATGATCTACTTCCTGCTGCTCTTTGTTGAGAGCCACAATTTAGTCGGAATGACGCCTGGCATTTTGCTAGAGGGAATGGTTGAAAGTGACCCTGCTCTGAGATTAGGGCAGATCCTGGAGGGGGGGGGGGGATAGGGCGGCTCTAGGATTAGGGCAGATCCTGGGGTGGGAAATAGGGCGCCTCTGGGATTAGGGCAGATCCTGCTGGGGTTAGGGTGGATCCTGCTGCCTCACAGTGAACTCCTTTGGAGTTCCTGTTGAGTTCTCATGGGATTCTGGGAGAATTGGCGCATGGAGCCCGGTGGAGGGAGTGTGTTCCCGGGAAGTGTGTGTAGAGTGCTGGTGAGAGTTCGGGAAATAAAGAGTTGCTGTTTAAACCTACAAGGCTTTGTGGCGGCTAGGTTATTTGTGCCCAGCCAGACTGCGGCATTTGGTGGCCCGTATGGAGAAAGCCTGAAGCTTGGAGGTAAGTGAAATTGCTCGTCCCTGAAGGAGAGTGAAAGAATGGGTGACCATTTCAAAAAACAATGTGTTCTTGTTTTGATTTATTTTGTTTTTATTTCAAGTTGCCTGTCCCTAGAACTTTCTCAGGCAAACTGGGGAAAATGGTTGACTCAAGGTTTGAAGTTGTTCACCCCTGAGGAAGAGAAATTGTTAGAAGGAGGCACTCCGGTAAGACCAAGAACAGTTAGGGCATATGTTGATACAATACAAAAATGTTGCCCATGGCTTTTTAAAGAAGAGTTGTTAAATATATCACAATGGGACCATCATGGTATCCTATAAAAAGATTTTTCTTCAACAAGATAGAGATGGCTAGTTCTGTTTACTACACTTGTCTAAGATCCTGGTTTTTACAGAAATCTGATTAATTTACAAAGCTAAAGTGCTGAAACATCAACCACTAAATATAAAATCAAGTACTCTTTACTTATTAAGTTCCATAAGGTAATATATTTAAACATTATGTGTGTTTTCATAAATTAGTAAATGAAAAAAAAAGTTTAATATTGCTTTGTGTCTGTGTCTTTGCTGAAACAAGGTTACTAAGAGTTAAGATTCTATCAGGTGTAATTTATATACAAAGAGTATAAGAAGTTTCAGTTGGGTTTCAATTATAGTATTATAGTACCATAAAAAACATGAAAGTATTTCATCTTATTAAAGTGAAGTAATTTGTCTAAATTCAAAAATTTTATAAGGGTCTTTTCAGAATGTGAATTTTTAAAAAAGGGTTAATGACTAGTATGGCAATATGTAAAACAGTGGATGTGTAACAGATGTGATTATGCAATCTGTACACGGAGTAGAAATGGGAGTTCATAACCCACTTGAATCAAATGTATGAAATATGATATGTCAAGAACTATGTAATGTTTTGAACAACCAATAATAAAAATTAAAAAATAAATAAATAAAAAGGTTTAACAGCTAAAAAAGAGATATAAAAAGATTCAAGATGTGGAAATACATTTTAATATAAAAGGTTAAAGGAAAAAAATATTTCTAGATGAGATAATCTTTGTGTGGTAAAGTGAAAAGTTGTAAAATGTCTAAGTAAGTTACAAAAGGGCTTTAAAAGGTTAAAGGTGGTTAAGATGCCTTCTTGGCGGAGGAAAGATTGCGTCATTCAAAGCCTAGTTAATCTTAAAAACATTACTTAAAAAAACCCCATAAAAACGGAAAGATAATAGGATAAAAGCAATTTGAATAAAGAAGATTAAAAATTTGAAGTGAAAAACTTTAAAGACAAAAGTACAGAAAGGTTAAAAAAAAAGATAGAGAAGATGTAGAAAGATAAAAAAGATGTAGGAAGACAAAAATTCTAAACCCACAAAATAGAAACAAACAACAAAAAAATCACCTATTAACTATTTTCTCTAGCAAAATGCCAGGTGTCATTCCGACTAAACTGTGGCTCTCAACAGCTCTTTGTACTTCTTTATTGCCCTCAGAGAGATTCAGGTTTCCTATACCCTAAAGTTGGAGGAAGAGGAGTGCCAAGGTCAGGTATTTTGCCTCTAGATGCTCAATGAATCACCAAACCAGCACTAGAACTTCAAACTCTTGGTTATCACAGCACAAGTTAGTGCTGGTCCCACCTCCCCTAGCTCCTGGACAGCTCACCCAGAGTCACCTGGCCTAACCAGCTCCCCAAGAAGAGGGAGCTTTTGGCTCTGAACTGTGTTGCATGAAATGGTAATGAGTTCTCAGAGGTGTCCCTTATCACCTGGCCAGGCATTTGTTATTGTTTACTCAGGATTATATTCTATATACAGAATCTTTACTGGGACACACCTTATATGAAACAACACTGAGGTAAAGGGCAGCTGAGTTGATTTTCTGATTGTGAAATCTCCTGTCCTTCTGTCTCTCTGCCAGCTTGATCCGGGGCTTATTTACAAGAGAATAAAAAAGTGTGCGCCTGCGCATACGTATGTGCTCTTAAAATCTTTTGTAGGCTGTCCTCCTGCCCTCAGTTTCAGACTTCTTTTCTGCAGAAGGGAAGTGTGCTAAAACAGACTGGAAGAGTGACCAGAAAACAAGATAGATCTCCTCACTTATGGGGAAAACCACCAAGAGATTTTTAAAGAACCAGAGGTGCCCCTTAGAAGGAAACTACCAGGATGAATCTCAAAGTGGGGAGCCAATCCTTGGAAATACAGTGCAACTCACAGCAGCAAGGAAAATGTGTTTGAAAGAAGCCTTAGGCAGCATGTCCAGGTGTGTTCATCAGTAGGAAGAAGGTGATGGAGGGAGGGGATTGTGTTTAAGGCAGGCAATGGTTGTGGGTTCTAGGTTTTTCCCTTCTTGGTAGCTCTTATTTTGGGCTGAGAAAAATGGGGGCCTGGGGAAATTGTTCATCACAGGAAAAGAAAATTAATAATTGGCATGAGAATATCTAATTTAAGATTTAGTATTTCTGCACTTTTGAGGTTTGAAAGTGTTAGTAAACATAAATAGAACGGTGATTATAATAAAAATAAACTTTTGAATTTGTGTAATACCCTGAGAAAGTTTAATGCATTCATCTACATCATCATATTTAAATTCTGACACTGTTTGTTGCATCTGTGAGCACTGGTCTCATTCTACCTAGCTGTCATGCAGGCTGTCTGCTTTTAATCACTTTGCTTCTCTACAAAGTGAACTTTTGTGAGGTTTCAGGACACAAATTAGCTTTCCTTATCTCGTCTGTATATCACATGGGGTTCAGGAATTCCTGTAGACAAAAGAAAAGAAGAAGCAAGAACTACTGATAACCCTCAGCCTTATTGTCAAAAGACCTCAATTTAAACAGGGTTAGGAATATTAGGCACCATTGCTGAACCAGATCTCTTAGGTTTCAAAGTTCATTTCAAGCCCTTGATCTCTAGGAGAGGGGGGAGGGTAAAGATCAGGAGCAATCACCATCTTTCAAGGCCTGCACAGAGCTGGAGGATAAGGTAACCTTCTCTCCACCTCTTTTACACTGGAAGACACCTCAGGCATAATACACCTTATCTATACAAATTTGGTTCTCAGGATTTAGAAGGATCACCAGTTCAGTGACCATTCCATTCACTCTTTGTCCCTTCACAGGCTTGTTTCAGTAGAAAGTTGGAGCCCAGGGTAACTGAGGAATCTGGCCAGGGATCCCAATTCCTTGGCCAGTGTTGTGTCCCTTGGGATTTGATGCCCATTCCTCACTTTTTTTGCTCATAGCGAAAGAGTGCTAATCCTGGGAATTGGGTTTTTTCACTAAAAAAGCAGAAGATAGACATAGGATTGAGGGTCAGACACAGGAAAATTAATGGTGAAAACAATCCAAGGTTCCATATTTTGGTGAGTACTGAAAGAATTTTGATTCTACTTTTTTTTTTTTTAAAAATGCTTTGAAGAGGGGCTGGGGATGTGGCTCAAGCGGTAGCGCGCTCGCCTGGCCTGAGTGCGGCCTGGGTTCGATCCTCAGCACCACATACAAAGATGTTGTGTCCGCCGATAACTAAAAAATAAATATTAAAAAAAAATTCTCTCTCTCTCTCTCTCTCTCTCTCTCTCTCTATAAAAAAAAAAAAATGCTTTGAAGACAGATATGCAGACATCATCTGTGTCCTGTAAGAACTTTAAAGAATATACAGACAGATTTTATTCATGTGTTTTTTTTTCTAAATTATGGTGTGTGTGTTGGTAAAATTTGGTTTTCAGGATTCTTATGGATTCTGATATAATTCCTTCTTGACATTTTTTGGTTTTGTTAATTTGAATGACAAATACATATGTATAATAGTTTAAGGAACATTGGGATTGTAAATAAAAGACCTAGAACAAGCAAGAGTATGCTTGCTCTTCCATTTATTTGTCCATTAATTTTTATCATTGGCTGATCTATAATTTAATCATATAGAAATCATATATCCCTTGGCTTCTACCTTTCATCCTAGATATGATATTTTCCAACATAATACCTAGCACAGTGCAAATGCTCAATATATGCATATAAGATCTGAAAACAGCAGAAGGACAACTTGTTTTACAGGATGTTGTAGATAAGTAATTCTGGAATGCTCTAGATCTGAGTTCTTCTCAATCTCACTTCCAAGTTAATCTGTTAACTCCAGCAAATGGAGTTAGGTGGCTCAAGGGTAAGGATGAAATATGGAGGAGAACAGATTGAGTGGCTATGCAAGAAGACTGACAGAGGGCTGTCATCTCCATGGTTTACTCTCCCCATTGTTAGCCTGCCGGGCTCTGCCCCACAGCCCATAACCATTAATATCTCCCTGGACCCAGCGTGGCATTCACCTAGGAGTGTAGATCTCTTGTCTGTCTAAAGAAAACATGGTTGGCAGATCCCCTTGAGTGGAGAAGCAGGTGGTGAGACTTGGGTGAGGCAGGCCAAACAGTTTGAGTCACCTGGAACAGGACCAGATGTCATTCTGAGGTCAGTTAGGGAATTTTTCACAACAGAGTTTAGGAGAATGGATTTGATTTTTTAAAATGTGATGTGCAGATGTATTTGGGGAATATAAGTTTCATCTGGAAACTCACAGGTTAATTGGTGTACTAACTGAACAGAAATGTATGTAATAAGAGTTATGTTACTGTTGCAAATAGAACTATCTTTGTGTGTGTTAAAACAGGCCCAGAAATGCAGTGTGTCATTATGCTTGTATTGTGAGTATGTATGAAAGTCTGGAAAGTTAATATTAATATTTAGTTCCATTCTAATTATAATCATTAACTTCTGTGGACTTCAGACAACTGCAAATATTTCAGGTGTCTTTCATTCCCCATTTCACTCTCATTCTTTTCCTATTGGTATCTCCTTCCTCATTGTGTTATTTCCTCCTCTGGATTCTCAATTTAAGAGGGGAGATAAATCTAAGAGAAGATGCTAAAAGAAACTTGAAGCAATTGAGATGAAAAAAGCTAAGGAATAATATCTACAAGTGGGGCAATAATATTGTTTTAGTTAGAACCCTGCCTGAAGAGATTTGGTACTGTAGATATAGGTATGTGTAAACTAGTGACAAGCTATATATAGACATATTTTGCAAAGTTCAAATGAGTTATCAGAATAAACAATTTCACAGATTACCTGGACCCTTAATTCCAATACTCTGAATTCTATTATACATGATACTAACTGTGAGATAATGCTTCACATACTTATGTTTAGCTAAGAAGTAATAGCCAACATGAATACTTTTTTTTTTTTTAGCATAGTGGGAAACCTGTCTAGATATCATTAAAGGGGACAGAATATTAGTTGTCAGATTGTACAGAAGTGTTGGCCAGGAGCATAGCTTTCTTTTCTTTTAATAGTTAGATTGACTAGATTCCCTGTTCTCTTTCTTCTTTTCCCTTTCTCCTTCCCTCCCTTTTTCCTCATACTCCTTCCCTGTTTCCCTCTCTCCTTTTCTTCCCAGTGCTGAGGGGTTGAACCCAGAGAATTACACATGCTATGAAAGTGCTCTACCACTGAATTACATCTCTAGCCTTAGATAGGCTGGATTCCGGCCTATAGGAAAAGCCACCCTAGAGGATTTTGGCATAAAGGCATACCTTTTCTCAGCTTGACATTGAGTGTGTAGACAATGTCATGTGATACCTGAAATGAATTACAGAGAGAAAAGTGGTGGTGAATGTAAGCATCTTCTGATCCATGAGCTTGGTGGGTTCTGTGTGGTGAGCTTTCCCATGTAGGCTTTTGTGGAGAAGTGGGTATGTCGGGTGTGCTTATCTTAAAAATTCTGGACTTATTTGGTATATTCTACATCCCTTTACCCAAGCTGTAAGCATTGGGAAGAACTTATTATACAAATATCTGGAAAGCAACGTCATTGAGTGGACCTCATTATCCTGTACGTTTATCTCCTTGCTCTAGCACCCATTTTCATTGGGCTGCTAGGTATTCATAAGCCTAGCCTCTTTAAACTCCCTATAACAAATAAAGATGATGGTAAGAAACTGGTTCAGGAAGTGCAATAGAAGGCCATACTACCTAAAGGTGGGTGCTCTGTATTAATTGGGCTATCCAGGAAATTAACCATAGGTTTGAGTAACTGGCAGAAGGTGTGTTTGGCCATGCACTTATATTTGTGGGGTATAACCATGAGCAGTACAGAGAGCAGGTACTGTGCAATCAGGGCTTCAGATTACTTCGTTCAGTGTGTATTAGTGGGTGTGTAGTTTGGTTTCTGGGCAGAGCTCACAAGTCTGAGTTGGCTTCTGACCCTTTTTTTTCCATTTGTACCATGATAGAAAGATTATGCGTAGAGCACATATTCCCCCCCCGCCAGAACCAAACTTGTTAAACTGGCTGCTCCCTGAATGAAAATAATTACATCTAATTATACACTGAAAATGAAGCAAGAGGAAAATAAAATAAAAATGACAATAGCAGTGAGAAATTTTCAATTAGCTTCTGAATTCACGCTACTGAGCTAATGTTTAATTTTAAGAATTTCTCTCCTTTGCTCTTCCCTCTCCTCTGTGCTTTTGCTAGTTCCTTTTCTTCTATAGGGACTTGTTAACCATGGACACACTCAATTATCTTTCTCTCGCCTTTGAGGCTTATAAACAAGAGGAGGTGGACTTTGTTGTCTGTGTACAAACCCAGATAATAATTTCTCTGTGGGTGCAATTTTCTACCTTTTGGCTACCCCTGTTTACCTGGAATTTTTTGTCAACCAAACACCTGTCTCCTGAATTGTTAGGGTGTTTTTAACCTATGATCTCTGCTTATAAGCTCATAGAGCTCCAGGAAGAGTAAAAAAAAAATGTGAGGTGGGAGCTGGGAGATATCTTTCAGGCACAGAGAAACTCTGTCTCAATAAGTAACACTGTGATCATTAGTATCAATAGTAAAGTGCAGCATGTAATGTAATAATAGAAGACAACATAATATAGCTCTAACATTTTATGTTATTATTTTTGAAACATTTGAATATATTTCTTTTTTTTAAAGAGAGAGAGAGTGAGAAGAGAGAGAGAGAGAGAGAGAGAGAGAGAGAGAGAGAGAATTTTTAATATTTTTATTTTTTAGTTCTTGGCGGACACAACATCTTTGTTGGCATGTGGTGCTGAGGATTGAACCCGGGCCGCATGCATGCCAGGCGAGCGCGCTACCGCTTGAGCCACATCCCCAGCCCAATATATTTCCTTTTTATTTTTATTTTTTTAGAGAGAGAGAGAGAGAGAGAGAGAGAGAGAGAGAGAGAGAGAGAGAGAGAGAGAGAGAGTATTTTTTAAAATATTTATTTCTTTTAGTTATTGGCGGACACAACATCTTTGTTTGTATGTGGTGCTGAGGATCGAACCCTGGACCCACGCATGACAGCGAGCGCCCTACCGCTTGAGCCACATCCCCAGCCCCTATATTTCCTTTTTATTCATAGACAATTGGAGAAAGAGAAGATGGCTTGGTACTGACACTTTAATATATGTCCTGGTCAGAATGTGAGCAGGTCTGTGATATGAGCAGAGGAGTCTCATTGAAGCCCTGAGAGCGGAGGGATTAAATAGTTTTTATTGATATATGCCATCTGTTCATTGATTGTGAGGGTGCAGATGTTTCAGAGAAAGAAAGCAAACACATAACTCATCTCTCTTGACATCTGACCCTGTTTATTCACTATCTGAATTAATTTTGTATAAAAATGAAATGGTTGTTTTAAAAATGTGATGCAAAGAGCAACCCCTAATTGGGAGTCTCTCTCACCTTGTGGGAGATATTTCTATTTGCACTTGAATAAATCTTACTCTTATGCTGAACAAAAAAAATGTGATGCAGAGTTAAAGAAAACATGACAAACTTAAAGACTATAGGGGATGTTGATTTTGCTTACATAACCCATGAGAAACAATTGTTCAGGACAGATACTATGAACCTGTACTTGAGCATAGTAGCAAAAGAGTTAGGAAGGGGGCCTTTAAAATAATTTTGGTAACAATAGGATGAAAGGAAAGATTAGATCAGGGCGGTAAAACTGTATAATAGGGAAAATGCCAGAGGGGGAAATAAAGGATTTCAATTTGAATATCAGGCAGATGGACTGATATAAATGGATGGCTCAGAGAGGTGCTATTTACTAAACTAGTGATCCATAGAGACATTTAAAATTCCTATGTGTGCTTCATTTTTTTCCCCCAGAATCATTCAATCCTTGGAAATTACTCACGGTTGTGGTTGAGGAGTTCTGGGCATTTTCTGTGGGCCTAGCAGAGAAGCAGCAGCCCTGTAGCAATGGGTGAGAAGAGGGGTATGGCACGGATGCTACTGGAATGCAGTCTCAGCGACAAATTGTGTGGTAAGTTCAGATGCCACAAATGCCTGACCTTTGATTTTAGGATTATGGAGACTAAAGTCTGTATAGATTCTAGAAGGAAGATGCTTTGATTTCTAGTAGGAATGAATAAAGTGGTATTAAAAGAATGTGGACAGAGGTCATTCATTATCTTTGCAGGGTGGGGCAGGGAGAGTGCTGATCAGAGATTCAGATGTGGCATTCTCTCTCTCTGTAGGAAAATGACAGAAAAAGCATAGTATACAGTTGATGTGTTAAGAAACAGGAACACTGGGGCTTCTGATTAGAGTTGCTCCCATTATTACATACATTAAATGTAACTGCAGTGAAAGGCAGAAGAGCCGACAATTTCACCTATAATGGGCTGAGGCTGATGGGTAGGGAAAGTTGTGTGGCATCAGGTCAGGCTTCTTAATCTTCTTTCCTTGCTATTAATTGCCTGCCCAGTGGTCCAGGAGCAGCAGTATGAAGTGATCATTGTCCCGACTCTCCTGGTTGGCCTCTTCCTCATCCTTCTTGCAGTCATCTTGTGGCTTTTTATAAGAGAACAAAGATCCCAACAGCAGCGTCCTGGAATTCGAGGTAAAACTCAAACTTTGTGCTCAAGAAAGATGAATATTAGAAAAAAGATGAACCATATCTCAACAGATTCAAGTCCAAGAGTTTAGGTACCTTCAATGGCAGAGACAAGGGCTGCCTCTTTGGAGTGGAGAGGAGAGACCTCTTCTCTAGGAGGTCAGGAGTTAGAACTCCACATGTGCCTGTTGACTAAAAGAAAAATGGAAATAGAGGCCTCATGAGACCTGTTTCTGTCCTCTTTGTCCAACTGAACTAGCAAATTTTGACTATGTGAATGTCTAAGGATTAAGGAAGAAGGTCTAAAAGATAAAGCTCAGGGCTTTATTAACATCCTTGAAGGATAACTTTCTACTCTATGATCCATTCTATCCCTACTCTATTCCTCAAAAATATATGATGAGAAAGGGTGGCCTTCATTCTAGTCTTTAAAGTACTGGGTAGGAAAGGCTTAGAGGTTCTTGTGGAGTATCATTGAACATGCAATGAAAGAGAATCAGCTCATGGAGGAAGCTAAGAGTATAGAGAAGGAGAATAAATCCTGACAGTGATATAAAACTCTATAGTGGCTGATCCTCAGTCTTCGTCCAAATTTTATGTCAATTGTTTCATAAGTTCACTTTTATTGAAAACTTCTCAAAGGAATTGAATAAACTCACCCCTTCTGCTTATCACATTCTCTTTTGAACTCCCAAATAAGACTTTTTGTTATAGCTATCATCCTCCAAAACAACTCTTTCCAAGTTCATTAATGGTACCTATTTTGACAAGTCCATCTTGCTTAACCTGACAAAAGCATTTGAAACACATTCATGCTTCTTCTTTCTTGAAGTACTTTTTTAGAAAAAAAATTAAAATCACTTTTATGCTTATATATCATTTTCATTCTTATAGATTCAAATGCTTTTACTATTCTGATTATGGTTCCTGGAACTCTGGATTCTTACATTAAATCAACTACTTTGAAGTTTCAATATAATACACATCTTGTAGGTAATATGTTCAAAACCAAGGTCTTTTTTATTATTAGTTGTTCAAAACATTACATAGCTCTTGACATATGATATTTCATACATTTGATTCAAGTGGGTTATGAACTCCCATTTTTACCATGTATACAGATTGCGGAATCACATCGGTTATACATCCACGCAAAACCAAGGTCTTGAAATTACCTTACAAGTGTGCCCTTAAAACCACCCTCCCTATCTAAGTAAATCGCAAGTCCAGCCTTCTATGTTTTCATCTAAAACCTTGTAGGTATCTGTGACTCCCTCTTTTTTTCACATATTCAACCCATAAGCAGATACACTCAACTCTCTTTAAAGTTAACCTAAGCCAATCTCATCTCTCATAGGCTGTAGTAATATGCTCCTAACAGCTTTACTTACTTTTGGCCCTGCCTGTGTCTCCTCAGAGAAGCCAGATGATTCTTTTAAGGCATTCATCAGTCTGTTAATTCTTTCCTTGAAATACCTCAATAACTTTCTATGTTGCTCAGAATTTAAAAAGTCAAAGCTCTTCCCGTGGTCTTATATGATCTGAGCCTCTCTTGCCTTATGTCTTACAACTCTCTAACAATCCTACTTGGCTCTGCTGCACCAGATTCCTTGCTATTTCTCAAATACTTTAAGTATATTCTTTTCTCAGTGCCTTTGAACATCTTGTTCCCTTTGCCTACAGTACTTTTTCTGACATCAATGTGGTTTGCTACCTAATTGCTTCCATACCTTTCTCCGATGTCATTGTATCAGAAAGGCCTTTCTTGAAATGAAATCTTTGTGGATAAAGTAGCATCACTGATGTTTCTTCTTTCGTCATTTCCTCTACAACACTTATTGACTCATTATTTTCTGCCTGATCATGAGAAGGTAATCTTGTTGAATTATGACTTCACCTATTCCCAACACCTAGAAAAGTATCTGGTATATAGCTAGTGATATTTGTTGAATAAAGGGATGGGTTAACGAGTAATGGTAAATTTAATGAGAAGAATGGAATGAACCTTTCTTTTCCAAACGGAGGAAAGTTCATGCCAGCTAAGGAAGGCAGAACGTATCAGAAGACTTAAACCAATACTCAATGAAATATGGAATAATTTGACTTTTAAGATAACTTGAGGAAGAAAGGATAAGCCACAGCTATGGTAGAGAAGTTATCTATACGTTTATTCCAAATTTGGAAGCCACATGACTGACTTAAATGGTAGTCTCCACTGGCAATTACCACTACCCTTAAGTATCTGTGGTTTTGTACCTATTCAGGAACTCCCTTGTCTCCATATCATACCCATGGAGAATATAGAATTATAATCCTGAGAAAGACAGAAAGAAAATGTCGTCACTACTTTACAAGGGTCCATCCTGAGTTTTCCTAGAAGTAAAGGGGATTATTATAAAGGTTCTACAAATTTGATGTTGATACCAATTAATAGAGCAGCATCAGAAGATATCCCTCCATTGACCAGAGGTAAAACTGCGAAAAGAACTTCCTGACTGGTTCATTCTAGGCTTTTCTGGAGTTCTCAGAACAAGAAACTGGTGATTGATATCATCTCTTTATTCTAGGCAGTGCTGCTGGGCCTCCATCTAGGAGTCCAAGTTGGGAAGCAACAGGACGTGGAGGAAAAGTTCTGGTGCCACTTCAGGAGACATCAGTGGAAAGTTTTCTGAGAGCTTCCACATCTGCCTTGTCTAAGCTGCAGGTGCCCCGAGAGCAAGTCTCAGAAGTTTTGGAGCAGATCTATAATGGCAGTTATGGGATCATCTATCGAGCCAAGATGTGTACTGGGGACCCTGCTAAGCCCAAAAATATTGTCCTCAAGACTTTAAAAGGTAAAAGGAGAAGTGTTAGACTTCCTTTCCCTTTTTACTTTTCACTTGTGAACCCCTAACAATAAATGTCAACAGCTTTGCAAACATTAAGATATTTTTCAACAAATATTGTAATCACAACTGTGTATATAGAAGAAGGCAATTAAGAGTGGAAGCTTGAGACAAAAATGATATTCTTCCGAGTCTTTATATTCCTAACTTATCTTTACCTACTAAGGCTATTAAAATAGACTGTTTCATATTAGATGTTTCTTGGACTAGGATTCTGAGGTTGCTTTTAAATTTCTCCTTCCTGTTTGATACTCCTTCCTGATACTGCATTTCTCCCCCCACCTCTCTCTCTCTTTTGCTGATACTCATAATGTGGACTGGTAATAATGAATAAATAAAATAAAAAAGGATAAGATAAACAAGAATATTAATCAAAATGCTCACATAGTTCCAGTGTTTCAATAAGAATAGAAATTTGCCTATTTAGGAAGAGGAAAGCCTATTCATTTCTAAGATGTAGTCTATATCTTTGATAAAGTGTCAGTGACATTGAGCATCGTTAACTTCTAATTGGTCCTCTATTTACTTTTTGTCTGCACTTACTCCTCTGAGAGGTCTTGAGAGTTACCATCTGAAATGGTTTTTTGCTCCTTGTTTCCTCTTAATTGGTTGAGCTCACTGCTCACTGCCCTGGCTCTTCTATCCTCTGCAGAACCTGCTGGGCTCCATGAGGTGCAGGATTTTGTAGGAAGAATCCAGTTCTATCAGTACCTGGGGAAACACAAGAATCTAGTACAACTGGAAGGCTGCTGCACAGATAGGCTGCCACTCTATATGGTGTTGGAGGATGTGGCCCAGGGGGACCTGCTCAGCTTTCTCTGGACCTGTCGCCGGGTGAGCAGTGGAGTAGAGGTGTTAGGGGGCAAAGCTTGACCTGGTTGATTAGCTGTTCACATATCAATTAGCATCACAAGTGACAAAACATGGAGACAATATAATAATAGCATAACAGTAGCCGAGTATCAATGTCCAAGAGAACTTTTTGCAGTTATTGAAGTATTCCATATCTGCTCTGTTCACTGGTAGCCCCCAGTCACATGTGCTGTTGAACACCTGAAATGTTGCGGGTGTAATTGAGAAACCAAGTTTTTAATTTTATTTAATCTTGATTAATGTAAGTTTAAATAGACACATGTGATTAATGGCTATCATATTGGGCAGTGTGTTTATAGTTTGAACTCTTGATCCCACCTACTAGCTTATAACTTTTGGCAAGTTACCTCACTGATCCTGAGTTTCTAATTCTGTAAAATGGGAATAATCAATTATTACAAAAAGTCAGAGACCTGAAAATGTCATAATTTTATTCTCTTTTAATGTTGAGTAATGTTCCCTTGTGTATATATATTACAGTTTCTTTATCCATCTATTGAAGGGATCTAGGTTGGTTCCACAGTCTAGCTATTGTGAATTGAGCGGCTATAAATATTTATTTGGCTGTGTTACTATTTGGTGTGTTGATTTTAAGTCCTTTGGGTATAGACTGAGAAGTGGTATAGCTGGGTCAAAGGGTGGTTCCATTCCATACTGCTTTCCATATTGGCTGCACCAATTTGCAGTCCTACCAGCAATGTATGACTGTGCCCTTTCCCCCACATCCTCGCCAATATTTATTGTTGTCTTTATTCTTAATAACTGCCATTCTGACTGGTGTGAGATGAAATCTTAGTTTTGATTTGCATTTCTCTAATTACTAGAGACGTTGAACATTTTTTCATATATTTGTTAATTGTATATCTTCCTCTGAGAAGAGTCTGTTCAGCTCCTTATCCCATTTATTGATTGGGTTGCTTATATATCCTGGAGTTTAGTTGGAGAATATCATGCTAAGCGAAGTAAGCCAATCCCAAAAGACCAAAGACTGAATGTTCTCTCTGATAAGTGGACGCTGATCCAAAATGGGGGTGGGGAGAATGGGAAAAATAGAGGAACTTTGATTGGGCAAAGGGAGTGTATGTGGGCAGGAAAGATGATAGAATGAGATGGACATCATTACCCTAGGTATGACTGCACATATGGTATGACTACATTGTGTACGACCAGAGAAATGAAAATTTGTGCTACATTTGTGTACAATGAATCAAGATGCATTCTGCTGTCATACTTAATTAAGATTAATTAATTAATTAATTAATAAAAAAATAAGGGAATGAGCATTGCTCAAAAAATCAGAGACATTATGTATGTAAAAATTATTATAATGACAATTACATAACAACTATTTTTGTTATGATGATTTTAATTCTGTTGTTACTATTTAAGTGTATTTTCTTTAAAATTATTCTAGTGTTCTAGTATTGAGGAGGAAAGCATTCAGCTTTTATATTTTTATACCTCAAACCCACATTAAAAAATAAACAAACATGCTGGGCACGGTGAGATAAGTAATTCCAGAAGCTTAGGAGGCTGAGGCAAGAGGATCGAGACTTCAAAGTCAGCCTCAGCAAGAGCAAGGTGCTAAGCAACTTAGTGAGACCCTTAAACAAAATACAAAACAGGACTGGGGTTATGGCTTGGTGGTCGATTGCCCCTGAATTCCATCCCTGGGACCCACCCATCCCCCATAACATGTTCATAATTTTCCAGACTTAGATGGCATTTCTTTTCCTTATAATTTTCCTAGTTCTCTACATAGTCCTCTTTCTGAAGGGCCACTGTTTCCCTAGTTCCTCACTTGCTGACATGCAAATTCAATATTAATAAATCTTTACAGTATACTGATTATATTGTATAACTGAACACATATGAAAAAGGAATTCTAATGTCCTTCTCATATAATTTTCTTTTGACACAGAACTACTTCTTTCTCTTCTCTGCAGGTAATATTCATTTATTCTTCATCTTTCCAACTGATCAGTTCTCTTCATCCTACTATCATATACTCTTTTAACCCTCTGTGCAGTTCTTTCATGGTACTTAAACATCTCTAACAATTTCTTTATGATTATTTGCTTCTAATTGACATAGGATTATTTGATTATAAGTCACACATCTACACAAAATAAGTGGCAGAAACAACTATGTTTATTTTGCTCACTCTATATTCCATGGAAATTGGTGCTTTATAGGCCTTCTGTAAAAGACAGAATGCATTGAGGTGATGTGCTCTTAACCACATGGACACAGACACACTGCTCCAGAAAAATGACAGTGGATAACCTTATATATGCTTGTCATTCTTACCCAGGGTTCATTTCTATTCTTCATTAGTCTTCTAATCCAATAAATCATGATACTTTTCTGCCTGAAGACTTCTATCAATCTATCTTTGGCTTTTTATCCTTTGTTTTTGTGTGTTTTCCTTAGCCTTCATATATTTGTATTTCAGATTATATCTATTGTACTTTTTAAAAAATCAAATGTGTTAATGCCACTTTGATATAATGTTTTTTCTCTATCTCTTTAGGATGTGATGACCATGGATGGGCTTCTCTATGATCTCACAGAAAAGCAAGTCTATCACATTGGAAAGCAGGTCCTTTTGGGTCTGGTAAGACTAGGCAAAATAAAAACCAAGGGTGGGGATTTTTCTCATTAGCCTAGTATTTGGTGTCATTGTTCCCATGTTCAGATTCCCAAATGGGGCATATATTTTAAATTAGATAGAGAGCAGGGGCAGATAATCATACACTGATAATTAATTTTAGTTCCTTCTTTGAAATCATTTAGATAATCTACTACAGAATTGGTATTTCCAGGGAGGAGGTAGTCAGTTTAGGATTTCTGGAAGGAACAGGGAAGATTTTAAAAGTTTACTCAATTTTAATATTCAAAAGATAGTGCCAAGAGCTATGTGCCCATTTGCTTTATACTCTTATTTATCTATGTACACTTTTAAGAACTAATGTGAAAGGGGAAATTTGGGGAGCAAGTTGGGAGAAGATATGGGAAGAGAAACTGAATGGATGAAAGGCTACAGAGCCAGAAGTGTACAAATTTATATCTGGAAAACAAGACAAACTGGTTTGGAACATGTTTGGTTGGAAACTTGATTTGATAGTGAATGTGATAGGGAGTGCACATACTTAAAAAAGAATAAGAAACAAGTGAAAGAGGAAGAATGTGAAGGGGAGACAGTAGAATCACTCTTTTATTTTAAAACAACCTAAATAAAAAGGTTTTAGAACTCTGAGTTTAAGAGAAATATTTATCTTTATGTGAATCATTCAGGAAATTTAGATTATGCTATGAAATCACTTAGATAATTGTGTTTAAAATTAGCATTTGCTGCAGAAAATCGAGGTTCTGTGAAACTACCATTTTAACTCTTTGATATATCTTGCCACCCTAATGTGTGAAATATACCAGGGATCTAAGCAGAATCAGGAGGAATTGAAGGAATAAAAGAAGTTGGGAAGGTGAGAAAAAAGCAAGAGTTGTATCTGAAGCTCCCAATGGACAGGATGGGTACACACCATATATTTAATATTATCTTCAGCGTATGGAGCACTTAGCTGGTATGATCCCTTGGTAAAGTTAGGATGTCAGACTATAGTCTACCTTGTTGTGATCCTTAATTGTTGAGGTGCCTTATGAGGCTAATTGATGAAACCAATGCATTCATCAGGGCCCTGTATTACCTATAACGGGCAATATCATACTATTTGTTGTTACTTTTAACAAACTCAAAGTCAACACGTTCCTTAATTCTTCTCATGACCATATAATTTTTTTTTGTTCTAAAACCTCATGAGACAGAAATAGTCATCACTGTTTGCTTCTTCTCAACAATTGGAAATTACAGCTCACTCTTTAAAATTTTTATACTATCCTTGATTAGCAATCATAATTTGGAACTTCTATCTTTTTAGCCATGTACAACTTCTTGATTTCTCCATCAACTTTGAGTAGATTTGTACCAGAGGAGAAAAGATCCCAGCAAATCTAGGCCATCAGTCACAGTGGGTCTCAAATGCTTTAAAGTCTGCACTAGAATAATTTTGATACTTCTTTACAATATAGGTTATCAGATTTCTTGTCCTAAATTATGGTTTAGTGAATTCAGGGTGCAAATATTATGTTTTAAAAAAGCTTTCTGGCAATTCTAATTTGGAACTTGACTCAAGAACTATTAGTAGAATAAAAACTAAAATGGGTCATTAAATAAAAATAGAATTATTAGTAGAGTTTTTGTTGTATTTTCTGTGAATTAGAATACCTTACTCTAGTTACTATCACTTAGTTACTCTGTAGTTTTGTGTAATCATTTAAATTTAGCCAAAAGATACTTCCCTAAATCAGTTAATCCAGTTATTTTAGGGAGACAATAAAACTTTACATAAATTCAATAGTATGATACTTAATTTTGCTATGAATTCTACTCCCTTTCTAATATATAACTGGGTTCATATCTGGTAGATGACAACTAATCTTCAGTGGGACTTACTAGAAAGTGGTAGTCAGATGATGTGGTACTCAATCCCAACACTATCACTACCTAACCTTGGACAAGTCACTATCTCTAAGCCTGTTTGATCATCAACCAAATAGATAAATAGCAATCAGGTTGGCTAAGCTCACAAAACTGTTTGGAAGGTCAAAGTAGATAAAGTATATAAGGTAAGTTTTGAATTTGATATGACATGGGTTTTAACAAGCATTTCTTATGTGCCAGAAACAGTTGGACAGTAGTAATAAAAAGGTAGAGGTATCAATAAAAAAAAAAGGTAGAGGTATTTGCACCTGTATTCCAAAAAAGAAAGCAAACATGTAATGCAAACATCAGCACAAAGGAGCAATTGCTGAATAAAGGAAACATATAAGACATTGAAATATTTTAACAGAAAGGGAGTCATTTTATTGCAGATGGAATTTGGAATTAATACTTTCAAAATCCTGTATTAGGGATGAGGGTGTAGAAGCACTTGCCTTGCATGCATGAGGCTCTGGGTTTGATTCTCAGCACTACAAAACTAAATAAGTAAATAAATCCAGCATTAATGTCATTTGGATTATTTGCTCAGTTTGGTCATCTTAAAAATGAGGTAAAATATCTGGAAGTGATGTCATTATAATGAGACTTGTTTAGAGTAGGAAGTGCCCTTATCTTTTTGAGGCTTCCTAGTATGTCTCATCTGCAAGCTGAGCAGTGACCTTAAGATAGCTGATTATCTTTGACCTATGCTGTCAGGAATTTCTGCAGGATAAGCATCTGTTCCATGGGGATGTGGCAGCCAGGAATATCCTGATCCAAAGTGATCTGACTGCTAAACTCTGTGGATTGGGCTTGGCTTATGAAGTTCATGCCCTTGGAGCCATCTCTTCTGCTCGGACCATCCCTCTCAAGTGGCTTGCCCCAGAACGGCTTCTCCTGAGACCTGCTGGCATCAGAGGAGACATGTATGGTTTGTTCCTGCCCTTTGGATATATTCTCTTCATGACCTGAGTGTTCTCCCTGATTATTATTGGGTGTATTGTCAAGTATGTCTACAAATGAGATCTATACTCAGAAGTCAGAAATACTCTCAAGAAGAAATGTTATGATACAGAGTACATGTTTGGTCTCTGCTTGCAATCCCCTTTGAATGCTTTTTCAAGCATTCCTTCTGTATTGGATTAGAAGCTTACATTAGGAAAGAAAAAAGTTGCAAAGATTACTCACACCAATATCTGAGGACTTAATCTAGTAGTTTTGCTTTAAACCTGAAGGGTGTGAGCCCACTTAATCAGAAGACTAGTTAAGTAAAGAATCCCTAAAGTAAAAATACTCAGACCACAATTATTTTTTTTAAAAAGAGAGAGAGAGAGAGAGAGAGAGAGAGAGAGAGAGAGAGAGAATGAGAATGAATTTTTTTTAATATTTATTTTTTAGTTTTCGGCAGACACAACATCTTTGTTTGTATGTGGTGCTGAAGATTGAACCTGTACCGCACGCATGCCAGGCGAGCGCACTGCCACTTGAGCCACATCCCCAGCCCCACAATTCTTAATTTTAACTTAAAACATATACATGTGTATTTCTTTATCAATTTTAAAAAATTCTTTTTATTCTAATTTGTTACATATGACACCATTACAATTTATTTATAAATCTTTTGAAGAAGGGGAAAAGCTGCATTATGGGAGAATGGGGCTTCTAAATGAAGTCATATGTCCTGTTTCTTGTCTAAATAGCACCTCTAATGACTAACTTTGGGTTCCAGTTTGGGATGGTTCTAAGTGTAGTGAGAAACTTAAAAACATTTGCACAACAATTTGACTGCATACTTGTTATTATTTTAATTTTCTACTGTTCTCACCCACACAATTTTACAATATCTCAACAAGCAAAAGTTTTATTTGTTTTCTTTTTTCTCCTTCTTTGTTTGGGGGAGGTTACCAGGGATTGAACTCAGGGGCACTCAACCACTGAGCCACATCCTCCACCCTGTTTTGTACTTTATTTGGAGACAGAGTCTCACTAAATTGCTTAGCACCTCACTGTGGCTGAGGCTGGCTTTGAACTTCATCTTCCTGCCTCAGCCTCCTGAGTTGCTGGGATTACAGGTATGCACCACTGCATCTGGCTTACAGAGAGATTTTCATAAGGCACAGACAGATTGTTGTACAAGTCATTCATAAGAGATTTGGATAAGACAGGCAAATTCCAGGAAATGCCAGGAGGTCACATGTACCAGAGCTGGAGTCCCCCTCGTCAAAGATAGGGCAGGGACAGGATCAAATAGTGGGAGGTTAGTGCTTCTTATTCACCACAATTTTGCATGACCCTATTCTCATCATAACGCTTTCTTTTTAGTAGTATACTTTTATAGATTGTTTTCAAGGCATTCAACTTACTTTTCACAGAGATAATATTTATATTCAATCATCTTTTATAGTATTTATTTGCTTATATAATAATACACAATTACAGTTACATGTACAATTGATGTAAACAGGCTTGTAAAGAATCACAATTGACTATTTTTGGTAACCATATAACTCAAGTGCTTGAAGAAGCTCAGAGATGGAATGTAGAGTATCCTAACAGCTATGAGTGTCATGAGTGGTAGAGGAAATTTAGTACATTAGTTAATATGATTTTGGTTAAAAACTTCCATTAATGTTTTACTAATATCTGCTTTTCCATAGATACATGTTGTAATGTATCTATTTTATGACTAAAATTTAATGATTTTTACTATAGTATTATATACATCTTTCAAATCATATTGCTTAAGCAAATACTCATTCCAACAACATATAAAGCTTGCTCTGTTATTATTTTTCCTAGTTTTGGGCAATTAGATTTACTGAGAAAATAGAGGATATATGATACCCTTGTCTGGCTTGTGCTAAGAACAAGACTAAAACCTTAGCAGAAAGGGGTGGAAAGAATGAAAAAAGATGCAAAAGAAATTTCTCTATGGGTGAGTGGATTTATGTGATTGTGTGCGCGTGCGCACACACACAAATAATAGTAAACATCTATTCATGTTAAATATAGAAGAAATATACATCCAAACTTCAAAGAATTAGAATCTAAGGGAATTGTACAGGAATGTTTCGCTCTTTTTCTACCTTTGTCTGTGGCACCCAGGGCACTCTACAACTGAGCTACATCCCTAGGCTTTTCGTTTTTTATTTTTATTTGAGACAAGGTCTCATTAAATTGCCCAGGATGGCCTTGAGCTTGCAATCATCCTTCGTCTGGGATTATAGGTATGAGCCACTGCACCTAGCCAGGAATGCATTATTACTTTGCTTATTTTATCAGATACCCCTTCATTCTTCTTTATTACCTTCTTTATGGTACTGTTACTGAAGGTTTCTAGGAAAAAAAAAAGTGAGCTCTCTAGGAAAGAAAAAATAGAAGTTAAGTAGATGGTTTTATTTCTTTTACAGCTGGTCCTTTGGGATCCTGCTTTATGAGATGGTGACTCTAGGTAAGCATGATCTCCAATAGTGTGTGGCTGAATGCAAATATACAAGTATGTTTATTTAGGTGTAGATTTTTTTTTGAGAAAGTGTTTTAGAACAGGCCTGAAGATTAAATGGGTTGATATGACTTCCAAGCCTGATTCCTGAGAAGTCTTGTAAAGTGATGATTCCCTCTTACTCTACTCCTTCCCTCCCTTCCCATCTCTTAACTTTCTTTTTGCTCTCTTCCTTTCTTTCAATCCAGCAATATTAATTCCAAGAGATTTTTTTCTTATCCAAAGGATAATTCCTACACTGATTTTGTGTAAACATGTTTTCTTCAGACTTATTAATCGATTCAACTAAGAAACTGCAGCACCTTTCCATGTTATGAAGAGTGGAGGAAAGGTCTTATTTCTTACTTTGCATTATTTTATTACTTTCCTAAAGACTCAAGATTCTCTTTTCCCCAAATTCACTATGCTACATCCTTACTAGAACAGCAGGGGACAACTCTCTTGTATCTAGTATTTTCCCTATGGGTTTATCTTTTGCTAACAATTAGCCCAAGTGAATGAAGAGTAATGTTATTTGAAGTTCATATTTTATGACACTGAAGTTCTCTTGCTACTCTCATTCTTTCCATATTGACAGGGGCACCACCATATCCTGAAGTCCCTCCTACCAGCATTCTACAGTATCTTCAGAGGAGAAAAATCATGAAGAGACCCAGTAGCTGCACACATACTATGTAAGTGAATTTTGAAGGTCTGCTTTTCTCTAATTATAAATATTTTTTGCTTCCTATCACTCTCTTTTCAAAGTGGCTCAGATGATCCTCAGTTGTCTTTAGGTGCTAATGCATGGACTTAGACAAAACCCATGAGGTAAAACACATTTGCTAATATATCATGTATGCATACATATCATGTATGTGTGTGTATACACTCACATTATCATACACAAAATATTGAGGCAAAACCAGAACTATATTAGGAATCTAATTTGATAAAATTTGTTTAATTTTGTAGGGATCTCCTAAAATAGGCAGGAAATAGATTAAATGAAATTTAAGTACATTATTGCTTTGTGTAAATGCCAATCGTCTGCCAGCCTCAGTTCAAAGATAGCTCTCATAAAATCAATTGTACTAGATTTATTCATTCAGAGTTTACTGGCTCTTATTCATTATTTAACTTTTAAAAACTACTGCTGTTTTCTCAGCTCTCAGTATGATAGAACTAACCTGAAAAAGGGAAGATAGTAGAAATTACAAAGGCATAAGGAAGATCCAATATTCTCAGCAGAAAGGAACCATTGGCAAACCACTCTGAAGGCATAAAATAAGAAAATTTAAAATTACATGCAGAATATTTTTATTAATGAAGTTCAAAATGGGACTATTATGGAACGTAAGAAAAAGTAAACTATGTTTAAGAAGACGGCAGACATAACATGTTAGTGAACATTTCTAGTAGATTATTATTTGTAAAATTTTTAAGCTCTAAATAATTACTCTATGAAGCAGATTATAAAGTTTAAATATCTTAAGTATATACACATATGCACAGTATAGTAATGCTAGCTGGGTATCTATAATGAAACTGCTGCCAAATATTTCCTGTTGGTTTCTGTGTGTAAAGGGCTGTCCTTGATACTAGCAGAAACATTTAACTGACAAAGTATCTTACCTTAAACATAACATTTTGATGAATATCTGAAATAACATAAAGATCAACATAAAGTGTGCAGCAATATAGTACAATAATTAAAACTTCCACCCCATGTTACAGAGTAGAAAAACATGTTTTGTTCTAGCCATTCATTTAGTGTGCACTATTTACTACAATATACAGTGAACAATGCACAATGAAAAAAACTGTCCCATCATACTCTGTAGTTTGAAAAATCTTTAGTCTTTTCTATTATAAAAGAAGTTCCAGGCACCAACAAAAAAAACATGGGAAGAAACAAAAGAAGTCCCAATGAGAAGAGGACATTAAGACACTTGACATTAAAAAAATGAAAATAATTATCGGTCTCTGGGAATGAGACAGGGCAAAGAATAGCAGGATTTCTTTGTTTGTTTTTTGGGGTGTATGTGTGTGTTAAGATATGTTGAGAGAGGAGACATGTTTCTTTCTTTTTTTATTTTTTATTTTTTTATTTTTGGTACTAGGGATTGAACTCAGGGGCACTCGACCACTGAGCCCCAGCCCCAGCCCTATTTTGTATTTTATTTAGTGACAGGGTCTCACAGAGTTGCTTAGCACCTCGATTTTGCTGAAGCTGGCTTTGAACTCATGACCCTCCTGCCTCAGCCTCCCAAGTTGCGGGAGTGTGCCACATTTCCTGGCGTGTGCCACCTCGCCTGGTGAGACATGTTTCTTATACATTTGCCTGTTTCTCTTGTCCCCTTCTCAGGTACAATATTATGAAGTCCTGTTGGCGTTGGAGTGAGGACAGTCGTCCCTTACCCAGAGAGCTGCGCTTTCGCCTAGAAGGTGCTGCTAGAACTGCTGATGACAAGGCTGTTCTACAAGTACCAGAGTTGATGGTGCCTGAACTATATGCATCTGTGGCTGGTATCAGTATAGAAAGCCTTTCCTACAGCTACAGCATCCTTTGACGGCTTCCAGCTGGATACATTTATATGTGATTCTATTTTCTTGAAACCAATTCCTCCAAGAACACTCTAGTGGGAAAAGAAGATAAAGGACATAGATCCTAGTTATTTCCGTACATATTTTGTTAGAAATGTGAAGTGATGCTGGTTGATGCTCTTCACACCACATACCCTTGAACTGAGAAATACTGTCAGTCTCATTTTTTTCTATCTCAGTCCTAAAAACCCTGGGTAGAAGTGGAGAATGTGTCAGTGCAAAGGAGGCTTGAAAAATCTGCAACTCAAAAAAACAAAAAACTTCAGTGTTTGTTGGGGTATAGCACAAATAAGCTAGTCCTTCTCATCCTAGGCTTGCTTACTCCTTAACAATATTTTTATCTATACTATTACAAGGTTCAAAGAAACTAGGAATGAAATGAAGAAATAGAAATCTAATAAAGGAGGTGATGAGGAGATTTAAGATTTTTATTTGCTCAAGAGTATAGCTGTGGACCAAAATCTCCTTCAAAGGGAAGTGTGAGGGGACATAAAATTTCCTACTCCTGGTCCTTACATGCAGGGTTGAAGAACTTTGAAGGAAAGCTTCTGAGTTCTCCTTGAGTATAGATATAAGCAAAATAGTCCCTTTTTTATATAATTCTGAATCAAGTGAACCCTGTTTGGGTACTACTTTTGATCAGAAGCTGGAGGAGTTGTTCTATGATTAAGAACATCCAACAAGTATTGTTCATCAGGTTTATTTTCCATTCTCCACAAGACTAAGGACAGTAAACCTAGAAAATCAAAGTGAGATGAATGATGATAATGTTGTGTGTGTGTGTGTGTGTGTGTGTGTGTGTGTGTGTGTGTGTAATAACAAAGGTAGAAACCAAGCAAGCAGTCTTAGTACCTCAGATGGTCATTAAAAAGGGCTAGTCAAGAATGTGATCTGATATAGGATGGTTAACTTTTAATTTTCAAGATCCATTGATTTACTGTGAAACTTATTTTATTAAATTAATATTTATTGAGTGGAAGTAGGCTTTTCTGATATATAACTACCAAATTTTCTAAAATAGGGAAGATAGAAGCAAATAACTGGAAATTCATGTTAATAAGAAAATTTAAATGACAGCCTACAATGTCAGAAAAAAAATTTTTTTGCATGTAAAATGGAAAGACTATATCACTGCATTGTGATGAGGATCAATAAGTATTTGTACAGTATCTGGTATATAATATGTGCTTAATAAATATAGTTTCCTTTATTTTGCCTTTCCTAACCTAGGAACTTTCATATTTTTTTTAACCTAAAATCTACTGTGGCCAAGAAGAGAACCTCAATCTGTGATACTGCAGAGCAGGACATGCCTAAAGATAATGGCATGATATACTTGTACCATGTACACACCACATGGTTAAAAACAAGAAGTCAGGCTGGGGATGTGGCTCAAGCAGTAACGTGCTCGCCTGGCATGCGCGGGGCTCTGGGTTTGATCCTCAGCACCACATTAAAAAAAAAAAAAAGTTGTGTCCACCGAAAACTAAAACATAAATATTAAAAAATTCTATCTTTTCTCTCTCTAAAAAAAACAAAAACAAGAAGTCATCACTTTTATCTTAAAATTTTTTACATGACTGTAGAGTATATTTTCAAATGTTATACATATACAGAATGAATATAACTTATTCCAGTTAGGATCCCATTATTGTGGTTGCACATGGCATGGAGTTACTTTGGTTGTATATTCATATATGCAGATAGGAAATATATGTCCAATTCATTATATTGTCTTTCCTTATTTTCATCCTTCCTCCCTTCCCTTAATTCCCCTTGTCTAGTCCAACGAACTTCTAATCAAGAAGTCATCACTTTTATTTGAGCTTTTGGGTGGTGATAGTAATCCTCTAGTATTTCAGAATAATGAAAATATTTCAATGATATTCTGTTGAACTTGGTGATCTGTGACTTTAAAATCTGAGTACCCTAGTAAGGAAATCTAATTGCTGTAGGAAAGATAATTGGCAGTTGAAAATATTGTAGAAAATGGAATCCTGATAGAATTGTAATGCATCATCTAAATGAAGAATGACTATTGCCCTTGTTGGAATACCATAGTGAGTAGAGAGGTGTTAGAGTCTGTAAACAAGTCAAAATAACACCTGGCATTTTGCCAGGGGAATGTTAGCGTTAGCAAATAAGTCTGGATGGTGCCTGGCAAAATGCCAGAGGGAGTGGTTTGAGAAGTAACAAAAGCGATCCATTAAGTGTGGAGATTCCTTATTGGTTGACTGATGTATCTAGTTTAATGCTAATTAAGATAAGCTGTGCAAAATGTATAAATACCTCTGTTGTTCTACAATAAACCGCTTCCACTCCTGCTGTATCAACATACACAAGTTGTTCCCCCCACCCCCCTTTATTTTGCTCCAGCTGCGCTGGGGCAGAGAGGATTTAAATAGGTAGTAAATGGCAGTAGGGAGAAAGGAGGTGGAGTGGCTTCATACTCAATGGTAAAACCATGTGGAATACTGTTTTTGACTTTTAGTTGTTCATTTAAATCAAACTGACAAAAGTATTTATTCTATTATTAAAAAATATTAATCCTTGCTGTAACAGACAGTGGGCTAGGTGTTAGATGAAAAAAACAGCTTTTGGTTACAGTTTACAAGTAAGAGACATTATATATTTAGTTAAGTGGGTATCTGCTAATTACAAATTAGGTGCTATGAAGAAAAAGTATGGGACAAGAGAAGGGAGTATAAAGTAAAGATCTCCTTTGAAGAAATAATATTTAAACTGAGACCTCAGGTTTGGGTAGGAAAGCCAGAAAAAAGAGAAGAACTTTTCATGAATGGAATTATATGTATGAAAATTCTGAGGCAATAAATTTAGTTTATTTAAGGAATTGCAAGGACATACATGGGGCTACAGCTTGTGTGTTAAAGGGAAAATAGCATATAATAAAAGATATTGCTTTTTTTCTTATGACATGTTTTGGTAATTGTTTCGGTCGAAGGTAAAGAAGCAGACAATTGGTATTTCTTTAAAATATTTATTTTTAGTTTTAGGTGGACACAACATCTTTATTTTATTTTTATGTGGTCCTGAGGATCAAACCCAGTGCCTCATGCATGCTAGGCAAGCACTCTACCACTGAACCACAATTTCAGCCCAACAATTGGTATTTTAAATGTTGACCTCCAAATTGTTTTTTTTTTTTTTTTTTGATACAGACCTAGAAAACTGACTAGAGTGATTTTGGCTCTAAGAAAACTGGGAATTTCTTTCAGTTGTTTGGGTTTTTTTCAAAACAAATATTATATTTCTGAGATTATATTTTTGGTATCTTTGATCTATCAGCCAAAGTAATCATGGAATTAAAATATTTACCATATAACCAAGTTGAATCCATATATAGATTTTTATTGTTTCGATTGCCCCCTCCTCCAGCCTTATTTTTCCAACCTATGCTTTATGATTAAAAAAATTCCAGTAGTTAGGAACTGAGCAAACATACACCTAGATATACTGTCTAATGGAAATGTATCACGCTCATGCAGAACAGTAGTGGCTTTTATGCAACAATCAGGCATCCTATTAAAATTGATGAATAGTGATGTTTTCAACCATCTTAAGATAAAAAGTAAATTAACTGAATTTTCTTAATCTTGTTATAATTTTGAAAAGATTTCTTTTTTGCTTTACTATACTTATTTAAATAAAAACAAGTGGCAAATACAATGGAAGGCTCATAAGATAGCCTATTATTCTTTTTTTCTAGAGAGAGAGAAAGAGAGAGAGAGAGAATTTTTTAATATTTATTTTTCAGTTTTCAGCGGACACAACATCCTTGTTTGTACGTGGTGCTGAGGATTGAATCCGGTCCGCATGCATACCAGGCAAGCGCGCTACCGCTTGAGCCACATCCCCAGCCCCTATTATTCTTAATTTAATGGTTTTTATTTGTTTTGGGCATAAGTTAGAGGTTATCTTGTTTAAGCATATAATACTGTTATAGGTTACCAAAAATTCCTAGTTTTATTAATGGAATTAAGTACATATCATCATGTCATGATAATCTAGAAAAAGCATCTAGTGTTTAACATGAACATATCTGATAAACAATGGAATAGGAAGTTTGGCATTTCTACATGATGATGATTCTCTTATTTAAAAATAATACCATTAAATGGTATAAAGACAGATATGGCTAAAATCCATATGGAAGTCTGTTACAGAAAAGAGAAGAGAAAGGTGAGTGGATGGAATTAAGTACTGATGCAAAATACTTCACTACAGCCTCTCTTTTAAAAACACTCTCATATATTCTTTTAGGGCACATACTACCCTTATTCTTTTTCTTTGATGATGCTGGGGATGGAACTCAGGGTCTGAAGCAAGCTAGGCAAGTGCTCTACTACTTAACTGTAATTGTAGCTCTCTTATTCTTGATTTAGTACTCTGATCTATTAACTGAGATAGCCCTAGACAACTCCTGTAAATACTTAAAGTGAATCAAAAGCACTGAAAACACACACACACACACACACACATACACACAAACATGAGATAATTATCTCTAGTGTTTATCTCAATACAATTAGAATATGCTTCTGAAAATTGGTAGTTGGACTGGTTTGATCATTTTAAATAGAGAAGCAAAAAAGGAAAAAAAGAGGCAGGTCAGAGGAGGCATAAAGAGATCATAGAAAAAGACAATTTTAGATGTAAGAAAAATCAACAGAACATTTTAAAGATTAAATTGACAATTGTAAGAAAGAAACATCTCTGATCATAACCCCCTCACTTGATGCATTACCACAAAGTTGGAAGTAATAAACTTAAAAATTCTAGTGGGAAATCATTATTTTATCAACAAATACTGTATATTTGAGTAAACCATTAAGTCTTAATTTCAGTTGGAGTTGGGAATGTTTCTTTCTTATGTACTTCAAAACTATTTCACAAGATGCTTTGAAGTTGACTACCATTTGTGTTAGCAAAGGCAGAAACAGGATTTTAAAAAAAAATATTTATTTTTTAGTTATAGTTGGACATAATACCTTTGTTTTACTTATTCATTTTTATGTTGTGCTGAGGATCGAACCCAAGGCCTTGCACATGCTAGGTGAGCACTCTACTACTGAGCCACAACACCAGCCCAGAAATAGGATTTTGCTTTCAAATAAGCAGATGAAACATTTATTTTTTTATAAACTGGTGATAAGAATACCTGTACTCTAATTTGGAGCCAATAGCAATTTTGATTGAAAAAAGCTCACAAAATATTTTAACTATTTCTAGGCCAACTAAAAGTGTATGAAGAGCTTCTTATGTAACTGTGCTAACTGTAACATGGTAGCCACTAGCCATATGTGGTTATTTAAACATGCTAATGTAAATTTATCAAAGTTAATAATTCAGTTCCTTACTCACACTAGCTACATTTTAAGTACTCAGTATCTATACAGAATATTTCTATATCACTGTTGTATGCCCTCTCAGATCATAAAAAACAAATGCTTTATTGCTTTGTAATATTTATCACAAGAGGTATCTATTTTAGTACATTTTAGGCTTAAAATATGAAGAGTTAATATAGTTTCATATTTCATTTTAAAAACAGGCAGGATTTTTTTTAAAGAGAGAGAATTTTTAATATTTATTTTTTAGTTTTCGGCGGACACAACATCTTTGTTTATAGGTGGTGCTGAGGATCGGACTTGGGCCGCAGCACGCCAGGGGAGCGTGCTACCCCTTGAGCCACATCCCCAGCCCCAAACAGGCAGGATTATAGAGAACTAGTCTAAACTTTTTAGGGGATAAAGACAGTAACTGGTCCCCTTACAAAGATCTTAAAACTTTGTGCATCCTATGGGTTGGGGTTGTGGCTCAGTGGTAGGGCACTCACCTAGCCCATGTGAGGCCCTGGGTTTGCTCCTCAGCACCACATAAAAATAAATAAAGATTGAGTTCAACTACAACTAAAAAATAAATATTTAAAAAAAAAACTTTATGCATCCTATAACCTCTATTTCATAGCCTCAAATTCTGGTGTTTATAGATCTATTTAGGTAGACATGAAGATGAACCTGGGTACACATGCCAAAACCTGAAGGAAATACATTAGAAAATCTAAGATATTCAATGAGGCTTTTCACAGAATTCAACCAAATGGATTATAACTGATATTTTCAAAGATACTGTGGAATTTTGTGCTCAAATTTCTGTGAATTATTTTTATGGTAAATGCTGTCCATTTCATACCATGTTTCCTGGGATCTTCCAGTTTTGAAAAACAAAAACCCCAAATCCCAGGACATTCCTCAGTCCTGGGCAAATGGTCACCCTACTAGTAAGGCATATGCTTTATTTTTCTTATGTTTTAAGGACTGAACACTTTCTTATATTAATACACTCACATAACCTGCCCAACCTACCTTTCTAGTTAGTTCCCTAACTACATTTCATTTATTGGCTTTCTCTAAACATGTACTTTTATAATACTATACATTTGCTTAGGCCAGGCCTGAAATACTTTTCCAGATGACTGAACATACACACAACTTATCAAGGCCCAATTCAAATAACACTTCCCTACATAAGCTTTCTTTGATAACTTCCTATTTTATAAACTTCAAACTCTAATAAAAGGCACCTTCTTTCTGTTGTAATATACCAGCATGTTTTATACATATTCTTCATAACAGCAATTGCTCCTTTGTACTGTTTGCTTTACATGTTTGCTTTCTTGCAGGTGTAAATGCCTCTACCTTTTTATTACTAGTGTTCATTTCTGGTACATAAAGAATACTTGCTAAAACTACACAAAGTTCAAAGCTTACTTTGTCAAGTATCTCATTTGATTTCAACAGTTTTATGAGCTTGGCAAAGCTGATTGCTATTCATTTGGTTGATGATCAAACAAGCTTAGAGATAGTACTGAATTGTACAAGGTTAGGTAGTGACAATGTTGGGACTGAATTCTACATCTTCTGACAACAATTTTCTACCAAATTCCACTGAAGATTGTCAGACACCAGACAGGATTACTCTCTGTTGGTAACAGAGGGATGATCAATAATATTTGAAGAGAAGATTAAGTGTAAATGTTCACTGTCTTTTCCTATTCCTCAAAACCAACCCACACTGGAGCATTCTTTCATTTCCCCAATTTAACTATACCTGGCAAGAAATGTGGACAAAACCATTATTTGCCCTTAGATCAAACTGCCAAAATTTCACAGGCCACCACAAATGAAACCTTATTGAAAGAATTAAATATCTCAAAAGTTCTATTAAAGACTGGTTCTGTCACTTTACTTCTGGAATGTATTTTCACTCATCTCACCAATTATAGGAAAATAAAGTCACACTCACTTCACAGGATGCCACAAAGGTCGTGAGACCCAAAAAGTAAAAGGCTCTTGGAAAGCTTATTTTAAGATCACAGAAGCCACACCCATAACGGAGGAAGCCTTAAGAATTAGAAGGGCCGAAAAATAAAATCGATTCCACAAACCTTGCTTATAAGTCCATAAAAAAGCTATTACATTTTAACACTTCTGTTCTTTGTTAATGTAATGTACTCTACTTCGTTTAGAAAAGAACGCGTTTCGATTTTCGTAAACCGAAGGGCTAGCAGCTGCTAAGCTCCCTCCAGCGCTGGAGAGCCTCTCACGCTAGGGGTTTCTTTCAAGCTTTTCTCCCGGAGTTCCGGAGGCGGAAGAGACGCGGCTGCAGTGACGCACTTATCTGTGCGACTGACGTCACTGACAAGCGCCAGGCGGCACGCTGGCCAAGCTTTCGGCGGGCTTCCGGGAGACCAAAATGTCTATGGCTAGTGATTTCTACCTGCGCTACTACGTAGGGCACAAGGGCAAGTTTGGACACGAGTTTCTAGAGTTCGAGTTTCGGCCGGACGGTGAGCAGTGGACGGGGTCAATGGTGGGAAAGGGGAATCTGGATGAGAGGCGGACGAGGAGGCGAGGCGGGTAGAGTGAGCGAACCTCGGGCATGAATGGGATACAATGGCCACTACTCCTGGCGAAGAAAAAAAATAAAGTGTGTGTGTGTGTGTGTGTGTGTGTGTGTGTGTGTGTGTGTGTGTGTTGCTTAAGGCTATAGAAGGCCTAAGTTGTTTTGTGAATAAAAGAGAATTAATTGCTGTAAATTAATTCAGAAAAGCAGACGATGCCACATATTGAAAAGTTGAACCTACATTAGTTCTAATCCTACAGTCCGCGCACTAAAAGGGACTTCAGAAGCCATATCGTTATCAACCTAAAAGTTTTAACATTGTTAAGAAAACTGGCCTCAAGTGTTGTTCCAAGGTTGCATAAAAGGGGACTACTTATTCATTCAGGCGGTGTGTATTAAGGTCTTTATAGAGGAGCCCATCATATAAACAAATGGACGTGTTTCAAGTACTTAAATACAGTTTTTCACCATGCATATGCATTAAGAATACCAAAAATGTAGAGAGGGGTGGGATAGGGAGAAGTTAGGTCTACCGGAGGGAGTGAGAAAAAACTTTAAATGATAGACAACGTGAGATGAGTTTTGGAATAAGAGATTTTCTTGGCTTCTGAGGGGAGGAAAAAAAATCCGACTGGGAGAGTAGCATTAGCCTGTAGTGTACAGCAGTACTGTCTTTGATATTTAAAGAATGTTACTGTATATTGAACTCCGTCTACCTGCAATAGGACAGTTCAGCTGCGTGGATTTTTATTGACACCATATAGCTTGTCCAAATAACTTTTAGCTAGGCACATAAGTTAATCACCCTAGTATTATCAGGGAAATTTCATGTTAAAACAGTGATTCTCATTCATTTAGTCTGCCACCACATCGCTTCACTTACTTAACATTAGTTATGATAATGAGTCATGAAAATTGCAGTTCCCAGATAGTACATCTCTTTAGGTTAACCTGTCATTGTAGAGGATCAGGATCACATCATAGCTGTGCTTGGGCAACTGAGTCGCCTTGTGGGATTGTGTGCAGTAGCCAGTAAAAAAGTTGTGATGGATTACAGTTAAATATACACCAGCTGATAAACTGATCAGTTTTATTGAGGAACAGCACATAGTTCATGTGCATCTTATTTACAATTCTCTCTCTTTTTTTTTTTTTTTGTTACCAGGAATTGAACCTTGGGGGTGCTTAACCACTGAGCCATTGCCTTCTTTATTTTTTATTTTAAGATAAGGTCCAAGTTGATGAGGTGGCTTTGAACTTGGATCCTCCTTTCTCAGTCTCCTAAGCCTCTGGGATTATAGGAGAGAGCTAGCACGCCCAGCCCCTATTCATATTCTAAAATAATTACTAAAAATATGTACACATTAATTGGAAGGAAAATAATTAAAAGAGAACACTTTAGTGGATAAGAAAAAGCATTAAAGAAAGTAGATTTAGATCTTAATCTTGCGTGACCCTGGTCAACTTACTTTGCTCAACTATGAATAGGTGAGAGAATAAAACCAACTTTATTGTTTTATGCATTTAAATTTTCTGGGCAAAGTACTTAGAACCAAAACAGATACATTAAACTTTAAAGGAAATGTTCCTTTTTCAGATTCTTTTTCTAGTTCATGATATGGCTTTAAATAGGCCTTAAAAGTGACCTATCATATATTAAAGGCACAGAATATTTTAAAATTTGGCTACCTGTAAGTATTTATTATTATGACTAGCATGGATCTTACACTATGAGGGAGGAAATAGTAGTAAAATTGATAGTATAAAATGGTCTTTACCTTCAAAATCACAGTGTTATTTTTTAATTTTCTATTTTTTAGTATTGTTTGCTATTATACATTGAATTTTTTTCTATTCCCCACAGGAAAGCTTAGATATGCCAACAATAGCAATTACAAAAATGATGTCATGATCAGGAAAGAGGTAAGATTTTCAAATGTCTTAATTTTTTTTTACTTTTGGTCCATTTTCCTCTTTGTTGAATTTATAAAAGTTAATCTAAGACTGTGTTTTAAGGAAAAAGGCAATTTATAGTTTGAAAAATTTCCATTTCAATTAGATATGATTGTAAACAAAAGTAATCTCAATAATGAGATATTTGAATCTATCATTTAAGTCATTTTACAGTTAACTTTGTCTCTTTACTCTGTTCATTATTTAAAATAAATAGTCATGATGTAAACATAGTCTGAAAAGAGTTCAGAGTACTAACAGTGATGTAGAATTGGATTTGTCTTTTTATCTCTTAGATATTGTGTTGTCACCATTTACCATTCAGAGGTACTTGACCCTGTGTTACAAAGGAAGAATATAGGATTTTAAAGGGGCCTGTGATAGGAAGACGTAAATATTAAAAGAAAGGACAAGAGAGTAAAGAAAAAAATAATATTCTTGAGAAGAGTAAATGTTTGTCATCCTGTTATTTTGGAATCACAATTAAATTTTTCTGTGGTGTTCTAATTGAAAATTCAGAATTTGTAACTCTTTTTAAATTTCCTGTTGAATTATGAAAAGATATAGTTGGACATTGTGAAATTTTATTATAATTTATTTTCAGGCATATGTACATAAGAGTGTAATGGAAGAACTGAAGAGAATTATTGATGACAGTGAAATTACAAAAGAAGATGATGCCCTGTGGCCTCCCCCTGACAGGGTTGGACGACAGGTTAGTATTTAGTGATTCTTCACATACATAAATGTTAAGTTTTGTTAATGATTGTTTTCTCTTATTTTTATAATGGTTACTTGTTGATTCTTTGGTTTTCCACTTAAGTAGGCATCTGGTAAATAGTCTACTTTTATTTCACTTAGCTTCATTTTCTCTGTTATTTCCTTGTGGTAAAGGAGTCAGCACATAGTTCTAAATTTAGATAACTTTCTGAATAGTATTTTCCATAGCCACTCCAACCACAGTTATGATGCTTTCATTCTGTTGTTAATGGTTTCTACTATATTTACTTATTAGAAATAAGTACAAGTTGTATTTGTGGAATTTGAGACTTAGGATTCTCACGACTATATAAAATTCACTTTCTTCAGATTTATAACTTTAAGAGTTGTTATTTGTACCTTTATGCTCTAGAAAAAGATTTGATGGATTTCTTTGTTCAAACGGACCATTGTATTTGCCTCTGATATTCCCTTCATAATAATTGATGTTTGTCAAGGGCGTCTGAAGAACTCTTAAAGGTGTTATTTCACTCTGTAAAAGGATTTGCTTTCTGGATTAAGTCTTTTCAACTTTTGGAAAATTGGATACTACCCATGAAAGGAAGAAACATTCTATTTCACTTTTGTGTATTCCTAAAGTTGTACTTTATGTCACCTTCTTTGACTAGAGGAACAGTGTGGAGAAATCAAACATGATGACTTAACTTAACTTAACTTAACTTAACTCTTCTATTTAAAGGAGCATTGTTTAGGAAAGTAAAGGTAATAGTCAACAGTTTATTTTATCCATTTTTATCACTTTTAAAGAGTAAATTTAGACTTTAGTTTGTTTTATGCATTTATACATGTGTACTACAAAACAGCAACATTAGCAACTAACATTTTTTATCTTTTAGATTCAGGGAGAGAACCTAGTTTTTCATCTGCCCACTTGAGCATGTATTCATGGGTTTTGGTTAGTGGGGAGGAGTAGACATACTCCAGAAACTACCTGTTGGATCCTTAGGTCAAAAATTTTGTGATAAATCTTCATTCTCATTTGGAATGTGCCATAAATTCTGCATAATTAGGTTTTCTAATTACATATATAACTAGAATTTCTTTAGTGACATCTGTTTGTTAATTTAACTTAAAAACTAGTTACAGAGAAGCCCCTTAATTATGAGTTTTAGATTTGCTGATAAGCAATATAGAGAAAAATTTATACACACTAGGAACCACTAACTATATTATATTGTATTTGTTTTACAAGTTCTTAATTTTAATTGGTGAATTCAGAAGAGTGTATTAGTCTTTAAGTCTTATAGTCAGTAGTATCACTTATTAGTGGTTATAAATCTTTTGTATGTTTTATGAATTTTATATATATAAATTATATATTTATAAAATAAGGCTAATAAGACCTACTTATAAGATTATTTTAGGGATTACAAAAAATGTAAAGTTCAAGCAGCAGGGCCTGAAACATATTAGGTACCAAAGTGGTAGCTATTATTAGTTTCATGTATTTTATTTGTAGAACCTTGTAGAAAGGGAAAATATATTTATAATGTTAAAAATGGGCTTACGCAATAATAAATGCTGGAGTGGGTATGGAGAAAAACGAACTTTTACACTGTTGCTGGGACTCTAAATTAGTATGACCAGTATGAAAAACAGTATGAAAGTTCCTCAAAAGTCTAGGAATGAAACCACCATATGACCCAGATATACCACTATTTATCCTAATATACCATTATTTATCCTAAAGAATAAAGGTTGGCATACTACAGAGATACATGCATGCCTGTTTATAGTAGCACAATTCACAATAGCTAAATTATGGAACTAGCTTAAGTGTCTGTCAGTGGATGAATGGAGAGAAAATGTGTTATTTAAACACAAAGAAGCTGTATTTAGTCATAAAGAAAAAAGAAAATATGTTGCAGGACAACGAATAGAACTTGAGACCATTATGTTAAGCAAAATAAGAAACTCAGAAGGTCAAAGTTTGCATGTTTTCTCATTTTTAGAAACTAGATAGGAAAAGAGAAAAGAAAGGTGTGTTGGAGTTTGTGTCTCATGAATATAGAAGAGAGATCAGTAGAGTAGAGGAAAGAGACCAGTGGGATGGAAGAAGAAAGGGAAAAGAAACCTAGGGAATGACTGTTGAGGGCCACAGCCCAGCCAGACTGCGGCAAATACAATTGGCCAAATTATATTGTTATGTTGTATCTGTGAATATGTAGCAGCAAATCCCACCATTATGTGCAACTATAATGCACTAATAAAAATAAAAAAAAGAGAAAAAATAAATGAGAAAAATAAAAATGTATTTAAGATTATATAATTATTTTTACTAAATATGCCCAGTTATATCTCTAGTGTTTACTAGCATTATAATAAACATTTCTGTGTTGATTTATTTTATAGTATCTTCTATAAGCAATTTTTGGTTTATTCTAAAATTGGAGATAGTGCTTGTAACTAGTCAGTTAGTGACTAGTCAGTGAGACTGTTAGTTTTAAGGACAGTGATGCCTGACAGATTTTCTTTTTTTCCCCCCTCTGTTCTGTTGAATGCTAGAAAACTTGTAGCTAAAAATGGGATCTTTTTGTAGCAAGAATTCAGATGTCTCTGGGATAGATCTTATATTAATTATAATTCTCTCTCTTTTTTTTTTTTTTTTTTTAGGAACTTGAAATTGTAATTGGAGATGAACACATTTCTTTTACCACATCAAAAATAGGTTCTCTTATTGATGTAAATCAGTCAAAGTGAGTATGTTAAAACATTTTGGCTAAATTAACATAAATTATTAAGTTTATCTAATAAATTATTAAAAAGGCTCATTTTACAACTATAGTCCATTTTCGAGCCAAGATTATTTCAGTAGTATCCTATCAGTTTATTATGCAGAGATAATTCTGATTTTTATGTCATTAAAGACTTGGTATCATATGTATCAAAGAAGTTAAGGTATTTCAGTGTCAAATATTAATCCTTAATCCAACATTATATAGTAATGCCCAGATTTTATTAACTATTTATAGAAAAATCTGCATATAATGTTACAAAATTTAAAGGAAAATCCTTATTGGATTATATCAGCCTCGTTAACTCATATATTATTACTCTGTTTCATGGGTTTAATACTTGAAAATATATTTTCCAGTATAGCTTAAGATTGCTTTTAGCTACCTATCCTTCCTAAGTTTTGTGTCTCCTGCCTTTGGCTGATCTAGGCCATTTCTTCTTGCCTCTTTCCCTCAAAATGTTCCCAAAGTGCTTTTACTGTTTTCCCTCTTACCTTAATAACTTGTTTGTCTGCTTTACTGATTTGAGTGTAAGCTCCATGAGAATCTTATATCTTCAGTTATTATAGGGCTTGACACATAATCTGTGCTTTACATAAAAATTTATTTGAGGAAAGGAAAAAGAATGAATGCATAGTAACCACTGGACACAAACAGCTGTGCTCACAAAGAACGACCAGATACTTTAAAAATATATTTTCCTATAGTTGGTGAGGATGTGGCATTGCATTTTGGTAATATGCTGCAGAAACTATTAATATTTTTCATTCATCTTTGCTCTAATAATTTCATTTCTGAGTGTCTATTTTTGGAAGTATTCTCAAATACTGGAAAAGCTATATTACACTTCAAGATACTCATTGAAACATTTATAATTGGGATAATCTGAATGTTTATCAAGGAGAAAATGTTTAAATTAATGAAAATTATAAGTGAAGTGTTTTATTTTTTAATGCTGTGGAAACAATACCAAAAAAAAAAAAAAGGACAGAATGATTAGAGTTATGGGAAAAAAATACATAGAAACACCAAAATATTTATCATTATTGCATGAGAGTGGAAGCATTATAGTATTGTAAGTATTATGTTTTTTTGCTTTATATGTTTTTGTGATGCATAGCTATTACTTTCCATAAGGAGGTAACACTTTAAATATAAAAATGAGGGCTGGGGATGTGGCTCAAGTGGTAACGTGCTCGCCTGGCATGCGCTGGGCGCTGGGTTCGATCCTCAGCACCACATAACAATAAAATAAAGATATTGTGTCGTGCTGGGGATGTGGCTCAAGCGGTAGTGCACTCGCCTGGCATGCGTGCGGCCCGGGTTCGATCCTCAGCACCACATACAAACAAAGATGTTATGTCCGCCGAAAACTAAAAAATAAATATATTAAAAAAAAAAAGATGTGTCCACTGAAAACTGAAAAATAAATATTAAAAAAAATATATATATAAATGATACTAATAAAAAAACTTTACATGTTTCCTTACAGAAAAAATAGAATTGTTTGTTCCTCTTAGTTGTCATTCAGTTTGTCATTTTAGTTGTCAGCAAGATTCTTCCTTTATCCTTTCCATTAACTGAATTGTTACAGATTTTTTTATATTGTTTAAGAAATTTATAAAATTATATTTCATTAGGACTAAAAAGTAACTTTCACCTTTTTATATTTTAGGGATCCTGAAGGCCTTCGAGTATTTTACTATTTGGTACAGGACTTGAAATGTTTAGTTTTCAGTCTCATTGGATTACACTTCAAGATTAAACCAATTTAAATTGTGTTTTTGAAGCTCTTTGTATATTTAACTAAGGGATAGGTAAGGGAGGGTTTATTTGCCATTTCTAATACTGGGATTTTTATGAATGTGAAACAAAATGTTTTTCTTGTACATAAACTGAATATTGAAAATAAATGAATAGGCTAAATGATTTTTCTCACTTGGGACCAAGTGGGTTAGACATCCCATACACATTAAATTCTGTAAGTAAAAGTCACTTTTGTTGAAATTTTGTTTTAATAAAACATCAAAGCCTGGATAGTGGTTTTATTTTGTTCTATTTGTTTTCAGGAGACTATATCTCTGATTCACTTTAAAGATAATAAGAAATTGTTCTAGTTGATTTATCTTATGGCAGAAATTCTTAGGGTAGAAATATGTGGCCAAATTTCCATCTATTAAAGGCAGTTACAGGGGGCTGGGATGTGGCTCAAGCTGTAGCGCGCTCGACTGGCATGCGTGCGGCCCGGGTTCGATCCTCGGCACCACATACCAACAAAGATGTTGTGTCTGCCGAGAACTAAAAAATAAATATTAAAAATTCTCTCTCTCTCTCTGTCTCTCTCTCTCTCTCTCTCTCTCTCTCTCTCTCTCTCTCTCTCTCTCTCTCCTCTCTCACTCTCTTTAAAAAAAAAAAAAAGGCAATTACAGATATCTTATTTCTTCCATACCTGGTGGGATTTAATTTTTTGGTGCTTATAGAACTTTTTATAGAAATTTCTGGATTTTATACATTAATCACAAATTCCTCAAGATAATTCACATTTAAACCTTTTTGGTGTAAACAATGATTTTCTAAAGTTAAAAAAAAGTGTAGTCAGACTCATCTTTGATTATGTCCTTATTTTTTTTTCTCATTTTTAAAATTTGTTCCTTTTAAATGTACATGACAGTAGAGTGTATTTTGACATATCACACATGGAGCATAAGTTCCCATTCTTGTGGTTATACATGATGTGAATCTACACTGGTTGTGTATTCATATATGAATATCGGAAAGTTATGTCCATTTCATTCTGCTGTCTTTTCTATTTCCATCCCCACTCCTGTCACTTCATCTCCCTTCGTCTAACCCAGTGAACTTCTATTCTTCTCTTCCTTGCCTCATTTTGTGTTAGCACCTGCATATGATTATGTCCTTATTTCTTATTCATATGTTTGTGTCTAAGAACTGAATGAGTTTTTAGCTTTACAAATTGTATTAAATTTGTGTTTATCTATAAATACTTATTTAACTCCTAATGAACACAGATTCCAATCATGCTTCCAAGTTCCCTTCAACTGCTTTCTGTTAGACTTCATCTTTCATTATTTCTGTTAGTAACTGGGGCCCTGGTGTTCTGTTCCTCCTCCCTCTGAACCCCAATCTAAAATTTGTGCTGTCAAGATAATTGTTTGTATTCACTTGCTTCAGGGACTGGTAATATTGACTTTATAGTGGCAGGGCTTCTGAAGGCTTGCCAGGCTTCTAACTTGCTTGGAGCACAGCAATTCTAAGAAACTTTGCAGTAATGGGAATGTTCTGTTTATGTGCAATCCATACGGTAGCCACTGGCCCCATGTGGCTACTGATTACTTGAGATGTGCCTAGTATAACTAAATTTATAGAGTGATTTAATGAATTTGTTTTTACATTTTATTATAATAAAATTCAAATATACAAAATAGTTAGAATGTTGTAAACACTGACGTGTCATTCTAGATTATAATAAATCTTATAGATTTTATAATCTGGTGTTTTATAAATTTTATAATTGTGGTATCAAGTGGCTGGGTCTGTGTGTGTGTTTGTGTGTGGGGTATGTGTTTAATTTTGATGAAGTAGTAAGTAAACACATGTTTAGTGGCTACACTTTTGGCAGTGGCGCACCAGCTGATTTCATTGCTCAAAATTGCATGGCTTGAATGAATTGGACATAACTTTCCTATGTTCATGTATGAATACACAACCAGTGTAACTCTACATCATGTACAATCACAAAAATGGGAAGTGATACTCCATGTCTAATATGTCAAAATATATTCTACAAATAAAGTAAAATGCATGGCTCTTCAGGTTTGTTGTGGAAAGCCAGTTTATCTGTATTGTGCAAGATAAGACTCATCATCTTCAGTTTTACTGTATGGAAATAAATATTCCTGTTCAAATTGTAGGCCTTGATGAATGTACAGTGTAGAACATGGTATAATTCTCTTTCACTTACGTGTCCACACAAGGAGAAAGGAACAAATGCTCTGAACTTCTAGGGTACTCACAGTTATTGGTTATTTCTCAAAATGGCAGTCTGAGGCTTTTGTTGAATAAGCCAGTCCACTCAAGATTGAGCATGGTTAGGGAGAAATACTCCTTAGATTAAAAAGTTAACATATGAACTCTGAACCATTCTCTAACTTCTCTCTAGTATTTATTTACTTATTTTGCTCTATCCCCACTCTATGAAGATTTCTCATACTCAGATCAAGATCAGAGAATAGGTGACTAGGATTAATAGCTTGTATTTTTATCTATGGTTTTCTTATACCTTGTGTGTTTGAATTGGCTTTTACTTGATTGTAAGCTGCTGATAGACAATGCTCATTTAAAAGTTAAATTTTGTATATCACTAGTTTTATTTGAAATTAGATTTACATTCTGCACTTAGGTCAGCCAACACATGTTCCCCCTTACCTCCTCCCTTAATAGAGATACTTCTCAAAATTATCAAACTTTTTCCCAATTGATGGTTTGGCATTCAAGGCCTCAGAGTAGCCAGCACCTGGTAGTCTTACTGCCTTCAGATTATTTGCTTTTGTAATTTACTCTTAAGGCAGGTGATATTCATTTTTGTTGCTGTGGAAACCTTTTTCATTACCACAAATCTTTGCATATGTACATTCTCAATACCACAGAATCTCAAATTTGAACATAAGAAGGATGTGTCTTTTGGATGTGGTGTAACTGTGATTCTAATTTCTCATGTATAGTCTTGAGTAGAGCTCTTTAACTTTGCTCAACCAAAGCAGCATATACAAAACAAGAGAATATGGGAATATTTATGATCTGCCATGCTTTATTATGCTCGTATTTATTTATTGCCTTTCCATGTTCTATGTCTCTGCTTCTAACAGAGTGCAAGACAGGCATTTTATGAATAATGTTAGGGTTTAAATCTGGAATGTCCCTCCAAAGTCTCATGTCACAATCTGCATAGTCCCCAATGCAGCAATGTTCAGAGGTGTGGTTTTAGGAAAATGATTGGATCATGAGAGCTCTGACCTCATCAGTGGATTAATCTGTGGACTACTGGTAGGTAAGACCTTTATGGAGGAGGGAAGTCACTGGGGGCATGCCCTGGAAAGGTTTGTCATCTCTGTAGCTGGCCTCTTCCTCTTGATTTCTCTGCTTCCTGGCTGTCACAGCTGAGCAACTTTTCTTTGCCATGTCCTTCCATCATGATGTTCTGCCTCACGTAGGGCTCAGAGCAATGGAGTTGACTGTGGATTGAGACCTCTAAAATGGTGAGCCGAAATAATCTTAAGTCCTAAATTGTTAAGTCCTAAGTTGTTCTTGTCAGGTATTTTGCTCACAGCTATGCAAAGCTGGCTAACAGATCAAACTAGGTTTATTCAGGTGGACATTTTTAATATGAATACAAATGTTAGCTGAGATCATTTTAGATATCTTATTGTTTGACTACCCTATCTTGGTTTAAAATGGGTGAGACTTGTGAACGTGGTGTGTTGTAAATCCAACCACTGATACCTAATGATTATTTTAATAATTGGATTCCTAGCTTTAATGAATAAAGAGCTAGAATAAAAGAATCCCCCCAAATAGTAAAGTGCCAAAAGTAAAAGGATTTGAAGGTGAGCTCAGAGTTTGCCTTGGAAAACTCCCCAAGTGAAGAACAGTAAAGTTGAAGAACTGCTCAGTGTCTTTAGTATCTGCCTTGTCTCATTTCTCTGAACTGTGTGATATAGTTTACTGAACACTGATTTAATAATCAAAAATCTTAATTATGGATTGGTACTTAACTATTTTCTCTGTCAATCTGTGCACTGACTTTATTCATTATTGGCACAGAGCCCAAGTAACTATCTGAAATCCTTATTTGCCATTCTTTTATTATTATTCCTTAGTTCTGAAGGTGTCTTTATTTTGTTACTTTTACTGATTGAGGTCCCGTGGTCCCGTTAGGATAATATGGAGTATTTAAATCTAGAACAGTAAAATCTTTTTTTTTTTTTTAATAGAAAAAGAACAGGTGGTTAGAGTGACAGGAAATCTCAAAATAGAGGCCCTTGTTTTTTTACTCTTAAGAGCTCAGAAACTTTGTATTTTTCAGTGGTATAAATATTAGTCATGAAGATGAGTATACAAAATGGGAAGCTTGGTCAGGAGTGGTTATTCCTCTCAATAAGGTAGTTCAGACCATCATTCCCTGTGAGCTGGTAGACATCTTTCACCTCAGCCTGGGACAGGAAGAACTACATAGAGCTGTGAAATGATAAAAACCATTGAGGTTTGAGGGTGTGACTGGAAAGTCTGAAGGTGTGATCATAAGCAGTGTGCAAAGCTTCTGGCTAACTGTATCACCAGAAAGGAATGAGTAAAATATGTGGTTTCCCAAATTAAAAAAAAAAAAAAAAACAAAAAACAAAACCCAAAAGCTTTTGCAGCAAAGCAGCCAGAAAATAAATGAATACATATTCATGTTTATATGTATATGTTTTATGCAAAAGTGAATTTGAAAGACAAAGTTCTAGAGCTTTCAAAACATTCTTCCAATTTTTCATCTTTGTTTTATTAATTTTGTTATAATACAGCTTAGTACTTCCAGTTTTGTGCTGCTTTGATCAAAGAGTCATGTTAGGAGTTTTAATCAGTTCTCTCTGAAGTTACTTCAAAAGTTAATTGTCTTCTCATTAAAAAAAAATTGCCTTTTTCAGAAATTTAGAGCTTAGTAAGAAAAAGTTTAGAGGAGCGTTACACAATGTAGCTTTCTAATCACTTGTATCATTCTGTTCTAAAACTGAAAAAAATCTAGATTTTATGGTCATTTACTCAACATTTTTCTCATTGCTCATCAAGCACACTGGTAGGCATCATGCCTCTTATTTGTGCTGCTGTTACAATAGTGAATAAGAAAGATATGTTACTCACCTTTGTGGACTTAATGTTAGAAGAGGCAATATGTAAGAAGTATAAGAAAAAGTGCTTTGACTTCTTTAGCCTCCATCCTGAGGACTCTCCACCCATCACTGGCTATGTGGATGTAAATTAAAATGGGCAAAAAACCTTAATGTCACCAATATCTTCATGGGGCAATATAATGTAAATTTTCTGATCTGAAGCCATAGAATGGTTTTTCTAAAGCAGTAGTGATATACTGCTGTATGTTTTACAGTTCCTAAATTATGTGCTGTCCTTACTTTGTTCTTCCAAATACTTGCATTCCAGGTTTGATGTGGTTGGATAAAGAGTGTGCATTGGTTTATTTTATGTTACTATAGCAGAACACCTGGGAGTGGGTAAGAATTTTATTCTGGCTCACGGATTTGGAGGCTGGAAAATTTAAGATCAGGTGGTCTCATCTGGTAAGGGCCTCATGATGTTTCAACTCATGGCAGAAAGTGAGGACAATTGGAGTGCATGGAAGACAGAACACCAGGAGTGAACTTGTTTTCAAACAACCTGCTGTGACAGTAACTAGTCTTGCCAATGAGAGAGGCATGAATTATTCATGAGGCTCCATCCCATAACCCAAACACCTCCCACTGCTTTCTACATTCCAATACTAATGTGTTGGGGTCCAAGTTTCAACATGAGTTTTCGTGGGGACAAACCATATTCGAACCACAGCAGTCTATTAGCATTTCTGGGTTGCAGTGCTGGTATTTCCACTTTCTAGAAATTAGGAGAGGAAACCAACCAACCAAACAAAAAATCCCATCTTTTTTTGAAGTCCAAGAAATCTCATCTGCAGTACTAATTTCATTTTATTCTTCCAAGGCTATGAAATGGCAAAACTCATATAAAAAATGAACAAACTGAGTTTTGCAGATTCAGTGATTTATTCAAATTTTTATGACTAGGAAGAATTTGAATCTTGGAATCCAAGTAATAATAATATTTAGAATTCAGTGAGCACCTTCTGTATATATACTAGGTTATGGTCAAGCACTTTACTTATATGCCTTAATTCTGACAGCAACCTTGGAGGGCAAATATTACTACCATTTTACTGTGTTGAATCTGAGGCCTAGAGAGCTAAGAGACTTGAACTAAGAGAACTAGAGAACACGAGAGCTAGAACTGATATTCAAACACATTTTCCTGATTGCTAAATTCATGCTTTGTTGCAGTCCATTCTGAATTCATAGTCTATCCATGTCCTATATTGTCAAGACTTATTTTAAACATAGGTCAAGAATTGACAATTGGGCTGGGGATATGTCTCAAGTGATAACGTGCTCACCTGGCATGTGTGGGTCACTGGGTTCAATTCTCAGCACCACATAAAATAAAGATGTTGTGTCCACCGAAAACTGAAAAATAAATATTAAAAAATTCTCTCTCTCTCTCTCTCTCTCTCTCTCTCTCTCTCTCTCCCCCCTTAAAAAAAAAGTCAATAATAAAAAAAAAAGAATTGGCAATAATGTGTTCTTAGGTCAAGTAACCTTTTAATAATAGTTTCTTTATTTGTAAAGCGGGGATAATAATAATATACAACTGCCAGTGTTGGGAGGTTTCAATATGGCTATGCACAGTGTCTCTGCCACTTTCTCAGTTACCACTATAACTTCCTCTACCCTCACTCTCTAGCTTTTCTCAGCAGAGTTTTCCTTCTTTACTTTTTTGACTTCGAGATAGAAGGCTAGGAATCTTCTTTATCTGGTTGAGAAAACCAAGGATTAGCAAGGGAGAAGAAAATGCCAAGCAGCAATATTCTGGTTTACCTTAAAACTCTGCTTACATTGTTGAATTAAATGAATCTCTGGTAGATATTTTATCCAACTTCTGGGGCATGATGACAAGTGGCAGACTTCAGTAGTAATTCAGAGACCAAGGATTGTCTCAGGACACAAGTAGGGCAGGTGGAAACAAACAAACAAACACACACACACACACAAAAGACAGGTAGCACAACTTAGACTATATCCAAGGGGTTAGAACACGTAGTATACTGTCTGAAGTAGTTTGGAGGAAAGATGGGAGGAATGACCAAAGTGAAGAATATGGAGACTCTCTGAAGAATAATGGTTCAGTACTGACTAGAGGTTGGTGAAGGAAGAAAAGAATAAGCAAGGGATTTGGTTAGAACTAAACAAAGTATGGATGGGGTTTGTCTCCGCATAATCCATTTTGCCTTCTATTCTCCCCCTCACTCCACATCCCCACACTCTATTAGCAACCATCATTTGATTTGAAAAACAATTTATTTATTTTAATTTTTTTTTTAGGTTTATGGCATATAGTTTAGGTAAACACACATCCAAGGAGAAAGGAGAAGGGGAAATGGAGGTGTCAGAAGCAAAGCTGAGTGATAGTGAAAAACAATTTAAATTGGTTTCATAGAACCAAAGTCAGAAGATTTTAAAAGCCGGATCAAATGGAAATTAACTTCATCTGGCTCTTAATAATAGTCACAGAAATGAATTTCTTTTCTCTCTCCTTTTTTTTGGATCTCTTCTCAAGTTTCTGGGGATTGAACTCAGGGCTCTATGGTTGAAGGCAAGTGCTCTATGACAGCTACATTGCCAGCCTTAATGGATTGTTTTTAAGTGTTCTGCATATGTGAAAATGGGAGGCCTTGCTGAAAATTTGTAGAGGTAAATTTTTTCAAGTAAGAATAAGATTCATGATAATATGGTATTATATATATATGTATATATATATATATATGTTATATATATATATATATATATAAATGATAGTAATACTCTTTGACCTCAAAATATTTTTTTGATATCAGCAAAAAAAAAGAAAAAGAAAAAAACAAAACCCAAAACAAAAAAACAATTGGAGGTAACCTAAATATCCAATAGTAATGTATTACTGAAATATTTTTTATATACATGTTGATAATAATTATATGTGGTTTTAAAATCATGTTTTAGATAAGTATTTCTAAATGAGGAAATACTTATTGTTTATTAGAAATTGATAAAAAATGCTGTGTGTGGAAAGATATCAAATTTAATAGTGAATATAACATGGATAAAAGTTATAAGAATACACACCCAAATTTTTTATGATGGGAATGTAGATGTTTTGAAGTAATTTCTAAAATGTGTTTATCTACAATAAATATAAATGAAAAAAGAAAATTTCCCAAGTAGTAAGAGAAATAATAACAAGAGGAAGTTTTTAACAGAAAGACTAATGTTTAAATTAAGAGCTAAAGAATTTAGATATAGCGTTTCTCACAAATACGTATATATTTATATGTAGATTTTTTAGTCATATCTTTTTACTAGTAGTTGGATTTTTAAAAATATATTTTCTTGTTTTTCCCAAAGATGTATTCCTCTGTCTTTTCAGTTCCCAAATGCTGATTTTGAATGTTTTGAATATTTTTCAGAGTACCAAGTTGTTGGTTAATTCAAGTGGAGGAATATATAACTCATGACCATCTTTCTTTTCCGTTAACATCAGCTTTTACCATATGATTTCCTTTTATCACTTTGGTCAAGAGGAGGGGTGGAACTTTTTGAGTTGGAGTGTCATTTAGAAGTAATTCATTTCTGCTTTTTGTCTTACTGTCTCTAAGGGATCCAGAACTGAAAAGGCCTACTTATTCCTCATTTTTGGTTCTGTTGCCTCATCTGCATCACTACATGGCACAAATACAGGTAACATCTGCCTTTATTTCCTCAGAGCTTTGTACTTTATCCCACTTATTCTAGAGATATGGTATTTAATTACAAATGGCTGGACATGAGATTGAGATTGGTAGGCTAGTATTTATTGATTGCATTAGAATTGCCTTAACTCTGAATGATATGAAAACTGAAGTTTACCATTTTCTCTTTCTCAATATGCTATGAGTTTTGCTCTTTGCTATCAAAATAAAGGAAGAGGGATTTGGGAAGTTTTTTTTATTTTAATTTGGGTCTAATGATTTAAATATTATCCATCTTGAAGAATTTAAAGAAAGATCTTTTTTCTTAGGAAACTAGAGGAAACATGAATAATTCAATTTAGAAAAATTTGTACATTAAAAAACAGAAAAGAATACAGTTACATGTGCAATTTTTTGTATTTGCTCTTTCATGGATGTAATCTTGTTGAACTGATTAAGATGCAAAGTAAATTTTAAAAATTTACTACTTATTTCTATATTGATATCCATTACTAGATTGAATCTTTTACTCATGTTAACTAATGAATGCCTATTGACAAATTTTATTTTACATAGACTCGTTTCTGTCATCGTCACACACTAGAAAATTATTCAGAAAATCTTCATGTACATGAAATTATTTGGGATTGAAAATGCAGGTGTTTGGGCTTCAACCCAAGAGATTTTTATTTATTACATTTTGTACAGGGCACTGGAATCTAAAACAGTTTGCAATATTAATCCTTGAATAATTATTTTGCTGATAGTGTCTGCAATATACTTGGAGAAACACTGGTATAGTCATGCAATATAAGTATTTTTTATATGTATGCCAGATCATGTGTAAGTTTTTTATGTATATTAAGCAGGTCTTAAAGCTAGATAAATTTTATTTTTATTCTAATTTGTTACCTATGGCTGCAGAATGTATTACATTTCATATTACACATAGAGGACATTTTTTCATATTTCTGATTGTATACAAGGCATATTCATACCATTCTTGTCTTCTTACAAGAACGTGGAAGTTTTTAAAAAGCAAAGGTATTTTTATTTTTCAGAATGCTTTGAATTAACAGTTTAAAAGTGCTTTCAGAATACTTTGATTTGACAGTTTTATTTGAATTGACAATTTATAAGTGTTTTGGTGGTTTGAGGTGGAAACAATTTGGCCTAACATTTGCATATGTATATTGAACATTTTAAGCAAAATTGGCTGGGCCAATAGGAGCATAATCTATTCATGGATTTTTCTCTTTATATTTTTTAATAACCCTGACAGTGATTAACTAGGTGCATAAATGACTTAAACAGAATTTTTATTTTAAATTTGTTTATTTGTTTATTTTACAGTAGAATGCATTTTGACACATAGTACACAAATGGAGCACAACTTCTCATTCTTCTGGCTGTACATGGTTCAGAGTCACTCCAGTAATGTAATCATACATAGATTATTACACTATGTATATAGGGTATATAAGACATATATACTTATGTAATAGGGTAATAATGTCTCTTTCTACTGTCCTTTCCATCCCCACCACCTCACCCCTCCCCTCACTTCCTCTATACAAACCAAAGTTCCTTCATTCTTCCCTATCCCCCCACCCGACTCTGGATCAACATCCACTTATCAGAGAAAACATTCGGCTTTTGTTTTTTTGGTATTGGCTTATTTCACTTAGCATGATAAGTTCCATCCATTTACCTGCCAATGCCATAATTTCATTCTTCTTTAACTAATATTCCATTGTGTATATGTAATACATTTTCTTTATCCATTCATTTGTTGAAGGACATCTAGGTTTGTTCCGTAGTTTAGCTATTGTGAATTGAGCTGCTGTAAATGTGGCTGCGTCACTGTGGTATGCTGATTTTAAGTCCTTTGGGTATAAACGGAAGAGTGGGATAGCTGAGTTAAATGGTGGATTCATTTCAAGTTTTCTGAGAAATCTTCATACTGCTTTCCATAGTGATTGCATTAATTTGCAGTCCCACCAACAATGTATGAGTGTACCTTTTCCCCCACATCCTTGCCAACACTTATTATTGCTTATATTTTTGATAATTGCCATTCTGACTGGAATGAGACAAAATGTGAGAGTAGTTTTGATTTGCATTTCTCTAATTGCCAGAGATGTTGAACAATTTTTCATGTTTGTTGATCTATTGTATTTCTTCTTCTGTAAAGTATCTTTAATCAGAAATTTGAAAGACGTTTCATTTCTTTCATAAATAAGGTTCAGTCTACAAGCTTTACTTAAAGGAGTTAATAAACACACACCCACAGATACACATACCTCTCAGCATCAAATCCTGGTTTGTTTATATAGGCTCACATTTTCATTTCTTCTTTATATAGAAGTCATCATATGGCAAGGTTTTTAATGTGAAACACACTTCTCTTCTAATTCTAAAGATGAGCAATCAGGAGGTGACTTATTCAACCCTGAGATTTCTTCAGTCTCCTTCAGAATCACCGAGTAGATCAAGGAGTGATTCTACTCAGAGTCCTAGAAAAGCTGTTGACAAAGGTATATATTTAAGCATCTAAATTAATGTTTATTGTGAATTGCCCAAATTTTGCAATTTGAATAAAAATTCTATTTGCACTTCTGGTTGTCTGCTGGTAATATGAACCATAAGTAGGATAGAGTTGTAGAATGAAGTCTTTAAAAAATTTTGTGACAATGGGAAAATGAGTAAATATTTTTGAATTTGAGAAACTAATAGGATGTTTTGATTCAAATTGGACCAAAAAAATTTATGAGGGCGTTAAAAGTAAAGGACATACTGAAGTCTGAAGAAACATTGAATTTTCTAGAGAAATAAAATTCTTAGAGAAATGAAAAGCTTATGTTAGGAGTGATATTTTCACTCAGACAAAGATATTTTAGGTATCTTAAATAGTTACCAAACTTTAATGGTAATGAAGCAGCAAAAATTTTCAAATCAGGGAGGAGTTCTAATTTTTTGATTCTGTATTTCTATTCTCCTTTCAAATATTGTCAAAATTAAACTCTAAGTTGAAAACTTACTTCTTTGACTTAGTGATTATCAGAGATACAGGCTTCAGATACCAAGGACTTCAAAAGCATAAGAGTAAATATAGTATTGCCTAGAGAAAAAGATAATTGATGAAAGAAAACAGAAAGTTGATTTCTAGAAATTCCTTTAAGTGTGGCCCTCTATCCAATTTGAGCTTCAGAGTATTCACTTTTGGCTATTAATTTATCAAAACTACTGACTTGGGGCTGGGGATGTGGCTCAAGCGGTAGCGCGCTTGCCTGGCATGCGTGCGGCCCGGGTTCGATCCTTAGCACCACATACAAAGATGTGTGTCTGCCGAAAACTAAAAAATAAATATTAAAAAGAAATTTTTAAAAACTACTGACTTATCTTTCTCTCCTCTACATGATTGTTTATGATCACAAGGACTGGGAGTACACATCAACTTGGGGTCTTCTATATGAATTGTGTCTATTGCCTTTGGTGTTTTTGTAAGGGATGTGCTTTTAAAATCCTATAGAACTGTTCCTACATGCAGGATTTATACAATTGGCATGTCAAGAAACCTAAAACTTGAAAATTGTAATTCCTAGATTACAATTTAAATCAACTTGTATAATATGTTTTTGAAAAAATTTTTAGTTCCTTTTTTCATATGGTCTCCCACATTAAGGTTAGTAGTGGGCCATAGCTTTTTCTGTGATGCTTATTTTCTTCTTTTTTCATTTAAAGGGTTTTCTGTGCCCTGGAACTTTATTGCAGTGACTCTTGGAATTTTCTGTTTACTTTTGTTGATGACAGTCATAGTGTTGGTGATCAAGAGTGAGTAACTGAAATCCATTTTTCTTAATCTGAGTACTGAGCTTTAGACACTAATTGTACAGACTTTAACATGCTTCATCCATTAGTTCCTGTCTGTAGTCAGGGAAAGACTTAGGTGGTTCTGAACTTTGAGTGAGGCTTTTTTTCCTGGACATATTGCAGTGCCATTTTAATATTACTTACCTATTCCATGGACTCTGAGGCTGTGGTGAGCTGTACACTTAATCTGATACATGGTCATATTTCTTCTGGTAGAGGATTGAGTGAAATTCTGCTATGGTTTTCAGGTTATCATGAACCTGAGGTAAACATTTTTGAGAAGTAGCTGTTCAAAAGAAATTATAGCTTTTTCTTCTGATAATATAATTAGGAAATAGCTTATTAAAAAATCTGTATGTCGATGTTAAATGATCTTGAATTTAAACTTTATCTTTTTTTAAAAATTCTGTCTTATCTTTAGAAAAATCATTGATATATTATTCTTAGATAAAATTACATATCCCAATATTATTTTCTTGATCCTATGGGCATTCCATCTGCTTCAGTAATAGTTATGCCACCTCCTCATGTTTCTTAGTTCAGATTTTCATACTCAAAAGATGTATTAAATATTGACTGATTGATTTTTACTTTGCTACTTATTTATTAAAAATGAACTAAACTGAAAGGTAAGGTGTTATCAAAATTTTATTCACATAGCTTATTTCTTATTTTACATTAAAGTTGCTAATACTGAGAAATTTGATGATTCCATTTCTATGATCAATTCACTGAGGTGTTACTTTCTAAATGTCAAATTACTAATATGAGTTGATTGTCAAAATGAAGCTTTTCTTTTGGCTTAAATTTCAATGTTTATTCATTATGAATACTTTTTTGTATTACATCTATGCTGTTAATTTTAGTTTTTCAGTGTGTTCAAGAAAAACATGACCAGCAGGAAATTCTAAGAAACTTCAGCAAAGAGTGCAACATTACGAAAAATGACTACTACTTAAAGGAACAAGTTTGGATAAATAAGTCTTTAGAATATGATAGTCTCAAAAATAAAACCCTTCATTTGGAATCAAATCATGAGAACAAATGTTGTAAGAAAATTGAGATCTATTCAGAATTTTTGCAAAATAAAGGTATGGAAGAAATCTTAATTTAAATTATTATTTAAATAATCTTATTTAAATAATTGCACTATTTCTTTTCCTTCAGAAGCTTTGAAATCTAATAAACTGGGTTATAATACTAGTGATCTCTGGGCCTACTAGAAAAAAATTTGATTTGTCCCTCTTAGATATGATGTAGGTATTTGGGTGTGCTTATTTCAAGTATAGGGTTGGGGCCCCCAGAAGCTATGCTTGGATTAGTAAGACCCTATATAGTGTCCCCAATTCAATTGCTATTCTTAAATTCCTACTCCTTTCAGAAGGTGAAAATATGTCAGTTACCCTGAAAATTCAGAGCACTTGGTTCCTGCAGGAAAATCAGACTCCTACTCTGTTGCTAACATTGGATATGGAGGCTGTCATTAAAAGTATACTTAGGCAAAAATGGGCTCAAGGACTTTTATTTGGATGCTATTTTAAAAATAATTTTTGTGTATATATGTGTTTTCATTCTGCTATGGCTTCATATATTTGGTAGGTAGATTTATGACCAGTGTAAATACTTATTACCTGTAGTATATCGGCAAGATTTTCCATATAGTTGATGTTTGTGCAATTCTGTGATAATGCCATCAAAACACCCAAGAGATACAAATGTTAAATTTCATGCAGTAAATTGTTACCTTGCATAATGACCTGATTATCTTGAATTGAGTTGATTAATCAACAAGTATTAAATATTTACTTAGGATTTAGAGTTTATAAAGACCTTTTTCATGTGTAATCTCACTTTAGTATTGTGGGATTTACTGTCTCTTATTAAAGGATGAATACTATTTACAAATTCCATACATTATGACATAAATAAGAGAAAAAGAAAAAGTTACAAAAAATGTTTCTCATATTTAGACGTCATTCCAGAATTCAGCATTCTTATCTGTTAGATATATTGTATAAGTAGAATCATGAAATATTATTTTTCTTCTGTGATTGGCTGATTTTACTCAGCATAACATCCTCAAGGATCGTCATATTGTCACACAGAAAGAATTTACTTCTTTTTAGAGGTTGAACAATAAATTTACATATGTAAACATATTATTTTAGGTTGTTTTCATCTTGGCTGTTGTAAATAGTACTGCATTGAACATGAGAGTGTGGATATCTCTTGGTATTCCAGAATTTTGGTGATCCTCGTATTGTCATTACTGATAGCAATGAGATATTATTTAGATATAGAAGACTGATAAATGTATTTCTCTAGTTGACAGACTACCAGATAATAAATTTAAAGTTTCACATTACGTGTTGTAGGTTTGATCTGTGAAGGCCACTGGTCCTGTTATGGAGTAAAATGTTATCATTTTACCAAGAACCAAGAAAAATGGGAGGGATGTAAGAAAACTTGCCAAGACAATGGATTATCCCTTTTGAAGATAAATGATAAAGATGAACAGGTATTGTGAACTCACATCCACTTTTTTTTTTCTCTTGGATGCTGTCACTTACCCTTGGATCTAAGATACTGAGGACAGGCAGGAGTTCATAAGGAGGGACCTTCACCTATTCTTTGTGTTCTGTCTGTTATGTGGGCAAAAATTATATAATTGAAAGTTTCCTGGGAGATTCTTACCTGCTAAGAAGTATATAAACCTGCTATCTATCTGTATAATCTATAAGTATTCTATCTGTATAATCTATTATGATAACCATTATTATTAAGGATGCAGTTTGGTTCTTTGCAGTCATTTCCCTTTCAAAGGAGTCTGTAAGAGTAACAGAAAAATATTCCCTTCCCTGAATGATATTTAACCCTTTGATAAATTAAAGCCTGAACCAACAGTTATTTATCCCTATAAAATGGCAACTTTGGGGTGGGGATATAGCTTGGTTGGTAGAGTGTTTAATAAATAAAAACTTAGAACTGCCTGGAATCAAATTTATCTCTACCACTTACTAGGTGAGTGACTTCAGGTAAATGACTTAACCTCTCTGGCTGCCTTGAAAACCGGAGATGATTTTTTAAAAAATATTTATTGTTGGGGCCGGGGATGTGGCTCAAGTGGTAGCGTGCTCGCCTAGCATGCGTGCGGCCTGGGTTCGATCCTCAGCAGCACCACATACCAACAAAGATGTTGGGTCCGCCAAGAACTAAGAAAAAAATAAATAAATGTTAAAATTCTCTCTCTCTCTCTCTGTCCCCCTCTCTCTCTCACTCTCTCTTTAAAAAAAAAAAATATTTATTGTTTAGTTGGACACAATATCTTTATTTATTTATTTTTATGGGTGTTGAGGATTGAACCCAGTGCCTCGAATGTGGTAGGCAAGCACTCTACCGCTGAGCCACAACTCCAGCCCCACAAAATGGAGATGAGTTTAAGGACCATAAAAGTGATAACAGTTTTACCAATTAGTCTCATTGCATACATAGGCAATATTTACTTGGTTAATGTTCTTAAATAAGAATATAGAAAGGTGTATATCATTTAAAATCTCAGCATAAAAGAATTCCTGATATCAAGTCATGAAATAATTTTGTTTGATATGGTAAAATATAGTTAAACGTATATTTTAAAATCCACTTAGTCATTTAATCTAACATTAAGTGCTATATCACTCTGATATATTACATTTTAGATAGTAGATTCTTCCAAATATTTTTCCCTTTTACTTCTTTCAGTGCTGAACTACAGAAAGGCTTTCTCTTAAGATACTGAAGCTGTAATGTGCACCCTTTTCATGTAATACTTTTTACTTTAGTAAATTTGTTTTGAAGATTCCTTTTACTTAAGGTTGTGTGGTGATCATTTTTTCATATTCTTCATTATTCTTTTGGAGTAGGAATTTGAATAGTTTTGTAAAGTGCCAAAAATGATTTAACAATTTAAATATTTATTATTGCTAAATAGGTTTTTACATTTTCCATGTTTTTAATAATTTACAAGAATTATACTTTTAAAATAAATAATCTACTAGTGAAAAATTACTTTGGAAAATGAAAATGCAAGGATTGAAGAGAGAGAGGTAGAGGAGAATTAGCAGAGTACTGGTCACAGGAACACCTGGCCTTATGACCTGTCATTCTCTTTGTTTATCTAATAGATGAGAATTTTGTGACATAATGGTTTTTGTTTCCTGTATAGGCCTTCCTTAGAAAACAGACTTGTAAAAATAATTACTGGATTGGATTATCATATGATGAATGTGAAGGGAAATGGAAATGGGTTGACAATGACACATCTTCTGGAATGTGAGTTTCTGGAATACATTTAAACTCTACCATTAGTGTGCGAGTTGGAAGGATTATGTCTGGAATGAATATTCTTTCATTTCACACAATTTAACACATTTTCAAATGGAAGTCACTGGTGAAAATAAGAAGAATAGGTTATAAAGTGTTTTAGAAAGTATAGTTAAAAAAGGAAGAGAGGTGTCATACAGAGTTATTAATAATAATAGTAGTATGATCTCAGAAGTATGTGTTATGAGATGCAGAAAATGAAACAATCATAACTTTTTTGATGGCGGCACTCTACCACAGAATTCCATCCCTACCCCCTGACCTCCAAAATTTATTTTGAGACAGGGTCTTACTAAGTTGCCCAGGTTTGCCTTGAACTTGTGATCCTCTTCTCAGAAGCTAGGATTACAATGTGCTTGAGAGATTATAGGTGTGCACCACTACACCTGGCTCAAAATCATGAATCATGAATCATAAATTTTAAGGTGACGTGATTGGACCATCTGACTTAGTTATAATGAGTATTCTGAATATCCCAAACATTCATTTGAAACTTCTTCATATAATTAGTTTATACTATGTTTGTTTATGTTATTTATTGACGTGAATATAAGAATTTGCATATATATACAATCATTCATATGCATATACATGCCTTCCATTTTGAATTGCAGCAGTATGTAAACAATTAGGTTTACATTTAGTTCTAATCTGCCATAAAATTGTTCATTATTTAGAAATATTAAGTATTGTATTTTTATTTCTAGGAATTCTCTTTTGTGTTTTCAAATAATCTTGCTAGACACTCATATTTTCAAGCTGCCTTTTATTTCTTAAAACAGAGTGAAACATATTTCACATTTGATATCTGATAATTCTAGTATTTTTCTGTTATTTCTGCTGGCTTTTTTCATGAAAAAATTTTCTTTCCTTATCTATTTCTTCTTCTTTTTTTTGGTGGGGGGGTACTGAGGATTGAACTCAGAGGCACTTTACCATTGAGCCATATCCCCAACCCTTTATATTTTTTATTTTGAGACAAGGAAGTTGCTTAGGGCCTCACTAAGTTGCTAAAGTTGGCCTTGAGCTTTTGATCCTCCTGCCTCAGCTTTCTGAGTCACTGGGATTATAGGCATTCACCACCATGTCTTGCCATGATACAGTTTTCTTTGTGGTGTTTAGGAATTTTTTTTCCCTCTTTAAGCTGCAGTGGAAACTATTTGAGGTCTGAGATGAAGATGGTGGCTTCCTCAAGAAAAAAATTGCTTTAGTTGGATGTTTGGCAGCACTGAATCTGGTCCACTTTTCACTTGGGATGGGCAAGTATTGGAGCTCTGAGTTGTAAACCTGCAAAAAATGACCTCTAATCACCTTGACATACTTGTATTTTCCAAGGACACTGTTAGATAAATTACTCTGGAGGTCATAAAACAGAAAGACTCACTGGCCAAATTAAGATGCTCAGATCAGATGGTAAATCAAATCCACTTAGAACCCATAGCACAATGCAAAGGGAAAGATATAGGTAGGCTGTCATAGATACAGTAAGGTACAAGATGGGGAGAGGGCCATCTGAAACCTGGGTCAAGCAATCTTTTTATGCCCTGATGCTCTCTGCAGCAGAATCCTTCCCTGATGATAGTGTGGGTTATAGGGCCAGATTTGAGGTTTGAGTTATGAGGGCTGAAAAGAGAAAAACTATTGTGGTCAGCACTCATATTTTCTTTACTGGGGAGTCACAGTAGCATATAAGCCTGGCTACAACTTCACCTCTCCAATTAACCTTATGAGCAGTTTTATGAGTTTAATTTGTGTTAATTGGGCAGGGGCTAGAATGCATGTCACCAATGGGAGATGGAATGACCTTGTGAATGTTGAGGATATGCTTTATGTATATATTTTGTACATAGTTAGTGTCTGCTTAGTCTTCTTTTTTGTTTATGTTTATCACACATGATTTACTTACTGTATCTATTACCTAACATTTCTCATAGGTTACTAATTTACCTATCTCTTCAAAACATCTTATGTGTTCAACCTATGCCTCACAAGTTACTTGGTTTCATTTATCTTTCTTATTTGTTTCTTATCCAATAGCAGATTTGAATATTTTAAATAATGTATCAAATATGTATTACATGAGGGATGCTTTGTTATTTTGAATTCTTAGGTGAGGTTATTCTTTTTTTTTTCCTTCTGCTTAGGGACTTTTACTGAAGATATATCCCTTTGAGTTCTCAGCACTTGGTAGGTTGTGTGGCATTCATTATTTAGAATACCCATGATGTAGAATTTATAATTCAGCCTATTATATCTATTAAGGGACAATCTTTCCTCAGTGCTTCACTTATCCTTTTCAGTTCCACCTTTACATAAGCCTTAGCCTCTATAGAAATTTGCTTCTTACCAGTGCATGAATTTATGCAAAAAGTTTTCATTTTTTTTATTCAACATTTAGAATTATTTTCCACTGGAAGGTAGTTCTGGTACTTAGTACACCATTTTGCTGAAACTGATGTCCTGCTATAGACAGGACAGTTAATGAATTATCATGTTTTAGCAATAACTGCTAGATATGGGGTGGAGGAGGAAAAGAAACAAAACAAACAAAAACTTCAATCAAGAAATCTTATCTCTAACTATATTCTAATTTTCCTTTAAAATATAGACATATGAGACCTGGTTTTGTGTTACAGAAATTCTTTTTAGTCTTTCACTTTATTGAAAAGATTGACATAAGAAAGCATGTTTGGGCCGAGGTGGTGGCTCAGTGGTAGAGCGCTTGCCTAGCATGTGTGAGGCACTGGGTTCAATCCCCAGAACCACATAAAAAAATAATAAACAAATGAAATAAAGATATTATGTCCATCTACAAATAAAAAAAATTTTAAAAAAGAAACCATGCTTGGTATATTGTAATCCCATGGTAATATTGTAAATTAAATGTTGTCTAATGATCCAAAAATTGCCAGTGTAAAAAAACATGGGGGATTATGAGTGTGATAAAGAGACATGATTCTATTTAATGGGCCTACAGCAAAAGAAAATATTATAATGAAGTTATGATTAATATTTCTATATTCTGAATATTTAAGCAATAGAATTTTATATCATGATTTATATTATTATAAACTTCAGAATTAAAGAGTTGCCCCCTGCTGTTTTCTCTTCTGTAGTGATCTTCAAGTAATGACGTCTCCTGCAATAGGACATTGTGTCTTTTTATCTGCAACAAGAGAAGACGCTATTGAATGCAATAATAGCTACAATTGTATTTGTGAAAAAAGACTGTAAAGTATTTCATCTGCTTTAATGTGTGATGAGAATAAAAGGTAAACATGGAATATTGTAGTTTTTGTTTGTTTACAGTCATAATTTGTGATTACTTACAAATAAACATTTTTGACTTCTGCTATGGGAGCAGAGAGAGATGAGCTTCAAGAGGAAGAAAATGTTTTTTTCATTACATGACTAGGAAATCAGATGCCATGTTTTTTTGTAGAAGAGAGGAAGAAGAGCCTGTCTGTGGAGAGCAGTTTCCCTTTTCTGTAATGGCACTGAGGATTTATTCTTCCTTTCTTTTTCCTGAGACATCCTTAGAACCAATTAAAGAACCCTGATAAATAGGATCAATCATTTCAATGTCTTCTGGCTTTTATAATACATTTAAGAACTAGAATATAGTTGTGTTTTGTTCACATCTAAAGCTTACCTCATCTTTAAAATATTTTTTATTTTGTTATAAAATATATTTTTTAACATACTGAATAATTGCAAGGATAGTTCAAGGAATTTTCCCATATAACATTCACCCAAATTATCAGTTGCAGTTGTTTATATTTTGCTATATGGTTTATATTCTACCCCCACCCACCTTTCTGTCTCTCTCCTTGCTGATCCATTTGATAATAAATGCCATATTCTTCTTTTGTTTAAATATTTTTTAAGCACAAAAAATTGTCTTATATAGTAATACTACAATGATCAAAATCAGGAGATTTAGTATTGATACAATACTATGATCTAATCTATAATCCATGATCATATTTTATCAGTTGTCCCAGTAATGTCATTTATAAATTTTTTCCTCCATGTTCAGGATCATGCAGTATATTTAATTGTGCTGTCATTTAGTGTACTAAGTCTAGAACTGTTCTTTAGTCTTTTTTTTTCTTGACTTTGACATTTTAAAAATCAACTTTTTAAATTTGTACTGTACATATCATAAAATGCACCCACTGTAAGTTAAGAAGAATATGGGTTTTAACAAATGTGCACCTCTAATACACTATCCAGCCAAGATGTAGGACATATCCATCACCTATAAAAAGTTTCTGGCCCCATGCAAGTGGTGATATGCTTTCTTCCACTGTACATTAATTTTGCCATTCTAGCATTTTATGACTCATGCACTCTTTGTAATTGACTTTTTGCTCAATATGTTTTTGAAACAATCTATACTTTTTCATGTATTAGTAGTTCATTCTTTTTGTTTGTCTATTGTACTGATAAACCACATTTTTTATTCATTCATTGATAAACATTTGATGTATTTCCACTTTTTGGCTTCTATGAATAAAGTTGCTATGCTATGTACATTTGTGTGCAAATCTCTGTGTGGACGTGTTTTTTTTTTTTTTTTGATCATTTCTAATTTATTTTTTTATTAGTTGTTCAAAACATTACAAAGCTCTTGACATATCATATTTCATACATTTGATTCAAGTGGATTATGAACTCCCATTTTTACCCCGTATACAGTTTGCAGAATCACATCGGTTACACATCCACATTTTTACATACTGCCATACTAGTGTATGTTGTATTCTGCTGCCCTTTCTATCCTCTATTATCCACCCTCTCCTCCCCTCCCCTCCCATCTTCTCTCTCTACCCCATCTACTGTAATTCATTTCTCTCGTTTTTTTTTTCCCTTTCCCCTCACTTCCTCTTATATGTAATTTTGTATAACAATGAGGGTCTCCTTCCATTGGACATGTGTTTTTATTTTGTTTCTAGAAATATCTGGGGGGGGGTCTGATTATTGAGCATGTTTAATTTTATAAGGAACTTCTAGGTTATTTTCTGTGGTTATATGATTTTATTTTCCCAGGAGCAACAAATGAGTGTTCCTGTTGCTCTTCATCATTGATGATACAATATTGTTAGTCTTCTTAATTTTAGCTATTATGGGGAGTGTGTAATGATGTTTCACTGTAATGTTTTAATTTGTATTTCTCAAATGACAGATGATATTGAGTGTGGTGAGCCGTTCCTGCGGACTGTGGTCGCCATTACATGATGGCGCTGGCTCCGCTGTGGTCTGTGAAGGACAACTCCGTATCAGAGAGAGTTGGCGTGTTGTCAACTCCTTATCAGAGAGAGTTGGCGTGTTGTTTTCTAACACCCTGTGAGAAGGGTCCACGTGGCAGCTTCGCATTGGGGTTCGCGGTGCTTTATTAAGGCTGGGAGGGGCATCCGAGAATTAGTAGAAGAATTATTAGAAGAATATCAAGGGCCTGAATAAACTGCTGAAAGAAGATTCCTGAGTCGCGTCTTCCTTGCGGGCAAGGGGGTCGTGACAATTGAGCATCTTTTTTGTTTGTTAAAAATGTGTATTTTCTTGTGTAAAGTATCTCTTTGTGTTTTGTTTACTTTTTAAAAATTGGGTTTGCCTCTGTGAATTATGGAGTTTTAAAGTTCTTTATATAAATATTCAGATTATCCAAATAAGTCTTTTCTTAGATGTATGTTGTTATGATTTGGATATGAGGTGTCTCCCAAAAGCTCATGTGTTAGACAATGCAAGAAAGTTTAGAGGAGAGATGATTAGGTTGTGAGAGTCTTAACCCAATCAATGAATTAATTCCATGATAAGGATTAAATGAGTGGTAACTGAAGGCTGGTAGGGTGTGGCTGGAGAGGTGGGAATTGGGGGCATGGCTTTGGGTGTATATATTTGTCTCTGGCAAGTGAAGATCTCTCTCTCTGCTTTCTGATCATCATGTGAGCTGCTTCTCTCCATCACACTCTTCCTGATGATGTTCAGCCTCACCTGCACCCCTGAATGGTGCTGGACTTCTATGGACTGAGACCTCTAAAATTGTGAGCCCTCAAATAAACTTTTCCTCCTCTACAGTTGTGCTGGTTGGGTCTTTCAGTTGCAGCAGTAAAAAAGCCGACTAAAACATGTAATATGAATATTTTCTGTACCTTACTTCTTCATTTTCCTAAGGGTATCTTTCAAGAAAGAGAAGTTTAAAATTTTTAATGCAGCCTAATTTATCATTTTTCATGCTTTTTTATATTTGAAAATCTTTCTACGTAAAAATCACAGAAATTTTGTCCTATAATTGTTTCCAGAAGTTGTATAGGTTTAAAATATTCTTTTAGAATATTAACTTATATTCTTAACCTATCTAGACTGAGGCAAAAGTGTATCACCTATTTCAGGTTTTTTTGGATTTTCTCAAAAAGGATAGGATTTTGATTGTGATTGCATTGAATATAGATTTATTAGATAGATCTGATATCTTAACAATATTAAATGTTAAAATTCATGAACATGATTTTTTTAAAGAAAAGCAGCTTTATTAGGAAAATGAAAATGATTATATGCTAAGTTGAATAGCTAAGTTGTACAAGGAAGGAACTGAAAATTCCTTTACTGATGTTCTCCAAGACTTGTATTCCATTAATATGCACCTTGGTCTTTACTCAGACCTGGAAAAAAAATAAACCCGAGTTTCAAACAGTGGTGATTCTTCCCTTTACCATGCACAGAGATTCCTATGATTCCCTTGAAAGGGTAAAGTTTCTAAGCTGGAAAGCTTGAATTAAAATGTAAAAGATTAGGTATTATTAAGTTCCTCTGTTACACCCAGAACCTGAAATTCCTGAGATAGTTAAGACAACGCCCTACTGGCCATTTAGCCTACGGCCCTGTGCAGTTTGTCACAGGGCCCGAACCAATCAGTTTGAATGTGTACCCCACTTAGGAGTGACTAATCTCCCCCCCCCACCTGTTCCCGCCAATGAATGTGCTAATCACGTCTCAGAGTTGTTGTTCAATTTTTCCGCGCCTCATGATGATTTGTTCTGATGTATGCAAAGCCCCCCACCCTCTCCAAAAAGTGTACTTAAGCTCTGCTTGACCTCTGCTCTGGGATCTGGGCTGCTCTCCCTTCTTGAGTCAGCACGGAGCCCCAGTGCACTGGAATGGGTCCCCAATAAATATCCCCTTTTGCCAATTGCATGGAGCCAGTCTCTTGTGTGGTCTCTCCCTCCGACACTTCGCCAGACCCTTACACCCTCACCCAGGTCCTTCTGAACCAAATTTTCCTCTTCTTCCTCTACCTCATGACTGTGATTTATCTCTTTATTTAATTAGGTTTTCTTGTTCTCTCTCAACAATGTGCTACATTTTGAAATACAGATCTTACATGTATTTTGTTAAATTTGTGTTTTTATGCTACTTTAAATGGTATTTATTTTTTCAAATTATGTTATTAGTTTGTAGAAATATTTTTTGTTATAAATTTACCTCATATCCTATCATATTGCTACATTTACTTATTCTAGTAGTTTATGTGCACGTTTATCTATTCCTTCAGACTTTTTCTTTTTTTTTTAAATTTTTAATATTTATTTTTTAGTTTTTGGCGGACACAACATCTTTGTTGGTATGTGGTGCTGAGGATCGAAACCGGGCCGCACGCATGCCAGGCGAGCGCGATACCGCTTGAGCCACATCCCTAGCCCCAGACTTTTTCTTTTCTATGTTCAAATCTTGTCACCTGAGAACATAGAATATTTTTCTTTTTCCTTTCCTTCTTCTCTGTCATTTTATCTTACTAGTAAGGACATCCAGCACAATGTTAGAGAGTTGATGATAGTAGACTGTCTTCCTTGTCTTGTTCCCAGTATTACAGAGAAAAACATTTAGTCTTTGATTATTATGTGTTAAGTTAATCGTAGTTTTTTTGGTCAGAGATCCTCCTTGAATAGGTTGAGGAAATTGCCTCTCATTCTTGTTTTATAGTTTTCTTATGAATGGGAGTTGAACTTTTTTATATTTTTAAAATACATAATTTATTTAATGTAAATTACAACAAAATTAAGGTGTCAAAATAAATAGAGGGGAGGCTGAGGCAGGAGGATTGAAAAGTTCAAAGCCAGCCTCAGCAACTTAGTGAGGCCCTAAGAGCAACATTGAATCTGTCAGAAAAGAAAACAAATACAAAAAAACAAAACAGATTGGGGATTTGGTTAAGTGGTTGTTAAGTGCCCCTTGGTTTACTCCCCTTTCCTCCTCCACAATAAATAAAATTAAAAATAAGATAACTCTAAAAATTCACATATGAAATCTGTTTTATTTAAACACCTATTCATTTAGTGAGACACTGTAACATAGGAGTTGAATTTTTAATACTCTTTTTTTTTCTGCATTTACTGGAACAATTACATATCTTTTCTCTTTAAGTCACTGCTATGGTTTGGAAGTAGTTTGTTCCCCCAAAGTTCGTATGCTGGCAAGTTATTGGTCCTAAGGGTGGCAGTGTTTGGGTGGTAAAAGCTTTAAGAGGAAGAGCCTAGTGATAGATTCTTCTTTTATTGTGTCATTGGGGATGGTGCCCTTGGAAGGGATTAATACCAGTCTGAAGAATGAATTAGTTCTCCAGAGAATGGTTTGTTAGAGAGAACAAGACTGTCTTCTGTATGCTCTGGCTTGCTGTCTCATCATGTGTTCTCTCCCTTTTGCACATGCTTCTCCATGTTGTCATCCACCACATTAGATGGCCAAGGGGCCTTCACTAGAGGCCCAACAGACAAAGATGCCTAATCTTGGACTTCCAACCTCCAAATCTTTGCGCTAAATGATCTTTTATAAATTATCCAGGCTCAGTAATTTGTTACAGCAGCAAAAACTGACAGATATAGTCATGATCTGATGATTTGCATTGATAAATTTTTATTTTTTGAATGTTAAGTAAAACTTGTACTTTGATAAATCCCACTTGCTTGTAATAAAATCTAACCTTTTTCCATATTGCTAGACTTGCTTAGAATTTATATATATACATACATATATCTCTAAATATATATGTTGCTGAGAGCCTTGCTTACTGGCTTGGGTAATATTTTTGAAAGGATTGCTTTTTGTTCATTCTCATAAGAGATTTTTTAAAACATTTTTTTTGTTTATGATATAGGTGAAACACTAGCCTTATATATTCATTTGGAATATTTTTGAATAGCCTGTTCTTTTGAAAAAAAGTTGGACAAAATTCGTGTTTTCTTAAATGTTTGATCAAACTTACCAATGAAATAATCTGGGCCTGAAGTTTCCCTTGGGAGAAGATATTTAATTAGAAATACCAGTATTTAATAGACTAAAGGCATTTTGGACATTGTATTTCTGTCAATTATGGTAAGTTTTGTCTTTTGAAAATTTTTTTGTCTAAATTGCCCAATTTATTGTCATATTGTTTTTCAAATAATTATGTTAGTTTTCTGGGTTGCTCTAACAGATCACAAACTTGGTAGTTTAAAACAGTACTTATTCTGTCACTGTTCTGCAGATCCAATGTCCACAATTATGATGTCAGTTGGGTATAATTCTTCTGACACTTGGGAGAATCTTTCCTTGCCACTTTCTAGATTCTGGTGTTGACCATCAGTCACTGGTGGTGTTGTCTTGCAGCTGTATCAGTTTCTTCCTCTGTCACCATGTGGGATTCTCCCTATGTTTCTCTGTGTTCACATGTGGTTTCTTTTTCTTATAAAGGCTATCATACTGGATTAGGGCCTACTCTAATGGGTTCATTTTTACTTGATTACATCTGCAAAGACCATATTTTCAAAGAAAGTTGGATTCATAGGTATGGATGTTTGGAATCAAATATCTCTTTTTTGTGTGTCAACTCAACAGTAATATTCCTTCAGTATATATGCATTGACTGTCTATAGGACAGTACACTGCCTGTTACATTTTTTCTTATATTGATGTAGTTGTATTTTTTTTTCTTTATCAGTCTAGCTATTTGTATAAATTTTATTGATGAACAGCTTTTTGTTTCATTATTTTTCTATTATTTGTTCACTTTCTATATTATCTTTTGTCTTTATTACTTCATTTTTCTTCCTTTTATTACTTTTATTAACTGCTTTCATTTTTCTGGCTTACATTTTATCTCCCTTTTTTTCATACAAAACTATTTTAAAGCTATATATTTTCCCCAAGAACTATTATCCTGCAATTCCACAAACTTTGTTACATATTTTTATTTGATCCATATCTTAAAAGTATTTTTAGGGATTTTACAGATGTTTTTATGGAACTGATTTCTAACTTAATTTTTTGTGTAGTCAGAATATACTCTATGGTTTCAATACTTTAAAATTTGTAAATAAATGTCCTAGTACATGGCCTATCATGATGAATATTCCATATGTACTCTAAGCAGTGTACATTTTTTAAATTTTGGGATGAAGTGTGTTTTTCTTTTTTGTTTGTTTGTTGTTTTGGTGCTGGGGATTGAACCCAGGGCCTTGTGCATGAGAGACAAGCACTCTACCAACTGAGCTATATACCCAACCCTGGAATGAAGTGTTTTGCAAATGTCAGTTTGCTTGATTGATAGCTTAGTGTAGATCTTCTATTGCCCAGATGATTTTTTGGTCTAATTATCAATTTTTTTTAAATTGTTTTGAAATATTCAGATGTGTTTGTGACTTCTGTACTTGTCTTGTGTTTATTTGGGCTTCATGTATTTTAAGGTTTTATTCTGTCTCATACACTAGTCTATGTTCTATTAAACTTAAAATTTATTTTTGTTTTCCTTTGTTATATCCACAGTGCCATAAAGGGTCTATCTCTTAGTAGATACTAAATAAATATTTGATGAATGAACAAATGAATTATATTCATTTCCATGGCCCTGGGCATGGAAATAATTTCTTGGTATGGAATTGTTTTTGACTATTTGGGCTATTATAACAAAATATCCTAAACTGGTCATTTTTTTAAATGCAGGAATTTGTTTTTCACAGTCTAGAGGATAGTTCAAGGTCAAAGCACCAATAAATTCAGTGTTTGGTGAGAGTCTGATTTATATTTGGCTGTTCTTGATGAGTTCTTTCATGGAGGAAGGAGTGAGGGAAATCTCTGGAGTCTCTAGGATACAAATTCCATTCACCCCACACCTCTGAACTGGGCCTCTGCTGCCATGGGTAGCATCGCTGTTATGGATGAGATGGAAAGAGTGGTCGCTGCCATGAATGACATCGTTGTCAACGATGAGATGAAAAGACTGAGCGATACACTGGAGCCATTGGCATCAAGTGGGACTATTTTGATCCTCAACAAGAAGCAGGTGGAGAAGCTGGAGGAGCACTTCCTGAAGAACCTCTTTCCATTCCGTAGTACCCTGGTGGCCCTGGACTCCCGCCTTGGCCTTGAGGAGAAACACGTGCGACACATGCAGGATTGGTTTAGTGTGGAACGTAAGATAAAGCATAAACGAGGCTATCATCTGTATGCACGAGGCTATCATCCATATGCAGGACACTTCCATCGGCCCTCACACTCATCCTGCGCCCACTCTTCCTCGGAAGGCCCATCCTGGTCCAAATTCTGTTGTATATGCCCATCCTGCAAAGATAACCACTCTCCCAACTCCAAGAGACCCAGAAGGTTCTCTCTTCAGGTCCAGGCTTGTGGGAAACTCCGGGGCGGTTCCCAGCAGAGTTCCTGGCCCCCGAGGGGAGTGGAAAAGGAACTAGAAGCCACCTTGAAGAGACTCTCCCCTGCAGAGCCTGAGGACGGTGACCTTGAAGACACAGACAAATCAGGTCCAGGAGATTTCTGAGTGGATGGGTGTTCTGCACCTGCCCCATTCCACAGGTCCCTCAGGTCTTCTCTCTGGCTACTATTCATTACCTGTCATTTGAGTCACCTGGGAGTGTCTGGGTCTCCAGAGTGGAATGGGTGTTCCTGGGTGCACTTCCTTCCCTTGATGCTGCCCCTGCCCCTACGTTTACTGGGGTCTTGGTCTGCAGCCCAGTGCAGCAGTTGCCTGCATCTCCAGGAATGAAGGACCTCTGCTCTCCCACAAGGATTTCCCCACAGTCTCTGCTGAGCCGCACCCACATCAGATCCCCACCCCCAGCTGCGTTTTTTAGAATCCATATCCAATCCAATTCCATCATGTTGAAATAGTTTAGAGCTTTGTCTTTATTTAGGTATTTTTTCCCTCTTATTTCCTTTTGATCTTTGCTTTGTTACTTGTTTGAGGTTATTTTTCTGCTGATTTTCCTCGATTTTCAATAAAGTTTCTTTTGCTTCAGTGGAAAAAAAAAAATTCCATTCACAAGGGATTTGCCCTCATGAGCTGATTACCTTCCAAAGTCTCCATCTCCAATAGTATCACATGGGGAATTATATTTCATAATAAATTTGGGAGTAACATTAGCACTCAGTCTATAATAATAAGGAATAGTTTCTTTCTAGTGTCTATAATTAATACAGATATTTACAAATTTGTAATTCAGTGTTTGATTTTCTTATTTGAATAAAAAGATAGGATGTGATGATAATCTCTCATCTCAGCATGAAACAGAAAAAATTGAAACAACATAATTGGCTTAAAAATGTGAAAGAGAAAAACTGGAATAGTGGTTTGGTTGCTGAAGCTGGTTATGGTCATGCAACAAGGAATGCAGAGAATAGCCTAAGAATACATAATGATCAATGTCAGTGGGTCTCAGACAGTAGTGAACATCAGAACCACCTGGAGGACTTGTTAAACACAGCTTTATAATCTCATCCCAGAGTTTATAATTCAGTAGGTCAGTGGGTTGAATCATAACCCCAAAAGATGTTCAATTTCTCACCTCTAGTACCTGTGGATATGACCTTACTTGGCAAAGGATATCTGCATATGTAATTAAAGTAATTGTTTTGAGATCATGTTGGATTATGACAGGCCCTAAGTCCAATGATTCCTCATTCATGCTCTGCTTCTATAATTTCATCAAGACTGTTATGCAAAGGAAATTATACAATATGTGACCTCACCATAAGTCTCTGGAGGTATCAACATTTTGTTCCTTTTTACTGTTGAGTAGTATTCCATGAAATGGATGCATGTTTAATTAACCATTCGCCTATAGAAGGACATTTTGGTTGTTCCAATAGTTTTTTTTCTATTTTATACATTTTTATTTTTAATGCCAAGTTTGTATTACTTTTATAATTTGAATTACAATTGATTTTTAATTTAAAATATTTCAATAAATACAATATTTTTTATCATTTGGCTTTAAATTCCACTTTTCTTTTTTACTAAATTATTTATTTATTCTAATTTGTTATAAATCATGTCACAAATGCAATTCATTTCATATTACACATATAGAGCACAATTTTTCAAGTCACTGATTGTACACAAATTATTTTCACACCATTTGTGTCTTCATACATGTACTTAGGGTATGATGTCTTACTCCTTGCATCATCAATTCCTATCCCCTTCTTCCCTCTCTTCCCCTCCCTCCCTTTTGCCCTATTTAAAGTTCCTCCATTCCTCCCATGCTCCCCCGCCCCCATCATCGCCATTATGAATCTGCATCCTTCTATCAAAGAAAACATTCAGCTTTTGGTTATTTGGGATTGGCTTACTTCACTTATCATTATATTCTCCAACTCCACCCATTTACCTGCAATTGCCATGATTTGATTCTCTTTTAATGCTGAGTAAAGTTCCATTGTGTGTATATACCAGTTTCCCTATTCATTCATCTACTGAAAGGAATCTGGGTTGGTTCCACAATTTTGTTATGTGAATTGTGCTGCTATAAACATTGATATGGCTGTGTCCCTGTAGTATGCTGTTTCCAATAGATTTTTTTTTCATTTTTTCTCTTTGTGATTACAAATAAAGCTGCTTTAAACAGCTATAACAAATTTTATATTACATTTCATTTCCTTGAAATAAATGTCCGAAAGTTTATTTGATTAAACATTCACCTATAGAAGGACATTTTGGTTGTTCCAAAATTTTTTTATACAAAGGAAATTATACAATATGTGACCTCAATTGCTGGGTTCTATGGAAGATACAAGTTTTTTATTTATACGAAAGCACCAAACTATTTTCCAAAGAGGCTGTAATATTTTGCATACAACAATAACATGTGAATGACCCATCTTCTCTAAATACTGGTGATCATTTTGGGTTGTCGTTTTTATTTTATGTTATCTATTTTGATAGGTATGTAGTGATTTTCTTTGAATTATTATTTTTTAAATTTTCTATTCTAAATTTTATTATTTTTTATTGATTTTAAAAAATGAAGCAGAATGCATTAAAATTCTTATTACACATATAGACCACAATTTTTCATATCTCTGTATATAAAGTATTTTGACACCCAATTTTTGTTTTCATACATGTACTTTAGATAATGATGTCTATCACATTCCACCATCCTTGCTAGTCCCCTGCCCCTTCCATTTCCTTCCCACCCTTCCTCCCTATTTATAACTCATCTATTCTTCTCATGCTCCCCCTTCCTACCCTACTATGAGTCAGCCTTTTTATATCAGAGAAAACATTCAGCATTTGTTTTTTGAGTATTGGCTAACTTCACTTAGCATTATCTTCTCCAATGCCATCCATTTCCCTGCAAATGCCATGATTTTATTCTCTTTTATTGCTGAGTAAAATTTCATTGTGTATATATGCCACATTTTTTTATCCATTCATCCACTGAAGGGCATCTAGGTTGGCTCCACAGTTTAGCTATTGTGAATTGTGCTGCTATAAACATTGATGTGGCTGTGTCCCTGTAGTATGCTGTTTTTAAGTCCTTTGGGTATAGTCCATGGAGAGGGATACCTGGGTCAAATGATGGTTCCATTCCCAGATTTCCAAGATCTCCATACTGCTTTCTTTATTGGCTGCACCAATTTGCAGTCCCACCAGCAGTGTATGAGTGTACCTTTTCCCCCTCAGCCTTGCCAATACTTATTGTTGTTTGTCTTCATAATAGCTGCCATTCTGACTGGAGTGAGATGATATCTTAGAGTAGTTTTGATTTGCATTTCTCTAAGTGCTAGAGATGATGAACATTTTTTTTCATATATTTGTTTATTGATTATATATCCACTCCTGAAAAGTGTCTCTTCAGGTCGTTGGCCCTTTTGTTGATTGGGTTATTTTTTTGGTGCTTAACAAACACCAGGGACTCAGGATAACAAGAAAACTAGACAGCAGGTATCCCTTTATCACTGGAAAGTACATCAGGTCTAATTTACATGATTTCTCTGATCTGCTCAGCCTTGTCTTCCTCACTTATTTGGATACTTGCCCAGCTTCCTGGCCAGAGTAGCTCCAGCAATGCCCATTCTGTGCCCAGGGTTATAAAACTAGGTTCTTACAACCTGCATGAAGGCTAAGCTCTGCATGGCCTCCAGTTTGTCCACCTTGGCAGGAACCATTGCAGACCCAGTGCTCAGGTTGAGCAGATCTCTTACAGTTTGACTTTCCAGAGGCTGCCTGAAGTGTTCAAGTAGCACAATTTGCAAATGCAGAAAAGTATGCAGCAATTTGCCATATGGCAGACTTTCACCTGTGAAAAACAAGAGACAAGGAAGTGGCTGCCAGTGAACTGCAATACGACTATCTAAAGATGCAGTGTTTGTCAGATGTTCAAAGTAAACAAGTAAAAAATTTCTTTTGAACCTGTGGCCAGCCTGAAAATGTGCACTCATACTCACTTTTCTTCTTTCCCTTCATTTCCCTTTCCTTTACCCTCCCACTGTTGCTTTCTTTGGATCTCACTCCTCCCTCATTAGTTGCTTTAGACATTGTTCTCCAAGGAAATCTGGGCTAAGATGGTGCTGTCTAATGAAAGCAGTCTTAAAGCATCCAGGGGAAGTTGTGATGAAGTTTACTCTGCATCCTATAATGCCTCTCAATATAATCATAGTCACCAGTAGCCGGTGAGGAAAAATTATATTTATAATATTACAGGAGGAAGAAGTCTCTGTTACTTTCAGTCCTTTCATCGGGATCCAAACCACATCTGGAGAGGAAGTATAGGAATAGCTGACCACAGGCTATCGTAAGCCTGCTTTGGAAATGAGAACTCAAATCTCTCCCCCACAAAATATGCAATTACTTGTACCACTTCTATTGTGTTGTCCAATCATTCAGGGGGTTTAAATTTAATCATATGTGATTAAAAATTATTACTGAAAACAGTCTTTGAATGTAAAAATGCTAGTAATATGTGACCATCATATACACATGGAAAGCAATTGTCACGAATAGCTATCAAGTGTCTAGAAGATATAAAATATTGTTTCTTGATCTTTTGGTTAAGATGAAGTATAGAAGATATAAACTTCAATATTTTCTCCTCCTATTCCTTTTCCACCTAACTGCTAGTGACACCTCTAGCTACAGCCTCTTGTCTTACCTTGCATTGGATGAATCTGTGTGGCTCTAGCTCCAGCAGATGATCCTGGTGCTGGAAATACCACCGTCTTCTTTCCTTACTTCTAATTTAGGGGTGATAGTCTCCCTGACATTCCTAAACTGAGTTTTCTTATTGATTTCTAGATTGTTTCTTAGCATCTTTGTCACCTGCTTCATCAATTCCTTGAATTAAATTCCCTCTGATTACAGGGAATAGAGAGATTTCTGTTTTCTTTGCTAATCTGGACAAATATGGATATATTTCCTCATCATATAATTACAACATTGCTATGAGAGAGTATCACTATCCCCATTTTATACATGAGAAAGCTGGGACTTAGTAAGATTATGTATGTTATGATTTAAATGCAGGATGTCTCTCAAGAGCTCATGTGTAGCAGCAATGTGTAGTGTCAAAGCAGCAATGTTCAGAGGTGGGGCTTTTAGGCAATGATTGGATCATAAGGGTTCTGAGTTTATCAGTGGATTAATCCATCTGGTCAGTCGACTAATCCACTTAATAGCTGTATGCATTTCTGGTAGGTGGAATCTAGCTGGAGGAAGTAGGGCACTGGCGCTGTGACCTAGAAGGGTGCATCTCGTCCCTGGCCTCCTCCTCTTTCACTGCTTCCCTGCAGCCATGAGCTGAGCAGCTTTCCTCTGCTGTGTCTTTCTGCCATGATGTTCTGCCTCACCTTAGGACCAAAGACAGGGAGTCAACCTGATATGAACTGAGACCTCGGAAATTGTGAGCCCAAAATAAATGTTTTCATCTCTAAGTTATTCTTGTAGGGTATTTTTGACCACAGTGATGAAAAACTGACTAACTCAGCCATTTTGTGAGTGCAAAGTCATTCACCATAACCAGGAGATAGAAGAGTGAAGTTTATTATTAATACAAGTAAGGAAAGCACTGGGGATAATTCCCAAAGCAGTGTATCTCTCCAAATAAGGAGAACAAGGGGCTTTTATTGCAGGAACTATGTATGTTAGTGTTGGAAAGACTGTCACATGTAGAGGCAGGTACATTCCATGCTGCTTCATTCATCATATGTTCAAGAATGGCAGCCAGGAATACCTCCTGGGTAGAGAATTTAGTATTGAATTGAGCAAAATTTACATTAGATCACCTAAATTCATCAGAGTTAAAGAAATTCTGGTATATATACACAATGGAATAATACACAGCCGTAAAGAGGAATGACTTTATGACACTTACCAGTAAATGGTAAGTGAAATAAGCCAATCCCAAAAAACCAAAAGTCAAAAAAAATTTTTTTTCTGATATGTGGAAGCTAAACCACAATAAAGTGGGGAAGGGAGGGAAAGAAGAAAAGTTCAGTAGATTAGGCAAAGGGGAACAAAAGAATGGGAGGGGGATAGGGATAAGAAAGGCAGTAGAATAAATCGAATATAACTTTTCCTATGTACACATATGAAATTACCTAAGTGAACCCCACCATTGTGCCTACCCACAAGAATGGATTCCTAGTAGGATAAAATATATCTTACGCTTGTATAATTTTGTCAAAGTGGATTCTACCGTCATGTATAACTAAGAAGAGCTGTGGTGAGCCGTTCCTGTGGACTGTGGTCGCCATTACATGATGGCGCTGGCTCGGTTGTGGTCTGTGAAGGACAACTCCATATCAAAGAGAGTTGGCGTGTTCCCAGCTCCTTATCAGAGAAAGTTGGCGTGTCATTTTCTAGCACCCTGTGAGAAGGGTCCACGTGGCAGCTTTGCATTGGGGTTCGAGGTGCTTTATTAAGGCTGGGAGGGGCATCCAATTATTACTCCGGGTAGTAGAAGAATCATTAGAAGAATATCAAGGGCCTGAATAAACTGCTGAAAGAAGATTCCTGAGTCGCGTCTTCCTTGCGGGCAAGGGGGTCGTGACAAAGAACCAATAGAATAAAAAAAAAAAAAAACTCATCAGAGTGACTCAGTGATGTTTGGCAAGTTGCTTGTGCATTCTGTGGAGGGCCTTATGTGGAACAAAAGAACAACTTGAGGGAGAGTTCACAATCTTTTAAAGGGGCAAGACAGCCCTCTCCCTGGTTCTCTGAAAGCATAGGTATTCCCCTAAAAGTTCCTTCCTAGCAGCTAAAAAAATGGCTTTCCTTTTCCCATTTGTACAGCTAAAATGGTTTTTCTCTCAAGAATCAACTTAAATGGCACATCCTCGTATAGTTGCTTATATTTCAGCCCAGTGGGAATAAACACCTCATTTTCCTGCTCTATAGAACTTTGTCTCTTATCATGGTAATTTGGATTACATTGCATAAATGTTTGTCATTTGAACTGCACTGAAAAGTATTTCTTCACACAATTTCATAATTTTTATAAATTTCAAACATAATTAGTATTTGTAGTTTGTCATTTGTAAGTAAAGTAATATGAAACAAAACTCATTAGTGACTTTTATCAGACAACCCAGAAGAACAGTGGTGAAAAATATAAGCAGAGGAATGCTGTGAGATTTCATTTGAGGAATCTTTCAAGGTAATTATTATAAAAAAAAACTATTGGAGAAAATAAAACCCTGGGTGTCATATATTCAAAATGCACTTCAAAGATAAATTATAAAGACATACTTAAAAGTTTATTTTTATTCAAGAAATATTTATTTAGCAGTTGCTGTGTATAGGAAGCTATGGTAAACACTGGAAATTAAAAATGAGTATGACGTAGTCACAGCCTAAAATCAGGGAACTTGGCCAAGACAAAAACATTAATTAAAAAACAAAAATCTATGACAGCAAATTACTTTTTAATGGGGAATGAATACTCTAATTAGGGAGAGGCTGAGAGTATACAGAATATACAAATACAAGTTGGGAAGTACAGGTAATGTTTTTCTTTTACTTTTTAGGGATTAATTACTTCTGGAATGTGCAGGTTTATACTGTGAAAATTTTTGGAGACAACTCAAAAGCATGTGCAGAGATTGATAGAAATGTTGCATTCATGTGCAGTAGCTATTCCTATTGTGCATAACACATTGTTAATGAGGGTTAATAATTTGAATAGATCATGCAACACCATCTTGTTATACAAATGTTATTGTATAACTTTATGTTTCCAAACTTGTTGGTCAAGTTGTATATATAATGTAACACATCCTATATAACTTACATATTTTGGCCATTATCTTTTTTTTCTTTCAGTGAAAGAGAAGAGAGTTGTGCTATTTTCTTTTGGATAATTTAGCAAAGTAAAACCTAAGAACAGTGCTACTTACCAAGTTAATTTTTAGTATTTATAATTTTTTTTGGCTAATGAAGATATAATTTTTCTTTCTCCCCATAGTTTGAATTTGTAATGTTTCTGAAGCAGAGTTTTCTCTTTTGCATTTTCTCCTTTAACTCTGTCTGCCATGGAGTGGGAGGTGCTGCCATGACACTCTGATCTCCTTTGAGTTCTGGGTGGGGTTGGGATTTCCGGTCCTCATGCAAAATCGAGGAAAGATAAGATCTTCATATGGACACTACATGTAAAGTGATTGCAGAGATTCCGAGCTAACTCATTTACAGGTTTTTTTTTCAGATTTATTTTTATTTTTTTATTGGTTGCTCAAAAGATTACAATGATCTTGACATATCATATTTCATACATTTCATTCAAGTGGGTTATGAATTCTTATTTTTACCATGTGTACAGATTGCAAGATCACATTGGTTATACATACTTCCATACTATAGTTATTTCTCACTTACCTCTTTCTCTTTTCTTCTTACCTCTTTTTTCACTTTTCTCTCTGTTTTACATACCACAGAACCTAGAGAGCAGAATCTCCTTCTTTTCTTTATCTACTCATTTATTTAGTTCAGAAGTACTTGTTTGGCTCCATTCTCTAGGCAAAATAGAGGAAAAATGTCCTTAAAATAATAAGTAAACATTTGTAAGAATTCTGACCAGACTAGCAACTCTCAGAATACCTGCAAAATATCAGGATCTCCTGAAATATTTTAGATACCGGAGAATATTGCTGCTGTTCTGTGTATCATATACTTTCTTCCTGTTCAACATTGATCAGGAAAAGCAAGCCAACCTCAACTCTGTTTCTGAACAAATTATTTGTGGATCTTTCAGGTAAGGACAAAGGAGTCCTAGGCTACTGATTCTGGAGAGTGAATGAACATCCTTAATTGTATCTGGTGGGTATTGATTTGAAGTCCAGGGGCGATAGAGTAAACTCAGAACACTAGAACTTTAGGGGAGAGAACTGAATCCCTTTGGTTAGAATATTTTCAGTAGAACCAAGTTAAATTTTGAAAGGTCTGGTTAGAGAATAATTCTGGACTATTCAGTATTTCTTTCTTTTGCAACTGAGTAAAACAAATTATACAATGAGAAAAGTGAAGCAAGTATGTTTACCTTTTCCTTTCAATAGAAATAATATTATTTAGTTGAATATTTTGTGTTATTTTTCAATTTAGCCTTTGTTCTTAGTTTAAAGTATACTAGATAGAGATTTTTCTTTTTTAATTTCTGGGGGCATACAAATAATCTATGGTATGAGATTTTTTTTCTTTATAAATTAAAAACTTTTAAAAGATAAACACTCTGTATTTTAGTTTAGGAACAAAATCATTCAAGGAAATCAAATAATTCTTTCATCAATACCTTAAAACAATTAATTGCTTCTTTTAGTTTTCCTTGTCCATAATCGTCTCTTTTAATAGAATATTTCATTTACTCCTTTATTCCTTTGTTCAACAGTATTTAGCTATTGCTATGAGAGAGGCATTATACTGGTACTGACATTATAAAGTTAAGTGATTCATAGACATTTCCCTGAGGGAGTTCAAAGAAGGCAGATATACCTATAAATAATTGAAATGCAACGAGGTGAAGACATCAGTAATTTTACTACTAAGATGTTCTCTTGGAGTTGACCATACAAGTTGACCATATAACTCTTGGAGTTGACATTCTGAGGTACAGAATGTTACTAGGGATGACTTTTTAAAGACATCCATTCAGTTGAGATTGGAAAAAGAGAATACAATTTTCTAGTTGGACACATTAGCGACCTATCCATAGCTGTTATCAGTTTCAATGTGTCCCTTCTCATGCAGAAGAGAAGACTCACACTGAATTAAATTACAAGCAGATTGTCTGACAGGGAGGAACAGACTTATAGGAAAAGTAGAATGGGGACATCAGAACAATTTTGGATTTATTATCACAGTAGCTCTAAGTTTTGTTCTTACCTTATGGCATCATAGTATAGAGAGTGTACTGTGCTAAAAAGCAAGATGGTTTAAGACTAAAAACAAAGCAAAAAAAAAAAAAAACAGGAAACCATTGTGATTTGTGATTGAGGAATTAACAGTCTTAAATCTCTCAGGTAATCAAAGCTACTGCAGTTTTGGTCTGTTCTCTTCCTGAGAGCTCTCAGGAAGGTATTGCAAGCTGTTATTTTAATTATTTTTTTTTCCTGATCATAGTAGGAGAGTTTCTTTGAAATGATAATATCTTATAGTTTTGTCCCCATGAGATCAAACTATTTTTTCTATCCATCACTAACACAACAGCATTGCTCAGGCCTATAGAAGACCACAGATGGTGGGAAATGCCAACCTGACTTAGAAAGGGCTTTCAAAGGAATTCCTGTAAGTGAAAAAGAAAATCTACTCCAATATGCTTTTTGTTACCAACTACGTGTTGTGTGGGATGTATGAATTATAATGACTTTTTTCTTGAATCATTGTGGAGGAAGTTCCACTTTCCCATATCTTATTATGTTTCTCTGCTCTCCAGAAATGACTGAAGAGAATATTTACACAGTGGTGAAATTTCATGACAAAAAGAAGAATATATGATGCAGAACTTCTGAAAGGAAATATGATTATGGTAAGTATCTATTCTCACAGAATCATAAGCTTTGAATAGGATCTTATATGTCCAGTAATCCAATGAACTTGTGTTTTTCTCTCTATAACTTCCCTGCCTTATCTAACATATTGGAAAAACTCCAGGAAAATATAACTCATTTTCCCCTTAAGGAAATCAATCATGAACTTTAACTTCTTCTTGAATATTTTTCTTTATTAAAATATTTCTTTCTGTACCTGATACTCATGTAACCTATTTATACACCTTTAAGTAGTGAGGATGTCCTAAGATACCTAGTGACCTCTGAGGCTGAGTTTAACATCTCAGGGCAACAAGTCACCAAATCTTCTTGCATCTGCAAATCACTACAGTACGTGCAGAAAGTGCACTGCAGTACAGTGAAGATGTTTTATTTGATATGGAATCCAGTAGAGTAAGATAAGACCCTTGTTATTTGAGGAAATAATACTAATGTTGGGCTATTGTGTAAATGCATTATACAGTAATGTTAGGGTTCATAACCATTCTTTAATCTCTTTTGATTATCCTATTCAATAATACAAGTGGATACTTCATGCTAAGACTTGTTTCTTCTCTCAAAAGATGGCCAGTAAATCTGAAAGAAACAATATTGTCGTTTACGGCTTTTAAAAGCTTTAGCAAACACTTTACATATAAAAGTCTGATTTATAATTTTTTTTTACCTTTGTAGTTATAGAAGTTGCAAAAAAAATTGAAGAAAATAAATTCACATGATATATTTTGTAGTGAGTGACACTGGGAATTTGGATTTAGGATGGTGCAAATCTTATCATTCCAATTAATGTTTTAGTAAATATTAAAATTCTGCATATTCGCCATCATTTATTCCTAGATAATGTAAGGAATCATTACTTGTATGGGTAAAGTGTATATGTCTGCACACATGTGTAGATGCATTAAACAATTTGATAGCATGTTTCAGTGAAAAGATATTTTCTTTCTTTCTTTCTTTCTTTTTTTTTTTTAATTTATACTGGGGATTGCACCCAGGGACACTTAACCACTTAGCCACATCTCTGGCCTTTTTTATTTTTTATTTTGAGACAGGGTGTCACTAAGTTGCTTTGGGCCTCACTAAATTATTGATACTGGCTTTGAATTTACCATCCTCCTGCCTTGGCCTCCTGAGCCACAGGATTATAGGTTTGGGCCACCATGACCGGCCCAATGAAAAGATTTTCTTAAACTCACCTTTTTCATTGTCTTTTATTGGGCTGTGTTCCAGTATATGCTATACCATCTCTGAAAATTTTATGCTTCTGTAATTGTACTTTGACCTACATCATTAAAATGTTTTGTTGGAAACATTATTGTAATAATAGTTTAAAAAATATAGTCCAGTTTCTTTTATCTGGTTTATCATCCTGATATTCTCTTGCTTTAATATAATTACAAATCACTTTCTTGCAGGTCAACCCTATTCTAGACACTGTGCTAGGTGTCAGTGATTCTAAAGACGATACTTGTTGGGAGCCGGCGACCGCACCCTGAAAATGGCGCTGGCCTCCTGCTTCTGATGACTTAGCGGTTAGAGTTGTTAGAAGTAAACAACTCCTTGTAAGGCTGTGGGGCTGGGCTCTGGCCTGCTTCCGCTGCGCTGTACCTATTAGACTTCTCCACGTGGTGCTAGTTCATTGGCGAGGCTGGGTACTTAAGCTAGGGCAGACCGGCCGCTCGCGCTCTTTCCTTGCTTGTTCCTGTTTTCTCATTATGATTCAAAGGTCCTGAGTAAACTGCTGAAAGAAGAATCCTGTGTCGTATTTCCCTTGCCGGTGAGGGGTCGCGAAAGATACTGTATTTTATTTTTTGTTGATGTTTACTGCAATGCTTTCTTCAGTTAGACTAAAACATTCTCAAGATCAGAAATTATACCCAAATACCTGTTTTGGTACATATGAGAGCCAAAAGGAGGTCAGTGTGGGAAGAGATTATGGGAGTAGGAAGAGTCACAGAAAAGGAAGCTAAAGAAGGAAAGACCAGATAATCAGGCAATTATAGATGTTTCTCTTACATTCAAAGGAAGTCATTAAAAGCTTTTATATTGAGGGGAGAAAGAGTAAAATTAGAATTTTAAGAGGATAGTCTGGCTGCTATGTGAAGGATATATAGATGAGGGTGAGTAGGTACGATCTGAAATTTCAGTGTTGTGTAAAGTTGATGAATCTCGTAGTGTAGGAAAAGTAGGCAGTGGCAAACTCATATGTTAAATAAAAATAAAATAAAATGGACTGAAGTAAAAAAAACTATGACTATAAAACAACTTCATCTCCCATGGTGCTCACTTAAAAAAATGGCAAAATAATATGCATTTTGCTTACTTCACATTGATGAGCCCTAGTTCCAAGCCTTTGGACACTAATGTTGTTAGCCTCTTAAAAGAACCAGAAGTCTCTGAAATTCAGCCAATTTCATATATTAAGAAGGGAAAAATTAAGGTTGGACCAGTAATACATTTTACTGTTATCGGTAAATAAGGTAACACTTAAGACAAAGGGTGCTTCTGTCAGATTAAAAAAGACATATTGGCACAAGTAGTCTTACAAAGGATAAAATGTTAAAAGAATAACAAAAAATGAAGCTTAAAAACTATCATGTTTAGGATTAGGTATAAAAGTAAGAGGTGTTTAATAATATTGTAATGATTTTTTTCTGTGTTTGTGTGTGTATATATATATATATATTTGGGGAGGGTAGAGGTGGGGACCAGAGATTGGACCCAGAGGTGCTTTACACTGATCCACATCCACAGTCCTATATACTTTTGTTTTGAGATGTTCTCACTAAATTGCTTGGGGGCTTGCTAAATTGCTGAGGCTGGCTTCCAATTTGAGATTCTCTGGTCTCAACCTCCTGAGCATCTGGGATTATAGGGGTGGGCCTTTTGCCTAGCTGCTTAGGTCCTCTCAAAATTGGTGGCTGGCCTTGAAATCGCCATCCTCCTGCCTCAGATTTCCTAGTCACTGGGATTATAGGCTGGGCACCACCACACCCAGCATACTTAGATGCATTTGTAAATTAACATGTGTGAACTATTCAAAAGAGTTAGCTAAACTAAACCTTGATTGAAGTTTAAATTTTGTAAAAGACTTCATTTGAGTTGTTGAAATTAATGTTCAAATATTTGAATATGTTTCAAATTCTTTTAAATAATGAATTTGTTAGCTATTTCTTTGTAGCAAGTTATCCCCAAATTTAATCTCACATCTTTTGTGAGTAAGGTACTTATGCAGGACTGAGTTGGGTGATTCTGAATTAGGGTTTTTCACAAGGCCATCACGGAATATGGATGAGGGCTACATCCATCTGAAGGTTCCACTAGGGAGAATCCGGCTTCCAGCCTTACTGGCTTGTTATATTGGCTTTTCTCAGGTTTTCCCAGGCTACTTATGGGAGACATCACTTCCTTTGCCACATAAACCTCTTGCTGGGATTATTCACGGTTGATTGTTTCCTGTGGGAGTGGCGAAGAGAGAGAGAGAGACACACACAGGTTTACAGGATAAGACTTCTGGGAAGAGGATTAGTAAATATTGTTTTGTATTTGCAAAAGTTTTTGGTCAAATTTGTAATGATAAGTTTGCTTTCATGTATCCTCATTAAGCTTTAAAGTCCTTAAGGCCACACACTGAAACTTCCTCTCTGACTTCAACCCTAGATATGATTATTTGCCATGTAAACGTGGGAGGTGCTCCAGAAATTCAGTGGTATAGATGAATTTTAGAGTATCATGTGAGACTGTTTGTAAACTTTATTACATATGGCTTCCAGGAATTTTAAAAAGTTCGAATATGAGAAATGCTTTTTGGAAAACTTTTAAGATCTGGGCTATTTGCTTTAACTTTAAATCACATTTCCAAAACGTCTTTTCCACTTCTGATTTTGTTATTTTGAACTGTGGCCACCAGATGGCATCACCACATAAACCAAACTCTAAGATCAACTCTTGAAGTCTTGTTGGTCAGAATAAATTAATAAATATATTCTCATAATCTATTATGTAAATATTAGAAGACCATTCATTGCACATAAATTTAGCAAAATATATTGGTAGCTTTAAAAATGGTAGTACTTTTTGAGACTATGATTCTACTTCTAGTTTTCTATCTTCAGAAAATAATATATGTGGACAGATACCACATATTTTACATGTTTAACTAATACATTATTTGAATTACCAAATTCCAAGTTAAATCTTGTGTCCAACAATAACATAAGGGTTAAGTATATATGATATGATCATATATATATAAATACAAAAAATTTAAAATGACTTTATTAAGCATTCAATGATATGAGAAATGCTTCTGACATGATGCTAATTGAAAAATGGAGTCATAAAATAATGTGAGACTGCTACTGTATATCATAGAAAATATATAAATGAAACATATTGATGTAATTTTATAAGAGACATTAGGATTTTTTTCTTCATATTTTTTTCTTGTTGCTCCAATTTTCAACAATGATTCACTGAAAATGACAGCATGTTATTAATAAGAAGAAACCAGGTTGACAACAACATAGCAAAAGAATAAAAGGTTTTTAGTACCTATTATAATTTAAAATTCTTTGTCTTGTATTATATTAAACAATTAAAAATATATTCATGTAATATTTATCTCATGGGGTTTTGTTTTTTGCAGTACTGGGGATTGAACCCAGTGGTGCCCTACTGCTGAGCTACATCCCCAACCCTTTTTATTTTGAGACAGTGTTTTGCAAGTTGTCCAGGCTGGCCTGAGACTTGCAATCCTCCTGCCTAAGCCTCTTCAGTCACTGGGATTACAGTACAGGTAGGTGGACATTGCTCTGGGTGTTGATGATTCAAAACTAAGACACAGTTTTTGCCTTTACCAAACATATGGTCCACTTGAAGAGACAGATTTAAGTAGATGTTTAGAAAAAAAGTATAACAAATGCAATGCTAAGACTCATGATGATGTAATACATTTTCTTTATCTCATTTAATAGTCTCAACTTTCCTAATTTGAACTCTTCTCTAATATTTGATTTATGACTGTGACATGCTAAACTTTGTGCTTAGTTTTCATTGTTTTGAGATTTACAAGAGCAAACATGGTAGAAGAGTTATGTGTGCATCAGTTACAACTATTATTGGTGCATCAGTTACAAGTGTTTTTGTGGGAAAGGATGTTACCTATGTATTAGAAAGGGGCTATTGGGGGGAAAAAAAGAAGGAAGGGGCTACTGAACATGGTGTGGCGATGCATGCCTGTAATCCCAGGGAGGACACTGAGGCAGAAGGATTGCAAGTTTGAGGCTTTCCTGGGCAACTTAGAAAAACCTGTGTCAAAATAAAAATGGCTGGGATGCAGCTTAGTGATAGAATGACTCTGGGTTCAATGAGAGAGAGAGAGAGAGAGAGAGAGAGAGAGAGAGAGAGAGAGAGAGAGAGAGAGAGAGAGAGAGAGAGAGAGAGAGAGAGAGAAGAAGAAGAAGAAGAAGAAGAAGAAGAAGAAGAGGAAGAAGAGGAAGAAGAGGAAGAAGAGGAAGAAGAGGAAGAAGAGGAAGAAGAGGAAGAAGAAAGAAGAAAGAAGAAGAAAGAAAATATTGATGCTGTTATTTAAGGAATAGCATGATATAGAATACTGTTACTAAAATATCTTGATTTTTTTTTGCCAACATTTGGATTGTGAAACCAAGATGATTTTTAATAACATGGATTTCCTCAAGATTCTTTCCACCAGAACTCAACTTTTTAGCACAATAAAGAGCATATGTGAAGAGGGAGAGGAGCATGTGTAGGCAGCTATTTATGAGCAGAGGAAGGAGTTTAGTAAGCTGCCTTTTGGGATGGTTTTCCCATTTTAGAAGCAGATGATTGAATTAGTAAGTGGAAAATCTGTTAAATTTGAGAAGCTCTGGGCTTTGGACTTAAGGGAGGTTTTGGAGAAAATGAGATCTTACTTTAAGATCTCCTTTTAAACACTGAGTTTATGATACGGGTCTGGTCCAGGGCTCTCAGCCGGCTCACCGCAAAAAAAGCAGTGCTGACAAGAGGGACACTGAGCAATCCTTCTGAAGCTGAAAGGCGAGTGGAAACACTCCAATGCGGCAACGAGAGTGAACATGTTTCCTTATTTTGGCAGCAAAATGGTGCTGGAGGTTAATGGCTCTCGCCCTATTGCTCACAGGTTTTCTACCAGAAAACTCCCAGTCTGCCTAATTTTGAGCTACTTCCACTCTCCTCACTCTCCTATTATCACTGTGGGCTCATGTTGGTCATCTGGAGGCAAAAATGTGGCTTCCTCCAGGATTGTCCCTGTTTCTTATAAGGAAATTTTGTGCATGCTGTATCTTGAATGTAAAAAACGAAATTAATATCTTCTGATATTAATTACAGAAAAGTAGGACAAGAATGTTATTCTTCACCTATAGTTGTATAATAGAGTACCAAAATATACTGCATAAATGCATAGATGTGCATTTATCAATTGAGTGCCTCTTTGGGAATCACCTAATATTCCTAAATCTGTTTTTTTTTTTATCTGAAAAATGAGGAAGGATATAGCCCTAGGTTCAGTTTGTTGAGGATTAGATGAAGTACTTTATGTCAAACAGTAACAACAGCTATGACCCCCCAGTCCTCATAAATAATACTTGGCATATGAATTCCTTACATACTGGTTTGCCTCAGTAAACCATGGAATTTGGATAACAGCACCAACAGCCTGCATTCATTTTTATTTTATGTACAATTCTGTTTATTGTTGAATTATAATTGCACATATTAGTTAAATTTATTATTACATATTCATACATGTACACAACATAATTTGGTCAGTTTCATTCCTTGGCCTGAATTCACTTCTGAAGAGAGTCAGTAAAGATTAAAGGAGTCAGTTATGATCTTACTTTCGTAAATAAAACCACCAAAGTAAATATATCACAAAAACAAAGAACCTAAAGTTTCCATGACTGTGATAAAGTGTAAAAAAATACAAAAATCCAAAACAAAATCAACCAAAAAACCAAAATAAACTCCCACTGCCCTCAACAAAACAAAACAAAACAAAACAAGTTCTGGAGCCAAGCACTGTATTTTGAATCATCATACTGTTTAATACAATATCACGTTCTCATGTGAACATTTGTTAGAGTAAACATACTAGACAATCCATATTCAGGAGGCCAAACTTAAGGAGTTAAGGGTAAATCTTGAATCAATGTTATTTCTTTTTTAAATTAAATTTCTCCTAGTTCCGGCCGTTGGATGCAAGGGAAGAAAAAGGGAAGGTCCTTGTCAAAGTCTCTGCTGGTCTCGTGGTGGTTTACAGTAAGTGAGCGCTCAGTGAGGCTTCCTGTGTGGTTTTAGTTCAGATACCCCAGGGAGCTCCAGCCACTTCTCTTCTTCTGCTGGGCTAGATGTGTTGTTAACCTCTCAGGAAGTGTCTGGGTCTATTTTTATGTTTTATTTTTTATAGAGAATTGTGTAGAAGGTTTTATCATGGACCTCTGCTTCTCATGATGGTGGAGGGTTGGGTTGGCATAGGCAACTCACAGGTGGTCTAGAACTTGCTCAAGTGTTATTTAATTATATTTTATATTTTAGTATTGATTTGAATATGCTTTGACAAAACAATATCAATTGATGGCATTTTCTGAGTTTTAACCAATGAATGTCCAGTAAAAGTAGTATAAGAATGGTGAGGTGCCAATAGGAAGGAAGCTAGTTAGGCATGAAAAAAATGCTATGTGAGTTCACTAAGTCCCTGGAATGTATCACTGAGAAGGAGTTCAGAGCCATACCTCTTTCTGGGATATGAGTTGACCCCCTCTGGTCACTGTGCCTATTTGTGGTATTATTACTTTCAGGTGAGGGGTGATGCTCTACTAGCCTAGACCTGGAGATTATCTTTTTCAGGTATCAAAAATTGGGATGAAAGCTGGGCACTGTGGCGTTTGCCTGTAATCCCAGTGGGTCGGCAGGCTCAGGCAGGAGGATATGAATTCAGAGCCAGCTGTAGTAAGTTAGTAATGTCCTAAGCAAGTCAGCAAGACCCTGTCTCTAAATAAAACATAAAAAAACCCAGTGGTTAAGCGCCCCTGGGTTCAATTCCTGATACTATATATATATATATATATATATATATATATATATATATATATATATGAAGAAAGAAACATATACGCCAGTCTGGTTTTCATTCTCTAATGAAATCCTGTTACTTGTCACAACATGGATGAACCTGAAGGACATTATGCTACTTAAATTAAGACAGGCAAAGAAAGATATTGCATCATCTCTCTTATATGTGGAATTTAAGAAAGGTGAACTCATGGTAACAGGGAGTGGAAGAGTGGGCTATTAGGGGTTGGGGAAAGTGGGAGCTATTGGTCAATGGCTAGAAACTTTTAGTTACAAGATGAATAGGCTTGGAGACCTAATGGTTAGCATGTTGCCTGGGCAGGAGGATGTGAATTCAGAGCCAGCTGTAGCAAGTTAGTGAGGTTCTAAGCAACTCAGTAGGAGATATTATACGCTTGAAATTTGTAAGAGAGTAGAATCATGGGTTCTCACCACTCATACACCTAAGTGGTAGCTAACTAAAGTCATAGATATGTTAGCTTGATGGTTATGAATACATATATTCATAACATGTAACTCAAAATTTGTACACTATAAATATATGGGTTTTTTTGTCAATCATATCTTAATAAGCTGTATAAAAGTAATGAGCTATCATGTAAATGAGTCAACATATTCCCATTTTGTATTTAGGTAAAGAAAGAATTTTACATCCAGCTACATCCTTACTTCTGAACTGTGGTCAGCCTCTGATATTTAGATTGCTAGTTTCTCAATTTTTTTATTTGTTCCACAACAGAGTTTAATGTTGGGGTTCTTCATAGCTGTGATTCATTTCTTCCAGTGCTCATACCAGTGGATTTCCAATTTTAGTTTGCATTAGAAACACGAGTAGAGCTTGTTAAACTACAGATTGTTGGGCCCCTTCTTAGTTTCTGATTCAGCAATTTGCATTTTTAATAATGCCCAGATGATATTTATGCTGTAGGTTATGGGACCACACTTGAAGAACCTCTGGTCTATGTTATTTTCCATAATTTTACAATGGGAATTCAATTAAGCTTACCACCCTTTGGTCAATCTGAGAATTCCCTTGTTGGAACTGTTTTCTCTGGCAGGAGAAAGTGCTGTTCATTTCCTTAAAGTCCCAGTTGGCTTTTTCTTTTCAAACCCATAATTTCTGGTCATTTTTAGTAGAATCACCTCTCATCCCTCATTAGGTTTTCCCCTTTCTTCTGTAGTAAGGAGGAGCTTTGTCTGTTTATACAGGAATTCCACACATGAACAAGGAGTTTCATCCAGGTCAGGGGCAAGAGTGCCTCTTTGTGATTCCCAAACCCACCTGGGTATCCAAGTTTCCTACCTTCTCTTGAGTGGAACTTAAAAGTGTGCAGTCCTGTTAACTGGCACATTGTCCACAGGTGACAGACAGGTGGTAGGAAGTGCATGACCAGGACAGTTGGGCTCTTTCCTGCTCTCTAGAAGTTCTGCTATGTTCAAAGTGTCTCTGTTAGTCTGTACTCCCACTTCATCTCACACTCTGCTTCTCTGCCTTCCCTTTCTGGAGTGTCTGGGAGAAGTGTCTAGATCAGCAAGTGAGCATCTACTTCAGACTCTACAAGTAGAAGAGTGCAAATTAGTTCCAACTTGGTGAGACAAAGAGGGCCTTTCTGGGGTATGAGTGGGAGGAAGGGAAAGCCCTGAGAAAGAAAGCAATCAGAGTGATAGCTCTATAACTCTCGATTTATATAAAAATTCATATATATATATATGTGTGTGTGTGTGTGTGTGTGTGTGTGTGTGTGTGTGTATTAGTTTAATCACAATTCTTTTTGAGCCCTGCAAGTCTTCTGCTAACCACAGCATCTCCTTGTTTTTGTGGGGTGGGGGATGCTGGGGATTGAACTCAGGGCTTTGGATATGCTAGGCCTGCACTTTTTGTTTTTTTAATATTTATTTTTTAGTTCTCGGCGGACACAACATCTTTGTTGGTATGTGGTGCTGAGGATCGAACCCGGGCCGCACGCATGCCAGGCGAGCGCGCTACCGTTTGAGCCACATCCCCAGCCCTAGGCCTGCACTTAACCACCACTGTTCTGTTATTTGTACTAGGGATTGAACTCAGGGGTGCTTAACCACTGAGTCACTTCCCTAGCCTTTTTAATTAATTTTTTTTTGAGACAGGATCTTACTAAGTTGCTTAGGGCCTTCCAAGTGTGGCTTTGAACGAACTTGTGATTCTCCTGCTTCAGTCTCCCGAATCACTGAGATTACAGTTGTGTGCCACCATGCCTGATTAATGATCACTTTTTTAAAAAAGATTAGCTCTCCGCTCCTTGTAGTATTTTCTAATTAAATTGAAATGGTATACATTAAAAGATACATACATATGAAATGTGTATGTTCATATTAAACATATATTTAAATGTGGATTAGTGTTTTAGTCAAATTTTTCACTGCTGTGAACAAAAGACCTGACAGCAACAATTTTAAAGGAGGCAAAGTTTACTTGGGGGCTCACAGTTTCGAAGGTCTCAGTTGATAGACAGCTGGCTCCATTCCTCAGGGCTTGAGGTGAGGTAGAACAGAGTGTGGCCGAGGAACGAGGCTCAAGACGTCACACCAGAAAGCAGAGTCTTCTGTTCAAGGACAAACTATATACCCCAAAGGCCTATCCCCAGGGACCCACTTCTTCCAGCTCCACCCTACCTACCTACAGTTACCTTCCAGTTAATCCCTCTCAGGGGATTAATGTAGTGATAGGTTAAACCTCTTATAACCTAATCATTTGATCACTAAACCTTCTTACATTGTCTTACACATGAGGTTTTGGGGGACACTTAATATCTAAACCATAACAGATTATTTTAATACATAGGTACTGAGTATATTTAGCATCTATGTCTTTTAGGCTTTGTTTTTATTCTCTAAACACAGATGATATCATATGGATTCATGATACAAATATACACCTTTGAGGAGAGAAGGGTTTCACCAAGTGTTTCACAGCATAGGAGGCTGTCATAAAAGTAAGATAAAACTGCTAAAATTTTAACAAACTCTTAAAGGCTAATTGTAGGTTTTCAGGAGTCACTGAGAGTCATGGCTGCAGCATAAGTCCATGTTCACTCTCAGGGTCTCTTTGAAAGCTCATGAGACAGGGCAAGGCAGGACAGAGCTCACAGAAGCTTCAAGCATCCTTTTCCCAGATCCTTTTCTTACAGGAAGCAAATGCTTTAAGATGCTAAGGGAGGGTCAAGATAGCCTCCTGCTCCCAGGAACCAGACCAAGTTTGAAAGTTTGACTGCTTTGGGAAAAAGGTAGAAAAGGTAGAAGCAAAAGCTTTTTTTTCCCCCTCCGCCTAGTTTGGATGAGGTAGGATAATCCTCTCTCTTTCTTGGTCTTAGAGAAAATAAGATGATGCTGAGAGAGCGAGCTAGAAATAAAATCTCTGCAAAAAGAAGAGGAAACCACTGTTGCCTTGCCTTGCACTAGTTACCAACAGTCTACTTCCCGAAGAGGGTCAGCAAACTCTCACCACTGGCCCTCGTGTGGAGAGCAGGCTGTGCCCTGCTCTGAGTTGCTTCATGATATATAGGACAGTAGTTTTCAGGATGTGCCTGACTTTGAGTTATTCCATTTTGTAAAGCAGCAGTTTGCCAAAGGTTACTCCATTTTAAGCACAAGTGCCATGGTGGAATGACTGAGCATCTTGTTTGTACAAGAAATAACCACCATGATGCTTGGCCCAACCATAAGGCATGGTTGATAAATAATTGTTAAACATGACAACTTATCAAACTAAACCAAGGAGTACTTGCTCATGTGGACATTCCAGATCACATCAGGAACACCCAACAAAGGAGCTTATCAGCTTCACCTGACATAACTCTCTCATCTAAGACCCATAAAAGGAAGAGTCCCCCTAGCTTGGACATGGCAGCACACTGACCCCATCACCTGGTCACTCATCACAAGCCTTGTCCAGGAAAGAGTCACCACAGCGATGAACCTCAAATTTCCTGTATTTTTGGACTTTAGCACAGTGTGGTTTCTCTTGCCCATGACGACAATGCAGCCCACTCCAAGCTGACACTTCAAACTGACACTGTGAAACCAAAACTGCCGACTGTCCAGAACCTCAGCTTTGACAGCTTTATGGGACTGCTTCATTAAAACCATTATCTGACCACTTACAGTGACTCCTTGACTCTTCGAGTTCATCTCTCTCTACCTGTGCTCTTGGCACAGTATCCTGTAACCCTGTGGCTACCTTCACCTTTCTTAGTCTTTCTGTGACCTAAATATGTGCATGTGTGTATGTATCTCTCTCTTTCATCTTTCTATCTCTATAATTGTGTGAAGCATGTTTGTGTGACTTTAGTGTTACAGATATTAGAAATTGGAATAAAATAACTTGTGATTTCCCAACTTATGATTATTAGGTGACCCATAAGTATTTGGTGAATCATCAATGATGAAAGTGGTGTAACCTGTGAATTTATTGGTATTCAATACATTCCAACATTGTAGAAAGAGACTGAGGTGTTTGTCTATGTTAATGGAATAGCTCACTTATGACACCTTGACAAAAACTTTCTGCTACTGAGTGAAGAGGAAATGAAAAATATGCCCTCCAATGAAAGGGGAAAGAAACACTCTGGGATCAAAGATCCCACACTGATAGAAGGTGGAGATCCACTATGCCTACAGAAGAGAGATTCATTCCTGCAGAAGACTCCCCACAGGTCCAAAGATGAGCTCAGCTGCTGGGGAGGAGTGTGGAGATAGCCAAGTCACACAGGGCTGCCCAGGATTAAGGAGAGACCAAAGCAACTCAGAATTTCTTTTTTCTCCAACACTATCATACTTCATGTGGCAAGGCACAGAAGTGTACTACTGGTAGAGGGGCAAGAGTTTAGGGAGAGAATCCATTCTGAGTGCAAGTGTACAGGACCCATTAAAGTCAGAAAGAAGAACAAGAGCATGCAGAAGAACCTCCAGCTCTCCAGACCCTGTACTGAGTGCAAGGGAGCATCAGCACATCACTGGAAGAATTTGAAGTCTGCTTTGTACTGATGGTGACCACAGAAACAAGAAAGCATAGACCAGCTCAAGCCTCCACTGAGTAAGTGCAGACTTACAGAAGAGGTGTCTGCACTCTGACTTGACATACAATGTTTGCCGTTCAATAAAATGTTATTAGAAACACAAAAAGCAAGAAAATGACCCATTGTCAAAGTTTTTAAAAATAGCTTTTTTAATATTTAAAAAACTCAGGAAAAAATCTAAAAATGGAAATGAACATAAGGAGAACATTTTCAGAGAGACATATATATATCTCAAATGGAACAGTGGAGCTGAAACTATGATATCAGAAATAAATATTTCTTTCTATGGGCTTATTGGAAGACTGGACAAAGGCTGGGGGAAAAACTCCCAGTGAATTTAAAGAGATTAACAAAAATTTCCCCACTATACCACAATGAATTTAAAAAGAGTGAAAGGCAATAGGCCATGGAGGAGATTTGCAATAATAAGAATTATATTCATCTGTTAACTCTTCGAATCAGAAGATGATAAGGTGACATTTTTGCTGAACCAAAAGAAAACTGTACCAACTATTCCTACATAAAGAAAAATATCACATCATAATGAAAGGATCAATGCAATTAAGTAGCATGACATTTCAAATGTTTATATACCTAATAACAGAACCTGATGACATATAAATCCCAAACTGATGAATTGAAAGAAGAACTAATCAAATTCTTAGTTATTGTAGTACGCTCCTACTTGCTTTTCTCAACATTACCAGAATGCTTAGACAAAAATCAGTAAGGATATAGATCAAATTGATAAAAGTGATGTACATAGAGGATATCACTCAATAAAATAAAACATTCTGTTCAAATGCACATGGAATATTCACTAGGCTAGAACTTAATTAGGACAAATAAAAAGCACACAAATTTAAAATAATTTAAATCAGAGATGCATATTCTCTGACCATAATTGAATTAATAAAACAATTAACAGCAGAATATGTCTAAACCCTCCCATACACAGAAATTAAGTAATATATTTATGAATGACATATAGGTTAGGGAATAAATCATAATGGAGATCTAAAAAGATTTTAAACTAAATGGAAGTTGAAGAGCAACATGGCAGAATTTTGTGCCATTCTGGTAGAGGGGCACTTGCTGAGCTCGTGTTTAGAGGGAACTTATAAAATGCTTTTCTTAGAAGAGAGGTCAGAAATCAATGATCTGAGAATCTATCATTAGAACTAGGAAAAATAACAAATTAGCCCCAAAGACAGCAGAAGAAAAGAAATAATAAAGACAAGAGCAGAAATCAAAAAATTATGAACAGAAAAATCAGTAAATAAAAGTAACAAAAGCTGGTTCTTTTAATATAACAGCAAAGTTGATTATTCTAGAAGAATTGAGAAGACACAAATTATCAAAATCAGAATTGAAAGTAGTGATGTGAGTGCTACAGACATTTAAAGACCAAGTGAACATTATTAACAACTTCCTGCTAATAAACACAACAACATAAAACTATACAAATTCTTGAAATACACACTTTCTAAATCCCCTTACAAACCACTGTTAACCTAATTAGCTCCATATCTATTAAAGTGATTCAGTTTGTAATTATAAAACCTTCCTAAAAAGAAAACTCCACACTTCACTGGTAAATTCTGACAAATATTTAAGGAAAACATAACACCAATTCTATCAGAAATTAGTTGAGAAACACTTCCCAAATCATTTTATGAGGCCAGTATTACTCTGATACAAAATTAGACACACGTTTTTAAAAATAAATACTATAGACCCATATGCCCCTGAATAAAATCTTTAACAAAATTTTAGCAAATCAAATTTTGCAATATAAATAAGCTTAAATGCTTCATGACCATTTGAGCTTTTTCCTAGAAATCCTCATTTGTTTTAACACTTGAAAACGAATTCACTATTTCAGCACAATAACAAATCCCTATCTTCAATGCAAAATATGCAGAAAAATTTGTGGCATTATTTGACATCCCCTCTTGGTAAAACTCCTCAAATCTAAGAATAAAACATAACTTTACTGAGCCCACTAAAGGGCATATTAAAAAAAAAAATCTTCTTAAAGGTGAAAGACAGATGCTTTATCCCTAAAACTTGGAATAAGGCAAGAATATACCAATTTTTTCAAAATTATACTGAGTGTGTGAGCCAGTATAGTTAATCAGAAATAAGAGAACACATAGAGTTTAGAAAAGATGAAATGTAATTTTTTTTTGCACTGGGGATTAAACTCAGGGCCTCACACATCTAAAAGAACACACATCAAATAAAATGATATTTCTATGAGTGCAGTAGGCAGCCTCTGAAACAGCTTCCTCTTGTTCTTGTCTGTGTAAAATTCTCCAGCCTTAAGTATTGTTTAGAGTTGATTTCTCTAAGGTTAGCATCTAGTCAAAGTAATGGTATTTCACTTCTGTGATTAGGTTTCAAAAAAAGTCTGGCTTCCATTTTTGACACTCATTTTAACTTGCTCTGAGAAAAGCCAGATGCCATGTGTGAGCTGTCCCTGGGAAGAGGCACATGTGGGAGGAAGAAGTTGATCATATATTTACATAAATCTCACTTAAAAATGAATGATTTGAAGAGACACTTAACAAAGATGGCAAAATGATCATAAAACATTATGGATTATTAGGGAAATGCAAATTAGAACCACAATGAGTTTGCATACACCCAGTAGAATGGCTAAGATTAAAAAACAAACAGTACCAAGCGCTGGTGGGAAGATGGAATATATGAAAACCCTCACGTGAATGTGAAATTGTATAACCACTTTATGAAATCACTGGAAATTTCTTAAGAAGTTCAACATATACTTTATGACACAAATCACATGTATTCATGAAAGAGAAATAAAAACATCCACACAAAGACTTATAATATGAATGTTATGGCTTCTTTATTCATAACCACCAAAAGGTATAAGCAACCCAAAGTTCTCTAACCAGTGAGTGAATAGTGATTCATGCAATGGAATAATTCTCAGCTCTAAGGGAGTGAACTACTGACACACAATAAATTTCAATAGCATTAAGCAGAAGAATTCATAGTCAGACACCTACATGCCATATGAATTCATAAATATGACTTTATAGGGAGGACAAATTTATAGAGAAAATAAGGTAAGTAGTTGACAATAGTTTCTAGAGGCAAAGTTGGTGAAAGGAAACCATCTAGAAAGGGGCATGAGATATCTTTCTGGGAGATAGTATTCTGTATCTTAATTATGCATGTAAGTATGGAGTATATTTGTTAAAACTCATCAAATTGCTCTCAAAATGGGTAAAATTATTGTATGCAAATTATAGATCAATTAAAGATTTCACATAGGGAGAATCCTTCAGCCTTTAAAATCTTTATAACTTTGATCTGAAATAAGCAAAAATCTAAGTTTGATAAGAGATCTATTTCAGTATGAAGAACCAAATACCTTGTTGCCCTGTCCACATTTTGCTGTGATGTCAAGTAGGCTTTTTAATTTCTCTGAGCTCAAATAAAAAATTCTTTACCTACTTCACAGTCTTTATAAAACCAAATTGATTTACCACTTATTTATTTATTAGACAGCTCAACATCTATTTATTTAGTGTTTAAAATGTGCCTGATACTATACTGGTAGGGATCAAGTAATGAGCAAATCAGATAGTTCTTAAATCTCATGGATCATACAATTTAAAAGGCTCAGTTAATAGTAGCCCTGGTGCATAATATTTTCATGTTAGGAAATATGTGGAATAACAGGGACATATAGCTCAAGAGTGCAACCTGGTTAAGAACCAATAATTTTTTTTTAAATAAGTGATTGAATTTTTTTTTAGCTATAACTTGAAAAAAAATGAACCAGTTGTTTATGAAGAGAGAAGAAAGAAGAGATAAAGGATGGTAAATGGGACAGAAGCTTGAACTTAATCCACAATGGTGGATTTGATAAAAATGAATGCAGTTAGAGTATTAAACTAGAAAAAAAGAGCCTAGGATAGCCAAAGTTGTAAATAGGGACCTAACAAATAACTTACAAAATGATATCTAACCCACAGACTTGAAATGCTTTGTTATAAACCAGACTATCCATGTATATTTTGATCTATTTCTCTGTGATTTTGATTTGTTTTTTCCTGTATTATCAGTTTTATTTTATTGTTTACTAGGGATTGAATTCAAGCCCTCACACATGCTAGGGAACTGCTTTACCACTAACTAAGCCACATCTCCAATCCTTTTTCTTTCTTTTGAGACAGGGTCTCAATAAATTGTCCAGCCTGGCCTTGAATTCATCATCCTCCTGCTTCAGCCTTCCAAGTACTGGGATTACAGGTGTGCACCACCATGTCTGACTCAAAAGTTTTATTTTCTGTCTAAATCCTAAACACATGGACATTGTCTAAATGTATCGATTCAGTTGTTACTTATGTATTGAATAGTAAAACATGGCTTCTGCTAGGATCCCTATTTGGACTTGTGATCTCCTCTCATAACTTTTAAGACTACTGAAATATTTCCTTCCCAGGTAAGGTCTTCTATTACTACTTGCCTACTCCCTATCATCTTTCTCTCCCAATATATATCTCCTCTTAGCTTTTATTACAATTTAACATAGTTCATGCCTGACTTGTTTATTGTCTTCTATCCTCCTGTAATACAATCTTCATAAGCATAGAGGTATTTACTTGTTATATATAATGATTATTATATCCCTAGCTTCTAGAACATAGGTTGGTATAAAGTCATGCAATCCATAAACACACATTAAACGAATGAATGAATATGTTATGTTCATTAAAAAAGAAAAAAAATCTACCTGCTAGAATTTTTCATTTTATGTTACAAGTCACTTAAAATCTACATCTCCATTCTAAAAATTAGCCAAAATTCTGAGAAAAATGTAAAAATTTCCACCTTAACTTGTTTTACCTACTTTCATAGCTCAGCAACAATGGGTCACAGATTCAAATGTGCTGGTTGAACACAGGATTGTATTATCTGACTTTATAGGTTTTCATTATCTTACCTATTGTGTGAAAGAGAGCACCCTGACTGTGAGTCTGAGAGACTTCCTGTGTAAGGGGTTAGCTGCAATTGGATTCTACTTTCTCTGTTTTTATGCTTCTTTGCTAGCTGTTGGTTGGTGAGACAGACTTCTTCCCCAGGACTTGATATCAACCCATGAGACATAAACCATGTAGAGGTGAGAAGATCTTAAGATAACTGGCTATAAATACAATTTACTAATTTATTCTGTGCTCTTGAGAATTGCTTCATTGTATCTGGTAGTAAATTTTGAGTTCTGCAAAGGACAGACACTCCTGGGGCAAGGGTGAAGTTGATAGTAATGGAGGAATGTTTGGGATTTGTCTTTTTGAAGTTTAATGAAATTTGTTCCACAAACTTATTTATATGCATACACTCACACATGCAAGAGACAAACAATGAACAGGAAGTTTTTGAAACAATCCCCTTTATTTTCATTAATCATAAATTTTCTACCAAAACCACACAAATGTATGTATATATCTTGTGCAATATTCTTATTATATGCATTTGCAATTCCTTATCAGAATATATAGTTAGGTAGATTTCCTATGCTTTTTTCCTATGCTTTTTCTCCCCTCAGTTTTCTATGAAATGAGAATGCATAATTTTATAGTTTCTATCATTAGGAGTTGTTGTGAGAATTAAACAAACTAATTTAGATAAATACTTGGAATAGTGTCTGGTCCATAGTTAGTCACTGATCAGCCTAAAAATGATGATGTGACAGAAAATGTTAGCTACCAGAAATTAGATTAAATGGATGAATGTAAAGACCCAAATGCAATCATAAACCCATATATTAACTTATTTTATCATATATATATAATTTTATTTACTGAAGGATTTTGGGAGGTGGTTATTGCTTAGCTCTCAAGCAATATAGAGAGCAATGTGGTTTGAACAAAATTTTTACCTTGATGGTGAATGGTCTCTTCAATTCCTTCGGAAATCTGGTATTGCTTTTGTTTTAGTATGTTCCTAGGTAAAGTCAGTTCTAGAAGCTTCTGCTTGGCCTTTCCTTTATACCACAGGCCAGGAAACCAAAGTGATGATTTTCATGAGTGTATTTTTTTGAATTATCCATTAAGGAGCTAGAGAAATAACCACAGGATGGGAAAGGGCTGTGAGACCGAGCTTTAAAACTCTGCTGATTACCACAATGTGCTACTCTGACTGATGGACCACAGTGATGTTTTTGATCCCCTGGGATTAGTGTCAGGTCAGAGCAAGGATACATTAGCGCCCCCAAGAGATCATTCCTTATTTCCAATATAGCTACTTTGGTAAAAGTCAGAAGCCCAATGGTAATGACAGTGCAGATTTTTGGCAGTGTGCTGGCCTTCAAGGGGATTCAGTCTTCCTTGCACTTAAAGTGTTTTCAATTAATGCTGGAAATTTATTAATGAGCTGTGATTCTGTTTTTATGAATCAGCTTAGACTTTTGTTCACTTGACCTAGAAAATTTCAGCTTCTATGGATCAAGTGAGAGTTTGGTGAACTTCTCATCTATCTCATTTCCATTTTGGAAACACCATGATCCATCAGCCCATGCCACAGGTCTGCACAAGCCAGACCATCATGATTGCTGCTTTGACTCTGCTGTCATTCTGGTACCATGTCCACCTTACCTGTGGTGATCAAGCGTGTGGCACTTGGCTCCTCTTCCCATTGCATTTGGGTTTCCCAATTCAGTACCAGCAGTTCTCATTGCAAAGTTTGGGCTATAGGTAAGTGGGAGAGCTTTATAAAAATGATTGGGATCTACGCAAAAACTTATTTCTCACATTAGCAGTGAAAGCCTGGATCCTGGATCCTCCTAGTGTGGTTGAATGTGTCTTTTTTTAATTATTATTATTTTTTTTTGAGAAAAGGGAAAAAGGTTTATTTATTTGCTAGCAAAGGAGAAACACAGGGGACTCCTGTCCCAGAGGCTGTGATTCTGCCCATCAGGAGGAACAGGGGGCTTTTAAAGAGGAATTCAAAGGCTGCATTCCACGTGTTCTCTGTTGGAGTTGTAATACATTTGTTAATTTGGGAGAAAGTAATTTCTGAGATATTCTGGTGCCATTCCCCGAATCTGGATTACTTTGATCCTATGGTGACTGTGTGCTCAAGGACAGGTAACTCTGTCTAGGATGGGAAAGATTGAGTGTGTGTGTCTTAAAAGACTAACTGGTTCTAATATTCCAGTCTCCCTAATTTCCTCATCTACATTATATCAATGCAGGTCTAGGCATGCATGTTAAAAATTTAACTATTTTTAATAATTGTAGATATTTATGGAGTTGATGGGATAATACAATACATTTGGAGATGTTTAAATAAGGCTAATCAATATTTTCATCACCTTATGTGTTTATCACTTTTTTATAGTGAAAAAACCCTACTCTTACAGAGTTTGAAATATGCAATGTATTGCTATTAATTATTGTCATCATGCTGTGCAGTAGGTCTGTAGAAGTTATTTTCCTTACTGAAATTTTGTGCCTTTTACTTACATTTCCCTTTCTTTCTTTTTTTTAAAAAGAGAGAGAGAGAGAGTGAGAGAGAGAGAGAGAGAGAGAGAGAGAGAGAGAGAAAGAATTTTTTAATATTTATTTTTTAGTTTTTGGTGGACACAACATCTTTGTTGGTATGTGGTGCTGAGGATCGAACCCGGGTCACACACATGCCAGGTGAGCACGCTACCGCTTGAGCCACATCCCCAGCCCCACATTTCCCTTTCATATCTCCCACCTTGCTTCTTCTTTTTCCCAGCCTCTGGTCATCACTATTTTATGTTTTGCTTCTGAGTTTAGCTTTTTTTAGATTCTGCCTATGAGTGAGATCATATGGTATTTGTCTTTCTGTGCTTATTTCACTTAGCATAGTGTCATCATGTTCATCCAAGTTGTCTCAAATGGTAGCATTTCATCTTCTAGCTGAATAATATTCCACTGCAAATATATAGCACATTTTCTTTGTCCTTTCATCTCTCGATGAAAACTTAGGTGGCTTCCATGTCTTCACTATCATGGATGCTGCTGCAATGAACATTGGAGCACAGGTACCTCTTTCACTTCCTTTGGATTGATGCCAAGAAATGAGAGTGTGTATTATTTAATTCTGTTTTTACCCTTTTTGAGCAACCTCTATATTGCTTTCCAAAATGCTATAGTAATTTTTATCACAACTTTTTTTTTTTATGATGGAACTAGAGATTGAACACAGGGTCTTGTGCATGCGAGGCAAGCACTTTACCAACTGAGCTATATTCCCAGCCTTAAATGCTATAGTAATTTATATTCCCACCAAAGTTTCTGTTTTCTCCATGTATTTTCTGACACTGTGTCTATCTTTTTAAATAATAATAATTCTAGCAGCTGTTAAATGATATCTCATTGTGGATCCTTATCTCACCCCATCTGTAAGAATCAACTCAAAATGGATTAAAGATGTAGACAAAATACCTGACATTGTAAAATTACTAGAAAAATCATGGGGAAAAACTCCATGATATTGGTTTGGGCAGTGATTTCTCTGGGTATGATCCCAAAAGGACAGGCAATGAAAGCAAAGATAGACAACTGGGATTGCATCAAACCCAAGAGCTTATACACAGAGAACTAAATAAGTTAACAAAGTGAAAAGACAGCCCACAAACTGGGAGAAAATATTTGTCAATTATGCATCTGTTAAGTGGATGATATCCCAAATATACAAGAAATTAAAAATGCTCAATAACATGTATTAAAAATGGTCAAAGGACTCAAATAGATATTTCTCAAAATAAGACTTACAAATGATGAACAGATTACTAACCATCAGGAAGCCCACATTGCTAAACATCAGGAAAATACAATAAAGTCACAATGAGATATCATTTTGTTGTGTTCTTTGTCTTGTGTCTCTTTTATCCTTCCTCAATTTCAATTTTTTTTGGCATGGCAATTTTATAGATAACAGTGTGTATTTCCTATTGCTTTATACTAAGTAGTATAGAAAATCTGTTCTTCAAATTTTAGTCATATTAAGATTGGCTAGTGGTTTCAGGTGGTCACTACTTAATCTTTTTATCATAAATTTGATTTTGATTAGTATTTCATTATGAGTTCTTTGATGAATCTCTAATCCAGTCATTCTTTTTATGGTTATCTGTGTGTGTGTGTGTGTGTGTGTGTGTGTGTGTGTTACTGGGGATTGAACATGGGACCTCACACATATTAGGCAAGCACTCTACCACTTATTTGCATTCTTAGCCCTTTAATTTTTTTTTTTTTGATACATGGTTTCTTTAAGTTGCCCTTAAATTTGTGATCCTCCTGCCTCAGCCTCCTGAGTTGAGTCACTGGGATTACAGGTTTGTGTCTAATCAATTTAGATTACTTTGAAATATAGCCACTATAGGAAAGGAAAGATAAATACTTAATACTTTTACATTGTCACTTTTTAGAGTGTGATATTGGAGCCTTAGTTACTTTTAGTGGTATACTATGAATTGCTTTTGTTTTTTATTTCAGATATAATTTTGAACTCCATCTATGCTATATATTTAATAATCTGCAGTTTTTAATTATTTTTGCTATCCCAATTGATAAGGCTTTTGAGAACTGGGTCATCTGCATGTTAAATCCTGTGTCTGTGTATTTTTAGAAGGACAAGCAAGAAAGCAAGAGGATTTAGTGACTCATGGTCACTATTTCAATGTGAAGTAGCAGGTGAGGCCATCTTCTGAGAGGTGCAGAAAGTAACTTAGAAATTTGAAACATTAGTTACTGGAAATAACTGTTGAATTAAGAAAAGAGTATGAACCAGGAAGTATGCTGTATGTGCTAAGGATCTGACTGACAATGAGAGCTGTAAATTTTCAGCAACATTAGTTGCATCTGTTCAGCTTTGAAACTGTCATCTTGGTTTTAGAAACTTGGGTGATAAAGATGGGATGATGAGTATAAAATATTACAGAGATGGTTGATTTTAGAGTTAAGTGCATGGAGTATGATTATTAGATGATCTTCTGAAATTAGGGTTGATATGTTGCAGTATTTGGATTTGGGTAGGCAAATAGGAAAGGAGAAGGGAGTTGGTTACAAAAAATGGTACTATTAGGAAATGAGAGGTCACTGATGTGTGTTTTACATTCAGAACCAGAACATCGCCATGGGAGTAGATTGATGAATCCTGGCAATGGTTACATTTATTGTAATTGCAAAGATTGAAACTATGCAATTGATGTTAGCTTCTCATTAAGTAGACCATAAATTTGAATAATGGTGAGTAGGAGCAGAATTGGAAATAAAGAGACTTTGTTGTATAATAAATTCTTGATGGATTTAAAAATAGTTATACACTTGGTGTTTTCATATTTTTATGCTTTGATTTTGGAATAGATTGCTATTTCTTGCAAGGAATTTTAGCTTTCTTTTTGCACAAATTTATTAGAAGTGGCTGTATGACCTCTTTTACTGTGCATATTCAATGAACTCATTACAACCTTGAAGTAAATATAGAGGCAAATCTCTTTAAAGGGAAACATTACAGGAATCACAAACTTTGAAATCATTATTTGAGGTTAGATGGTATAAAACCAGTGAATATTTTCTTCTTTTCATTTCATATTTTCTGTTTTATAAATGTGGATTGCTATTTTATGTACTTTTAAAAGAGTATGTTACAAATTATAAACATTTGTGTTTAAAAACCCCTTTTATGTTCTAGCACTTCAAAATATTTTAACCTGGTATTTCTCTTATGTACTTTCATTTATTTAGCACCACTTACTTCATTACTTAGAATTACAATAAATGATCATGATAAGTGATCTATTAAAGCTGTTTGTGATCTTAATTTTATAATATTAACTAAAGTTTATCGGTGTACTTCTGATTGCTAAAGGCAATAAAGATTCAAAAGAAATTAATATCTCCTCACCAGGAGTTGAAGATCATTCAGTTTTACCAGCTACTATAGGTATGCAGTGAATACTTATAGGACTGATTTTTTTAAATGGACATTATCTCCTCTCCCATTTCAAATTGTAACTTTAAAACTTTACATTGAGCTTTGGTGGGGCTTTTAGTTTTTTTCCACTTCTCATGGTTACCGTTTCTTTATTATAGTTAACACATGAGTTTCACTTAGGAAGCCTCTATAATATTGTTATATTGATGGGAGTATTATATACTTGTGGATTTATTTTCTTCAATAGTGAACCCTGGAGATTAATGTGCTTCCCATATCCATTTTGATGGGATACTACTGCTTAAACTTGGAGCAGTTTGTTTATACTTGAGACAACAAGACTTATCAGTGCTGTCTTAACAATACTCTTGGGTCTGGCAGAAATAGTCTATGTCCATGTATTCGTTCCTAGGAATTTGGCAGAAGAGATCTTCTTAACATATAGACTTTCCAGATACAAGGAAACAAGTTTTCTCTGATCATTTAATCTGAAGAAATAAATGAAATACATCAAAATTATATGTCTTAAAATGGGGCTGGGGATAAAGGTGTTTTTTGTTTTCAAAAATAAGTCTGGTACATGTCAAGGAAAATGTTCTCTCCTGCTGCAGAGAGAACAGTTACTATTTTTCAGAAAAAGAGAGTACATGGGCCAAGAGTGACAAGTTATGCCAAAACCTTGGTTCTCCTCTCATTAAGACTGAGAACAAGGAGGAGCAGTATGCTCACTGTGTTAAATAAGAGTAAGTGCTTCACGAGAAGCATTCAAGTCCAGATGGCTTGAGTTAGGATAATTATTTATACTATTTTCTCTCTTATCCCCATTTGGTGGAGGTATTTGTACATAATGTTACATGCTTATTTGTAAAGGAGGAGACACAGGCATAAAAGAAACCTGGAAGAAGCATTTTTTAAGCCAAGAAAAATAATCTTGATACGGGTGCCATGGAGTGATTTACAATTTTTTTAAATTACTTATGTTGCATCTTCACATTTCAGTGTGCCATAAACTGCTCAGGATTTAGCTTCTCGGTATTGATGTAAATGTACAAAAGGAAAACTGTCTTTGATGAAATGAGTAGTCTAAAACAGAGACTTACCGAGTTCCATTCTTTCACCACCCATGTTTGGGAAAGATCACACTTTTGGAGGGAGGATGAATATCTTAGTATCATTGGCCATGGGGAAATGTCAGATGAAAAATAAAGAATCAAAGAAATAAAATAAATATGGGTGGAATGGTTCTTCACAAATAAATTTTGGTTTACTTGTAACCCAGAATGACAGAAGCTTTTCTGTTCTTGGTCTATCACATTTGTCATCATTTATAAAGTTTTGGTATATAAAGTCAATCCAACTGATTCTGTAGATTTATTTCCAATGATTCCATTTAGGCATTGAATTCCATTTATAAGTTTAGTCTTAATAATGTTATTTCTAATAGCGTACTATGAAGGATGTATAAAAACCCTTATGTTTGCTAGTTTACGAAACATTAGTATTGTATATTACTAATACCCAGCAAAAATATCTAAATAATGAATTAATGGGCATTTGAGTCCCAACACTCATTCATACACACACTCATACACATTCATTCACATCCACATGTTTACTCATATACTTACACTCTAACACACATGCACTCACACATATCCATTCACACAGCACATACAATAACACACACTAACACACACATACACAAACACATTCACACATACATACACTAACACATTTTCACACACAGTCATATACATAATACACTCAGGCACACTCACATAACACAAACATATACACTCACACACACATACACACCCATGCACATGCACTCACACACACCCTCACACAGATGCACAAACACTATCCCACACCCTCACACACTAACTTATCCACCACACTTACACACATACATGTACTCACACATACACACTCACACTCACATACACTGAAATACACTCTCACATACTAACACCTACTCACATGAACACTCACATTCACAAACACACATACACTTCTACTCATATACATTCACACACACTAACATACATACACACACATACACATACACACAAACATATTCCTACACACATACACACTCACACCCAAACACACATAAACTAACACACACACTCAAACACATTCAAACACAAATACACTTTCACATGCACTCACACATGCACATATATACACTAACACACACATACACACAAGTAAATCCACACACACACATACACACACTCATACACACTCACATCCCAACACACAGACACACTCACACACATAATACACTCAAACACACATAAACACAAAACTCAAACTTGTCACATACTCACACATGTACACACACCGTACAAACACACTCTCACACTGACACACATACCTACATTTATTCACACATACATATCCACACATCCTTACACAAATACACACACAGACACACTCAGACATACCCATACATTCACTTAAACACACACACCTACACTCACTCACTCATACACATGCACACACACATGTACATACACTAACACACACTCATGCACATATGCACAGTCACACTAAAACATACTGAAACACATTTACACACAAAACAGACATATAAACACAAACACATTCACTCACACATTCACAGTACATTCACACAAATATACACACTCAAACACATACACACATTCACTCACACACACATACTACAGTCCCACACATAATACTTAACACATACACACACTCTAAAAAAACATACACTAAAAAACATACACTCATACACACATTCAAATATATACACCTATACACACAAACACCCCCTCCACTGACTCACATACATACACACATCTATTCACACATGTACACACTACACTAATACACATACACACTCACACATTCACTCACACACATACATGCACTCAAATACACACATACACACACACATACTTACACACATGTGCACCCACACTAACACACTCAAACACACACACTCATTTAAATGCAATTAACATACCTAACTACTGAATTGCATACTTATCTATACAGTATGTTGTAGAGCACTTACTGTTCATTTTTTATTTTTGAGGTGCTCAGAATTGAACCCAGGACCTTGTTCATACCAGGCAAGCCACATTCCCAGCCCAACAACGTATATTTTTTAACATGCTTCTATAATATTCATACATTTTTCTAGGTATTACAGGGTTTTTCTTCTAAAGTTTAATTTCAGTGGAAAATATTTATGTGTGTGTGTGTGTGTGTGTGTGTGTGTGTGTGTGTGTGAGAGAGAGAGAGAGAGAGAGAGAGAGAATGAATATGTTGTTTTGAGGAAGGAAATTAATTCATTGCTTCACATTTTAATCTATACAAACATATTTGAAATGAATATGATATGCCACTTTGAATAAGGATTACAAATCATTGACAAAATTTTGATGTTTACAATATTTCAGACTTATGCAAACATACTTTTTGTGCACAAAATATTCAAAAAAGTATAATTCCTGTGGGGAGCCACATTGAGTTACCATGGCTTCCAGTCCTGATGCACCATGGGGATCTGAAAGATCACTGTAGCCTGATGCAGTAGTGCATGAATTGTGACTCCATCTTTCCCCCAACTCGGATAGCAAGGCCAGTCTTCTGAGTAGGCATACCCCTGGGGTTGAGCTACACTCACCTATTCTTTTGTAATCCTACCCCTTTGCCCTGTTTGAGATAGAATGTTCCATGGAAATTCCCTTTGTGTGTCCCCTTCTCTTGCTCTGCCTTTGGGTATGGCCTTGCTAGATGTCAGTCAACCTGCTGACAGCAGATATCATGAAGCTAGACTTAACCCCCCTGAAACCTGATCCCTTGCATCATTTGAACGGTTTCTCCCCAGTAAAAGGGTTCAGCGCATGCTCTCTCTCTCTCTTTTCATGGACCCCTAAGGTCAGAGGAGCTGTCACAGGACCCCTCCCCCCCCAAAAAAAGGTTTTTCTCTGTTTCTGGTTATTTCGTGCAGGCCAGTTCACCTGGAGTAACTTTGAGTGTTTAGTCATGGAGCACGGCAGATTCGCATTTTACAGATTCACATTTTACAGATATGGAAATGCTCAAGCAAGATAATTTACTTGTTACATAGGGAATGATTGGCTCAATCTGGTTTAAAGTTTGTAACTATTGTTTCTTAATTTTCACTGCCACATGAAATTCCATAATGTGGATGTATCTTGTTTATCCATTCACTACATGATGGGAATTTTCCCAGTTTTTACTGATATGAATAGTTTTTCATTAAACATTCTTAAACATGTCTTCTGTGTAAGATTGTTTTATGTTCTTTCTCCTCGTTATCACAAATCACATACACAAACGCACATTCTCATATACTATCACCTACTTACACACACAGACACACTCAGTCACACATACTGGGTAATAGGGTAGGTAAGAATTCAACTTTAAAAAATAATTCCAAGTTATTTTTCAATGATTTTAGCAAAAAGTTTAAATATATTCTTTTGGTGCTAGCTGTCCTCAAAACTTCTGTTGCTAGTCTTCTTAATGTGTGCCAATTGGTTTAAAATATCTCCTTTGAGTCTTGATTTTCATTTACCTAGTTCACTGTCCTGTTTCCATATTTATTGACCACATATGTTTATTTATGTGAAATAGCTCTTCTTGATTTTATCCATTTCTTCATATTGGATAATTTTCTTATTGACTTATTAAACCTCTTTATTTGCTTTTTCAACTAAATTACTGGTTATATCTCCAAATCTGGGGCTTGTTTTTTTTAATGTGCTCTTTAAAATGTCTTTTGAAGAACAGCAGTTTTAAATTTAGTGCAGCCATATTAATCTATTTTTCAATACTTTTTGAGAGTCCTCTGTAAATAAAATTCTATCATTGCTATTGTGAGTAATATTAGAAGTTTGAATTTCCTTACAACACTGTGTTTGATCACAATTGAAACACAGTTATTGGATTGGATTATATAAAAAGGAAGCTAATGTCAGCAGGTGTGGCAGGATGGTTCAAAACATTCTTGGATCCTGTAAGTTTTTATTTCATACTTTTACTCAGTTTTCTATTTAGTAACAGCCTCATAGATTATAAGCTAATAATGGAAAAATACTTCAGGACTTGATAATGCCCTTAATTTCATTTGATCTCACTTCTCAGGCAACCAAATGCAAACCTTAGAGTCTCAAATAATCAGACACAAAAGGCATGAAGTCCTTCCAGGTCACTTAATGGAGGGTCCACCTAAACACAGTAAAACACATTTTGCCTTTGTTTATCTTTTGTGTATTCTTTGATATTCGTTGGGTTGGCTGTTTGGAAAAAAGGGGAAAATATGATGATGAAAAAAAGTTGTATCTAAACAATTCCTCCCTGTATGTGATATTAGTAGCTGTTTACGTGGTGTCGCTTAATAATTGAAAAAAAAATCCACTACCAAGTAAATCATCCACTAATCTGAACTTTTAATATGATACTATCTTTCATGTCATTATTTTGCACAAGTTGACATAATTCCTAGTAGTTATTTCTTGTAATCAGTTAGCATAGATTTGTTATCCAGAAAGCTCATGTAGAAATTGATAAGACAAACTCTTGGAGGTATCAATGGGGAACAATATGAGGGGAATGGTCTTTTGAATTCAGTTTTTATTGAGTGCCCACTATGTACTATGCATTATTTTAGGTATGGAAGTTACAGTGATTAATAGAAGATACAAACATATCTTGTTCTTTTGGATCTTACATTCAAGTACAGGAGCAGTAACATTGATTGGGTGGGTGATGATAGACCCAATAGGGCAGGAAAGTTATATAATATATTGGAATATATTAAATATTGTGGAATGCTATGAAGTCCCTTAGTTCCTGTTATAGCAAAGAATACTTGTTTGTATATGGGCATGAGAAGAAGAGATTTCACTATTTTACATAAAGTAGTCAGAGAAAACATTAATGAGACAGACAGTTCACTTGTATAATGACTTGAAGGAGGCTGGTATACCGACCCCCAAGGGGAAATGGGTTTATCATGCTTCAGGAAACAGCCAGAAGGTCTGTGATACTGGAGCAAAATGAGCAAGGGGACAGATGTAGGTCAGAGAGATGATAAGAGTGAGATTATATAGGAATCCGAAGGCATTGAATATAAACTTTGATTTTTTTTCCATGAATGATATGAAATGTTATTAAGTGGTTTTGAGCAGGAGGACAATGAGAGTAAACTTTCTATTTAAAAAAGTTACTCTGGATACTGTTTTGACATTAGATTTTGTGTGTGGAGGGGTAGAGATTGGAATGCAGTGTATATAGTTGAATCTATTGGAGTCATTCAGGTATGAGATGATAATGGCTTGTTGAGATTAGGGAGGATTAATACTGGTGAAACATGGCAGAGAAGTCAGGGATGATTCCAAGGTAATTGTAAGAACTGTGATGCCATTGATTCTCATAAGGAATATTAGTTCAGTTTTAAATACAAGTTTGATGAACTTATTAAACATTTTGATATCTGTGAGGATGTCACATAAGTATTTTGGAATAAGACTAAAAAGTTTAAAGGAGAGGTGTATTCTAGGGATGGAAATCTAGCGTGTGTCAGTGTACAGATGATATGTGAGCTCCAGGAATTCTGAGATCTAAGTCTTTGACATCCAAATGCTGATGGTACGAGGGTGATCAAGATAACAAGAAAATGTTTCTGCAAAAAATTAGGGAGATGGAAGAAACACTATGAAAGACCAATTTAGGATAATAAGGTCTTCAAAAAAGAACACTAGTGAGATAAGAATTTAAAAGATTGATGACTTCTTGTGAATAATAACTTTTGTTACATAAAAAGATTACTTTCAAATTCATATGTTCTTGGAGGAAAATTAAAATTACATATGTTTTCTCTTGTAGGTTTTAGCCTAACCTTAAAAATGCATGTTCCCTATTCTCATTGCTCAATTTTGTAAGATATTAATGCCTTGCTTGTTGTGCAAGATATTGGGCTGAGGGGGTAGGGAAATATAGTTAGGAATGAAGTGCCAAATACCTCTTTTTATGCTGAAAGTGACCATTGCTAATGACTTCTTTTTTTTTTTCTTTTGTACTGAGGATTGAACCCAAGATGCACCCAACCACTGAGCCACATCCCCAGCCCTTTTTATATTTATTTTAAAATTTTGAGACAGGGGATTGTTAGTAGCTTAGGGGCCTCACTAAGTTGCTGAGGCTGGCCTCAAATTTGTACTTCTCTCTCCTCAGACGACTTCACCTTTTTAAAGTACTTACTTAGTTACCAGCTTCTTAATAAAGACTGCCTTAGGAACCCTAGTAAAACTGCAATCTGTATATTAGTCCCCCAAATACCATGTGTACTCTCAGGCCTTTTGACCCTGTTCTAATTTTTCACAGCAAATGTCACCTTTTAGGTACCATATAATTTCCATGTATGTTGTGTATTTTTATGCCCTATATCCTCCCAAACAGGGATTTTTTTCTTGTTACTGTTCAATGATACATGTCAACATAGACACCTAAGCATAGTGCTGAAGAAATCATAAAATGAATTAAGAAGAAATGATTCATATTGTGTCATTCTGTCCTTGAATATAAAACTTTTTATTAACTCTCTTTCTCTGTGTTTAAATCATGATTTGAACATGCACAGAGGCTGCAGTGCTGAATTTTTTTTTGATGTTTCATTTACCAGTGGGTGCATACAGATTATTTTTATGATTCTTTTACTTCTCACTTGACAAAGGTTCCATATTTATCATTTCTTATGCTTTTTTAGTATTTCAGCATAAACTTTGGATACTTTGAATTTATGCAGAATATCGAGAAGAGACTTTCATTAGGTCATACTTGGCTTGGCCTATCTTAGAAAATAGAGGACAATGGGTGGAAGTGGGAGGCTGGCTCTTCTTCTCCTGGCCCATGAGTATCTAGTATATAATCCAGATCCTTATTCCTTTCTCTATGTCTCAACGTCTTTTGTTGACAGAGTTAGAGGAAACAGAGAAGATTCCTAGGGATGGAATTTTTATGTTTTTACCTTTGTTACTTTGTATTATGCTGTTAACAATTTTATCAATCATAAAGTCATTTAGTTATTTAATAATTTGTGTGAATGTCTCTAGTATAGGATTATTGAATAAATTATATTTTTGATAATAAATACATGAGAAATAACAACATTATGTATGAATTTGGGGATACTGGGAAGAAGTACAGTATTTCTCAACCAGAGAGTTTGGTTCTTTTTTATTGTTTTAGGTGCATGTGTTAAATTGCCCTCCAGAAACACTGCATTAGAGGACTATAGCAAAAAACATAATAGCAAGTTGTTTCATCCATGTTGGATAAAGTTTCAAAGTTTGGATAATTTTAATAGCTGATTGTTTTTATTTTGTTCTTTTAATGTATGTTATTTAATGTTAAGGTTGTTTTTCTTATAACCTGTATAAAATCTTTTGCCCATTTCTTCATATTTATCTTTTTTGAGGGGTTTGAATTTCTTATGTATCAAGCTTGTAATGCCTCCTTCAGGCATGTCTTGACATTTTTTTCTTTAGTAATTTGTCTTTTAAGTTCATCGTTTCTATTAGGTGAACCAATATTTAACATCTAAGTAGAGCAAAATTGTCTTAATTCATTTGGAATTTATTTTGGGGTGTGAGAGAGAAAGTGAACTAGGTACATGTGAATGCATATACAGATGGAGTTCTGTAAATGTGAACATTGCAATTAAGTAATCAATTGCCATAGTATGGTTTAAATCATTCATTTTTATTTCAACATTTATTTTCATATTATTTGCATCATATACTAAAAATTAATACTTGAGCAATTTACATCATTTTATATGTAATTTAATATATCATGAACTGTGTAAATAGCTGTGTAAACATACTTGGTTATTTTCTTGAACTTGTATACTATTGCCTTAAATTATGGATTGAGTTTTACTTTTTATGAGAGTCATTTTACTTCTCAGAGTTCTGTTGTTTGATAGTTCTCCTGCCCTTTTAACCTTCCACAGTACTTGGGGACATAGAGGCCTTAGCATTCCTTTTCTTTTCTCCCTCCCTGTTTCATTTCTCTCCTTCACCTCCATCCACTTGAGAGGCTGCATTGCACCGTCTTGACAGAAGAGGGCACTCTTGTGTAGGAATACAACAAAGTGCCCCAAATGTCCCAGTTTTAAAAAAAAAAAAAAAACAACAACAACAACAAAAAAAACCTTTTTATTTGAATAAAGATACTATGGGAAGAATAAAAAAAATAAGAATCAAGACATTTAATTTCTCCATAAAAAAACAACCATGAGGCCTGGGGTTTTAGCTCAGTAGTAGAGAGCTTGCCTTGCACCTGTAAGGCATTGGATTTCATCCTCAGAACCACATAAAAATAAATTTAAAAAAGGCATTGTGTTCATCTACAACTAAACAAATATTAAAAAATAACCATAAAACACACACAAAATGTAAAGCAACACTACAAACTGACTTAAATGTCCTAAGACAAATAAAAATTAGACACATGAACCAAAAATTCACAAGGACCAAAAAGTATATAAACTAGAAAGAAAGGTAACAATTCTTTTTTCCCCATTTTTACGCACCCATTACAACTTTTTAATCTAAATAATGAGTAGTAACTACTTGTATTTCATTTCCTTTTCAGTATCAGTTTTCCTCACATAAATTTTTATTAAATTCATTCTCATCATCAGGCAATTTTTTTTTTCTAAAAACATGCAACATCACAATTGCCATAGTATGCAATATATTTTCACTTTCAAGATTTTAATTATATCTATCATATGAAGCAATGTTTCTGAATCTTTCTAACTATAAGCTCTTTCTAATTTGCTTTTTGCATATGTGTGATCACAAAATTCCTTGTAACTGGATCTTTCATTGCACAGTTTATGGTAGGGGAACCTTTCCTAAAATGTTGTAAGTTCTACTTCTCTGACAATTACAAGCCAAAAAAAAAAAAAAAAAAAGAAAGAAAGAAAGAAAGAAGGAAAGAAAGAAAGAGAAAAAAGACTCAGAAAAAGAATAGACCAATGAAACAAAAAATGCTCAAAATCAGATTTTCAAAATTTTATACGACCAGCAAAACAAAGATAAAAACTGACTGTGGTCCTGAGATTTGAGGAACTAAGTTTTTATCTTTAATTTTTGAAAGAATTCTTAATACAGTTTCAGTAATAAGGGTTCTGTTTTGTTTGCTTTGATAACTAATTATGAAATTTTTGTTATTTTCCTTAGTTGGATATAATTCTTTAATTTGTCTTAAAAAAAAAGGATTGTTTTGTCTTAAACATAGTTTACCCAAATAGAAAAAGGTAATAGGTATATAAATCTGTGTTTTCTATCACAACGATTTCTTTTTAGGTTATTTTTGGTACTTTATAATTAAACATAATAGTGTGGTTCCATGTGACATATCTGTACATGTACTTAATTTGATCAATTTCTTTCTCCAGTACTTCCTATTCCTTCCCCTCTGCCCTCCCTCTGATCCATTTCCTTTACTCTATACTTTCTATTTGATTATATTTTTATTAGTCTATTATAATTACATGGAAAAGTAGGATTCATTGTGATATATGTGTACATGCACATAGTATGATTTGGTCAATTTCATTACCCAGTACTTTGCTGTTTCCTACTATCTTCCCTTTCTCTCCTTCTTTTCCCTCTCTGTTCTACTGGTCTCCCTTGTGTAGAAAATTATTTCTAAGACTAAAGGTATAGCTCAGTGGGGGACCACATACTTGATATGCTGTTGGCTTTTGCACCATACATACCAGATTGGCTGGCACTCAGAAAACTGTACCTGGCTCATAGGCTCTGGATACCAAGGAGAGAAAGCTCCTTTTGTTGTAGGCACCCCTTAAGAGTTATTGGAAGGATAATATGGTGGCCACACAGGAGCATCTGCACTCAGTGCAGATACCTGGTAATTCATATTCATAGCAGTGGAGGGTTAGTTCCTATGCCCTAAAAGTGGATTTCACCAGAGGGTTCAGAGTCCAGCCATCCAGCAGAGACCAGCATTACCAGCAATAGTGGAGGTGTGGATAGAATCTAAAACACTCACCAATAGAGTTCCAAACTTCATCCAAAACCAAATGCAAACTACTGGAACTTCCAATTTAGAACTCTGTATCCACCCTGCTATAGGATTACACAATCCATCAGTACTCCCCAGTCTATCCCACCTTACACAAGGAGACTGGGAGCTGAGAGCTACTATACTTGACTGGCAACTAAGTGAGGAGCACAAACATTGGACTTCAAATTCCCCAATCTTTGACCCAAAGGTTACAGAGCCAAAAATAAATGTAGAGAATGAAAATTCATCTTTGCCAACTCTTTTAATCACAGTGGAAACAAACCCTTTATTTCTCATTAAAGATTTTTCTTTTTCTTCATTTTTCTTTCCTTATTTATTCTTTTCCCTTCATAATCCCATTTTAACTTTTTAATTTTTTTTCATAAATTTAAACTTAAAAATTTTCAAATATTTTTGTCATTTTGTATTATTTTTTAGCTTTTTCCATTATGCATGATTGTGTATGCATGCATGAGTGTGTGTGTGTGTGTGTGTGTGTGTGTGTGTGTGTTTTTCTCACTGTGCTGAAGGTTTGAAAAAAAATATATATATATGGTTTAACTTTCACATTAATTGCTTTCTTCTGTACTTGTTTATTATTTTGCCTTGATTTGACTTAGGTGATGTACAGTTATGTGAGTGTTTGAGTTGTTTTGCTCTTACATTTGCTGGTTTGTTCATACATTGTTATTGTTTCTCTTCTTTGCCATTATTCACTCTTTTCACTCACTGATAGCAAAATTTTCCTGTTCCCTCTTCCCCTTTTTTAAAATTACTTTCAGTTAATTTTCATTCCTTCTTCTTCACAGTTGACATCTGCTACCTATCTCCTGCCTGTCCTCAGATTACTTTTTGAAATATGTCAAACTTTCTTTTGAAATATGTCAAACTTTCTTTTGCCTTCCTACCTTATTTTCTCTGTACTCAAGAAATTATAACAATAAATAATAGAATTATATGGCTTATGTATTTCCTACTCCATTTATGTTGTGATTATTCATACATTGGATGAAATAGGAAACATCTGCTGTCAAATGCCTGATCTAGTTCACAAGATTTTATTGTTGGTACTGAGGGTAAATGTTAAATTCGGACCCCACCATAGCTATGTAGGTGGCAATTAGTGTTATAGTTAGTCACTTCATCTGTTGCTGACATTAGTGCTATTCCTGGCTTCCCCTCTAAGAGGGGCTGGAAAGTTATCAGGATACTTAGACATCACAGAGTAGAAATGCTGGTTCTAATAAATACTAACAGTTCAGCCAAGCAACAGTGAATCTCACCTCACACATGATTGAGGCCCACCTGAGTCTTAATAATACTTTGACGCAGCTGGGCACAGTGGTGCATGCTTGTAATCCCAGTGGCTTGGGAGGCTGAGGCAGGAGGATCACAGGTTCAAAGCCAGCCTTAACAACTGAGTAAGGTCTAAAGCAACATAGTGAGACCCTTTCTCAAAATAAAAAAATAAAAAGGGCTGAGTATATGGCTCACTGGTTAAGCACCCTTGAGTTCAATCCCCAGTATCACACACACACACACACACACACACACACACACACACACACCACACGTACACACACACACCACACGTGCACACACAAAAATAATATTTTGACTCATAGAATTAGGGATTCAAATACCCTAAACCAACAGCCAAACTCCAAGGAGGAACAACCTTCTGAAATTCAGAGAATCATTAGAAACTATTTTGAATATTTATACTCCAATAAACTGTGAAATCTAGAAGACACTGACTAATTTTCAGACACATATGATCAGCTCAAACTGAGCCAGGAAGATATATAACACTGAAATGGGCCAATATCAAGTAATAAAACTGAAAAAGCAATTAAAAAATCTTTCAATAAAGAAAAACCCAGAACCTGATGGGTTCTCAGCTGAGTTCTACTAGACCTTTAAAAAAGAATGAACACCAGTCTGTAATTATTGAATGAAACTGGGAAAATAATCTCCAATACATTATCACTCAGCCAGTATCAATCAGTTATCAAAACCAAAGACACATCAAGAAAAGAAAATGTGATGCAGGTATACACAATGGAGTATTACTTAGCCATAAAGAAGAATGACTTTGTGACTTTTGCTGGCAAATGGATGGATCTGGAGACTATTATGCTAAGTGAAATAAACCAATTCACAATAACCAAAGGTAGAATGTTTTTTTTTTTTTTTGATATGTGGAAGCTTATAATAAGAGGGAGAATAGAAGTTCAGTGGAGTAGACAAAGAAGAATGAAGGGAAGGGAAGAGATGGTAAAAGGAAAGATAGTGGATGAGCCTGCATAACTGTCCTATGTACATATATAAATATACAGCAGTGACTCTCATCATTGTTTGTCCACAAGAAACTAATTAAAACACTATGGTGCTGGGTATGGTGGGGCATACCTGTAATCCCAGCAGCTTGGGAGCCTGAGGTAGGAGGATTTCATATTCAAATATAGTCTCAGCAGTTTAGCAAGACCACAAGCAACTTAGTGAGACCCTGTCTCAAAATAAAAAGTAAAAATAAAAAAAATGCAGTGAGGATTTGTATTTAAATGTCCCCAGGTTCAATTCCTGGTACCATACAACAACAACAACAGCAAAAATGGAAGAAAGATCAATAGAGTCAAGGGAGCAGAAGTCCACGGATGAAAGGGGAAGGAGAGGTACTGGGTACTGATTCAGAACAAGATATATTCCTTGATTTTATAATATAATTATGTCAAAATGGATTCTACTCTCATGTATGACTAAACAAAAAATAATCAATAAAAAAACAAAACTTTTCCTCCTCTAAAAAAAGAAAACAAAACAAAAAAAACTTCAGTCCAATATCTCTAATGAACATAGATGCAAAAATTCTTAATAAAATATTGGCAAATCACATTAAAAGACACATTAAGAAGATAGTATACCATGATGAAGCGGGATTTATCCCATTTCATCACATAAATAGAATTAAAGACACAAATCATATGATCAACTCAATAAATGTAGGAAACACCTTTGACAAAATTCATCACCCACTTATATTAAAAAATGTGGGAGAAATTAGGGATATAAGGAACTTACCTCAAAATTATAAAGACTATTTATGACAAACCCAAAGCCAACATCATACTGAATGGAGAAAAATGGAAAGCATTTTATCTAAAATAAGGAACAAGGCAAGGATGCCCACTCTCACCACTTCGATTTAATACATTCTTGAAACATTAGCTCGAGAATCAGGCAAGAGAAGAAAATTAAAGGGAAAATAAAATATTTCTGCTCACTGATGTCTTAATCCTATTTCTAGAAGACCCAAAAAACTCCACCAGAAGACTTCTAGAGATGACAAATGAATTTAGCAAAGTAGCAGGATATAAGATCAATACCCATAAATCAATAGGTTTCCTGCACTCCAACAGTTATTCTACTGAGGAGGAAATAAGGAAAACTATCCCATTTACAATATAAAAAAACTTGGGAATTAATCTAATCAATGAGGTGAAAGATCTCTACAATGAAAATTATAGAATGCTGAAGAAAGATTTTGAAGTAGACATTAGAAGATCAAAAGATCTCCTAGGTTCTTGGATAGTCAGAATTAAATGTGTCAAAATACCCAAACTAAAAAAGCAATATACAATATGAAGCATGTATATGTAGAAAATCTAAATAAACCGATATCAATGCAATCCTCAAAAAAAAATACTCATGACATTCTTCACAAAATTAGAAAAAGTAATCCTTAAACCCACTTAAAAGAATGAAACTCAACGCAATACTGAAAGAGAAGAGCAATGCAGGAGCCATTGAAATGTCTGATCTGAAATTATACTATAAAAACAAAGTAAAACAAACAAATAAACAAAAACAGCATAATATTGGCATCAAAATAGACTTTAAGACCAATGGAATGAATAGAAAACACAGACAAACCCACAAATTTAAGTCATCTGATACTTGACAAAGCTGGCAAAAATGTATGTTCGACTAAAGATAGCCTTTTAAACACGAGGTGCTGGGAAAAGTGGATATCCATATGAAGAAGAGTGAAACTAGATCACTATCACTCACCCTGTACAAGATGGACCAAAGAGTTAGGAATTAGACCAGAAACCTTGCAACTGCTAGAAGAAAACATAGGGTCAACATTCTATCACATGGGGCAGGCATAGACTTCTCAATAAGACCCCTAAGTCAAAAAATAAAACCAAGAATCAGTAGGTGGGATATCATCAAATTAAAAAGCTTCTGCACATCAAAGGAAACAAGAGCATGAAGAGTGAGCCTACATATTGGGAAAAATCTTTGCCAGTTGCTTCTCTGGTGAAAGATTAATATCCAGAATATATAAAGAACTCAAAAAACTCAAAATTGAAAATAACCCAATAAATAAATGGGCAAAGAACTAAACAGATATTTTCTCAAAAAAGAAATACAATGGTCAATAAATATATTTTAAAAATGTTCAACATATCTAGCAAATCAGGGAAATGCAAATCAAAACTATACTGATTTCATCTTACTCCAATAAGATAGCAATTATCATGAATGAAAATAATATATGCTGATGAGGATGTGGGGAAAAAAGGTACACTCATACATTGTTGGTGGGACTGTAGACTAGCATAACCATTTTGGAAAACAGTATGGAGCTTTCTCAAAAAACTAGGTATGAAACATATCATCAAGCTATCCCATTTCTTGGTATTTATCCAAAAGAATTAAAATAAGTATTCTATAGCATTTAATTGCTGCGACCAAAAGACCTGACAATAATAATCAGAGGAGGAAAAGTTTTTTGGTGGTTTCAGAGGTCTTAGTCTATAGGTAGCTGACTCAGTTCCTTGGGGCTTGAGGTGAGGCAGAATATCAAAGCAGAAGGGTGTGGCAGAGGGAAAGCAGGTCAAAACTTGCCACCAAGAAGCAGAGAGAGAGAGAGAGAGAGAGAGAGAGAGAGAGAGAGAGAGAGAGAGAGAGAGAGAGAGAGAGAGAGAGCGCTAAACTAAGCTCACAAAATATATACCCCAAAGGCATGCCCCCAGGCATCTACCTCCTTTAGCTACACCCCATCTGCCTACATTTAACACTGAGTTAATCCTATAAGGGATTGATGCACTGATTAGGTTAAGCATTCTTTTTTCTTTTTTTTTTTTTTGAGAGAGATAGATAGAGAGAGAATTTTTAATATTTATTTTTTAGTTTTTCAGTGGACACAACATCTTTATTTTATTTTTATGTGGTGCTGAGGATTGAACCCAGTGCCCTGCACATGCCAGGTGAGCGAGCTACCGCTTGAGCCACATCCCCAGCCCATGGTTAAGCATTTCTTTTGTAGCCCAATCATTTCATGTCCAAACTTTCTTGGTTTGTCTCATGTGAGCTTTTGGGGGACACCTAATCTAAACCATAACATGTAGTAATACAGCCACATTAATGTTTATAGAGAACAATTCACAATAGTCAGATTATGGAATCAACCCAGATGCTCATCAATAGATGAACAGCTTAAGAAATTGTGATATATATACAAACTGAAAATTTATTCAGCCATAAAGAAGAATGAAAATATGACATTTGCTAGTAAATGGTTGGAAATGGAGAACAGTCATGCTAAGTGAAATAAGCCAGTCTCAGAAATCAAGGGTCAAATGTTTTCTCTAATATGTGGAAGCTAGAGCAAAATAAGAAAAAGAAGGAGAGAAATATTAGATATCATAAAGATAGGGAAGGTCAGTAAAATAGAATAAGTAGCTTGGGAGGAAGGGAGGAGAATGGGAAAGGGTAGGAAATGCAGAATGCATTTTAAAAATCACGCTATGTGCATATGTAAATACATCAAAGAGAATTTAATCTTTATGAATAATTAAAAAGAACTAATAAACATTAAATGAATAGATGAGCAAAAGAAAAATGAGTAAAAGAAGGAGAATGGGGAAAGGGGAGAGGGGAGGGGGAAAGGAGTGGGAAATGTGAATGGAAATCAAATGCCATGCATGTATAATTTTGCAGGAATGATGCTAACTACTATGTAAAACTGTAATATTTTAATATGAAAAAATAAAGAAAAAAAGCCAAATCTGAGACAATTAAAATTATTTGGAAGAATTTCCTCTTTGAGGTACGATGGAGAAGCTTACAATAATAAACACTCTTTTAAAGAAAATAAATAGATTAATGGCCATTTTTAAAATTGTTTAAATTAATTTTTCTAAAAATAAATGACAGTGGAATACATTATAATTCTTAAGATCATACACCATTAAAAATGTTGCCTGCACTATATAGACAGCAATTAAGAAAGATTTAGATCTTTGTCAGAGGAGATAAAATTAATTGTTCTTTACATAATTTACCAGATCATTAAAGAAGAGTGATTAAAATAAATATCTATCAAAGAGAAAAAAGCCAAGAAAATAAATAGATAAGTCAGTTAAAATACAAAAATAAATTCATATTGCAAATATTAATCAAATAACAATTAAATCTTGAGGACTTCAAAGTTTTCACATTTTTGCTTTAGAATATTCTAAAGCAAAAATGTTAATTCAACAATTAAGTTGCAATGATTATAAATGTTTATGGTTCTAACATTGTTGCACCTATGTACATAAAACAAATACTACTCAATATAAATAATCAAATAGACTCAAATACAATAATAACTGGGTGATTTCAACACACCTCCTTCACCAGTAGATAACTTCTCCAGAGATAAACTAAGTAAAAACTCTTTGGATTCAAATTATACTACTAATCAAATGGAACTGCAGATATCTATAGATATTTTATCCATCAGTAATCAAATTCACTTTCTTCTCAGTAACTCATGTAACCTTCTTTAAAATAACCATACTATAGAACACAAGAAAATCTTAGCAGATAAAAAAAAATTCAGAATAATTCCCTGTAGCCCTATTAGATCATAATAGAATAAAGTTAGAAATCAATAACAAAATAAAAAACAGAGTCTATTTTAATATCTGGAAATTAAAAACTACACCTTTAAGTGAGTAATGGATCATGGAAGAAATTAGGGGAGAAACAAAAACGTTCTTAGAAACAAATGAGAGCAGAGATACAATATATCAAAATCTCTGGGACAATATGAAGGTAGTTCTAACAGGAATTTTAGATGATAAAGAAGATATAATTACAGACATTTCTGTAATCCAAGGATCATTAGAAACTATTTTGAAAATTTATACTCCAATAAAATGGAAAATCTAGAAGATATTGACACATTTGTAGACAAATATGACCTTCCAAATTTGAAGCATTCGAATCTAAATAAACCGATATCAAACAATGAGATTGAAACAGTAATTAAAAGACTTTCAACAACAAACAAATAAGCAAAAACAAAAACAAAAAACCAATCAGGACCAGATAGATTCTAAATCAAGTTCTACCATATTTTAAGGAAAAACTAGTGCCAATCCTCCTCAGATTATTTCCTGAAACAGGAACAATCCCCATTTCACTCTAGGAAGCCAATATCATTCATTTACCAAAATAAGAAAGGACACATGAAGAAAAGAAACTTCAGGCCAACATCCCTGATGAACATAGATGAAAATTTCTTAGTCAAATATTAGCAAAACACATTCAAGAAGACATTAAAAAGGTAGTAAGCCATGATCAAGTGAGTTTCATACTGAAGGTGCTGGTTAGTTCAACATATGCAAATCAATAGTTGTAATTCACCACATAAATAGAAATAAGGACAAGAATCAATGATCTTCTCAATAGCTGTAGAAAAAACTTTTGACAAAATTGAGTATACATTCCTGTGGAAAGCCCTGGAAAAACTAGGGGTAGAAGAATGTACCTTAGCGTTATAAAGACTATATAACCCAAAGCCAACATTATACTAAACATTCTCTCTCTCTCTCTCTCTCTCTCTCTCTCTCTCTCTCTCTCTCACACACACACACACACACACACACACACACACAAATTGTTTAAAAGCATTGCTTCCAAAATCGGGAGCAAAACAAGGATATCTACTCTTACCACTCCTCCTCAGCATACATCTTGAAACTTTAGCCAGGCTCATCCTCTGAAACTGTAAATCAAAATAAACTTTTTTTTTCTCTTAAGTTGTTCTTATCAAGTCCTCTGGTTGCAGGAAAGAAAAACTGACTAATGCAGAATTTAGTACTGCGAAGTGGGGTCATTGCTGTGACTAATCTTAACATGCGATAGAGAAGCATTTGAAAATGGTTTTTGGGAGGACTTTGGTAAAGTTTGGAAGTGCAGGCTAGAGAAGACTGTTGTAGCCAGAGCCTAATCGGCAATGCTGGTTGGAGCTTAAAATAGCTGAATACCAATAGAACTGCAGAGAGTAAAAACTGAGTTCATGAGGCTCAAGAAGGGAAGGATTCCATTGGAATTTGGACTAGAGGCTGTTCACATTACATTCTAGCAAAAAAGTTATCTACATTTTGCCCATGTCCTGAGCATTTCTGTGAGGCCCAATTTAAAGGTGATGGACTAATTAATTTGGCAGAGAATTTCAAGGTAGCACAGCATTCAGGAAGTAGCATGCATATCACTGGTGGCTTTTGGCCAAGTTTAATCACCAGCAGAAATTTTGAAAACTTGCAATTTGACCAGAAAAGTATGTGTGCAACTGGAGCCAAGAAAATTGTAGTAGTTGAAGAGAATATAGTCACTGAAGAGAGATGCTAAGTTTTTTTTACAGAGACAAAAATATAAACCTGAAAGGCCTACTTCTAGTGACCTACTTCCTGCAGCTACACCTCACCTGCCTACAATTACCATCCAGTTAATCCATTCAGTTGAATTAATCCACTGATTAGGTTACAACTTTCATTATCTGATCATTTTATCTCTGGACATTATTGCATTGTCTTATTTATGAGTTGTGGGGGTATACTTTAAATCAAAACCATAACATTTTTCCCTGGGGCCCCGAAAGTTCATGCCCATCTCATAATGCAAAATACATTTAGTTCATTTCCAAGAATCCCTCTAGTCTGAACAGATCCAGCATTGCCAAAGTCCAAGGTCAAAATCTTATCTGGGCCTCAAGGCAAACTCTTGACTGTGAACCCCTATAAAGTTTAAAATTGAGTTATGTAAATCTAATATATAATGGCACAGAGTAACATTTCCATTCCAAAAGACAGTAAAAAGGGACCTAGTAAGAAGTAAGGGGACCAAAGCAAGACTAAAACCCAGCTGAGCAAACAAGTCCAGTAGCTCCACATCAAGCATCTGAGGCATATAGCCTTGTGATGTTGTCTCCAAAGGGCTTGTTTAGAGAATTTGTAATATTTCTCCTCATATATTTGGTAGGATTTATCACTATAGCCTTATGCTTTCTGTTTTGGAAGGCTATTAATTGTCTATTAAATTTGGTTAATAACATAGGATTTCTGAGAATTTCTATTTATGCTTGTGTGAGTTTGAGTACTTCCTTTATTTTAAGAAAGGTGTCCGTTTCCTCTAAGTTATTTTCATATTTGTGAGTATATTATTATTCATAGTATTCTTATATTATACTTTATTGTTCATGGGATATGTTATGATGTCTTCTTTTTTCATTTCTGGTATTAGTAATTTGTATCTTCTCTCTTTTTTTCATAAACTAGGTACTGTTATTAATTTTAATGATATCTTCAAAGAACCAGCTTTTGATTTTATTGATTTTCTTTTTTGCTTTCCACTTTCACTATTTTTTAAAATTTATGTTTAAAAGTTTCTTTTATTTCTGATTGCTTTAGTTTATATTGTTCTTCCTTCTTTAGTTTCCCAAGGTGGAAGTTTAGGTTTTTCATGCTCTATTTTTCTATGATATGTAGTTCAGCTAGAAATTCCTTCCTAAGCACTGATTTTACTGTACTTCATAAAACTTTCTACTGGAATTTTTTTTAACATTTATTTTTTAGTTTTATGTGGACACAGTATCTTATTTTATTTTTATGTGGTGCTGAAGATCAAACCCAGTGCCTCATGCATGCTAGGTGAGCACTCTACAACTGAGCCACAACCCCAGCCCTCCATTGGACTTTTTTGATGACCTCATGTTTTATTGAATCTCCAAATATTTGTGGGTACTCCAACTCTCTTTTGTTGATTTCTACAATATGTTGCAATGTTTGAGAAAATATCTTCAATGTTTATATCATTTAAAATTTATTAAGGTGTATCTTATGGCCCCAAATGTGATCTGTCATGTCAACTATATACTTAATGATTTTTCTGCCTGCTGGATCTGTCAATTGCTGACAAAATATGTCGACATATAAAATTAAAATAATTTGTTTCTTCATGCAACTCTATCAGTTTTGCCTCATGTATTTTATGTACGTTTATAGTAGTTACACAACAAGAGTTTTTATATCTTCTTGGATACTTGACACCTTCATCATTTTTGCATGACCCTGTATATCCTTTGTTATGCTCGGATTTGGGACCCCAACAGACCACCAGAGACAAAGATCGATGTAAGCAGCAAAGATGTGTTGGTTGCCAGCTAGCTTGGTCCTCCACGTGCACACAGCAACTGGTGACATTGAGGGGCCCCAAGCCCAGGGTTTACAGCAGTTTTATACACTCTTTGGGGAAAGCAAGGACTTCACATACATCATAGCATCTCTTAGCAAATCATCACACACCACGAGAAAATCATAAAACAATTCTAAAACATGATTAGCACATTCACTAGTGGGAACAACTTGGGTAGGGGTGATTGGTTAGTACAAGAGGGGGATTCATTTGAACTGATTGGTTTAAACCACGAGGGGAGTACATGATGAAATACATGGTTTCCCCACATGTTATCAACCACCATAAACTACTGGGAGGGTCATCTGCCATCCCAGGTATTTTTCCTGTCTCATGCTGATTGGTGGTTGCTAGGGGGTTGCTATGGGTCCTCACCTAGCCTGTCTGAGTCAGGGACACCTGGCTCCACAGGTCTCTCCTATTATTTGTAGACAAACAACTCAGCAGAGTGGGTATGTGCCTAGGAGTGCTCTGTGGGTCTTTCCAAGGACAAGGGTCATGCCCCCTTCCGTGGACAGGCTTTGCTCTGAAGTAGAGGCTGGCTTCTCACCTTGATAATGTTCCAAGTTTTGATAGTGTAGATAATCATAAGGTTATATCTATATAGTGAAAGTGAATTTTATTTTTGTTAAATTTGTTTTAAAATATTATAAATTTTTATTAATTAAAAAAACTTAAAAATGGATTGTTTGCAAACTCTACAGTTAAGTTACATTTCACTGCATTCCTTAATTTGACTACAATTTAATATAAGCGTATTTTAGTTTAGATTGCATAATGCTGAATCTATTATTGAGGAGAGCTGCCAGTAAAAGTAAAAAAGGTAGAAATTCCAATGGATTAAATACTTTAAGTTTTTCAAATGGTTTATTTTTTAAAATATTGGATACGAATTATTTCTATATTCTGTATGCCTTTCGTAAAACTTTTCTTTTTTTTCTTTGTGTTCTTTAAAAGTTATAAAAGAAAGATATGAAAATTTACCTTAATTGTTTCTTAAATATCATTATATGTGGTTGTGGGAAATAATATAAATTGTACACCATGTGTTTGTTCACGGAACTCACACATTTACTTGGGTTAACATGTGGCCAGTTACTGTGGTAGTATGAGGGTTATAAAGATAAGTATGCATAGTCCATTAAGGTACTTTTAATATATAAAGGAGCAAGACATAGAAATTATAAGGCAGAGTAATAACGTGATGATAAATGTGAGTATGGCTGTGACAGGGGTATGTAAAATGGGCCTTGCCCAAATGAGGAGTCTGTGGAAAGTTTGCACATTTGGAAACATTTTTTTTCTGATATATTTAATATTGAAGTGAATGAAAATGGGAAAATATTATTTCAGACAAAACAGCATGTTCAGGATATAGGATTTTTAGTTTCAATGTTTTTCATATGCCCCAGAGAGCACTATATAAAAAAGGAGGTAAAATATATTTTGGCTTTTAGAGGCTACTGGAACAAAGAAATGAGATGGTATGAATCCCACACTCAGGAAATAGTGGTAAGTGAAATACAACAAATTGGAATGTATATAAAAAATGAATGTATATATAGCAGAACAGTAAATAGAAAAACAACTGTATGAGTGGCTGGGTGCATGTAGTGGGCATTTCTTCTCACACTTGTAGATGTAGAACAAAAACTCTGTTGCTAAAGCTGTGGTGGAATCTGTGACTTTCAGGGGATGTGTTGTTCAGTCTAGAAGCTCAGCATGGTCAGAGGTGCTGAAATAATGGCCTGAATTATGTGTGAACTATTTGATGGAAAGGTGTCAAATCAAGCTGTTTCTGCAAACATATTTCTTAGAACAGAAAGTACAAAAAGATGAGGAAATGGGAAACCTTTCTGGGCAATGAGGTGAATAAGTCACCTGTAGATAAAATGTGATTGATCTAAAGATATGCATAAATTAGAAAAGAGGAAGAAAGAAAGCTGAGCTCTTACCTGCACACAAAATTTGACCATTCTAATGCTCAGGAATTAGGTTGATATGACTTATATCAAAACTAAATTCATTTATTAGAAATGATATTAATATCTATTGATATCATGAATTTAGGCATTATCAGTAATTACATCTTCTAGCACAACAATACAAATGTGAATTCTTTTATAAAATGGATTATCTAGAAAAGAATTTCAGTCCATGGTTGTGAGTTAATGACTTAAAGTATATTTACAAATCTCTTGCCGATATTAAATGTATATTCCACTCAGATATGATGTTTTCTCAAAAAATTTTTTCTTAATTAAGTATATGAGATCAGATCCAGGGGTCCTAACTACAAATAGCTTTGTTTTATAAACACATATGATACTACCATCAGTTCTAGATGAGAAAAAAATCATTGTAGATATTGCTGCTACTGGTGGTCTTTGAAACTTTATTTTCCCAATATTCTCATGTGCAATTTCTGCAGAACATCGGGCCAACTTAATGGAAGATTACTGTGTCCCCCATGTTAGTATATAATTCCAGCTATGGGCAGAATGCTCGTCATGTTTTCTGCAATTCACTGTACAGTGTTCACATGTATTTATAGAACATAAGCACGTAAGAGAAGAAAATACAAAATAAGGTAAGTTATTTTCTATATAGTTTCATTTAATTAATAATGGTTCATTTTAAGACATTGTTTCTTTCAGTTAATCTTTCAGATATATGAATATGACTCCTCCACAAAAAAAGAAATTAGTAAACAGTATATTATCATACCATATATATGGAAATACAAAAATAATACAGAGAAGAGGAATTGCTTAAGGTAGGTTCAAGACAATTCAGAAAGCTTTGGGGTACTTCATTGCATATTTTTATAGATCATATGATCTGCTTTCATTTGCACCTCCAGATCCTAGGAACTGCCTTCAAAAAGTGAGCACATTTTTAGGGAGACAAAGAGAATGCCTCAGAATTTTGCATTTTTTACCTTATCCATTGGTGCTCTGTAGGAGGAAGAGTTGATATTTAAGTCTTATCCTTTTTCATCTATAGAGATTTTAAAAATAAGAAAAGGCGGCCTTTCTTATTCCTTCTTCCTGTCAAATTCAGTAATAAGATGTTATTGTGAACATCCAAGCTTTGAATATTGAATGTCAAAAATTATCCATCATGCTCTTCTGTAGATATTAGACAACCAAATCTTTCATTATGTTATCTTTAATGCCTGTAAAATTAGACTGAAACATTATTAGTTATGTGGACTGACATTTAATATTTAAACCATGGGTGCTGATCTCAATTTGACAAAATCTTATTATCAGTGAAAATTTTTGCCTGATGACAGACCAGTTCCTTGAGATTTCTCTATAGTTTTAGAGAAAAAATATAGGTCTTTGTCTCAGAAATGTGTAGGAATTTCACTGTGCTCAAAATGATTCAAGATTGGATGATTCAAAAGGCATTAACAGTACAATTCTGCTGAGCTCTCTTATCATCTTCTGTGTCTTGAGTTTTTGGTGGTTTGAGAGTGGATCTTAGATATTTGCATTTCATAGCAAAATGTGAAAATTAAATATCATTATAAAGGCTATAAATAGCACAATGATTAAAATGTGATCCTGACCTGTGGGAGCATTAACTAAAATATAAGCCTTCACTAGAGTACATCATGTCATCAATATTTGAGGGTTTAGTGTGTGTAAATAGTGAAGTGATTTCTGTTTAAAGTCTGGCTGTTGACCAAAGAAAACTTCTAGAAATTCAAGAATCATAGAAATATAATGGTAAATAATTATTTCTTCATGATGTTTTAGATTTGATTTCATTTTTAAAGTACTATTAAAATATTCTGATGGTTATGTTGGATATTACCAGAGGACCCTGAGCTATAAAAATATTTTCCAATAATTGTGAATTCATATTTGATAGCCAAATAATCAAAGCAACTATACTGCTACTTTTACATGCCCTATAGTTTACCTATCGAATTAATATGCAGATAATTAGATTTAGGATAAGTATTCAAAAGGCTAGGTTGCCATAAGTTGATAGAATCATTAAAGGTCCCCCCTCTGTTGATCTTATTCTTTTCTCTTCCATGAAGTAAATGTTCTGTCATTGCAAACCCAGGTTGACAGAAGTCATGTGGTGACATAGTCAAGAAATTATAAAATGATTCGAAAAATTAATATCAATCACTATAAAGGTAGCTTGTACCCTCCTAAGAGAATCTGCATAGCCAAAATCCAAGTTTTGATTCTGTAACATAAACTTGTATTTAACATAAACCTGCATACAACAGCTTCAGATGCTTCAAGATAATAGAATATTCAGGGCACATGAGACTAAATTGAGATATTGAGTCAGAACGCTAGTCCACTAGAAGGTTTAATATAAGCTTTGTAGATTCAATCATAGGTCATGTAAAAAACTGAAGAATCAACTAAATGGCTTCTTTGGAAGATTTGTATATTGTTGGATCAGGAAGACTTATATGGTAGACAATTTTATTGTCTTAGTGGAAATAGTATTTATCTCTTCAGTCCAAGCAGTTTTATTTATAACTTCTGATACCTCCATCACTAACTTTGCCTCACAATGTTCCACAAGGGGAACAACTCATCCCAGGGCTTCTTTGTGTTCAGTACCACTGATCAGTCATTCTTTACCTAACTCTTGACCAAGAAGAGGAATGGATGGTGATGGGTAGCTGCTGATGCTGCAGGTCAAAATATACTTAGATGGCATCATTGTTCCCAATTCTAGGCTCCAGTTGTATGGAATCTCCTTCCTCAGCAACCATATCCTCTGCCTACAACATGCCTTCACCTTCATGGTAGTTCTCAGTCTCCTTCACTATTGCTAATCCCCATTGTTTGTAGGGTAGCATTTCATATATTTTTAGCTCAATTTCAGAGACAACTGAATTAAAAAAGTAAACTTATTAATTAAAAACTGAATTCGTGGAGTGACATGAAGATGATTAAATAAAATGTCTCAATCCTCATGACCCCCACAGAAATACTAACTTGATATTAGTCATGAATGTCACAAGAGCTGTGAAGACCAGGTTGGAAGGGATGGCACCTTAGTGGAACACAGAAACAAGGAATAAATGTCTTGAAAAAGGTAAGAAGGACAATTTCACTTTCCCAATGTCACTTCTCCCCCAATCTATTGCAGTGCAGCACCAAAAGGGTTTCTTTTCTATTAGGAATTTGACCCAGCTATCTCACTCCTTGGTTTATACCCAGAGGACTTAAAACAGCATACTACAGGGACACAGCCACATCAATGTTTATAGCTGCACAATTCACAATAGCTAAACCAACCTAGATGCCCTTCAATAGGTGAATGGATAAAGAAAAGGTGGAATATTTATATACAATGGAATATTACTCAGGAATAAAAGAGAATAAAAACATGGCATTTGTAGGCAAATGGATGGAGTTAGAGAAGATAATGCTAAGTGGAGTTAGCCAATCACACACACACAAAAACAAATGATATAATTTGATATAAGGAGGCTGATTCATAGTGGGATAGGGAGAAGGAGCATAAGAGGAATAGACAAACTAGATAGGGCAGAGGGATTGCAGGGAAAGGGAGGGAGTATGGGGTTATAAATGATGGTGAAATGTGATGATCATTATTATTCAAAGTATATGTATGAAGACACAAATTGTGTAAATATACTTTGTATACATCCAGAAGTATGAAAATTTTGCTCTATATGTGTAATAAAAATTGTAATGCATTCTGATGTCATATATAAATAAAAAATTAATAAAAAAATAAATAAAATAAACTTTTTCATTTGGAAAGACACAGGAAAAAAAGAGTTTCCTTTGATACAGGAATTCTCTCATGGAGTAAAGGAAGAATGCAGTAAAAATCCAGTTTTGCTGCTGACACTGGCACCAGGCTTGCTTCAGTGGACTCAATTCCAAACCTATCCTCTTAGACCCTGGCTCCAGTCACATCTATTTATTATTCTGGAACTATACCCATGCACTTTCAGATTAGGCTAGATAACTTATCCAGAATCTCTGTCCAGGCTGACTAGTGAAATGCCCCTGCTGAAGCTAGTCTGCAAGGACTGGGAGAAATGACTGCCTCTTCAAATGTCCAGGTACTAATACCAAACTGCAAGGATTATGAAGAATCAGGAAAACCTGACAACACCAAAGGAATATAATAAAGCTCTGATAACCATTCCTAAATAAAAAGATCTACAAACTACTTGACAAATGGTTCAATATAATTTTCTTAAAAAGCTTTGTCATCTACAAATGAATTAAAGAAATCAGAAAAAATATAAATATAAAGAGTTTTCGTCACGAATAAAATCTACAGAATTGAAGAAAACAAATAATAGAGCAGAAAAACTATTTTTAAAGTTAAACATTCAACAGAGACATGAGATGGAAGGGAAAGGGAGAGAAAAGGGAAATTGTATGGAAATGAAGAGAGACCCTCATTGCTATACAAAATTACATATAAGAGGTTGTGAGGGGAATGGGAAAATAAACAAGGAGAGAAATGAATTACAGTAGATGGGGTAGAGAGAGAAGATGGGAGGGGAGGGGAGGGGGGATAGTAGGGGATAGGAAAGGTAGCAGAATACAGCAATTACTAATTGGGCATTATGTAAAATTGTGGATGTGTAACCGATGTGATTCTGCAATCTGCATTTGGGGTAAAATTGGGAGTTCATAACCCACTTCAATCTAATGTATGAAGTATAATATGTCAAGAGCTTTGTAATGTTGTGAACAACCAATAATAAAAAAAGTTAAACATTCATTAAAAGGCTTATACACTAGACATAATTAAGCAGGAAATAAATCAGTAAGCTCAAAGACAGATCATTTGAAATTACTCAAAGAAACAAAAAGAAAAATGAATGAAAAAGAGTGTCAGAAGATATATGGTTAAAATCAACTGAATCTTATGTGAATCATGGAAATCCTAGAAGGAGAAGATAAAGTCAGAAAGTTTATTTAAAGAAATAATCACTAAAACTCCCCAAATATGGAGAGGGATATGGACATGAAACCCATATGAACCAAAGATGTGGAATCTAAAGAGATCTACATTGAAATACATTACAATTGTTAAAAGTCAAAGATAGACCATTTCACATACAGCAAGAGCAAAGTGATTCATCACATACATGGGAACCCCTGTAAAGCTATTGATAGATTCTCTGCATAATTTTCACACACCAGCAAAAAGCAGGATGATATATATTATTAAAGTGCTGGAAAAAAATCAACAACTACCAACTAAGAATAATATTCCTAACAAAACTGTTAATTAAAAATGAGTAAAAGGAAAAGAGAGGAGGGCAGAGTAGATCTAGGCAGCAACTCTTGGCTCCTCCATGGCTCAGAAATGGAGCCGTAAAAGAAAAGCTGACCAGCTGACCAGCTGACCAGAGAAGTGTGTGACAGAGCAAACACTCTAATGCTCATTATTGGACTGCTTGAGATATCAAGGGACTTGAAATTTGGTTACTGGAACAGAAAATTAGAGAATTACTTGATTTTAATCCCTGACCAGGGTGGTGTCAGGGAAGAGGGGTAACAAAGAGAGAAGGAGAAAGAGGAAAAGCCCATAGGCTTATTTCTTAACAACTACTGATAGATAAGCAGACAAAGTTAAAACTGTAAAGAAGCATCAAAGACAGTGAAAGATATTGTGCAGTTTAGCCCAAAATGTGGGCCGAAAGCTATGTTGGGCAGGGCAGCCACTTTGTAGAGTCTGCAGCTATCCAGTCTCCCTAGAAAAAATTAAATGAATCTACAGATATTCCAACATACATATACTAACAAATGAACTGGGGGAATGACTCTGAAGCAGGGTGTCTCAGTAATCCATCTAGAAGGAAGTTGGAGGGGGATTGTTGCTACTGAAAACCTTCCCCCTCACCACAAACAAGAGGAGTGGGGTGGAGCAAATCTCTGCCAAGGAGTTCTGACCCCAATCCAGTGCTCCCCGAAGCATCTGCAAGAGCTCAGGCAAAGATGGGTGAACTGACAACCTACCCTCATCATGATGTTGAGTAAAATTCTATTGATTTCCAGAAGGTGGAGGCTTCTGTGCAACAGACTGTCCACATAGAGCCTGCACTCACAGGGCCCACAGTGCAGACAACCATCAAGCACCTGGATAGTACATATAAAGAAGCCCACTGGAAAGGTATGGACCCTCAGGGATCACAACCACCAGCCATAGGTGCTCAGATGAAATCAAGCCAATTGATATCCAGCCATTTATGGAGACAATACCCTGGGGATCTACATTAACCAGGGTGAATACCTCTGTGCTACAGACCATCCACAGAGTTTGTATTCTTGGACCCCACAGCTGCAGAGAGCCACCAACCTCTATGCTACTATGAAGAAGCCTCTGCAGAGGGGAGTGGCTCAACATTACACAGAAGTCAGTGACAGTCCTGAGCTCTGCACTCTGTGCCCTGCACCCAACAGAAGTAGCCAGCAGACCCAACATTCTACAAGTATGTAGACTTGGTCCTGTGGGTTAACAAACACCATCTGGAGAGAAGGAAAATATCTCCTGTGCTCTAACACCTCTAGGTGGGTCCACAACTGCAAATCCCAGGGTATCCAGTTGACTCATTTCTTATTCAGATGAATGGACCAACAAAAGGAAATTTCTGAGGATAACCCCTAGCAGCCAACAGAGAACCTTATGCATAAACAATGATGGTATATCCCATGAAGAGACTTACAGAGCAACATGATACAGACAACAGTCACTACCCAATGAACCCAGATACAAGTCCACTGACCTGAAACCTGTGCACTCCAGAGGGAACAGAGACATATATCCCCACCAAGGGCCACCCAACACTACATCAAACAGAACACAATATCTGTACTTTAGACTGCCAAACTCCACACACTCTGAAACATACACAGGGGAGCCCACACTGGACTTGACAGTAGTGAATACAAAAAGCTTTTCTTCAGGAGGGCACATAAGACTGTACCTGCTAAGAGAATAACCTAGCTGCGAACTCACAGGCAACTGGGAACATGTCCTCCAATCCAACAGAAAGCTAGTAGGTACCTGGACACACCAAAGATCAGAACAGACCTCCTAGAATTGTATCACAAATAAATCAAAATGGCAGAAATAAAAATCATTTGTATAAAAAATGAAATGTAAATAGTCTAAATAATTCTCTAATTAAAATTTATAGATCAGCAGAACGAAAACAAGCAGGACCCAACCATATGATTTTTTTTTTTACAAGAGACTAACCTTATAGGCAAGAACTTTCATGAGCTGAAGGTGAAAGGAGAGTGAATGACATGCCATAAAAATTGAGAACAAAATGTAGCAGGAGTAGCAACTCTTATATCTGACAAAGTAGACTTAAGGCAAAATTAATCAAAAGAAATAAAGGTTACTTCATACTGGTTAAGGTAATCATTCAACAACAAGATATAATGATTGTAATCCCAAATAAGGTGGAGGGGGTGGGGATAAACAAAGAATAGAAGAAAGATCAGTGGAGTAGACAAAGGGAAATGAAAGGAAGGCGAGAGAAATGGGAGAGGGAAAGACAGTGAATGAATATAATATTCTTACGTACTTGTATATTCATATAAATCCACCATCATGTGCATCCACAAGACATTAATTAAAAAATAACTGAGTAAATATCAGTAAGATCAGTAGAGTAGAGGAGAGGGAGAGGGGGAGGGAGTAAGGGAGAGAAAGGGGAAGTACTGGGGACTGAATCAGGAAAAAGTACATCAGTGCTTTTATACTTATGTCAAAATCAGTGCTATTTTCATTTATAACTAAAAAGAACCATTTAAAAAAGAATTCTTTATGTGAAAAAAGAGATAATTATTGTAAGTATTTATGCCTCTAATATTAGCACACTTATGTATATAAAATGAAATCTACTCAATAAAAAAATCAAATAGACCCCAATAAAATTATAACTAGGTGATTTCTTTTTTTAAACACATTTTTTAAAAAAAATTATTCTTTTTAGTTTTGCATGACAGTAGAATGTATATTTACATATCATACACACATGTATATAACTTCCCATTCTTGTGTTTGTACATGGTGTGGAGTTACAATGGTCTTGTATTCATATATGAACATAGGAAAGTTATATCTGATTTATTCTACTGTCTTTCCCATTTTCATCCTCCTTCCATTCTTCCCACTCTCTTCTGTCCAATTTGGTGAATCTCCACTCCTTCCATCCTGCCACTTATTGCGAGTCGGCATCCCCGTATCAGAGAGAACATCGGCCTTCGATTTTTGGGGATTGACTTATTTCACTTAGCATGCTAGTCTCCATTTTCATTCATTTAAAAACAAATGCTATGATTTTGTTATTTTTTATGGCTGAGTACTATTCCATTGTGTACATATATCACATTTTCTTTATCCATTCATCTGTTGAAGAGCACCTAGGTTGGTTCTATAATTTAGCTATTGTGAATTGAGCTGCTATGAACATTGATATGGCTGCATCATTGTAGTGTTCTGATTTTAAGTCCCTTGGGTATATGCCAAGGAGTGGGATAACTGGGTCAAATGATGGTTTCATTCCAAGTTTTCTGAGGAATCTCTATATTGCTTTCCAGAGTGGCTGCACCAATTTTCAGTCAACTGAGTGATTTCAACATACCCCTGTCACCAATAGATAACTCTTCCAGAGATAATCTAAGTAAAGACTCTTTGGAATTAAATTATACTATTAATCAAATGGAACTGCAGATATTTATAGAATATTTCATCCATCAACAAACAAATTTACTTTCTTCTTAGTGACACATGCATTTTTCTCTAAAATAATCATGTTTTAGGACACAAGAAAGTCTTGGCAGATATAATAATAATAGTAATAGTAATAAGGAAATGGAATTAGAAATCAATAACAAGATTAAAAAACCGGAATTTATTTTAAAATCTGAAGATTAAATAACACAGTTTTGAATGAAGATTGGATCATAGAAGAAATGAGAGAAAAAATTTAAAAAATATTAAAAACAAATAAAACAGATAAATTGATGGGACATTATGAAAGTAGTTAAAAAAAGGAAAGTTTATGCCATTGAGCACATACACAAAAATCAAAAGCAGAAAGATCCCAAATAAATAATCTAATGTTACTCCTCAAGGTACTAATAAAGGAAGAACAAACTATTTCCGAAATCAGTAGGATACAGGAAATAATTAAGATAAGAGCTGAAATACATGAATTAAAACAAAACAAACAAACAACAATAACAACAAAAACAAAACCAAAAACCAAACCAAACAAAAAACCCCACAAAGGATCAGTGTAACAAGTTTGTTTCTTTGAAAAGGTAAACAACATTGATAAACCCTTAACCAAACTTACCAAAAGAGAGATGACTCAAATCAACAAAATTAGAGATGAAAAAGAAGTTCTTACCACACATACTTCTACATTTTGGAAGGTCATTAAAAACTATTTTGAAAATATATACTCCAATAAACTGGAAAATCTAGAAGATACTGACACATTTGTAGACAAATATAACCTACCCGAGTGGAACCATAAGCTTATAGAAGACCTAAGCAGACCAATAACAAACAATGAGATTGAAGCAGCAATTAACAGCCTTCTAACAAAAAAAAGCTCTGGATGAGATGATTTCTCAGACACATTCTTCTATATCTTTAAAAAACTAATGACAATCCTTAAGTTATTCTCTGAAATAGAAAAGGAGGGAACATGCCCAATTTTATTCTATGAAACCAGCAAAAAACTTCAGACTATTGTCCCTGGTGAACACAGATGCAAAAATCCTTAATAAAATATTGGTAAACCACATCCAAAATTATATTAAGATGATAGTATATCATAATCAAATAGGTTTTATCCCAGGGATGCAAGGTTTGTTCTTCATATGCAAATCAATAAATGTAATTCTCCACACAGATAGAAACAAGGACAAGAATCACACAATCTTCTCAACAGCAGCCCCACAGCCTTTGACAAACTCCAGAACACATTCATGTTTAAAACACTGTAAAAACAAGGAGCATGGGAATGTAACTTGACAATATATATGACAAACCCAAGGCCAACATCTTACTGAATAGAAAACAAAACAAAACAAAACAAAAACTTGAAAACATTTCTCTAACATCAGGAACAAGACAAGATGTCTACTCCTATTCAACATAGTTCTTGAAACTCTAGCCAGAGCAAGCAGGCCAGAGAAGGAAATTAAAGAGACACAAATAGGAAAAGAAGGAAGTCAAAAGATCTTTCTTGGCTGAGGATATGCTCTTATCTCTAGAACACCCAAAACCTCCACTAGAAGACTTCTAGAGCTGATACAGAAATTCAGCAAAGTATCAGAATAAAAGATTAGCATTCATAAATCAATAGGTTTCCCACACTCTAATAGTGATTCTGCTGAGAAAGAAATCAGAAAAATTAACCCATTCACAATGACCTCAGAAATCAAAAACAAAAAGAACATAGGAATAAATACAACCAAGGAGATGAAAGACCTTAGAATATGGAAAGACTTTCAGTGTTCTTGGATAAGAATTCACATTTTCAAAATGGCCACACGACCCAAAGCATCATACAAATTCAATGCAATACTGATCAAATTATCAACCAATGACATTCTTTATAGAACTAGAAAAAGCCGCTCTAAAATTTATTTGGAAGAATAAGAGACCCAAAATAACCACATTAATACTGAGCAAGAATAATGATGCTGAGGTATCACAATATGATATCAAATTTTCTATAGAGATATAGTAAAAAAAAATTGGCTGGGCACAGTAATGCATGCCTGTAATCCTAGGAGGCTGAAGCAGGAGGATTGTGAATACAAAGCTAGCCTCAGCAACTAAATGTGGCCCTAAGCAACTTAGTGAGACCTCGACTCTAAATAAAATATAAAAAAGGGCTGGGCATGTGGCTCAGTGATTAAACACCTCTGGGTTCAATCCCCAGACCAAAAACAAACAAAACAAAAAAACAAAACATGGTATTAGTTTCAAACCAGACACAAATTCCAGTGGAATAGAATAGAAGACACAGAGACAAACTCAAATCGATACAATCATGGGATACTTCAAAGTGCCAAAAACATATATTGGAGAAAAGATATTCTCTTTAATAGATGATGCTAATAAAGCTGGATATCAATATACTGAATAATGAAACTAGATCTCTATCTTTCACTGTGCACAGTCAACTCAATGTGGATCAATGTGGATAAACCTTTTGCAACATCTAGAAGAAAACATAGGGTCAACACTTTAACAAATTGGTTCAGGCATTGAATTCCTTAACAAGACTCCAGCAGCTCAAGAAATACCACCAAGAATTAATAAGATGACATAAAAATTAAAATGCTTCTGCATAGGACAGGAGACAGGAACATAAAGAGAGAACCTAAAAGAATGGGAGCAATCATTGCCAGGCACTCTTCTGACAGTGGATTAACTACAATCATATATAAAGAACTAAAAAAAAAAATGCTTATAGAAGATGCCATCAAAAGCTTACCAACCAAGAAAAGCCCAGGACCAGATGGATACACAGCTGAGTTCTACAAGACCTTTAAAGAAGTACTAATACCAAATACACTACAATTTATTTTAGGAAATAGAAAAAGAGGCAACACTTCCAAACTCATTTTATGAGGCTAATATCACCCCGATCCCCAAAGCAGGCAAAGACACACCAAAGAAAGAAAACTTCAGACTAATATCTCTAATGAACACAGATGCAAAAATTCTCAATTCTGGCAAATTGAATGCAAAACTTATTAAAAAGATAATGCTCCATGATCAAGTGGGATTCATCCCAGGGATGCAAGGTTGGTTCAACATACAGAAATCAATAAATGTAATTCATCACATCAAGAAAATTAAAGATAAAAATCATATGATCATCATATGGATGCAGAAAAAGCATTTGACAAAATAAAGCACCCCTTTATGTCAAAACACTAGAAAAACTCAGGATAATAGGAACATATCTCAACATTGTAAAGGCTATGTACACTAAGCCTCAGGCCAACATCATTCTAAATGGAGAAAAATGAAAGGCATTTCCTTTAAAAACTGGAACAAGACATGGATGCCCTCTTTAACCACTTCTACTCAACATAGTTCTTGAAACAGTGGCCAGAGCAATTAGACGAAAGAAATTAAAGGGATATGTTTAGAAAAAAAGAACTTAAATTAGCACTATTTGCTGACAATATGATTCTATACTAGAAGTCCCCAAAAGTTCCACCAGAAAACTTCTAGAACTAGTAAATGAATTCAGCAAAGTAGTAGGATATAAAATCAACATCCATAAATCAAAGGCATTTCTGTATCAGTGACAAATCCTCTGAGAAAGAAATGAGAAAAACTACCGATTTTATAATAACCTAAAAATAAAATACTTGGGAATCAACTTAATGAAAGAGGTGAAAGATCTATACAATGAAAACTACAGAACTCCAAAGAAAGAAGTCACAGAAGACCTTAGAAGATGGAAATATCTACCTTGCTCTTGGATAGGGATAATTAATATTATAAAAATGACCATACTACCAAAAGCACTATACAGATTTAATGCAATTCTGTTCAAAATCCCAGTGGCATTCCTCATAGAAATAGAGAAAGCAATCATGGAATTCATCTGGATAAATAAGAGACCCATAATAGCTAAAGCAATCCTTAGTAGGAAGAGTGAAGCAGGTGGCATCACTATACCAGACCTTAAACTATACTACAGAGCAATAGTAACAAAAACGGCATGGTACTGGCACCAAAACAGACTGGTAGACCAATGGTACAGAATAGCAGACACAGAGACTAACTCACAAAATTACAATTATCTTATATCAGGCAAAGGTGCCAAGAATATGCATTGGAGAAAAGATAGCATTTTCAACAAATGGTGCTGAGAAAACTGGAAATCCATATGCAACAAAATGAAATTAAACCCCTATCTCTCACCATGCACAAAACTCAACTCAAAGTGGATCAAGGACCTAGAAATACAATCAGAGACCATGTGTCTAATAGAAGAAAAAGTAGGCCTAATCTTTATTATGTGGGATTAGGCCCCCAACTTCCTTAATAAGACTCCTATAGTGCAAGAATTAAAACCAAAAATCCATAAATGAGATGGAATCAAATTAAAAAGTTTTTTTTTTCTCAGCAAAAGAAACAATCTGTGAGGTGAACAGAGAGCCTACATTCTGGGAGCAAATTTTACCCCTCACACATCAGATAGAGCACTAATCTCTGGGGTATAAAGAACTAAAAAAGCTAAGCACCAAAAAAAAAAAAAAAAAAAAAAAAACCAACAACAACAACAACAACAAAACAATAAAAACACCACCAACAAAAAGCCCAATCAACAAATGGGCCAAGGACCTAAATAGACACTTTTCACAAGAAGGTATACAATCAATAAACAAATACATAAAAAAAAGTTTATCATCTATAGCACTTAGAGAAATGCAAATCAAAACTACTCTAAGATATTATCTCAATCCAGTCAGAATGCCAGCTATTATGAAGACAAACAATAAATGTTGGCAAGGATGTGGGGAAAAGAGACACTCATACATTGCTGGTGGGACTGCAAATTGGCGCCGCCAATATGCAAAGCGGTATGGAGATTCCTTGGAAATTTGGGAATGAAACCACAATTTGACCCAGCTATCCCTTTCCTTGGTCTATACCCAAAGGATTTAAAAATAGCATATTACAAGAACACAGCCACATCAATGTTTATAGCAGCACAATTCACGTTAGCTAAACTGTGGAGCCAACCTAGATGCCCTTCTGTGGATGAATGGCTAAAAAAATGTGGCATACCTACACAATGGAATTTTTATTTAGCAATAAAAGAGAATAAAATCATGGCATTTGCAGGTAAATGGATGGTGTTGGAGAAGATAATGCTAAGTGAAGTTAGCCATTCCTCAAATCAAATGCTGAATGTTTTCTCTGATATAAAGAGGCTAAGTCATAGTGGGGTAGGGAGGTGGAACATGGTAGGAATAGATGAATTCTAGATAAGGCAGAGGGGTGGGAGGGAAAAGGAGGGGGCAGGGGATTCACAAGGATGGTGGAATGTGATAGACATCATTATTCAAAGTACATGTATGAAGACACAAATTGTTGTCAATATACTTTATATACAACCAGAGATATGAAAAATTGTACTGTATAAATGTAATAAGAATTGTAATACATTCTGCTGTCATTTATTTTTAAAAAACCAATAAAAATTCTAATTACTGAAAAAACAAACAACCAAATCAGTAAAAGAGCAAAAGAACTAAATAGACATGTTTCAAAAGAAGAAATACTATGTCCAACAGACATATGAAACAATACTCAACATCCCTATCAGGTAAATGCAAATAAAATTTACATTGAGATTTCATCTCACTTCAGTTAGAATGAAATTATGAAGGATACAAATAATAACTACTTGCAAGTGTGTGTGTAAATGGTGCATTTATAAATTGTTGGTGAGACTGCAAAATAGTGCAATCATTTTGTAAAGCATAGTGGATTTTTTTCCAAAGACTAGGAATGGAACCACCATCTGATCCAGCTTCCTCACTTTTTGGTATTTATCCAAAAGAACTAAATTCAGCATACTATAGTAATATAGGCACACCAATGCTTATAGTAATGCTATTCCCGATAGCCAATTTGTGGATCCAGCCCAGGTGTCTGTCATCAAATTAATGGATAAAGAAAATGGCACTTAAACAAAATAGAGTTTTTCCTATTCATAAAGAATAAAATTATGGTATCTGACGGTAAATAGATGGAACTGGAGAACATCATGTTAAGTGAAATAAGTCAAACTCAGAACATAAAGGGTAGAAACTCAAGCAAAATATGGATAAAAAAGGGGATTAGGAGATCTCATAAAAATAGAAGGAGAATTAGAGTAGTATAGGAAAGGAAAAGAGGAGCAAGGAGGATGAATGACAAAAGGAAGGAACTGAGAAATGAAATTTACCAAATTATGTAATTCACATACATGAATTTACCACAATGATTTTTCACCTTTATGTATCTATAAAGCACCAATTATAAAAACAATAAATGAATAGAAGGAAGATCAGAAGAGTGGACATAGGGTAACAGGGGGAGGAAAGAAAGGTGGAAAAAAGAAGTATTGGGGATTTAAATAAAACAAATTATAGGGCTGGGGATGTGGCTCAAGCGGTAGCGCACTCACCTGGCAAGCGTGTGGCCCAGGTTCGATCCTCAGCACCACATACAAAGATGTTGTGTCTGCCGAAAACTAAAAAATAAATATTAAAATTCTCTCTCTCTCTCTCTCTCTCTCTCTCTCTCTCTTAAAAACAAAACAAATTATATTCCATGCATGTAGGATTATGTCAAAGTGAGCCTTGCTATTATGCAAGACATAACAATAAGGCACTAATTAAAATGTAAAAAATCGTTTTGAAAATTATTAGAAATTAACATAAAATTAAAATTGTTTTCAAATGGGAAAAAACGAGGAAGAGAGAAATAAAGATTTTTCCAGATAAACAAACATTGAGAAATTTTGTCACCACTTTGAACTTTTTACAACATGCTACTGAAAGGTGTATTTCAAACAGAAGGATACTAAACAACAACACAAAACCATAAGAAAATACAAGAAAAATTTCACTGGTGAAAATAAAGATAAAAATACAGCAAAATGTGATGCTATCAAAGTTATATACAAGTCACTTTTAACTCTAGTATGAATGTGAGAAGACAAAAATATTCACAGAATTATAATTCAAAACACTGATACATGGATGTACACAAAACAAGAAGTAAATTCTGATGTTAACAGCATAAATAGGGGGATGAGAATGAAATTATTGGATTTGTATATAATTGATATTATTTCAATTCCAAAATATACTGAATTTAAAATTTAATGAGATTTTATGAAAACCTTATAGCAACTACAAGGAAAAACTAATATTAAAAAATAAGAAGAAAAAATTCAAGGTATACAACTATAAAAAATCATCAAATCACAAAAAGAGAGGACAAGAGAAACAAATAACTTCAAAGGAGACTAAAAACAGTTAACAAAATGGCAATATGCACTAATAATGGAAACACAGATGCTAACAAATGTAAAGATGTTCTGTGTTCATGGACTGGAAGAACTAACATTGTTAAAATGTTCAGATTACTCAGAACATTTTCATTAAAATAAGTAAAACAATCCTAAAATTCAGAGAGAATCACAATTCATGCATATGCAGTCAACTAATCTTCAAAAAGTTTACCAAGAAGACACAATGAGTAAAAAATAGTTTTTTTTTTTTAAATAAATGGTTCTGTAAAAACTGTATCTACAAACAATAGAATGAAAATAGACAGCCAATTTGGAAAGCAGTATGGAGATTTCTTGGAAGCTGGGAATGGAACCACCATTTGACCCAGCTATTCCCCTTCTCGGTCTATTCCCCAAAGACCTAATAAGAGCATGCTACAGGGACACTGCTACATCGATGTTCATAGCAGCACAATTCACGATAGCAAGATTGTGGAACCAACCTAGATGTCCTTCAATAGATGAATGGATAAAAAAAATGTGGCATTTATACACAATGGAGTATTACTCTGCATTAAAAAAAATCATAGAATTTGGAGGGAAATGGATGGCATTAGAGCAGATTATGCTAAGTGAAGCTAGTCAATCGTTAAAAAACAAATACCAAATGACCCCTTTTATATAAGGGGAGTAAACAAGGACAGGGTAGGGTCGAAGAGTTTGAGAAGAAGATTTACATTAAACAGGGATGAGAGGTGGGAGGGAAATGGAGTGAGAAGGGAAATCACATGGAAATGGAAGGCGATCCTCAGGGTTATACAAAATGATATATAAGAGGAAAGGAGGGGTAAGACAAGATAATACAAATGGAAGAAATGATTTACAGTAGAAGGGGTAGAGAGAGAAAAGGGGAGGGGAGAGGAGGGGAGGGGGGATAGTAGAGAATAGGACTGACAGCAGAATACATCAGACACTAGAAAGGCAATATGTCAATCAATGGAAGGGTAACTGATGTGATACAGCAATCTGTGTACGGGGTAAAGTTGGGAGTTCATAACCCGCTTGAATTCAACTGTGAAATATGATGTATTAAGAACTGTGTAATGTTTTGAATGACCAACAATAAAAAAAAAGGAAATAGGGCTTTATCTTTCTGTGCACAAAGATAGAGTCAAAATAGATTAAAGACTTAAATGTAATACCTGAATTATAAAGTTACTAACAGAAAACCAAGAGAAAAAGCTTCTGGCCTTAGCAAGGATTTCTTGTACATGACAATAAAATTACAGAAAACAAAAGAATAAAGAAGTGGGATTATGGTGAAATAAAAAACTTTTGCATAGCAGGAAACAACAAAATGAAAGGGCAATGTACACAATGGTAGAAAATATTTGCAAACTACATTCCGAATAAAGGAAATACATGAGGAACTCCTGAGACAGCAAAGAAACTTATATTACCCAAGGCAATAAGGGGCAAAAGTTACTCAATATACATTTCTTCAAAAAAGTTTATGGAAGCCAGGCATGGTGGTGCATGCCTGCAAATTCAGCGACTTGGGAGTCTGAAGTAGGAGGATAGCAAGTTTGAGGCCAGTCTCAGCAATTTAGTGAGACACTGTCAGAGAGTTCATTCCAAGGAGGGTGGCATAGTGCTAAGGTCTTCTGGGACAGGCCTGGATACTGGAGCAGCTGGAATGTAGGATGAGAGGGTGCCTACAGATAGGGTAGAGGGCGACCTAAATTAGCAGAGACCAGTTGTGGGGCTGGTCTGGAGCTAGACTATGAATATGAGTGTGCCCTCCTGAAACCTGAGTTGGAAAAGGCTGGGAGGGGAATGGAGATGGGATAGGAAAGGAGACTCCATCAGAAAGTACCAACCTAGATTTTCAGGCCCTGAGTGACACCATCTTACTAATATCACTTCCAGAATATTCTATATACTTAATTATGAATCTAAAATAGCCAAATTTATAGAAGCAGAGTGGAAAGTGAGGGTAGAGGGCAATGGATATAGTTTTAGTTATATAAGATGAAGAAACCCTAGAAATCTACATTAAAGCATTAAAGCATAGAACCCATAGTTAATAAAGCATATGTGAGTGTGTGTGTATAAGTCTATATATATAGTCTTATATATAGCTTACAAGACTATATATGTGTATGTGTATGTATATATATATATATATATATATATATATAACAAATTTGTATACATAAATATTTGCCAAGTGTAGATCTTATGTTACATATACTTATCGCTCTCAAACAGACACACACACACACACACACACACACACACAGAATAATAATATATAAGAGGGCAAGAGGCAACATTTCGAGGTGATATATATATATATATATATATATATATATATATATATATATATATCCACCACTTTTGCAAATATGGTGACTAAAAGAATGATCTTTAGTTTAAATTAAACCTCACTTATTATCAATGAGAATTAGAATCTTTGAATGTGGCAGGGAGGTGGGGGTGGGGGGTGAGTCTCAGGAAGATGGAAGGGTAGTCAGTAGACTAGAGCAAAGAGACCAAGGAAAAGGAAAAGGGAAATACTTGGAATTATATAGCCAAATTATATTGTTATATTGTGTTCATGTACAAATATGTAACAAATTTTACCATTATCTACAACTATAATGCACTAATAAAAATATGGAAAAACTTTTAAAAAATAAAAGAGAATTAGCGTCTTTTGCACTTTGATGATACACTTTTCAATGTGCATTAAAAAGTCATACTTTTTACCCATTTCTTCTTACTGATTGTAAGGAAAATAAAAGAAGACACAGAGACAAGATGCAGAGGCAGGAAAAGAAGAGGATCCTTATCTAAGCGACATGTTTATTGATAGAAACAGGTTACATTAGGTCATTAGTACCACAACTACATCATTGTTTAGAGTATCAGTAAGGTTGCTTATTTTGCAGTTACATTCTACAGTTACAATAAAGGATGTTAGAAGCTTTGTGCAGCTCTCAAGAAAGTCCATTGTATAAAGTTCCTATCACATGGACAGATTTAGGTTCAGTGAAACATTGTAGTTTTCTAACATGAGAGTCCTTTTTTTTTTTTTATTGGTTGTTCAAAACATTACAAAGCTCATGATATATCATCTTTCATACATTTGATTCAAGTGGGTTATGAACTCCCATTTTTACCCCAAATACAAATTGCAGAATAACATTGGTTACACACTCACATTTTTACATAATGCCATATTAGTGACTGTTGTATTCTGCTATCTTTCCTATCCCCTACTATCCCCCCTCCCCTTCCCTCCCATCTTCCCTCTCTACCCCATCTGCTGTTGTTTAATTCTCTCCCTTGTTCCCCCCCTCCTTTTCCCCTCCCAACCTCTTATATGTAATTTTGTGTAACATTGAGGGGAGAGTCCCTTTAATCCCAAGCTGTGTGCCTGAGATGAAGGTTGAAGCTGATAAGACTCTAACACAGAGCTTTCTTGTGAAGGACATTGATACAGTGGCCAGGCATCCTGTGTCTTTACATAGAATTTTCCCAGCAGCAAGCCATTGTGCGTCTTTGCACAGGAACTTCCTAGCAGCCAGGCATTCTGTGCCTTTGCATAGAAACTTCCTAGTCACCAAGCATGCCACAGTCATGATTTATCAGAGAGCCCAATTCCTAACACAGAACATCTACAACTGATCTATTATAGTCTTAATATACAGAACTATACATCAGGATTTTTTTTACATAAATTATAAATACATTTCTTTTCTTCTGTAAGGGTAAATCAATTATTTTCAATGTTGGTCTTCATTTGTATTTTCCTGTCTTTATCAAATATTGAAAATTCAGGTGTTTACATTGGCACATGCTTATAATCCAAGCAGCTCGGAGGCTGAGACAGGAGTATCACAAGTTCAAAGCCAGCCTCAGCAACTTTTTTGCAATGCCCTAAGCAACTTAGTGAGACCCTGTTTTAAAATAAAAAAATAAAAAGAGCTTGTGATGTGACTCAATAGTTAGACACCCCTAAGTTCAATAGTATCCCCCCTCAAAAGGATTAAAATTCACTGTTTTCTTCTATTATATGTATTATTCATGTTCATTTTTTCATTTACTTGTAAATTTTTACACATAGAAATTTTTTTCCAAAGAATATCCAGTTGTTCACACATGATTTGTTGAATATTCTACAATTTATTGTCAGATTGACTCACTTCAGTCAATTTTGTGGAACTTAGAATGGCTGGAGAAAGCAATTACTAGTTAATAAATAGAGTGAACTTTAGTTTATTAAAGTGTATCTCATATTATAACTACAGAAATTACCTTAAATATGTATATACTTATATTAAAATTATAATTTTGATCATTCCAGAAAAAGAAAAATTATAAATATGGTGCTATGAGAATTATAATAGGGGAAATTGACCTAGTTTAAGAGTTCCCTGAGGGCTTCCTAAAGGAATACAGATTGAGATAGACGTTAAAGTGTTAGAGTCCTTTATTAGGTAAAGAAAACAGGGAAAGAGCAGACCACCAGGGGAGCTCAGGCCCCACCCAGATCCACCCACACTAACGAGTATGAGACCCAGGCTTACAGGAGACTTGAGTCTATCCTGCCACCTGCAGACACCCACTGGAGCTCAGGCTTTAGCCCAGGAACATCTCTTTCAACCAGAAGATCACTCAGGTCCATCCCAGATCTGCACACCCTGACATACATGAGACCCAGGCCCAGGGTAAGTCTGAATTTGCACAACCCCCCCCCACCACCTGGGAGCCCAAGCCTAACCCACTTTCATCTTGGAAAACTGCAGACATTGCCCTAGCTTTCCCCATGCAGAAGCCCCTTCTTTTTGATAATAGACAGGGCCTAGAAGCAGCTGCATCTCAGAACAGGCATTTCAAAGACAATGTAAGGCCCACTCTTTTAGCCCATCTCTGTAAGACATTGTATCCATCTTGTGGCACCTCCACTGTTATCTCGAGTTTTCTCAGCTTTTGCTGCTACCATCTTTAGTTGCAGTGGCATATATTGAGGGACACCAGCAGGATCTGGAAGCCCAATATTAAGGTGAGGTACAGAAAATCTCCATGTGTACTACAAGAATACATGGAAGAAACTGTCATATCTCAGATTCACACTATAAGAAAAGAAGACACATAGACAACATAAAAAAAAGGGAGGAAAGTGTCCCAAACAAACAAGGACACTACAATAACAGACCCCATGGACAGCGCAATTGATAAAATGTCAGAGGAGTTCAGAAGGTTTATAATTAAAATAATCTGTACACTAAAGAATGACCTAAATGAGCAAAGATAGGCAAAAATTGATCACTCCAACAAAGAGATAAGAGAGCAAATACAGGTAGCAAAAGATTACTTCAAAAAAACAGAAACTATGGAGAAAAAAAAAACAGTCAGAAATCCTTGAAATAAAGGAAACAATAAACCAAATAAAAAAGAAAACTCAATGTGGTGAGCCGTTCCTGTGGACTGTGGTCGCCATTACATGATGGCGCTGGCTCCGCTGTGGTCTGTGAAGGACAACTCCATATCAGAGAGAGTTGGCGTATTGTCAACTCCTTATCAGAGAAAGTTGGCGTGTCGTTCTCTAGCACCCTGTGAGAAGGGTCCACGTGGCAGCTTCGCATTGGGGTTCGAGGTGCTTTATTAAGGCTGGGAGGGGCATCCAATTATTATTCCGGGGATTAGAAGAATTATTAGAAGAATGTCAAGGGCCTGAATAAACTGCTGAAAGAAGATTCCTGAGTCGCGTCTTCCTTGCGGGCAAGGGGGTCGTGACAAGTGGTGCCGAGACCCGGGAAAAAAGAAACAAAGAAAAACCCAGGAACCAGAACTTTCAGCGGTCAGGGAGGTGCACCGGTAAGTCCCAGGTAACGTGGGACCCGCTGTTAAAAAGCAGGAAGTTCCTCTGTAAAGAGAGGGCGTTACATCTTATAGCAATTGCACTCTGAATTTTCGTTTTGTTTTCTGTGTATTTTTCTTTTGTTTTTGTGTATTTTTCTGTGTTTTCTTGTGTTGCGTCATGGGTGCCGTGACTTCAAGTCCACTTCTTCTGGCCCTAGATGGCCTTTTACGTTCCAAGGGACTGGAGGTGAAACATCGCACCTTAGAGAAATTTTTACAGAGGGTAGATACAGCTGCACCGTGGTTTGCATTTTCAGGCAGCCTCACTACACCCAGCTGGGATAAATTAGGCAAAGACCTTGATTTTGCTCGTGAGCAAGACATGCTAGAGGGCGGGGTGATACCCCTCTGGAAGATGGTCCGTAGTTGCCTTACGGATGGCAGATGCCAAGAAGCGCTTGTTAAAGGGCAAGAAGTTTTAGAACAATTACATGAGGAAAAATCAGAAACAACAGAGAGTGAAGTGTCTCAGGAAGAGGGGAGTGTGTGGGGCGTGGAGAACGGGAGGAGACTGTATCCAGATCTCAGTGTGCTGCGCACGCCCCCATGCGAAAGTGGGTCAGAGGTAGAAGATAATGAAGAGGAGGAGCTGGAGACGCTGTCTCAGCAGCTAGGGAGTTTAGGTACAGGGAACAGAGATAAGCAAGGGCTCAAGAACGGGCGGCCTCCCGATCCGCCTCCGTATGGCGGGGGTGTTTCAGGACGAAGTTTCCACGCCCAAACATGGAGGGCTGTTAACGTTGAGATGGGTCTTGCTTATCCAGTTTTTCAGGATGATAATAGGGGAAGATTTCATGAGCCTTTGGATTTCAAAATGGTAAAGACCCTGGCGGAGTCTGTGCGCACTTATGGGGTCGATGCCGCCTTTACACTAACTCAGGTAGAGAACCTGTCTAGATATTGCATGACTCCCTCTGATTGGGCTAGCCTCGTTCGGGCTTGCGTCTCCCCAGGCAAATATTTGGACTGGAGAGCATTTGTGCTAGAGGGCGCAGCAGAGCAGGCCACCCAAAATCATGCAGCAGGACACCCCCATTGGGACAAAAAAAATGCTTTTGGGACAAGGGAGATTTGCTACTGTTTCTTTTCTATTCCTTTGCATCCTAAAGACTCACAGCGTTTTGCCTTCACCCTTCCCTCGTGTAATCACGAGGAACCAGATCAAAGGTTTGAGTGGGTTGTTTTACCACAGGGAATGTCTAACAGTCCCACGATTTGTCAGATGTATGTAGAGAAGGCACTCGCACCTCTCAGACAAAAATATCCTTCCATCAAGATTATTCATTATATGGATGATGTATTATTGGCAGCCAAATTAGAACAGTCAGTTAATGAGGCCTATAAAGACTTGGTAAAGTTGTTAGCTCAGTATGGATTACATATTGCACCTGAAAAGGTTCAAACAGGGGATTCTATTAAGTATTTGGGAGCGACGATTGGATATGACATGTTAAAACCACAAAAGGTTACTATAAGAACTCAAGATCTCCAGACTCTAAATGATTTTCAAAAACTGTTGGGAGATATTAATTGGATAAGAGGTTATTTACATATTCCTAATATCGTGCTCCAGCCTTTGTATGCTATTCTTAAGGGTGATCCAGATCTTACTTCCCCTCGTACCCTCACTAAAGAGGCCAGAGCAGCCCTTATAAAAGTAAAAGAAGCTATACAACATGCTACTCTATGCAGGCTCCAGAGTGATAAACCTTTCCAGTTATGTGTGCTTGCCACTATGCGGCAGCCTACTGGAGTACTGTGGCAAGATGGGCCTTTACTATGGATCCACCCACATGTATCCCAAAAAAAATCTTTAGAATACTATCCTGATGCTGTTGCAGCGTTAGGACTTAGAGGGATTCAACAGAGCATTCAATTTTTTGGACAAACACCTTCTTCTCTTATCATACCCTATTCTAAAGCTCAAATTAATGTTTTGTGTGCAACTCTAGACAACTGGGCCATTCTATGTTGCTCGTTTCAAGGGGATATTGATAATCATTACCCTTCTCATCCATTACTCCATTTTGTTAAAGAACATCCTATCATTTTCCCTAAAGTGACTTCACCCACTCCAATTCCGGGGGCTGTTAACATTTTTACTGATGGCTCTAAGTCTGGAATGGGAGCTTATGTGATTAATGACTCTCCCCCTGTCCAGCATCAATTTGCTCCTGGAAATCCACAATGGGTAAAACTACAAATTGTCATTAAAGTTTTTAAACTGTGTTCTTTTCCTTTCAATCTCATTTCGGACTCCATCTATGTGGTGCAGGCGCTCAAAATTCTGGAGGCTGTAGGAGCTATTAGTGACACCCATAATGTATCTGCTTATTTTAATCAGCTTCAACGGCTTATCCGTGGCCGTACTGCCCCTTTCTATCCAATGCACATTCGGGCTCACACCTCTCTTCCTGGCCCGTTATCACAGGGTAATGCCTGTGCTGACTCGGCAACTAGAAGCCAGTTGGTATGCTTGGCCTCCTCCTTAGAAGAAGCTAAATTGTTTCATCACAACTTTCATGTCAATGCTATGACACTGCGCAGACGTTTTTCCATCTCCAGAGCAGAAGCTCGTCAGATAGTATTACAATGTCCCCATTGTGTCACATTTCTTCATCCTCCTACTTATGGTGTAAACCCACGAGGATTAAAGCCATTGGTTGTATGGCAAATGGACATAACTCACGTGCCTGACTTTGGTAACCTCAAATATGTACATGTTTCTATTGACACATACTCTGGAATTATTCATGATTCTGCTTTATCGGGAAAAAAGGCACGTAACGTTATTACTCATTGCTTAGAGACATGGGCAACATGGGGTGCACCTGCATCCCTTAAGACTGATAATGGACCTGCTTATACTGGCAGACAGTTTACATCTTTTTGTTCTACTATGGGAGTACAACTTGCTCATGGGTTGCCTTACAATCCTCAAGGGCAAGGCATTGTTGAACGTGCCCACCGCACCTTAAAAGAAACCTTAGAAAAACAAAAAGGGGGAATAGGAGTTGACCACACTCCTAAAGAACGCCTGTCCTTAGCTCTTTTTACCATTAATTTTTTGAATTTGGATATTCATGGCCGCTCTGCGGCCGATAGACATGTGTCCCCTCAGCCCTCTGTGACTGGCTATGTTAAGTGGAAGGATGTTCTTACGGGCCAATGGAACGGCCCTGACCCCGTGCTGACATGGGCACAAGGATCTGTATGTGTTTTCCCCCAGGATCGCACGGAGCCGCTGTGGATCCCTGAACGCCTGACAAGAAGAGTCTCGAGATCTACTAACCAGCAGCAGGAGGTGCCACAATAGTCCCATGATGAGGAGCTTTATTCTGATGAGTGCTCTGGCTCTGATGCTGGTGCCAACGGTACAGATGACACCAATGCAGTGGTGGGCAGTGGCACGGGCATGGCCAATGCCAATGCCAGTTCATAGTAATTCTAGTGTCCTCCCCACTCTTTTTTCTACCTCATGTGAGATGTCTGCTCCTTGTGCCTCTCCTAGAGGGGACATGGAAAATATTTTTAATCAGTCTCAAGTTAATCTCACAGGAGTTTTTTGTTTCAGCCTTGGGAACACTAATTGTATTAGCCTTAAGACCAAAAATTTGACTAACTGGGAGGACCCATTGCGGTCCAGTCGAGTCTCAGGAAATATTCTCAGTGCTGTATTGAGCCAAGTAGTTTCAGGGAAGCAATCAGGCTCAGGGACCCCCGCAACTAGCTCTGTTTTAAACATAACTACTTTAGCTATTATCTCTGAGGTACTAATCCCAATGCCTCCTTCTTCTAATAGTACTTGCTATGCCACTCATTTCAAGGCCTCTCCCTACTGTACCCCTAATTTTGGTTTTCCCCTGACATTTATGCCTTGTCAGGATCATTCTTGGGAGAAACATCAAGTTGCTAAAGGTTTCTCCTTTCCCCCCCCTCTGAAGAGATATGTTTATAACTTTAACAACAATGCCAACTCCTCTACAGAAACAGGTTGGTCCTGGTTTCAATGGCTCATTTCCAATGAGAAGGGGGCTTCAGCTGATATTTCTGCATTGGCTCAATTACCAGGAGCCAAAAGTTGGCTGGCTAATGTTTCTGGCACTACTAAGGAGAGTGAACGAGGTAATAGGCTTACATCTGTTTCATTCAACTCTCTGTTACATAGTGCCACATTGCCTCCTGCAATGGTCTGTATCCAATCCCCGTTCTTGTTCCTTTTAGCTAATGACACCTCATCGGGGATGCTGGATTGTTCTATTATTACCTGTTTCTTATCTGAGTGTTGGAATGGTTCTTGGACTGTAGCAGTGATTATGAAAATTCCAACTTTTGTCCCAATCCCAGTCACTGCGGATCCAGATAAATTTCCTATTGTAGAGCTACTTAGAGTCCGCAGAGATTTTGGAATCACAGCAGCTATAGTGACAGCCGTGGCAGCATCTGCTGCTGCAGCAGTTACGGCCGGAGTAGCCATGGCCAGTCAAGTACAAACTGCTGCCACTATTAATCAAGTTGTTCAACAAACGTCCACTATACTTGAATCGCAAAATGCGATTAATCAACATATTTTGTCAGGGATTTTAGCTGCCAACCAAAGAATAGATTTTCTTCAAGCTCAGGTAGAGAAATTGGCTGACCTAGTACTTTTGGGCTGCATTGACCAACATGCACATTTATGTATAACCTCTGTCAGATTTAATGATTCCAGGAATGCTTCCCACATCATTGGTGGATATTTGGCCGGGAATTGGTCCATGGAAGCGGAAGACATGATCCAGTCTCAACTAACCCAGATAGCTGTCTTGAATAGTACCCGTGTTGATCCCGTGACTGGGTCAATTCACCAATTGGATATCTTCTGCCTTTTCCTTTTTTAAGGAGTGGTTGGGAGTAGGCATTTTTGATGCACTGTGTTGTTTTGGTATGTTCCTCTGTTTGTGGTTTCTCTGTCGCCTTAAAGCTCGTAGTGCTCAAGATAAGGCTATGATCATACAAGCTCTTGCTGCTTTAGAAAATGGTAACTCACCTCAAGTCTGGCTTGCGCATCTTAAACAGTAAATCTTTGGCATGGTCATTGCACCCCAAGTTATTATAACATTTCACTGGGATTGACATGTCTTTCCTCGTTATTCTCTTAGTGTCAGAAAGCCCTTGCACTCTGCTGGTCTTGCTACCATTGCACGCAGATGGGTTCCTACACTAGTGCCTTTGACATGGTTGTTGCACCCCAAGTTCTTATAACATTGCACTGGGTTCGACATGTCCTTCTTTTGTCTTTCTTTTAGTGCTGGAAAGCCCTTGCACTCTGCAGGTCTTGTTGCCATTGCACGCAGAAGGGTTTCCACACTGGTCTTTATCTATCACTTTAAAGTCCGTGCCTTTCTTTCAGGGTGCTGCCAACTTATTTGTAGTTGTACTTCTAGACAGCCACAGTTCAACCTCAGCTATTCCCTCTTACTCACCATCGTCATGATACAGGATGCGAGGCAAGGCACTGCACTTGAGTGATCCATTGAGAAGAGGGACCTCAAGGGGAGCATGTCCTATTGCATGCGGGCTTGACGTGTCTCCGCCCCGCCCCACGAAAAAAGGCGTCGGCTGATATGGTGTCAGATCTGGGGAAGGCGCCCCCTAGGGCTGGCCCATACTATGCAGCCACTTCTGCACAGTGGGATAGGACCTCTACTCTCGCCTGTATTGTCTTAGTGAAACAAAAAGGGGGAGCTGTGGTGAGCCGTTCCTGTGGACTGTGGTCGCCATTACATGATGGCGCTGGCTCCGTTGTGGTCTGTGAAGGACAACTCCATATCAGAGAGAGTTGGCGTATTGTCAACTCCTTATCAGAGAAAGTTGGCGTGTCGTTCTCTAGCACCCTGTGAGAAGGGTCCACGTGGCAGCTTCGCATTGGGGTTCGAGGTGCTTTATTAAGGCTGGGAGGGGCATCCAATTATTATTCCGGGGATTAGAAGAATTATTAGAAAAATGTCAAGGGCCTGAATAAACTGCTGAAAGAAGATTCCTGAGTCGCGTCTTCCTTGCGGGCAAGGGGGTCGTGACAACTCAATAGACTAGATCACTTGAAAGAAAGAGTGTCAGATAATGAAGACAAAGTAAACAACCTGGAAAATAAAGTTGATCACACAGTGAAGATGGTAAGAAACCATGAGCAGAATATCCAAGAATTATGGGCAGCATCAAAAGACAAAAATTCAGAGTTATAAGGGATACAGAAAGGCACAGAGTTTCAAACCAAAGGAATGCACAGTCTCTTCAATGAGATAATAGCAGAAAATTTCCCAAGCATGAAGAATGAATTGGAAAACCAAATACAAGAGGCTTACAGGACACCAAATGTACAAAATTACAACAGATCTACACCAAGGAACATTATAATGAAAATACCTAGCATACAGAATAATGATAGAATCTTAGAAGCTGCAAGAGAGGAATCAGGTCACATATAGGGGGAGACAAATTTATATCTCAGCAGATTTTTCAACCCAGACCCTCAAAACCAGGAGATAATAGAATATATGGAACAACATATACCAAGCTCTAAAAGAAAATGGATGCCAACCAAGAAATTAAGCTTTATATTTAATGATGAAATAAAAACCTTCCATGTAAAGAATTTACAACTAGAAAGCCTGCACTATGGAACATTCTCAGCAAAATATTCCATGAAGAGGAAATGAAAAATAATAATAAAAATCAGTGGAGAGAGGCATTACACTAAAGGAAAAACTAATCAGAGGAGAAACCAAGTCACATTAAATATTAAAAATAAACAAAAATTTCTAGGAATAAAAATCATGCCTCAATAATAACCCCAAATGTTAATAACCTAAATTCTAAACTCACCAATCAAAATATAAACACTAGCAGGTTGTATCAAAAAACAAACAAACAAACAAAAACAACAATAACATGCTGCCTCCAAGAGACTCATCTCATAGGAAAAAATATCCATAGACCAAACGTGAAGAGTTGGGAAAAATCATACCACTCACTTGGACTGTGGAAGCAAGCAGGGGTTTCTGTCCTCATATCAAATAAAATAGACTTCAAACTAAAGTAAATCAAAGGGATAAAGAAGAACACTACATACTGCTCAAGGGAACCATACACCAACAAGCCTTAAAAATAATAAATATATATGCTCCAAGCCATGGAGCATCTACATTCATCAAACAAACTGTTCTCAAGTTCAAGAGTCAAATAGACCACAAGACAATAATTTTGGGTGACTTTAACACACCACTTGCACCATCATCATGCACCATGATCATGTGGGATTTATCCCAGGGACACAAAGTTGATTCAACATATGGAAATCAATGAATATAATTCATTACATCAATAGACTTAAAGGTAAGAACAATAGGATCATCTCAATAGATGCAGTAAAAGCATTTGACAAAATACAGCACCCTTTCATGTTCAAAACGCTAGAAAAACTAGGGATAACAGGAACATATCTCAACATTGTAAAAGCTATCTATGCTAACCCTCAGGTCAACATCATTATAAATGGGGAAAAATTGAAAGTATTCTCTCTAAAAACTGGAACAAGACATGGATGCCCTCTTTCACCACTTCTATTTAACATAGTTCTTGAAAGACTGGCCAGAACAATTAGACAGACAAAAGAAATTAAAGGGACATGGATAGGTAAAGAACTTAAATTAGCACTATTTGCCAACAATATGATTCTATACCTAGAAGACCCAAAAAGTTCCACCAGAGAACTTCTAGAACTAGTAAATGAATTAAGCAAAGTAGCAGGATATAAAATCAAGACCCATAAATCAAAGGCATTTCTGTATATCAGTGACAAATCCTCTGAAAGGAAAATGAGGAAAACTACCCTACTTACAATAGCAACAGAATATATAAAATACTTGGGAATCAACTTAATGAAAGAGGTGAAAGACCTCTATAATGAAAACTAAAGAACACTAAAGAAAGAAATTAAAGAAGACCTTAGAAGATGTAAAGATCTACCTTGCTCTTGGAGAGGCAGAATTAATATTGTCAAAATGACCATACTACCAAAAGCACTATTCAGATTTAATACAATTCCAATCAAAAATCCCAATGACATTCCTCATAGAAACAGAAAAAGCAGTCATGAAATTTATCTGAAAAAATGAGAGACTCAGAATAGCCAAAGCAATCCATAGCAAGAAGAGTGAAGCAGGTAGCATCACTATACCAGATCTTAAACTATACTACAGAGCAATAGTAACAAAAACAGCATGGTATTGGCACCAAAACAGACTGGTAGACCAATGGTACAGAATAGAGGACACAGAGACTAACCCACAAAATCACAGTCATTTAAATTAGACAAAGGTGCCAAAAACATACCTTGGAGAAAAGATAGACTCTTGAACAAACGGTGCTGATATAATTGGAAATCCATATGCAACAAAATGAAATTAAACCCCTATCTCTCACCATGCACAAAACTCAACTCAACATGGATTAAGACCTAGGAATTAAACCAGAGACACTGCATCTATTATAAAAAATGAAGGCCCAAATCTCTATCATGTTTGGTCAGGCCCCAACTTCCTTAATAAGACTCTTATAGCACAAGAATTAATATCAAGAATAAATAAATGGGATGGATTCAAAATAAAAAGCTTCTTCTTAACAGAGGAAACAATCTGTGAGGTGAATAGAGAGCCTACTAATTTGGAACAAATCCTTACCACATGCATCAGATAGAGCACTAATGTCTAGAATACATAAAGAACTCAAAAATGTTAACACCAAAAAACCCAAATAACCCAATCAATAAATGGGCCAAGGAACTGAAGAGACACTTCTCAGAATAAAATATACAATCTAAAAATATAAAATATACAATCTAAAAAAATGTTCAACATCTCTAGCAATTAGAGAAATGCAAACAAAAACTAAGATTTCATCTCACTCCAGTCAGAATGGCAGTTACTAAGAATACAAACAACAATAAGTGTTGGCGAGGATATGGGGAAAAAGGCACACTCATACATTTCTGGTGGAACTGCAAATTGGTGCAGCCAATATGGAAAGCAGTATGGAGAATCCTTTGAAAACTGGGAATGGAACCAATATCTGACCCAGCCATCCCACTCCTTGATGTGTACCCAAAGGACTTAAAAACAGCATACTACAGGGACACAGCCACATCAGTGTTTATAGCAGCACAATTCACAATAGATAAACTGCAGAACCAACCTAAATGCCCTTCAGTAGATGAGTGGATAAAGAAAATGTGGTATATATACACAATGGAATATTATTCAGCATTAAAAGAAAATAAAATCATGGCATTTGCAGGTAAATGGATGGAGATGGAGAATATAATGCTAAGTGAAATTAGCTAATCCCCCAAAACCAAATGCCAAATGATCTCTCTGATTTAAGTATGATGATTCAAAATATACTGTGTAAGTAGGAGGATGGAAGGATAAGCAAACTCTAGATAGCACAAAGGAGAAAAGGGGAGGGAAGGGAAGAGAGGGGGCATAGAGGCAGAAAAGACGGTGGAATGTGGTGGTCATCATTACCCTAAGTCATATATGAAGACACAAATGGTGTGACTCTACTTTGTGTACAACTGACGATATGAACAATTGTGCTCTATATGTGTAATGTGAAGCTACTAAACAGAAGCTACTAAAATGTAATGCATTCTGTTGTCATATATAACAAATTAAAAAAAGACAAAATTATATTTTAGTAAAGAGTGAATTTGGACATTTAGAAAAAGAAATGGGGGAGATTGTGTTTAGGTGTAGACACAGAGACATGTTAGGTCCAATTGATCACCTCTAGGTTTCTTTATTAACAAGTAAAGTGGTGACGTTACCTATATGGGGACATATGTAAAGGTTAATATCATTTTTTCTCTGTTTTTTCCCCTCCCTGTTTCCCTCCCTCTTTCTCTCACTCCCCCTTCTTGTTTTTTTTCCAGTGCTGGAAATTGAACCTTAGTATGCTATACAAGCTCTACAGATAAGCTACACTCTAACCCTCTATTTTATTTCAGAATTATTGAGCTTAAATAGTGCATATTTGTGGCATTAAGAGGTGTTAACTGACAAGGAATTTTATGAGCTGAAAACTAAAGGAGAAATATTTTTAGCATAGATACATTTATAAACATCTGCTCACATGGGTTAATGGAAGCATTGAGAATGAAGGAAGATACTAAACAAGTATAGAATAAGGAAGATTCTTAAGAAGGAAGTGATGAATAACATTGAATACTATTGAGAGCTCAGATAAAAGAGAAGTTTGAGGTTTCATTAAGTGGACCAAAAAAACAGTACAGGTGCCACATAGTTATAGTGAGAGGAGCCAGATTACAATGGAATGAATGGAAAGTGAGTGTAAGCTCAAATGCAGATGACATTTTGGGAAATTTTCTCTGTTTCAGAGTGTTAGAGTATGAGGATAGGAGATATATTGATATTTGAGATCAGATGAGGTTAGAAATCCCATGCAATTTTTAGTTAATGGGGATAATGCTATTATGAAAAAATATTCAAAGGGAACAAATGTGTCAAGTAGTACATGATTCTTGGGTGGCAGGACAAAATGAATCAGAGATGAAATGAACTTTATCAAACAGTAAGAAGAAAGGAGCTTTCTAACAGGACAGAATGGATTTAGGAAGAACGTACATGTAAGGAAGTAGCTATGACAGTTTTAGTCTGATAACCTGGTGACTCTGAATTCTTTGTGTTATAGATCATCTTTTGAGAATAAGGGGGGATGTGGAACCCTCATAGATCTGATAGGAGTGAAGAATGAAATAAAATTAATTTCAGAGAATGTGGAAGAGTGATGACCAGAGAAATGTAATAGGATTCCTTTCAGTGTCAACACAATTTTGTGTTGTTGACAGTGAATTTATGTCACAGTAAATCTGACTTATTCTGCAAGGATTTGGCTCCTCAGGCACTGACAGAAAAGATGACTTCATATAAGAATATAATTTTGCTGAACAAGTAGGACCAAGAGAAGTTCAGGGGAGTTTCATGTATCAGTAGAAGTGTTTTGAAATAATACCATAGACTCAATTTGGACATGCTTCAATCTGTGAAGAAAGTCTGTTTTAATCAACCACAGACTGGTTGATTAAAACAGTAGATGTGGAGAGAAGCTGGAGAAGTTAAATCATAACACTTTTCTGTTGGAATGAAATGAATTAATACACTAAAGAGGTGATGTGTGTACCAGTGGGATACTTTAAGAGGTCATTTTTGAGGTTTTAACATTTAAAAAGTTATGACAAAGGCTAAGGCATAATAATCATATTATACTACATTATGCTATAATATCTAAAATACCAATACTATGAAGACTTTAATAGAGATGAAAGATTTAAAGATTAAGATAAAATCCCTCCCACAGGATTAGTTGACTGGGTGGCATGGAAGAGAAGACATTTGAAGCTGGGAGGGCAAAAAGACTAAGGGCCAGGTCAAGAAGGATCGTGCACAGGGGCACTGAAAAATAAGAGGTTGTGAGTCATCATGGATGAAATGAGAAAATTCTTGGGGGATACAGGCAACATGAAAAAGAAAAAGTTGAACTTTTATGGTGCTCATAAATAAGGGTAGAGGTTTAGGAAGATTTATATGAGTACCATGGTTCTGAGTCATTAGATACAAGGAAAGCCAAATTGGAAATGTAGAATAAGATAGTTTTTTTTCATATTCACAAGCTTGTGACCACTGAATTTATTAAATTACATCTGGGGGAGAAAATAGTTTCTATAAAAGTATGATATGCTATGTGTAAATGGTAGAAAGATCAATAGAGGGGAGGAAGTAGGAGAGGGAGAGAGGAGGGGAAGAAGAGGAACTAGTGACTGAGTTAGAACAAGGTATATTCTATGCTTTTATAATTATGTCAAAAAAGAGCCTACTGTTATGTATAGTTAAAAAAATTTAAAGAAGTAAAAAACTATTATACATTTTTGATAAGCAGCAATGTGAGATAATTATGTGACTACAGCTTTTTAATTTTGATAACTTGAACTTTTTATTTAAATTATTTTCCTTCAAATTTTTAAATTTTAAATGATATAATTATTGATTATTCTTATATCAGATTGTACTATACTATACCAGATTGTACTATATTATGCTCTAATATAGAAAATGCAAACTTTATGAAATGGATTCTGGATAGCTTTCACTGAGAATTATTAATCATAAGTTCAGTGAAATGTTAAAAAAATCACTTCTACTTGGACAAATCTACACACTATTGTGCATATTCTGTGGGGATTCTTGTTATGTCACCCATAATAGAGCATGCAGATTGGTTGAATTTTCTTTCTAAGACCTCAGACTTAAAAAGAGTATTTCTTATTTAACAGCTGTGAATTTTTATATTTTCTCATTCATTTTTATTAATAGGGAAGGTATATGATTTTTGAAATATTTTGTAAAATATCAAAGTTGGTAACCTACTGCAGTCAAATTTTTGTTCTCTAACATGTACATTGTGGGGGAGGTGACCTACAAATCTGAAGCTATAAGAACTTCCTTTGTTTTTTCTCACAGACCATGATTCACAATTACTCTGTCATTTTTAGTTTTTTTTTTTTTAATCTAAGATCTTTCCTGGATATTTTTACATCAGATTATTAGTCATAGAATTTTACAAATTCAGCGTGACTATTTTACATTGCTTCATACATAAGATTCTCTTACAAAGCACTCAGATTGATTCTGCAATAGGTGAGTATAAGTGCTTTCACTTATTTGCTTCTTTTAAAATATAGATATCTGTCATCCTTCAATAATAATTCAGACTACAATACAGAATGTGTTAAATGATAGATTGGAGAGAAAATAGTTTCTTTAAAAATAATAGCAGTTTTTCATTGTGCAAACAATAGTGTAAGGTCTGAATCAAGCTATACTTTTCTTTGTTTCTTTTGTCCTGGAATTTTTTTTTTTTTTTTTAGTTTTTAACCACGTATCTAGCCTCTTTTCTCAAATTAAATTTTTGAATAACCCATCACTTTCTCACTATGTTGAAGTGTTTGATCAACAGATGCATATATTATTAGACTTTGAAACTTACAAGTTTCTTTCCAGAATGGCGAATAATATAATTTGCATATTATACAGACCCACGTGCAAATGATGGCTGGTTTCTTTTCCTGCACATTGTATAACTTACACAATTGTATTTGGTTTAAAATATTTACTGATTTTATGGATAAATGTCATATCATTGATATTTTTGTTTGGATTTCTTTCATTAGCTATGAAATATGTCTTTTCCAATACTTATCTGTGAGGTACTTCTTTGCATTACCAATAAAAGTGATGTATTGTATTTATACTTTGCCTTAACTCTTTACCTCACAGGCATGTAGCCTATTACTTGTACTATCTTTCCATTCTTTTTATTGTGTTTTGGTTTGGATTTAACATTTTGCTTTCTGCAAAGGTTATTCAAGTATACAATGTGAAATTAGTGCTGTAAGTCTATGTAATGCTCCAGTTTTGAACAAATTTTTCATCTGATCCTATTACTATGTTTACTTTTTAATCTATTCTTACAATAATGGATTTTTCATTTCTCCCCACACAAAATTTATTTAGCTATCTCAAATACTTAAACTGAAACATTCTTATCTTCCCTGCCCTTAAATTAGCTACCATATTTGTTGGTGAAATCTCCTTAAACCTCTTTGAAGAAAGCAATTTGACAAAAATGTAAAAATTCCTTAGTTTTTTTCTTTTTAAATTTCAGTTTGGTTTTTATTTTAGGAAAAAAAAATAACCATGAGTGTGGAAAAGTGTTATATATAAAGTTGTTTGCTTGTTCAATATTTTAAAATTTTCAAAATTTTACCTTTAAACAGCTTTTAACATGAATCTGAACTTTTAATGAAATAAAAAATAATGCAAAACTTTAAAACTCAACCTACATATCACTCAATAAACATAGTGTATTACAAATCTTGTTCTGCTTTGCATTTCAAGGACATATGCTATGTTAAGTAATTGATTTTCTTCTAAGATATAGATGAACCATAACTTATTCAATGACTCCCTTATAGATCATCATTTTTGTTGATAGTCTTTATACATTTTTTGTTTTCCAATGTATTAGTTAGAAAAAAGCAATAGTGACCAAAGCCATGTGTACACAACTTCAAACATGTGTTTACTATTTGTGTCAGAAAATTATTTAAAGTGGAAAGTGAAAAGTCAGAATATTTTGTTTTAATTATAGTAATAAATAATTTTCTAGACACAATCATTTGCTAATTCAAAAAATTGTTCATTGTTAAAATAGTGTTTTATAGGTGAATATTGTTCTATTATTTTAATTTGCATTTATGTATTTCTAAAGGAACATTTCCATTTTGTATTGGATTTTGTGAATTCCTCTTTCTTTCTTTTTTTTTTATTGTTTGTTATCTGTGAGGCTATTCTTTCCATTAACAACAAAAGTGATGTATTTATACTTTGCCTCATAGGTATGGAGTCTAACTCTTTTCCTCATAGGTATAGGACCTATTACTTGTATTATTTTTCCATGTTTTTTATTGCATGAATTTTTCCCATGTTTCTTGGGAAAATTAATGGTATTAATGATACTATTAATTTCAATAGTCTGTGTGTGTGCCTCTGGGGTGTGTGTGTGTGCAAGTGTGTGTAAATAGATATGGCCTGTTTCAGCAGAAAAGTTGTTACAAACAGAATTACAAACAGAATTTCCCAAGTTTCTGAGTTGTCATTCTTTTAATAGAAGACTCCTCTGAATAATACATTATTTCAGGATAACCTTCCTACCTACTTGATTTTAAATAAAGTGAATTATTTAATTGTAGTTTTCATTAAAATAATTTATTTTTCTATTCCTAGATATCATCATCTTTATTAATTCTGTATAGATTACTAGGGAGGAAAAAATTGGATGCTTCTTCATACCTTGTAACTAATTCAAAGAGGAAAAGAAATCTTATAGCTTTACTAATGGAGAGTAATATAATTCTTTTGACTAAGGAAGATGGAGGAAGTTCGGAGAAAGATTTAGATTAGCATTTTTCCTTATTTCAACCCTTTTACTTAAACACTTATGCCTCAAAACTAAGTATTGTTCACTGATTTAGTGTACAATGAATACTTAACTCTTTTTAACGTTCTGTTGCAGACATTAAAAAACAAAAGAGGCAAGTTATCAAGATTGAGCTGAAGCTGTTTGAGCCTTTTCAAAGAGAAAATACCCAAGAATAAGCAAAATGAATGCATAATAAATAAACAAGAGGGTATTAGTACAAGACTGAAATTTTCCAAATCTCAACAGAAGCAAATGCCCAATACAGACCAGAATGCTGTCATATTGAGAGAACAGCATTTACAGCTCAGAGAATTGAAATTTAACAGAACATCTGATTCCACCAAGGAAAATGCTGTGTTAGAGAAAAAAGAAAAGGTATAGTGCTATAAATTATTTGATAAAAGATACATCTTGATCCTTGAATTTAGGTTTAGAAGATTACCCATCTCAAAACCATTATAATAATTTCTCTCACACTCTCTTTTTATCACCTTCCTTAGTTCTCTCAGGATACTAACATGGAATAGTTTATCTCTTAAAATAGTCTGTTCATTTCTTGTATATTATTATTGTCCCAGATTTCAACAGAATTGTACTACTTATAAGAACAATAACACTTAAGTGTATGGAGGTTGTATAAATTCTGTTTCTTTCAATGCTTTTTAATCATTATTGATGCTAGCTTTCAATTCTGTTCAGTCTAATTGAGTCCCACATATGTATAAGATAGATTATAGGAAAAAACGTTATAAGAATATTTGGAAGTAAAACTTATAAGACTTCATAATTACATAATTGATGAGATAGTGAAGGTAAAATTAAGACAGTAAATATTTTTTACAAAATATTTGAATGAAGTTTTTACTTTAAATGATTGAGTAGTTAGTAGCAGTTAATAATTTTCCTCACCATTAGAACAATAGCCTATCTCTAATTATTAATCTGATAAAAGTCAAATGATATCTGGAATTTGGATATCTCTTGGTTATTTATAAGAAAATTTTCATAAAGAAATATGATTCAAGAGACTGGACTGTAGGCAGAGGCTGGGACAAGTGAAAAATACTGATAAGCAGGTAAGATTGCAGAGACGTGGGAGGGAAACATCTATCATAGGGAAGCAAATATATATGACTTGGGCAGAGGAAGACTCAAGACAAATGAATGTGAATACATGACCATAGAAAAGTAGAAAATAATATAAGGCCACGATAGAAGGATCGTCAAGTAATGTGAAAAGGAAAAAATTATCTCCTTAATTTCTCCCCTTCTGTAACTGAATGCACTGGGTTCTCTTTTGGATGAATGCAAAGCCAATGAGTACAACCAGAAGATAAGTTAATGGAGAAAGGTTTATTACCTGTAGTGAGTAAGGAGAGCCCTGAAATTATCTCCAAAGTGATGTTCTCACCAAAGAAGGGAAGCCATAAAGTTTTTTTCCAAGGAGCGTATACATTGTCTTTTAGGATCATCTTCAGGGGCAGCACATTTCTGAGCATGTTCACTACAGGATCATAATGCAGGAAGAAAAAAATAGTGGACACATTTTTGTGTGTATTTAGTTCATAGACTTTAGTTCATGCAGCTCAAGTTTGTATAGCACAATAAAAGGGTTAATATGGTGGACAAAAATGTTTCTAGGTGTCGCGACCCCCCTTGCCCGCAAGGAAGACGCGACTCAGGAATCTTCTTTCAGCAGTTTATTCAGGCCCTTGATATTCTTTTAATAATTCTTCTACTCTACTTCTACTAAACTTCGGATGCCCCTCCCAGCCTTAATAAAGAACCGCGAACCCCAATGCAAAGCTGCCACGTGTACCCTTCTCACAGGGTGCTAGAAAATGACACGCCAACTTTCTCTGATAAGGAGCTGGGAACACACCAACTCTCTTTGATATGGAGTTGTCCTTCACAGACCACAACGGAGCCAGCGCCATCATGTAATGGCGACCACAGTCCACAGGAACGGCTCACCACAGCTCCCCCTTTTTGTTTCACTAAGACAATACAGGCGAGAGTAGAGGTCCTATCCCACTGTGCAAAAGTGGCTGCATAGTATGGGCCAGCCCCAGGGGGCGCCTTCCCCAGACCTGACACCATATCAGCCGACGCCTTTTTTCGTGGGGCGGGGCGGAGACACGTCAAGCCCGCATGCAATAGGACATGCTCCCCTTGAGGTCCCTCTTCTCAATGGATCACTCAAGTGCAGTGCCTTGCCTCGCATCCTGTATCGTGACGATGGTGAGTAAGAGGGAATAGCTGAGGTTGAACTGTGGCCATGCAGAAGTACAACTACAAACAAGTTGGCAGCACCCTGAAAGAAAGGCACGGACTTTAAAGTGATAGATAAAGACCAGTGTGGAAACCCTTCTGCGTGCAATGGCAACAAGACCCGCAGAGTGCAAGGGCTTTCCAGCACTAAGAGAAAGACAAAAGAAGGACATGTCGAACCCAGTGCAATGTTATAATAACTTGGGGTGCAACGACCATGTCAAAGGCACTAGTGTAGGAACCCATCTGCGTGCAATGGTAGCAAGACCGGCAGAGTGCAAGGGCTTTCTGACACTAAGAGAATAACGAGGAAAGACATGTCAATCCCAGTGAAATGTTATAATAACTTGGGGTGTAATGACCATGTCAAAAGTTTAGTGCTTAAGATGCGCAAGCCAGACCTGTGGCGAGTTGCCAGTTTCTAAAGCAGCAAGAGCTTGTATGATCATAGCCTTATCTTGAGCACTACGAGCCTTAAGGCGACAGAGAAACCACAAGCAGAGGAACATACCAAAACAACACAGTGCACCAAAAATGCTTACTCCCACCCACTCTTTAAAAAAGGAAAAAGCAGAAGATATCCAATTGGTGAATTGACCCAGAGTCACGGGATCGACACGGGTACTATTCAAGACAGCTATCTGGGTTAGTTGAGACTGGATCATGTCTTCCGCTTCCATGGACCAATTTCCGGCCAGATATCCACCAATGATGTGGGAAGCATTCCTGGAATAATTAAATCTGACAGAGGTTATACATAAATGTGCACATTGGTCAATGCAGCCTAAAAGTACTAGGTCAGCCAATTCTTCTACCTGAGCTTGAAGAAAATCTATTCTTTGGTTGGTAGCTAAAATCCCCGACAAAATATGTTGATTAATCGCATTTTGTGATTTAAGTATAGTGGACGTTTGTTGAACAACTTGATTAATAGTGGCAGCAGTTTGTACTTGACTGGCCATGGCTACTCCGGCCGTAACTGCTGCAGCAGCAGATGCCGCCACGGCTGTCACTATAGCTGCTGTGATTCCAAAATCTCTGCGGACTCTAAGTAGCTCTACAATAGGAAATTTATCTGGATCCGCAGTGACTGGGATTGGGACAAAAGTTGGAATTTTTATAATTACTGCTACAGTCCAAGAACCATTCCAACACTCAGATAAGAAACAGGTAATAATAAAACAATCCAGCATCCCTGATGAGGTGTGATTAGCTAAAAGGAACAGGAACGGGGATTGGATACAGACCATTGCAGGAGGCAATGTGGCATAATGTAACAGAGAGTTGAACGAAACAGATGTAAGCCTATTACCTCGTTCACTCTCCTTAGTAGTGCCAGAAACATTAGCCAGCCAACTTTTGGCTCCTAGTAATTGAGCCAATGCGGAAATATCGGCTGAAGCCCCCTTCTCATTGGAAATGAGCCATTGAAACCAGGACCAACCTGTTCCTGTAGAGGAGTTGGCATTGTTGTTAAAGTTATAAACATATCTCTTCAGAGGGGGGGGAAAGGAGAAACCTTTAGCAACTTGATGTTTCTCCCAAGAATGATCCTGACAAGGCGTAAATGTCGGGGGAAAACCAAAATTAGGGGTACAGTAGGGAGAGGCCTTGAAATGAGTGGCATAGCAAGTACTATTAGAAGAAGGAGGCATTGGGATTAATACCTCGGAGATAATAGCTAAAGTAGTTATGTTTAAAACAGAGCTAGTTGCGGGGGTCCCTGAGCCTGATTGCTTCCCTGAAACTACTTGGCTCAATACAGCACTGAGAATACTCCCTGAGACTCGACTGGACCGCAATGGGTCCTCCCAGTTAGTCAAATTTTTGGTCTTAAGGCTAATACAATTAGTGTTCCCAAGGCTGAAACAAAAAACTCCTGTGAGATTAACTTGAGACTGATTAAAAATATTTTCCATGTCCCCTCTAGGAGAGGTACAAGGAGCAGACATCTCACATGAGGTAGAAAAAGAGTGGGGAGGACACTAGAATTACTATGAACTGGCATTGTCATTGGCCATGCCCGTGCCACTGCCCACCACTGCATTGGTGCCATCTGTACCGTTGGCACCAGCATCAGAGCCAGAGCACTCATCAGAATGAAGCTCCTCATCATGGGACTGTTGTGGCACCTCCTGCTGCTGGTTAGTAGATCTCGAGACTCTTCTTGTCAGGCGTTCAGGGATCCACAGCGGCTCCGTGCGATCCTGGGGGAAAACACATACAGATCCTCGTGCCCATGTCAGCACGGGGTCAGGGCCGTTCCATTGGCCCGTAAGAACATCCTTCCACTTAACATAGCCAGTCACAGAGGGCTGAGGGGACACATGTCTATCGGCCGCAGAGCGGCCATGAATATCCAAATTCAAAAAATTAATGGTAAAAAGAGCTAAGGACAGGCGTTCTTTAGGAGTGTGGTCAACTCCTATTCCCCCTTTTTGTTTTTCTAAGGTTTCTTTTAAGGTGCGGTGGGCACGTTCAACAATGCCTTGCCCTTGAGGATTGTAAGGCAACCCATGAGCAAGTTGTACTCCCATAGTAGAACAAAAAGATGTAAACTGTCTGCCCCTATAAGCAGGTCCATTATCAGTCTTAAGGGATGCAGGTGCACCCCATGCTGCCCATGCCTCTAAGCAATGAGTAATAACATTACGTGCCTTTTCTCCCGATAAAGCAGAAGCATGAATAATTCCAGAGTATGTGTCAATAGAAACATGTACATATTTGAGGTTACCAAAGTCAGGCACGTGAGTTACGTCCATTTGCCAGACGACCAATGGCTTCAATCCTCGTGGGTTTACACCATAAGTAGGAGGATGAAGAAATGTGACACAATGGGGACATTGTAACACTATCTGACGAGCATCTGCTCTGGAGATGGAAAAACGTCTACGCAGCGTCATAGCATTGACATGAAAGTTGTGATGAAACAATTTAGCTTCTTCTAAGGAGGAGGCCAAGCATACCAACTGGCTTCTAGTTGCCGAGTCAGCACAGGCATTACCCTGTGATAACGGGCCAGGAAGAGAGGTGTGAGCCCGAATGTGCATTGGATAGAAGGGGGCAGTACGGCTACGGATAAGCTGTTGAAGCTGATTAAAGTAAGCAGACACAGCATGGGTGTCAGTAATAGCTCCTACAGCCTCCAAAATTTTGAGCGCCTGCACCACATAGATGGAGTCCGAAATGAGATTGAAAGGAAAAGAACACTGTTTAAAAACTTCAATGACAATTTGCAGTTCTACCCATTGTGGATTTCCAGGAGCAAATTGATGCTGGACAGGGGGAGAGTCATTAATCACATAAGCTCCCATTCCAGACTTAGAGCCATCAGTAAAAATATTAACAGCCCCCGGAATTGGAGTGGGTGAAGTCACTTTAGGGAAAATGATAGGATGCTCTTTAACAAAATGGAGTAATGGATGAGAAGGGTAATGATTATCAATATCCCCTTGAAACGAGCAACATAGAATGGCCCAGTTGTTTAGAGTAGCACACAAAACATTAATTTGAGCTTTAGAATAGGGTATGATAAGAGAAGAAGGTGCTTGTCCAAAAAATTGAATGCTCTGTTGAATCCCTCTAAGTGCTAACGCTGCAACAGCATCAGGATAGTATTCTAAAGATTTTCCTGGGGATACATGTGGGTGGATCCATAGTAAAGGCCCATCTTGCCACAGTACTCCAGTAGGCTGCCGCATAGTGGCAAGCACACATAACTGGAAAGGTTTATCACTCTGGAGCCTGCATAGAGTGGCATGTTGTATAGCTTCTTCTACTTTTATAAGGGCCGCTCTGGCCTCTTTAGTGAGGGTACGAGGGGAAGTAAGATCTGGATCACCCTTAAGAATAGCATACAAAGGCTGGAGCACGATATTAGGAATATGTAAATAACCTCTTATCCAATTAATATCTCCCAACAGTTTTTGAAAATCATTTAAAGTTTGGAGATCTTGAGTTCTTATAGTAACCTTTGTGGTTGTAACACGTCATATCCAATCGTCGCTCCCAAATACTTAATAGAATCCCCTGTTTGAACCTTTTCAGGTGCAATATGTAATCCATACTGAGCTAACAACTTCACCAAGTCTTTATAGGCCTCATAAACTGACTGTTGTAATTTGGCTGCCAATAATACATCATCCATATAATGAATAATCTTGATGGAAGGATATTGTTGCCTGAGAGGTGTGAGTGCCTTCCCTACATACATCTGGCAAATCGTAGGACTGTTAGACATTCCCTGTGGTAAAACAACCCACTCAAACCTTTGATCTGGTTCCTCGTGATTACACGAGGGAAGGGTGAAGGCAAAACGCTGTGAGTCTTTAGGATGCAAAGGAATAGAAAAGAAACAGTCTTTAATGTCAATAGCAATAATATGCCAGCCCTGAGGAACAGAGGAAAGCAGTGGCAGCCTGAAACACCCCCCGCCATACGGAGGCGGATCGGGAGGCCGCCCGTTCTTGAGCCCTTGCTTATCTCTGTTCCCTGTACCTAAACTCCCTAACTGCCGGGACAGCGTTCTTATCTCCTCCTCCTCAGCGTCTTCTGCCTCTGACCCACTTTCGCATGGGGGCGTGCGCAGCACACTGAGATCTGGATACAGTCTCCTCCCGTTCTCCACGCCCTGCACACTCCCCTCTTCCTGAGACACTTCACTCTCTGTTGTTTCTGATTTTTTCTCATGCAATTGTTCTAAAACCTCCTGCCCTTTAACAAGCGCTTCTGGGCATCTGTCATCTGTAAGGCAACTACGGACCATCTTCCAGAGGGGTATCACCCCGCCCTCTAGCATGCCCTGCTCACGAGCAAAGTCAAGGTCTTTGCCAGCTGGGTGTAGTGAGGCTGCCTGAAAATGCAAACCACGGTGCAGCTGTATCTACCCTCTGTAAAAATTTTTCCAAGGTGCGATGCTTCACCTCCAGTCCCTTGGAACGTAAAAGGCCATCGAGGGCTAGAAGGAGTGGACTTGAAGTCACAGCACCCATGATGCAACACAAGAAAACACAGAAATCGAAAGTGAAAGTACACAAAACAAAACGAACATACACAGAAAACAAAAACGAAAATACAGAGTGCAATTGCTATGAGATGTAACGCCCTCTCTTTTTACAGAGGAGCAGGTACCTTTTAGCGCTCCCTCTTTATGTATAGAGGAGCCTCCGCTTTTTAACAGTGGGTCCCACCTTACCTGGGACTTACCGGCGCGCCTCCCTGACTGCTGAAAGTTCTGGTTCCTGGGTGTTTCTTTGTTTCTTTTCTCCCGGGTCTCGGCACCACTTGTCGCGACCCCCCTTGCCCGCAAGGAAGACGCGACTCAGGAATCTTCTTTCAGTAGTTTATTCAGGCCCTTGATATTCTTTTAATAATTCTTCTACTCTACTTCTACTAAACTTCGGATGCCCCTCCCAGCCTTAATAAAGCATCGCGAACCCCAATGCAAAGCTGCCACGTGTACCCTTCTCACAGGGTGCTAGAAAATGACACGCCAACTTTCTCTGATAAGGAGCTGGGAACACGCCAACTCTCTTTGATATGGAGTTGTCCTTCACAGACCGCAACGGAGCCAGCACCATCATGTAATGGCGACCACAGTCCGCAGGAACGGCTCACCACATCTAGGTATGGCCAGTTCCAGGTCATAAATATCATGGACACAAATGCTTCTTGGACATGCTCAATTTGATATTATAGTGAGTTAGGTTTACTCTATGTGCCTAACAGAAAAAGTGGGAGTGGCTCTGTGACCTTAGTTATCTTGGCTGGTTCTTCATACGTTTCTCCAAATAGTTTTGGCTGAAACTAAAGGGAAGGACACTTTGAAGGTGATTAAATATAGGAATTTGCCCCTAAAGGTGCTTGTCTTTCTTAGTACACAACACTTCCAACTCCCTACTTTACTTTGTGAATTCAAGTCTCACCATAATATGTTTCATTAAAACACAAAACTTAATGGAACTCCAAATCATTTATAAATGCTGACTGGGTGAAGTTTCCCAACACTTTCATGCTTCAAGAAGTAATTCCTACTTTTCACCCAAACATCAATGCAATATCACATTTTTAGAGAAATATTTCCAGGTTTCATGGGTCTAGCTGAAGCCACTGTGAACATTCAATGTTTCTTGGAAAAAATTAATGGCATTTTTTTAATCTCAGAAGAGGAATGTATTTTATTAATTCCCCTTGACTGATATATATTGATGGAATGGTTAATAAATTAATGTTAAAGATTATGTGGGTTTTAGAAGTCAACATTTTATTTTCATAGCATGTGACTTGCATAACAGTTGTATTTTCTCTAAGTGTACTTTGTCTCTAAATTTACTAGCAGTGAGGAAATGTTTCAGGATTGTCCAAAGTTGATAATTTGTAGATCTCTGGGCAAAAGATGGTCTAAGATGTTGGTGACCTACCATGGATTTCAAGCTGGACAATTTTGGAAGGAGGCAATAGTAGGGGGAAAAATTTGGAGAGCAAGATACTGGGGGTCTTAAGGCAGTTGAAAATTATTAATTTCATGATAATCTCATTGAAGAATTAGAAAATGGAAAGCAGCCCTTTAATTGTGAGATGTAATGGTCCTCAGTTTTTATATTTGCTGATTTCTGGAAATTGAGAAAACACAAATATTTCTTTCTTATTTTTTAATTTTTATTTTTAGACCCTGGGTGAAGTTTAGTCCCACAGCATGGCATGTGACATCTGGCATCCTAGTAGTCTTGTGTATGGTTTTGCTGACAACAGTGGGTGTCTTGCTTTCAACTGTAAGTAATTAAAAAAGCAAGTGACTCTCTATGAGGCTTTTAAGCCTATTCCAGAAGGCTCTTCCTCAGGTCATAAGCCCTTGGACAGGAGGGCATATTACTCAAAGATTCCTCAGCAGCCCCTGATTACAGGTCTGCATCCTCCAGTCCTTTAATAAATACTCACCAGACAACAAAACACCATTACAGATGAAATGCTGCAGTCTGGCTGGGCACAAAATAACCAAGCTGCCACGAGGCACTTGTAGGTTCAAACAAGAACTACTTTATTGCCAGAACCCCACTGGAACACTCTCGAACTCCAAGGAAAACCTGCGAGAACCAACAGGAACTCAACAGGAATTCCGCGAGAACTCAACGGGAACTCAAAAGTAGCGAGCACCTGAGGCAGCAGGAGCTGCCCCATTGCTGGACAGCAGAGGTCTACACACACAACTGAATACACAGCTTGTTTCAATCCAACATCATCCAGTTACAGCAATCAGTCATTATCTTAATAATTATACATAGCTTAACTCAATTATCGTCATCTCAATGGCTCACCGGCATCACCTCTCAGCTACTTTCTCTGGCAAAATGCCAGGCGCCATCCCGACCTGGCCGTGGCTCCCAACGATGAAAGAAGAAAATCCTGTCTTCAAAATTCCTCTATGTCCACGTGAAAGTTTGGAGACAGAATCTTTTTTTGATGACATAAAGGGCGTTGGGTCTCATGAGCCAATAAAAATTAAAACCCAGTCAGTCCAAAAATCATATGAACTTGCATCAGTCATTCAGTTAAATCCCCATAGAATTGCGGGAACAAAGTCTCTGCAAAACAACCAAGATGCATTCTTTGAAAATATCCAGTGATCCAGGAGCAGACCTTTCTCAGTATAAAATGGATGTTACTGTAATTGATACAAACGATGGCAGTCAGTCAAGATCAGGAGGAGAGACAGCACACATGAATGGTATACTGCTCAGTGAAACTGTGCTTCTAAATTTTATTTATTTATTTATTTTTTGAGAGAGAGAGAGAGAGAGAGAGAGAGAGAGAGAGAGAGAGAGAATTTTAATATTTATTTCTTAGTTTTCGGCAGATACAACATCCTTGTTTGTACAACATCTTTGTTTGTTTGTGGTGCTGAGGATTGAACCTGGGCCGCACGCATGCCAGGTGAGCCTGCTACCGCTTGAGCCACATCCCCAGCCCTAAAACTGTGCTTCTAAAGATGAAGAACAGCAAAAAGGAGAGAAAAACCCAAATGGAGAAAAAAAATGAACTATAGTTTGGAAGATATGTTTGATCGCACAACACATGAAGAATGTGAATCTCGTTTGGCAGATAATTTCCCTCAGATGGCAGATGAAGAGGAGGAATGGTTTGCTGCCATAAAGAAACCAAACATACAAGTTGATCAACAAAAATATAAAGTCAAGCAGAAAATATTTCTGGAGTCACATTTTAAAGATGATCAGAGAGACTAACTTCCAAAAATTTCCTCATATTGAGGTAGTTTAGAAGAAAGAAGAGAGAAGAAAGTTGTTTGAGCACACATGTAAAGAATATGAAATATTTTTGTTAGTAGTATTATGCAGATATGCCAGGAAAAGAAAGAAAAAAGAAGTTAGCTTCATGCTCAACACACCAATTTCGCTATATTCCACCAAGCACACCAGAGAATTTCTGGAAAGTTGATTTTCCTTCCACACAGACTTGTATGGAAATAGGTTACATTAAGGAAGATCTGATATTTGTCCCCATTCAAAAAGACAGCAACCTTACAACACAATGTTTTCTCCAAAACACAAGGAGCAGAAGACAGATATATATATATTTGAAGTGAAAACTAAAGGATGGAGGAAAGTTTTTCCCTTTTTAGTTATTTATAGTTAAATTTGGTATTAAACATCAATTACTTTAGGTTAAAATTTAAATTTTAATATATTTCCTTCTATTATGTGAAACTTTGTCAACTCTTGAAACACATGACCAATGAAACAAAACCAAGTCCTTATAAGCTAATGCTATAAGCTAATGCTAAAAATATAACGTTGATAATCTGCCTCTTGGGAAATCAGCAGTTTTTTTTTCTTTTTCTAATAACTTATTGTACCTCCCTCATTTTTTGGCTAAGCAGTAAGGAAGAGGTTGTAGGAGATTGACCATGTTTAAGAAAGCTATATTGTCCATTGAATTAATGGAGGTAGTATTCATAATGTTTAAAAATAAAAGAATAAAAAGATCATAAGCCTAGTTTCTCTCTCCACCCCATTCCTTCCCCAACTTTTACTTTTTCTCTCAGATAGCTTCTAAACCCAGGAGCTATTCCCATGTTGTTAAAAAGGCTGAAGCATAGGACCCAAACAGATGGATCCCTCTGGACAAGCATGACAAATAGGCTTTATGTGCCATAAACATCCACCCTATTCCTCACAGTCTTAAGATTCCGTTGTAGGGCTCATGCTAAAAGGTACCAAATCATTTGATTTAGGCTTAGATTACCTACACTTAACCAATGTACTGAAGCTCTTTGTGGAGTTAAAGCATCTCAGAAGGAATTCATTTTGAAGTTTAAGACCACATCCTCAGTATAAAATACTGCTACTTTCCCTGCCATAAAAAGTTCCTTATGGGCTGGGGTTGTAGCTCAATGGTAGAGTGCTTGCCTTGCATGCATGAGGCCCTGGGTTCAATCCTCAGCACCACATAAAAATAAATAAATAAAAATATAGATATTGTATCCATCTACAACTAAAAATATATATTTAAAAAATTTTCTTATGAATTCTCAGGGCTTTGGAATGGGATGATTTCTCAAGTCTTTTTATAATTTGAATATTTCTATGTCACCTCGAAAACACTAAAAGAATGTCATTTTATTTCTTATAATTGTCATAATGTCTTCTCTTTCATGAAATGAGTTGGTTTTGAAGAAAGAAAAAATAATTCTCAGATGCTGCTCTAAAAGCTAATGACAAAGCCCAACCCGGGTAAGAGTAAAAGGTCAGTTCCCCTCCTGAGCAAGTGTTGGTAAGAAGTGTTGCCTGTACATGTTACTGAGATCTCTTATTAAAAGAAATTTGAAGTGACATAACAAACTTCTCCACTTGCTTTTTGTTTGTTTGTTTTCACAATAGAATTCTTAATAATGATGAGGGCATTCTCTAGTTCAACCTAGCATAAGTTCATGAAAAGGCAATCATTTTCTCTGTGATTGACAAGGTGAAGAGCTGGTGCCCACTCAAGTTGAAAATAAAATAAATTTTTACATATTTTCCACACTTTACAGACAAACTTTCTAGGGAGAATAAATTTTGACTGTAGCATTACTCATTTTATTTTCCATGTCACAGCAGGCTGTCTCTGTCTCAGAATTTTAAGAAATTAAGTCTAAAGTAAGCAATACACTGAGCAAACTTTATATTTGGGAGATGAACAGGTCAAGGAGGAAAGTGAAGGGGGAGCATTAAAACTAAAATAACAACACAATGTGTCATGGTGGCCTTTATTTCACTGTGAGTAGCAAAAAGTCACAAGTCACTTAGCATGTCTGTGTGTTTAGTACACTGAAAAGTTTGGAATAGCCAGCAAATATTTATCTTTATTCAAACATAGAAATCTAGTAGTTGCCTCAGTAATGCTCATAGTACTGTTTAGTCATTGATTATATTTACATTTCTAGACTGTTTCTTTGGTCTTAGCTCACAACTGGATTGGGTTTGGAAATAATTATTATCATTCTTTCAACGAAAACAAAACCTGGCCAGAAAGCCATGCTACCTGCTTGGATTTGAATTTTCATTTCTGAAGATAGATACTGAAGAAGAGCTGGTAGGTTAGACATTCCTATTCTGTCAAAACTGTATTTGTTTTGGAAGCATTGGTGATGAACACCAAGCTTTGACAAGCTGAATATTCTCAAGGATGTATGATATTATCTCATTTGATTTATTTTATTCAGAAATAAATTAGAGATACTATGTCACTAGAATATTTAATAATTCAAGAAACCAAAGCAATAAATGAAGTAATATTTTGAGATTTGGCCTAGTAGTATTAAGGAGGTATGTGCAAGCCCTTGGGAGACCATTTACCATCAATTCTTGAATCAGGAAGGAATAGATCATAATATAAACACACATTTATGATTTATGAATTTTTTTCAACAGGATGTCTTATCAACATTTGGAATGCTAGGATGGATAGGTCTCAAAATCAATTAAACCAATGGGTCCTGGTTATGGGAAGATGGTACCACTGTGGAGAAAAGTCTGTAAGTACAGTGTTTGGGTAAACTATACTTTTATGAAAGTAATGGGGTTGTATTTGTGTTACCTGAGTAAGATACAGAAAAGCAACAAAGAAAAAGGGAATTATGTGGAGAAAAGTCTGTAAGTACAGCGTTTGGATAAACTATACTTTTATGAAAGTAATGGGGTTGTATTTGTGTTACCTCAGTAAGATACAGAAAAGCAACAAAGAAAAAGGGAATTATGCTATATGATGACCAATATGCACAAAATAATTGGGAAAAAATTTCCAGCTCTCTTAAAATAATTTCACCTTTAGAACATTTATATTTTTAAGTTTATTGGACTCCTAGGAGGTTTTTGTGAATAATTTTATGTAAGTTTAGAAATCTATAAACCTATATAATTTTCTTGTATTTGCTATTTGATTTATAATTCTATTTAAATAAATAAAATAGGAATAGACATTGCCTAATATTTTCTATTAAGCTTATTGTTTTGTAATTAAAGACTATCAGTCAACATAGTATTTTCTTTTGTTCTTGTTTTAGTCTATTTTTTATTTATCCTTTTAGGCTTGTATTTGGTTCTGATAATTTTTAGTTTGAGATAAAATTAGTATTTGCACGTACCACACCTTGATTTTTAAAAATCATTGTTATTGTTATTTCTACAGAGTACTACTCCAGGAAAAGAAGAGGCAAAGCTGTTCTTATGTGAATGAAAAGTATATTTATTCTAATAACTGTTCCTCTAGGAAAATTTATATCTGTGAGTTTAATATATAGCAACATCTATTTTACTCACACATGTTGTTATTAAACCCTAACTAACAAGACACCAACTACATTGATTATTTGTTGATTTTATAATTTTTAAATAAGTTGTGGCTAGATTGTATGATAGGAAACTATATGACAGCTGCTCATCTGGGAAAATATAAGTTTATGACTTTAATATACAGCAGCTCCTGTTTGTTATACTAACCAATAAAATATTTATAAAATATTTGGTTATGTTTTATATTTTATAAAATTGATTGATTGATATTTTTAATAATTTATTTCTGAGTATTTTTACCACACTCATAATATTATAGTTAAATTTCTGAAACTTTTATTTTTATCAGGATGAGGAAAACTTACCACCTATAAATTTCTTGGGTATAATTATCCTCCATATTATATTTCATATAACATTAATTCATTAAACAGAGTTAGCAAACACTATCTATGAACTAAACAGCTTTGGAGAATTCCAGGGATATACAGGTAAGAAAAGTTTTTGTATCAGTTAAATCTCCCCTCCCCTCCCCTCCCCTTCATGTCTGTGTGTTTAGCACACTGAAAAGTTTGGAAAAGCCTGAAAGTTCGTTCGTTCTTTCAGTTAAATCTCCCCTCCCCTCCCCTTCATGTCTGTGTGTTTAGCACACTGAAAAGTTTGGAAAAGCCTGAAAGTTTGTTCGTTCTTTCTTTCTTTCTTTCTTTCTTTCTTTCTTTCTTTCTTTCTTTCTTTCTTTCTTTCTTTCTTTCTTTCTTTCTTTCCTTCTTTCGTTCATTTTTCTTTTTTCTCCCCTCTCCCTTGTCCTTCTTCTTCTCTCCCCTCTCCCTTCTCCCCTCTCCCCTCTCCCATCTCCCTTCTTTTTTCCTCCTCTTAAGACACAGGGTCTTGCTATGTTGTCCAAGTAGGACCCAAGCTCCCAGGCTCAAGAGATCCTCCTGTTTCAGTCTCCTGTATAGCTGGGTCTATAAGTGTGTGCCTTTAGGCTAGCCTTAATTTAAGATTTTGACATGAAACATATAACTTTTGAGATTGTTCCAAAGATTTAACAAAGTTACCACTTAGAGCAGTGAGGATAAGTTTAATGAAGAAAACAACAACAAATAAAATTTAAGGTTGAGAAGTTAAGAAACTCAGAGAGAAGCAACAGTGAGAAGCCACTACCATTGCTAGTCAGTGGTACACTGAGGTTAGCTGGTATGGGATCCAGGTCTATTTTTCTTTCTTTCTTTCTTTTTCTCTCTCTATATAAAAATAAATGTAAATGTGTCGCAGTCTGGCTGGGCACAAATCACGAGCCACTCAAGCAGGAACAAACTTTATTTCCGAACTCATGCAAACGCCACCCAGGAGGCCCTTCCAGGCCCTTCCAGGAACTCCTTTTTTTGTCCGAACTCCACCAGCACTCCACGCGCACTCCCTGGGAACTCTCTCCGCCCTCAATGGGGCTCCTGAGAACTCCGAGGGGAACTCTTCAAGAACTCAATGGGAACTCAGCGGGAACTCCACGAGAACTCAAAAGTAGCAGGCAGCAGGAGCCACCCTATTGCCGGTTGGCAGGGGTCTATTTACAACTGAATACACAGCCTGCTTCAATCCAGCATCATCCAGTCACAGCAATTATACACAGCTTAACTTAATTATCATCATCTTTATTATTATTATTATTAGTTGTTCAAAATGTTACAAAGCTCTTGACATATCATATTTCATACATTTGATTCAAGCGGATTATGAACTCCCATTTTTACCCCATATACAGATTGCAGAATCACATCGGTTACACATCCACGTTTTTACATAATGCCATACTAGTGTCTGTTGTATTCTGCTGCCTTTCCTATCCTCTCCTATTCCCCCTCCCCTCCCCCTCCCATCTTCTCTCTCTACCCCATCTACTGTAATTCGTTTCTCTCTCTTGGTTTTTTTCCCCCTTTCCCCTCACTTCCTCTTATACATAATTTTGTATAACAATGAGGGTCTCCTTCCTTTACCAATTATCATTATCTTAATGGCTTTTTGGTGTCACCTCTCAACCACTCCTTCTGGCAAAATGCTAGGTGCCATCCGGCTGTGGCTCTCAACATAAATGAATACATTACCATTTGAAAACCTTGTGTTGATATGACATTCATGGTGGAATATAGAAGTTTTATGTTTTTAATGCAAGGGGCAATAATAGACACAAGATTTAAAAAAAATTTTTTCTTAGAAGCAAGAAATCATCACTGTCAGCATATTTATTCTTTTTGTTCAAAATACCTGTCTTAAAGTTCTGACACTCTTTCTTTTGCTTTATCTAGTCTACTAACTCAAGAAATTAGAAGGAACTTACCATCACCAAGGCTATATAAAACAAGCCCAAAACCAATATCATACTTTATGGGGAAAAGTATTTCCTCTAAAATCAGGAACAAGACAGAAATGTCAACTTTCACCACTCCCACTCAACATAGTACTTAAAATTTTAGCCAGAATAACTAGACAAAAGAATAAAATAAATGTGATACAAATAGAAAAGAAAACATCAGAGTCTCACATCTTGTTTTCAGATGATGTGATCTTAGACCTAGAAGATTTAAAAAGCTCCACCTGTTGGGGTGCAGCGAAGCGTCGGAGGAGAGACCACACAAGAGACTCACTTCATGCAATCACAGGGGGGAAATTTATTAGGGATCCGTTCCAGCGCGGTGGGACTCTGTGCTCACTCAAGAAGGGAGAGTGGCCAAGAGCCCAGAGCGGAGGTCAGGTGGAGCTTAAGTACACTTTTTGGAGAGGGCGGTGGGCTTTGCATACATCAGAACAAATCATCATGAGGCGCAGGAAAACTGAACAACAATTCTGAAACATGATTAGTACATACATTGGCTGGAACAATCAGGGCAGAGGTGATTGGTCATGTCTAAGTGGGGTACACATTTAAACTGATTGGTTCTGGGGCCTAGATGCTTACGTGCCTTGCTACCTAAAGCTCTTAGCTATTAAACAACCAGGGAATCAATGGAGATATTTACTGGGCAGTTCCTGCATTGTCCTAACAACTTTACAGAGATTATAGGTTCCGGGGATAGCAGAGGAATTGTAACAATAGACTTTTACAATTGTAACAATTGTCTTTTACTTTTTAGCCCAGGCCTTGTAACCTAGAAGCTTTACAATGCCCTAGTCTCTTAGACTTTAACTCAAGCTCTTGCAGCTTGGAATCAGCTTAGAATTTTTACCTTTACACACCAAAAGACTTCTAGTATTAAGAAGAAGAATTCAACAAAGTAGCAGGATACAAAATCAATATACAAAGACCAATAGCTTTCCATGCACCATGAATTAATACACTGGAAAAATTTCAGGAAAAAAATCCCATTAATAATTGCCTTTAAAAAAGCTGGTAATAAATAAAGGAGGTAAATGACCTGTACAATAAAAATTATAGAATAATGAAGAAAGAAATTGAAGAAGAAACTAGAAGATGTAAAAAACTTCCCATAAAGATAGTCATACGAATAGGTAGAATTAATATTGTTAAAATGGCTATATTACCAAAATTGATCAAGATATTCAATGCAATACCCATCAAAATACCAATGGCATTCTTTACAGAACTAGATAAAACAGTACTGAAATTCACACGGAAGAATAAAATACCCCAAGTAGTCACATCAATTGTAAGGAAATAAAGCAATGCTGGAGAAATCATAATATCGAACATCAAATTGTACGACAGAACTATAGTAACAAAAACTGCATGGTATTGGCATAAAAACAAACACATAGACTAGTGGAACAGAATAAGAAGACACAGAGACAAATCCACACAGATACAGTCATCTGATTCTTGACAAACATATCAAAAACATACATTGGAGAAAAGACAGCAATTTTAAGAGCTGGTGCTGGAACAACTATATATCCATATGCAGAAGAATGAAAAAAAATCAAATCAAAATGGATCAAAGACCTAGGAATTAGACCAGAAAACTTGCAACTTCTAGAAGAAAATGTACGGTTGTCATTCCAACATATACACACAGGTAATGACTTCCTCAGTAGGACTCCAAAGGTTCAGGAAACAATACCAAGAAGTAATAAATAAGATGACATCAAATTAAAAAGCTTTCTCACTGCAAATGAAACAAAAAAATGAAGAGAGAACACCCGAATGGGAGAAAATTTTTGTCTGTTACTCTTCTGATAGAAGATTAATTTCCAGGATATGTAAAGGACTCAAAAGACTTCCTATTAAAAAGAAAACAAAATAATAATTTGGCAAAGGAATCAAACAGACATTTCTCAACAGAATAAAAGCAAATATCTAATAAATATATTTTAAAAAAAGTTCAACATCTCTAGCAACCAGGAAAATGCAAATCAAAATTACACTGAGATTTCATCTCACTCCAGCTAGAATGGCAGTCATCAGAATAAAATTAATAACAAATGCTGGTGATGATGTGGGAAAAGGAACACTTTTGGTAGGACTGTAAATTAGTGTAGAGATCCCTCAAAAGACTAGGAATGGAACAACCATATGACTCAGCCATACTACTCATTGGCATTTATCCTAGAAAATCAAAGTTAGCATACTATAACTATATATGCATACCCATGTTTATAATCACAAAATTCACAATATTCAAATTTTGGAACCAGTCTAAGTATCCATTAATGGATGAATGGATAAAGAAAATGTTTATATATATATATATATATATATATATATATATATATATATATAATTTATATATATAATTTTTTTTCAGTCACAAAGGATAATAAAATTATACTATTTGCCTGCAAATGGATAAAACTTGAGAGCATTATGTGAAGCAAAATTTGAAAAAGTCAAGGGTTGTATGCTTTTTCTCTTATATGAAAGCTGAAGGAGCTAAGGGATGGGTGAGAAGAAAAGAATAAGGGAGAGGAGGAAATCTCTTGAATATAGAAGGGAGACCAGTAGAGTAGAGGTAGATGAGCCATAGAAGGGAGGAGTTGAGGGAAGGAAGAGGTACTGGGGAGTGAAATTGACCAAACTATCTTATGAGCATGTACAAATATGTAACAATGAATCCCACTATTGTGTATAGTTATACTGTACTGACAACATTTAAAAAAAATTATTTGAATTCTTTATCAATTATTTTATTCATGTTGGTATGTTTCAAATCATTACTAGAGTTATGATCTTTAGGATGTGTTATGTTACTCTGTTTCTTTATGTTTCTTATGTTCCTATGTTGAGATTTGTGCACCTGATGGAATGGATATCGTTACCACTTTTATAGGATGACTTTCTTTTTAGATGATTTTTTTTTTCTCAAGATGTGTCTTGGGATATTAGCTTGTTATACAATATTGAGTTTATTTCCAGTTAGGAACCATAGTGTAACTTCCCTGCAGTTTTTTTGGTTATGATTAGTGAATTGGGCACAGTGCTTATCATATCAGAGTCAGAGAGATCCACTGTCTGTAAATCACTCAAAAGTGTGGACAGTTTGTTGAACACAGAGGAACATGCCTATAATCTCAATAGCTCAGGAGGCTGAGGCAGGAGGATCACAAGTTCAAAGCCAGCCTCAGCAACTTAGCAAGACCCTAAGCAACTTAGCAAGATCCTATCTCAAACAAAACATAACAGAAACAAAACAAAAAAAAAAAAGAAAAAAAATTAAAAAGGGCTTAGGGATGTGGCTAAGTGGTTGAGTGCCACTGGGTTAAATCTCCAGTATCAAAAAACAAAACAACAACAATAAAAAAAAAACAGTGTGGACATTCTGCATTTTGGCAGTTCAGGGAGGTGGGCTGTATACAGAGAGTGTATGATATGCACTCTGTGTAGCTACTTTTGCAATGGGAGTGGTGGTCCTTATTGGATGATGGAGGCACTTTTGATATTGACTCTTTACTTGAGAGAGGTTGTAGTATTTGCTGTTCTAGTCATGGTAAAAGACCTGAAGCTTTGTCTCCTGATTAGATTCTGTTGTGGGTTGTGGTGTATATGGGTGGGGCAGGGTGGGGGAAGTAATCATGGCACTATTTCTGTGGCACTCAAAAGCCAGTCTCATTAGTAGTGAGTGATCAGACAAGGTGCAGGTGCAATGGATGGTGGGGACCCTCCTAGGTATGGTGGCAGCAGAAACTATTGTTCCTCTCTGCTGCTTCTGTGGTCACTGTGCCTGGCAGAAGGACCTCAAAACCCCCGAGGTGTGCATGACTGGGAATGGAAAAGTATCTGGGTTCCCCTTCTACCCAATCTCTCAATTATTTCAGTTGTAGTTCCCTAAGGGATTGAGCAGAAGGAGTGAGTTGAAGCTGGAGCGAAGAATAATTCCTCTCAGCTTAAGTGTTTGAGGAGTTAGCTAAAGAGGAACACAGCTTGCCCAAAGTCTCCCTGCATCCTTCTTAGTCTCTGTACTCCTGGGGCCTGGGCAACAGCTGGGACTGCAGCAGCATTGCTCCAGACAACCCCAGCATTTCTTTTTGGGTGGGGGAGCAGTTTCCCTGCCTCATTAGTAACTGGTATCTATGAATAGTGTTGAAAGAATGGTGACAAGAACCACATAAATAACTACCCTTAGTCCTGGCCCCTATGTTAAACCACACATGAGAGCTTGTACCCCTGGTCTCAGAGGGAAGGCTCCCCAATTCCCCAATTTTTGAGTGAGGTGCTCTCTGTTCCTTCCTGTGTCATCTAACAAAACCCTTCAGTGTAGTGCTCTCAGGGAATTTGTGACAGAGTCACTCTACTAACACCCGTTTGATTCATGAGATGGCTGCTGCTTAACCAGTGCAGTGGAGTGTCTGTGGGGTAAGTGCTGGGGTTTCTAACCTCTGGAGCAGTTCAAAATCAGGCATCAGGTATTTCTCAGAATGGCTCCTGGCTACAGTACCGTGGGAGTTCACTGGGGGATGAAGTGAATTCTTTCCCAAAGTCTAGGCAACTGTGTAGAATTCAGGTTTCTCATCCATGAAGGAGGTGAGCCTGTAAGGATTGAGAAGTTTTCTAATAGCTAGGATTGCAAGAATCTGTACTGACAGAGTTTGCTGGTACTCTCTCTCTCTCACTTGTACCAATGTGGGCGGCGCAGCACCCTGGCTACAAAGCCAGGGCAGCAGGCACTGAGTTATTTTGTCTTCCTAAGCTACCGTCCTAGGTCATTGAATTTTCCAAGGTATCAGTTTTTCCCCTGTTGAATTCCAGTGTTCTACCCATGACCACTCACCTCAATATGCAGCTATACATCTCTTGCTTTTGTTTTTCTTTCTGGAAAGGCAGATGAGTGCTAGGTGCCTGTATTTAGTCATTTTGCTAATCCAAGCCAGTTTATCTGCTTAGTTCTTATGATGGTCTGGATATGAGGTTTCTCCCCAAATCTCCTGTGTTAAAAAAGAAAGTGTAACCCAGTGAGTCTGTTGATCTGATTAATGGATTAATAATTTGAATGGATTATTGGGTAGTAACTAGAGGCAAGTGGGCCATAGCTGGAGAAAGTGGGTCACTCAGGACATATATTGTGGATTATATATTATGTTCCTGCCTCCTTGTGCTCTTTCTCTCCTTCCTGGCTACCACAACAGAGCAGCTTTCTTTAACCATTTCCTTCCATCATGAGGTTCTGCCTCACCTAGGGCTCAGAACAATGGAATCAGCAGACTGAAGTCTCTGAAACCATGAGCCAAAATACACTTTTCCTCTTCTAAATTGTTCCTGTCATGTATTTTGGTTACAGTGAAGTGTAAAGCTGACTAACAGTTCTTAAATTATGTCATATGTAAACACCTATAATCCTTACTTATTAAGAGTGACTCAGTTTAGATATAGTTGTTCTTTCATTATTATATTTTTCTTCTTTCCTCCAACTTCACATGTTAACACCAGGGTCTTAGTCCATTTTGTGTGACTATAACAAAAAACCCTACACTACGTAAGTTTAAAGAAATGAAGGTGGTTTCATTCATGATTAAGGTAGATGAACAGTTCAAATGGCAGAATATCTGCAAGGGCTTCTCTTGCTGCATCACAAGATGGTGGAAGCAACACACATAAATAAACAAATAAAAGCATTCTGTCCATCTATAACTACAAAAAAGAAAAAGAAAAAAAAAGAAAATTGCTACTTGCAGAAGAAGCACATGGTTTTGTGCCATCTATCTTCCAATAACTGTTCTGAAGTTGATCAGGTTTAATTTTTAACATCAGAAGAAGTTAAAATTGCTTTTTTTTCCCCTTGTAGTGCTGACAATTGAGTCTATAGCCTCACACATGCTTGTGAAGTGCTACTACCTACATGCTATATGCTACATGGCAGTGCTACATGCTACCACCGAGCTATACAGTTGCAGATAATTTTAAGATGATTGAGATGGATACTACTAAGGAAACATTGAACAATGAAAAGAAAGACATGTAAAAATAGTGTGTGGGTGGAAGTAGTGAATGGATCCAAACATAGATAAATGGATTAAAAAGAGCACAGCTTTCTAAGAAGACAGACATATATAGGAAGCATCAAATAGAAATAGGTGACCCAGAGATTTTTAGTCTGATAATCTGATATTATTTCTCAGTAAGCATAGGTCATCAGAATCAGAGAGGATGTGGGACAGTCAGAAATTCATTAAGGTGGAGAATGTATAATACAATTAATTTCAGAGATGAAAAGTGGTGACCAGAAAAAAAGTGATAGGATTTCTAATGGTTTCCAAAGATGTTCATATTGGTGACAATGAATTTACATCGATACTGAATTCCTAGGCCAGAGAGCTAAATCTGGGAATCCCAACACACTGAGTCTGGCCAATTACCTTAAAAACAAACAGAAAAAGTAATGGTGAAAAGCATGAAAGGAATTTTAATCAATTTGGTGATATTGGGAAGACAAAACAAACCATCATTTGCAGCCCTGTTTTTGGAGATACTGATAGCTTCCAAATTATATAAACAAAGAAAACAATAAATTTCCAGAGTCAAGCAGTCTTGGTCAAACTGTGTTCTAGTTGATCGTTTTCTCAATGCTGGTCCCGTGTGCCCTTGTCTGTGCTGATAAGAAAGTTGCTGTTCCCCAGGTTAGTGTGGGGTTTCAATTCATTACAAGATATTTATCCATTACATCTTTGTTTCTGGAAAATGTTATGAAGGGCAGATTGATAAAGTTGGCAATGAAGCTGGAGGAGCTAATAAAATCACAGCTTAATTTTATGTTGGAAAGAGCTGGAAACCAGTAAGTTAAAGAAGTGATGTTGTATGTACAAATGGGAGACACTAGTAGGCCATTTTTGAAATGTGCTATTTAAAGGTCATATCACCAGGGTATTATACCAAAATATGTTATACCACACTATGCATAAAAATTAAACACAATGAAGTTTTTTATTTTTTAATTTAATTTAATTTTTTTTTTTTTTTTTTTTTTTTTTTTTAGTGGTGTTGGTGATCTAAACCAGGGCCTCGTGCATGCCACACAAGCACTCTACCTTTAAGCTACATGCCCAACCCCCATCCAGACTTTAATAAGCCATTTTTGAGATGAAAGATTTGAAAGTTAGGTTAAATACCACTCCCATGAAAGTAGTTGGCTGAGGCTGCATGGAGGAGAAAATATTTGGAGTTGAGAAGGCGAAGAGACTAAGGGATAAGGTGAAGGAGGATCATGCATACGGGCAGTGAGGAATTAAGAGAGTTGTGAGACACAGGCAACAGGAAAAGGGAAATAGAAAGGTTTCAGGAGAGTGGTGTGAGTACCTTGTTTCTCAGTCTGATGACACAGCCAAAGACAGCCAAACTTGGAAATGTATTTTGTAATTTCTTTTATACTCACAAACTTGAGACCAAAGAATGTATTAAATTGTATCTTGTGAAGAAAGTAGCTTCTATAAAAGTCTGACATGACTTTGTTGGATAAACAATGTCAGATATGCGTGTGGCTATTTTTTAATTTTGAAAGTTTTAAATCTTTGTTCAAATTATTTAATTTTAATTGATATAATTATTAATTATTCCATACAGATTGTGCAGTGTCATATTTTGCTATAATAAAGAAAATGTAAACACTTAGGAATGGATTCTGACATCAGCTTCCACTGAGAATTATTAATTATAAGTTAACTGAAAAGCTAGAAAAATAACTGACAGATTTACATGCTACGTATTTTGTGGGTCACTTGTTCCGCGAACTCTCTAATGCAACTTGTAATTTGGTTGATTTTTCTTTTCCTTTGAGGTCTCAGACTTGATAAGGACATTCTGATTTAGCAACATTTTCTCTCCCTCATTTTGTGGAGGTGGTGAGCTACAGATCAAGAGCTACAAGAACTTTCTTTGTTTTTTTTACAGACCCTGATTCACAAATATCATATGTCATTTTAAGTTTCTTTTGATTTAAATTCTTGCCTAGACATTTTTACACCAGATTATCAGTTGTATACTTTTACTAATCGACTGCAGGTATTTTACACTAAGTATTCTTAAAGTCTTTTATAAAACATTTAGATTGAGTCTGCCAGTGGGTAAGTATCATTGTTTTTTTTACTTGTTTGCTTCTTTCATGTTACTAGTATCTGTCATTCTTGGGTATTAATTAATTCAGGTCTCAACAGAGAATGTGTTAAACGATAGCTTTGGGAGAAAATAATTTCTGTAAAACTATAGCATGTCTTCATTTCGTAAAAAAATAATGTGGGGCGTGAAGCTGGATCTCTTGTGTTTCTTTCATGTAGGAAGTTCCTTTTTATTTTATTTTGCCAACTGCATAGCCTCTTTATCAAATTAGTTAACTGCATAAGTCATCATTTTCTCACTATTTTGAAGTGCTTGTTCAACAGATGAATACATTATTTGGCTTTTTTAGTTACTGATAAATTTCTGTGCAGAAAGGTGTTGACAATATATACATTTTCTAGAGGCTGATATGAATGATGCCTGCTTTCCTATTCTGCATATTGTTCAACTTTTGTAATTGTATTTTGTTTGTAAATATTTGATATTATAGCTGAAAATGATACATCATTAATATTTTTATTTTCATTTCTTTGATTAGCAGTGAAATATATCTTTTCAGATGCTTACCTATGATGAAATTGTATTATAAAAAGAATGTATTTACATTCAAATTCTTCTTTCTCTGTGTGTGACTAAAGTCATAATTATTTATCTGTACTTTCTTTTTATTCTCTTATGTGTCTTGGCTTACCTTTAACATTTTGGTTTTGAAGTTCGAGTATATGATATGAAATTAGTAATGTACATATGTAATGCTCCCATTTGGAACCAGTTTCCCATCTGATTCTATCCCCATGCCCATCTTATTATCTGTCCTCAAACCAATGATTCATTCCTTCTCATACAAAAGTTACATAATTATTACAAATTGTTGAACTGCAACATTCTCATCCTGTTATTAAATTAACTGTTATATCTGCTGGTGGGTATATGAACTGAACAAATACTTTTAGGAAAGCAATTTGACATAATGTAAAAAACAAAACAAACAAAAAAAACACTTAATTTTTTAATTTATATATTTATTTTAGGAAAAATAGTCCTAAGAAATAGTGATGGATGTAAAAAGTGTTATGTACAAGATGGTTATTTGATATTTTAAAATATTTTAGACTTCACATTTAACAAGATTTTAACTTGCACTTTAGTTTTCAATGAGGTACAAAGTAATGCAAACCTTTCAAAACTCTACCTACACATAACCCAATAAACACAGTATAATGCAACTCTCTTGTCTTGCTTTGTGCCTCAAAAATATTCTTTTTAAATTTTTTTAAAAGTTTTTTAGTTTTCGGTGGACACACTATCTTTGTATGTGGTGCTGAGGATCAAACCCAGGCCGCACGCATGCCAGGCGAGCGCACTACCGCTTGAGCCACATCCCCAGCCCTTAAATTTTAATTATTAATTTTTTCCACACTTTTTAAAAATTGTTACATTATGGTTGTACATAATGATGAAATTTGTTGCTATATATTCATATATGCATACCATATGGCAATATAATTTGGTCAATAGCACTCCCCAGCACTTTCCTTCTCCCTCCCCTGCTAGATTATTCTTTTATCTAAGCTATTAATGTTGCTCCAGTAGATAGATGTACCATAATTTATTCAACAACACTTAATCATGATCACTTTTGTTGAATATCATTGTATTTTGTTTTGTTTTTCTGAAATATTTATCAGAAGAAATAAATAATTGAAAAACCCATGGGTTGTGTATCTTCAAACATATATTTGACATATCTGTAGGATGAATAATTCAAATTTAAAAGTCATCACTGTTACTTTTAATAAATATTGACAATTTTCTACTTGTAATCACTTGATAATTAAAAATTGTCAATTAAAATATTTAGTATTATCAAAGGTGAATATTGTTCCATTATCTTAATTTTCATATATTTCTCTGTGAAAATCTTATGTTTATGTTGTATTTTATGAGTACCTGCCTAATTCCCTCATTTTTGATATTCATTGAGGTTTTCTCATTAATTTAGATGGTTTGTGATTCCCTCTGTGTGTATTAAATAACAGATATACTTAGCTAAAAAACTATATTAGGCAAGCAACTCCAGAATTACAGTTATATTTAAATGTTAATTTGTCAAGCTTCTGAGATAAATCTGTTTTTCTTAATAAATATAGAATCCGTTGAATAATAGACTATATATATATATAATATTTAAAATAAAATGACAAATTTAAATTTTTAATTTTCCTGATCTTGTTAAATGAAGGTAGAATTATTTCTCTGAATAAGGAAGATGGGAAGTTCACAGAGAAATTTAGATTTGCCTTTCCTCTTGTATTACCCTATAATATCGGACCTAAATGCTTTAATGTCATAGTGAATACATTATTCATTGACTTAATGATGCACTTTACTCTTATTTACATTTTTGTTTCATAGACCTTAAAGAACAAAAGAAGCAAGTTATCAAGATTAACTGAAGTTATCGAGGCATTTTTAGATTTTTTAAAAAATGCCTCGGAATAAACAAAATGAATGTATACTAAACAAAGAAGAGATAAATTACACAGATATAAAATTTTTCAAATCTCAACAGAAGAGAAGAAGACCCAAGGAAAAGCAGGATTCTGTAATATCAAATGAAGAGACTGTAAACTATGTGCCACTGAAATTCAACAGAGCTTTTCACCTCAAACACAAAAAATTGTTTGTTAGAGAAAAAAAAGGTAAAGTGCTATATAAGTATTTTGTTTAAAAGATATATCTTGATTCTTGGGTTTGGAAGATTACCCCTCTCAAAACCATTATCAAATTTTCACATTTTCTGTACAATAATTATCTATCTTTTTAGCAATTTCCTGAGATTTTTCAGGATACTTCGCGGAATAGATTATTTCTTAAATAGTATATGTTCATTTCTGTAAAACATTGACCCAGATTCCAACATAATTGTAGTATTTTTAAGAAGTATATGCTTAATAGAATGAAAGTTTTGAAGTTCTGTTTCTTCCTATAATATATTAAAATTATCATTGATGCTAGTTTTTAATTCAATTCAGCCTAAATTCAGTGCCATAAATATTTGTTGAACTTTTACTATTGTCCTGCTCTGGGACATGCAACCTAAAAAAATAAAGGAGCGATAACTATAAGAATTTTAAAAAAAATGACATAAGTTATTGTCACAGGAATGACAGATTATATAAAGTGAATGTTAACAATATTTTGAAAATAAAATTTAAAAGACTTCATAATTAATGAGATAACGGAGTTAAAGGGGAGAAATTAAAAGTTGTTTCAAAATATTTTAACAGGGTTCTTAGTTTAAGTGATTGGTAGTAATTTTCTGTATCATTAGAAAAACAGGCTATTACTAGTGACTAATCTAGTTAAAGTCAGATAATATATGGCATTCTAATTTCTCTTGGTATTTCAGAGAAAAATGTGTAAAAAGAAATTGGATGTAAAAGGCTAGATCTCTAGACAGAGGCTGGGACAGGTGTGGAAGAGTGGGATGTAAGTAGGTTAGATTGCAGATGGAGAATATAGGAAGGAAACATCTGTCAGAGAGATGTTGATATGTCATAGGTAAGACTTGAGCATAGGAAAATTCAAGACAAATATGTGAATACATGACCAGAGGGAAGTACAAACAAAGTATTCCAAAATAAGAAGAATGATCAATTAAACCACACGTAAAAAATTATCTACTTGAATTTAGCCTGTTCTCCTCCTCTACTGCCCTCTTTGCTTCCTGAATTCCAGAATGACAGTATTTTATTTCATGAAAGCTCAAAGCCCAAGAGCATTAGATACTGCCTCTCTAGGTAGAAATTCCTCAATACTCTCATGCTGCAAAATGTTTCCCCAAAATGCAATGTAATGTCACTTTATCAGAGAATATTTCTAGGTCTCTTGCTTTTAGGTGAAACTAGTATGAACATTTCCATATTTGCCATATTTATTTGTTGTTCCCCGCAAAAAAAAAAAAAAGATGTAATTTAAAAATTTTTTTTCCCCTTGACTGAGATAGTGGTTGAATGGTTGAATATTGAAGATCACATGGGATTTAGAAATCATTTTATTTTCATGGCTCGTTTTTATTTGCATGGCAGTTGTATTTTCTCTAAGTGCACTTTGTCTTTGAGTTTATTAGCACAGAAAACATGTTTCGGAATTGTCCAGAGTTAATAATTTGTAGAATACCAGGGGTAAAGGAGGCTTTAAGTTGCTGGTTTGTTCTTCTTTTTCTAGGGCTTTGAGATGTAGTGTGAGGTCATTTATTTGTTGACTTTTTCTTCTTTTAAGGAATGAACTCTATGCAATGAATTTTCCTCTTAGAACTGCTTTCATAGTGTCCCAGAGATTTCTATATGTTGTGTCTATGTTCTCATTTACCTCTAAGAATTTTTTAATCTCCTCCTTAATGTCTTCTGAACCCATTGTTCATTCAGTAGCATATTGTTTAGTCTCCAGGTGATGGAGAAATTTTTATTTTTTATTTTGTCATTGATTTCCAATTTCATTCCATTATGATCTGATAAAATGCATGGTTTCATCTCAATAGCTGCTCTAGTATCTCTACTTTTTTAATGTTTGCTAAAAGTTGCTTTGTGGCATATTATATGGTATATTTTAGAAAAGGATCCATGTGCTGTTGAGAAGAAAGTGTATCTGCTTGATGCAGATTGAAATATTCTATATAAGTTTTTTCTCAGCAAAAGAAATAATCTGTGAGATGAACAGAGAGCCTACATCCTTGGAGCCAATTTTTAGCCCTCACACATCAGATAGAGCACTAATCTCTAGAGTATATAAAGAACTTAAAGAGCTAAGCACCAAAAAAAACCCCAAAAAACAAATAACCCAATCAACAAATGGGCCAAGGACCTGAACAGACATTTCTCAGAAGAGGATATACAGTCAGTCAACAAATATATGAAAAAATGTTCATCATCTCTAGCAATTAGAGAAATGCAAATCAAAACTACTCTAAGATATCATCTCACTCCAGTCAGAATGGCTGCTATTATGAAGACAAACAACAATAATTGTTGGCTAGGATGTAGAAGATAAGTTACATTCATACATTGCTGGTGGGACTGCAAAATGGTACGGCCAATATGGAAAGCAGTATGGAGATTCCTTGGAAAACTGGGAATGGGACCACCATTTGACCCAGCTATCCCTCTCCTTGGTGTATACACAAAGGATTTAAAAACAGCATATTACAAGGACACAGCCACATCAATGTTTATAGCAGCACAATTCACATTAGCTAAACTGTGGAGCCAACCTAGATGCCCTTCAGTGGATGAATGGATTAAAAAATGTGGCATATATACACAATGGAATTTTACTCCGCAATAAAAGAGAATAAAATCATGACATTTGCAGGTAAATGGATAATGTTAGAGAAGATGATGAAATTAGCCAATAAGAAGTGAAATTAGCCAATCCCCCCAAAACAAATGCTGAATGTTTTCTCTGATATGTTTTCTCTCATAGTGGGGTAGGGATAGGGAGCATGGGAGGATTAGATGGATTCTAGATAGGGCAGAGGGGTGGGAGGGAAAGGGAGGGGACAGGTGATTAGCAAGGAATGTGGAATGTGATGAACATCATTATCCAAAGTACATAGATGAAGACACGAATTGTTGTCAACTAACTTTATATACAAACAGATATATGAAAAATTGTGCTGTACACATATAATAAGAATTTTAATGCATTCTGCTGTCATTTATTTCTTTTTTAAATCAATAAAAAAAAAGATGCTGGTGAGGATGGCATTGGTGAAATACCCTGGACTTCAGGCTGGACGAGGGAAAAGTGAATTTTAGAAGGAGCCAGTAGCAGGGAGGGAATTTGGAGAGCCAGGAGCTGGAGTTCTTAGTGCAGTTGAAAAATTGTTGATTTCATGATGACCGCATGGAAGCATTAGAAATGTGAAGCTGCCCTCCAAGAGTGAGAAGTAATGATCTTTGTTTTTTTGTATTAGCTGCTCTTGGAAAAGAGAAGACTCAATGATTATTTTCCTTTCTTTTATTTTTAGACCCTGAATCTACAGCATGGCGGGTGATAGCTGGCATCCTAGTGGTCTTGTGTATGGTTTTGCTGACAACAGTGGGTGTCTTGCTTTCAAACTGTAAGTAATTAAGTAAATATTTGTTCTCATTGCAACTAAAATATCAATAATATGATGTATGTATATGTGTGTGTTTCTACATACATAAAAAATATATTCGCTATTAAGAATGAATCTTACATTATCTTAATAATTATATTCTAAATAGTATTAATTACTATCATAATTTTTTGTCACAGTACTTTCTAGAAGAGAAGAACAAAACAGAAAAATTTCCACCACATCTTCTAAAGACAATGGTGAGTATTAACTCTGGCCAGGCCACTTCCAATATTTTTGTTTATTGGGGCAAAATTTATATCTTCTTAAAACCTAACTTCAGTGAATCATGATAGACAAATTTGGATTTATCATATGATCATCTGTATTTGCAAAATACTAGGTAAAATAAGGAAAATGACATAGAAGAATGTGGAAAGGCTCAAAGTATTATAAATAAAATATGAGTAGTATTATCTGTGATTTTATTATTAGGAGAAAAGGTTAATTTAAGTACATATTGAATAACAAGTATGAACCATTCATATTACTTATGTTTTTATTTTTATTCATCTAGTTTGAAAATAAAAAGAACTCAGTTGAACAGAAATGAATCATAGGGAAACATAAATTAAATCCCAGTGTATAACCACTACAGAAAAGATTGGCAATACCAGGTAGGATGCAGGATGAAGTTCTAGCTCACACACTCTGTATTCTACTCTTAGACATTTGAATTAAAAAAATGAAAATTATATACATAAGAGAGTTGTACACAAGTCTTTGTAGGTATTTTATTCAAAACAACTCCAACTAAACATTCAAAATATCCATTATAGACAAACTGTTTTTAGTCATATGATGATATTATCAAACAGGGACCCACTGCCCAAAGCACATAGCAAACAATATTATGGCACTAGATTTCTACAAAAAGAAAAATTTTATTGTGCAACCAACCAGCAAAGAGACCAGAAGATTTAAGCTCAGATTGGCCTCTCAGGTGAGTTGGTTGTCAGGGAAATTCATACGAAGGAAGAGAAGACAAGTTGCTTGTAATATTGGAGGTCATGTTTCTTCACAGGTCAAAAGTTTCTTTTTGAGGGAGGAATTCATGTTCTACACAAGGGATTTTGAGCTTGTGACATTTTTTGACTGCAAGATCAGGGTTTTTTTGTTTGTTGTTGTTGTTCATGTCCATTTTCAAAAAGCCAGTTTCAAACTCTTAAGAGTCATTAAGTGAAAGGTTGGTGGTTTTTTATTGTAGATAATGTAAGAACTTCTTTTCAGTTTTATTTTATATTTTGCTTCTTTTCAGTTACATAAGACAGTAGAATCCATTTGACATAATTATAAAATAACTGAACTTTTTTAGTTAAATGAGTTATGTTTGGGTCTGTCTAGGCCTTAACCAATTTCAATGGATGACTACCTAGCAATAAAACAGAATGAAATATTTCTACATGGAAAATCTGAAAAAAATCGAGTAAAATAAGTTGGTCTAAATAGTTCAAAATTGTTAAATCTTATTCATTTGTCAAAACTCTTCAAACTACATACTTTAAATCACTGCATTTTATTGTATGTAAATTATACCTCTACAATATTAATTTTAAAACTGCACAGAAATAAGAAATAATTAATAACAATGATTTTCTGTCCAATTTTTCCTTCTTTCTTAATCTTTAGTCTTGCTCCCAATAGGCAAATGCTATTAACTCTTCAAGCTTTTCCTTACTACTTTCACATTTCAAAATAATGTGCTCTTACTACTACCTATTGAGTTATGCATTTTAGATGGTAAGCATTGTTTTCTTATGATCCGAACTTTTTCAGCTTGT